>NC_140798.1:10897500-12097500 GCF_037176805.1 Vigna unguiculata | reverse complement strand
TGTTGTTGCGTTCGATTGTTCCAATCTCCTCATTCATCGCCTTTTGCCACTTCTCCTCATGTACAACCTCTTCAAAGCTCAAGTCTTCTGAATCTGCCAAAAAACATATAACATGTACTTCATCAGTCGAGTTGTATATGTCTTGCAAGTTTCGCGCTCTAGGCTGTAGAGGTTCATCTTCTTCATCAGAAGTCTCATGATCTCTCACAACTAGTGGTATATCTATTTCCAAGCTTCTAGACTCCTTCTCCAAGTAGTTCCACTTCCACTCGCTCTCTTCATCAACTTGAACATCTCGACTCATAATCATTTTCTTTGTTATTAGGTTGAACAACTTATACGCCTTGGTTTTTTCATCGTACCTAATAAACACGTACTTCTTGCTCTGATCTTCAAGTTTGGTCCTTTGTTGAGTTGGAACATGACCATAAGCAATGCTGTCAAACACTTTGAGGTGAGACACACTCGGCTTTCTTCCACTCCAGACTTCTTGCGGTGTTTTCTCGTTCAGCTTGGCATGTGGACATCTATTTTGCACATAGATGGCACATTGCACTACTTCTACCTAGAACTCCTTAGGCACGTTCTTGTTTTTCAACATTGTTCGAACCATGTCAAGAATGGTTCGATTTATCGTCTCAACTACTCCATTCTGTTGGGTGAGTATGGTGCTGTCAGAAATCTCCTTATTCCTTGCTCCTCACAATACTTCATGAGCTCGGATGAGATGAACTCGCTTCCTCGGTCAGACCTAACATATTTGATAGGCATGACAGTCTCTTTTTCAACCATTGCTTTAAACCTTTTAAACACTTGGAACACCTCGAATTTCTCCTTCAAAAATACACCCATGTTTTTCTTGAAAAATCATCTATGAAAGAAATGAAATACATTTTCCCACTGAAAGATTCAAGGGTAATGAGTCCACAAATGTTTGTGTGAATTAATCTGAGTTGTTCCTTTGCCCGGTACTCGACAGTCCTCGAAAATGAGGTCCTCGGATGCTTTTCGAGCACACACTCTTCACAAAATTTCTTTTCAAACTCCACAGTCGAGAGTCCTCGCACCATCATCTTTTTCACCAACTTTGCCAACCCACCAAAATGCAAGTGGCCAAACCGAAAGTGCCACATCATAACTTCATCCTTCACGTCAAGTTTCAAGCACCTCTCTTGGACTATTTTCAAGTTCAGCTTGTACATCCTGTTCTTCTTCATCTCTACTCGAGCAATCAATCGATCCAACTTGTCTTTCAAGTATGTACTCGGTCTTTCATCAGAACCGAGTAGTCTTTCTCTATAGGTTGGGTACATAGTACACGTCTTTGATTTCTCCAACTCGATTGTTCTTTTGCAGGTACTAGATTGTACATTGGCCTTTTATTGCCACCTTTGATGCATCTCCAAATGATATGTGTCCAGTCTCAACTTTGGTGAGCTCCTTAAAAATATTCTTGTCCCCGCACATGTGGTTGTTTGCTCATGTATCAAGGTACCAAACCAAGTTGTCAGAACAACTCGGACTTACCTCGGCACCTAATCTCCTGGACATCATTAATACTTCTTCTTCCTCGACATCCTCAAAAAGGAAGTTCGTTTCCTTCTTGCTTTCAAATCGGCAGTCTTTCACGAAATCTCCAACCTTCCCACAATTGTAACATTTAACTCCTGAGTAGCAGTCTTTGGCAAAATGGTCGTACTTCCCACATTTGAAGCACTCAACTCCTCAGTTGCTCGACTGACCTCCTCGACCTGTACCACCACGACCTCCACCTTGCCCTCGGCCACACCAGTTTTGTTGGACGACCTGTTCTTGACCTCTTTCATATCCTCCTCTGCCTCTACCACCTCGGCCTCGAGTGTTCTGAGTATAAGGAACCTTCTTCTCCCTAATGGTTGTCTTTGCTTGGAGTGCTTGATTAAAGGACTCCTCCTCCTTCTTCTTTCTCCGCTACTCATGTGCTTCAAGCGACCCGGCAAGCTCTTCCACCGAGAGTAGTGTCAAGTCCTTGGATTTCTCTATTGCGCAAACTATATTCTCGAAGTCGTCGGTTAACAACCTCAAGATTTTCTCCACCACTCGGCAAGCGGGCAATGTCTCTCCATTTCTACTAAGCTGATTCACTACAGTCTCAACTCGGGAGACGTACTTGACAACCCCTTCATCTTCCTTCATCCTCATCCTTTCAAGCTCTCCTTTGGGAGTTTGAAGTCGAACTTGCTTCACACGATTATCCCCTTTGTAGGCCTTCTCTAGAATATCTCACGCTTCTTTTGAAGACATAGCATTTGCTATCTTCTCAAAGCTGGACTCATCAACAGCTAGGTACAACACGTACAAAGCCATTTATTCCTTTGCTCGTGTTGCTTTTAACATAACAAGCTAGGCTATCGTCATTCCTCCAACGTCCTCTGGTTCTTGGTGCCCATTTTCGACCACCTCCTATACTTCTTGGGAACCAAGGAGAGCCTTCATCTGCAGGCTCCAGTTATCATAGCCGACACCTTTTGATAACTTCGGCAGGGGCATGTTGTTAGCTAAGCTGGCCATCTCGATCAAACTCTTTAACTCTCTGATACCAATTTGTTGACAAACAAGTCTCTCTGGATAAACATTCTTTGTATTCAGATTTGTTGTATTTTGAAATGAAGCACTACATGGTCCTTTTATAGGCCTCTGGACATGACCCTTCAACTATATTCATTAAATATAACCACTACCTAACCCACAATTAATTAACTTTATTACATGCTTAATTAATGCTAGACCCACTCTCAACCTTTTGCACCCTCCTAGACAATTATAACAACTTTCAACTACCCACATTTAAGTTTATCCAACAACTTTTGATTTCAAGTCCTTGGTTGGGATAGTTAGATGGTAGATGGGAGAGTTTTAGAATTAGGGAACATATTTTTTTTGTGGAATTTACATATTTTGATGTTTTTTCAGTTTGAGTATGGTTTATAGTGGTAAGCTAATGAATTTAGAGAACGATAAAGGGGGTTTAGTGAATGGGTTGTTTGTGGGAAAGGACATAATTGTGGCAAGCATGTTTAAAAAGTTGAGTAAAAATAAGTATCAAAGAAAGAAGCATGTGGATGACTTCTGTAGGTTCTACATTCAGCTTGTTTTTTCAGTGTTTTACTTTCCAAGAAACTCACAAAGCGTTACGAGTGTGTCTTTTAGTTTGTAAGATGTTTTAGATGAATAGGGCATGTATAATTGGGGATTGTTGTTCATAGGTTAATAGATATTTCTTTAAATAGGGGTTCATCAAACTTCCATTAGCAAACAAATGATTCTACGTTATACTTAGCTGAATGTGTGGTTGTTTTATAGGTACGTGGTTATTGATGAATGTTGTAGACATTATTAGGAGAAAGAGATTCTTGGATGAAAAAATTTATTCACTTTTTGTTGTTCTATTCATGTCATCAACAATACAATTTATAGACTTATAATTTTCGTCTGTTGTACTCTCAACAGCTATAAACAACTAGTATATTAACTATCCAACGGTTAGTGTATTAACTATTCAACGGTTACTACATTAATCACCCAACGACTATAAACGGCTAATATACCAACTACCAACGACGGCTATAACATAAATTTTATTCTATTTAAGTTTACCTGAAAAACATTTGTAAAGTACAAGTACTTTTTGTGATTATTATCAGGAATTATTGAAGTGTACGCACTGATGTTAATTACTATGAATTTTGTGTTTTAAGTTTGGGCTATTGAACATTTAACTATTCTCGATGTTTCACAGAAGAGCAAAAACAATTAGATGAAATACGCGAAGCTTTGTCAAGTGCTAAGTAACTTGGAGTTAGATCTAATGCTTGATTTGAAAAGAAGTGGGAACAACTTTTTGAAGAACAAAGGCTTTGTGAAATTCAAGTCGAGGCTAATGAAAAGCAGATAACTGAATTTCAATGTAGACTTCAAGTATTAGAAGAAAACGTTTTTGCTGATAAGCCATGTTTTGGGAAAGGTCGCGAGGATCCATAAACCACTATTGCGCCAAATAGACATGTTACTAGTTATATTGAGCATAAAAGTTGTTTTGCCAGGGTGAACTTGGGAATGTTGTACCGTAGATGCACCTCAGATGGTGAGGGCGACTAAAGTTGGTTAGTATATATGTAAATTGCCCTATGTATGTAAAATGTATACAAATTTTGTGAGTGAAAAGTTGGTGGTGGTCTTCCATTCGGGTAATAGTTGAGGTGCAAAACCAGATATTTTTGTAACACCACTTTCGAGATGTTACCTGTAATTTATATAATTATCAAAATATATCATTATAATAAGTAGGAAAATTCACAATTTTTTTTTTCAAAAGTCACTTTCTAAAATGTTCATCGAAATGAAAAATTATTATCCGATGTAAGCATTAATAAAATAAATCAAAATGATTTAAGGTGTCAAAACCAAAGCTTATTAAAAAATTCTTTCAAGTTCAAATCTCAAAATCAATCAACTATTGCTTAATTTTAATACTTAAAGCAGTATAATACTAATTATCACACATCATGAATATCTTTTATGATAAAAGTAGAACTCATATATTCTTTTTTTCACAACTTTAAACATCTAAACATACTCATCACATCTCACTATTCTTTTTCACATAAACAACCCGATGCATACATATATAATAATCAATAAAATTCTTCAATCTAAAACTATTTCTTTATTTATTTCACAAAATACTGACCGATGTACTCTCTAACGCGAACTTTATAAACATTATATATATATATATATATATATATATATATATAACCACCAACTTATTATTCCCGTTATATTAAAATAAAAAACAAAACAAAATAAACCTCCATTACGAATGGCGGATCTTCACAAAAATTTTTTAGGAGTCAAAAATAATATACTCAAAATTTATATATTTAATATTACTGTGATTAATTCAATAAAAATAAATACATAATCTAGTATATCTATAACTATGAAAGAAATTACACATATCTAAAAAAATGTCTATGGTTTTTTTTATATTTTTGAACTCATGGTAATTGAATCATAATTAAAATTTTCACTTAACTTTTTTCGATGTAAATAACCATATTATCTGTAAAATATTTATCTTCCATTTTATTAACGTGTATTTGAATCAAAAAGTCTTCACAAGCTTTCATTTCATTATTATGCTATGAGCAATCATATTATCATGTTTTCATCTTCTCTAGCAGTTTCTCTATCAATTTTAAAAAATAAATTTATTCTTTTATTTTTCATCAATATACCTTTTAAAAAATAATTTTAAGACTAAAAAATAATTTATCATAATCTAATAAAAAGTTGAGAGACATAATTACTAAAAATACTATGATAATCAAATTACAATAAAAATCGAGTATGAAAAATCACATAGTACCAGTGACGGAGGTTAGAAGGGGTAGGTGGGGGTCACGGCCCCCTCTCCCCAAATTCTTTTAATTTTTTTTACATTATTTTATATTTAATTTTTTTTTAAACTATATAATTTTTTAAATTGTATTTATCTTTTAAATTAAATAATATTATATTAAAAATTAATAGAAATTAAATTAAGTATTTTTTTTATTTTATAAAGTATAATAATAAATAGGCTAAAATACTTCATTGGTCCACGTTTTTGTTCAAAAATCTCAATTAGGTCTTAAGATTTTTTTAGTCTCAATTAGGTCCATATTTTTAAAAATGCGTAACAATTAGGTTTATTCCGTTAGTATGATGGTAACGGTGTTAAGGATGTGCCACATGTCAGCTCCTCATTTTTTTTTTGAATTTTTGAATTTTTTTAATATTTTTAAATATTTTTATTTTTTTTTAAATTTACTCATGCCACGTGTCACGTTAATATTGTGACACGTGTCAAGTCAGTAAAGTGACACGTGTCAAGTCATTGTCTGAATCTTAATTTGGTCCATATATTTGTTATTTTGATTACATTTCAGTCCATTTATTTTAAAATTTTAAATATATTTTTTATAATTTTTTACAAAATTATTTTAAAATTTTATATTTAAATTTATAATGTTGTTATTTTTAAACCAACTCTAACATTTGTATATAAATTATTTAAAACAATTTTGTAACAAGTTTAAATAAATATTTTAAAATTTTAAAACAAAATATAAGTAAAGTTTAATGTAAAATAAAAATTTACATAAAATTAATATTATTAAAATGTTTAATAAAAATATCACTATAAAATTTATATAAAAGTTAAATTTGATTTCAATTTGGAGAGGATGAAATTGAAAATTAAAAAAAAATGGACTGAAATATAATCAAAATAACAAATATATGGACCAAATTGATATTCAGACAAGGACCTGACACGTGTCACCTTACTGACTTGACACGTGGCACAATATTGACGTGACATGTGGTATGAATAATTTAAAAAAAAAGAAAATAAAAAAAATAAAAAAAAAGGAGTTGACACGTGACACATCCTTAACACCGTTACTATCATTCTAACGAAATGAACCTAATTGTTATGTATTTTCAAAAGTATGGACCTAATTGAGACTTAAACAAATCTTAAGATCTAATTGAGATTTTTGAATAAAAACATGAACCAATGAAGTATTTTAACCTAATAAATAATAAAAGATAAAATCAAATATATAAAGAAACAAAATTATTAAGATATTTTTTATTTTCTCTCTTATTGTCTTTTTAATTTCTCATGTTTTGTATTCTTCTCTCATGCATATTATTTATTTTTGTTACTAAAAAGAAATTAGACAGTTCATAATTTCTGTCCTCATTTTTTTCATATCTTTTCTTTCATTAATAAATAAATAAATAAAAGATATTTTCTCTTGTGTCATTTGATAATAAACTATTTTTTTAATATTTAGCACCACTTTTTTAACTCGTAATCTTTTTTGTGTATTATTTTTTATTAATATAGAAGAAAAAACAATAAATTTAGTTACTTTATAGTCTTACAAATGCAACGGTACTTTAAACTCAAGGAATTTTCATTACCTTAGCTTCTTGGTTGATTTTTCTGATGTTGTTCTTATAAATTTTTTATTCAACACTAATAACTTAAATTGTTCCTTGTATATCATTGGTGTTGTCCATTTGCTATGTTTCTAAAATATATTTTATCGTGGTATATTAAAAAGTGATTTAATGTAATTTATAAGATTGAAATCAATATATCTGTGTATTTTAAAAACAAATCATTGAAAGATATCAAAACTCCAACAGTGAATTCAAATTTAATTTTTTAAAAAGATTGGATTAAAAATCATTAATTAAAAAAAAAAGCCTAATGGTCTCTACTTATAAAATTAGAACAAAATTACGATTTAAAGAAAGCAAGAAAAACCTTTTTTTTAATCATATTACTATATTTATCAGTATTATTCTTTGGACAATATCACTTAGTTATTGAAATATTGTGCAAATGTACAAGGAAAAATAATTATTACGAAAAATGATACCGCGAAAGTAAAATTTCTTCATAAATAAGATTTTAAACATTTTTTAAAATGTTTATACGTGGCGGAATGCAATGTACTTGTAATCCAGAATTCAATTTTCGAAACAGACATTTTAATATCTATTTTACAATTTAGATTCTAAAACACAAGTAGCATCGTTTCGCAACATCCTTTTTATTGATTTTCTTCTTAAAAAGAGAAGACGGTTGGAACTATACATTTAAGAGATAAATTCTTAAATAACTAAGAAACTTAAATTTTATAAGAAAAAAGTAGGAAATGTAACTTTCGTAAATAGATTACATACTCTGATAAAATCTTTCTCTGGTCTTGAAGAAAATGATGTGACTTAATAAATAAAAACCAAGTTGAATTGTTTAAAAAATGAAAGAACACAGAAGAAGAGTCATCAGAATAAGATACAAGATTGAAGTTAAACAAATCATTAGTGAATTGAGTAGTCCATTCTGGGATTACAATATTGAGAACAGCCAAGTTTTTCATAATCTTCCAGCTAAGTCATAACTGTTACAGCACTTCACTCCAATGGAGTTCCGATTGATTTTCTAATGTTTGAATGCATGATAGAGGGGAATGGATTCGATGACTTTTTTAGAAGAAAAAATTAAGCAACTTTAATTCATTTTCATGTCTTGAATGACTCACTTCAATTTTCAAAAAAAGAAATAATAATAAAAAACAAATGAGAATGAACTAAAGTCACATACTTTTCCCTCAAAATTAGTCAGTGAATCCGTTCTCCATGATAGACTAACTCACGATAAACACCATACCAGGTTGACTTGAAGCTCCATATTATGGCATGAAATACAAACTCATCTTTTAACTAAAGATTAATATCAATACCAGTTTAAGACTTAAGACTTGAAGATCCGTATCATGGCATGAATACAAACTCAGTACTTAGCTAAAGATAAACATTAATATCAGGCTAAGAATTGAGACTTGAAGCTCCATATCATGGCATGAAAACTTATCCACCCAATCCACAATTTGAATTAGAGAAGCTTCTTCGGTAAGCATCTATGTCATTATTCCCTGATCACCCCCAATGAAACTTGAAAAGTAAACTAGGTGTAGTACAGCATAACAACTGAACCAAATGTTATACAATTCTGTTGATTTGAGGATTATAATGAAGCAGGATCTAATGCAGATCAAAATGAACAGCAAGGAGAGATGGTCATCACCATCAATGAAACAAGTATAGAAGGATACTCTCCGATCAATTATGGTCTTGCGTAGGAGGAATTTCTGGTTTTCACTTGACATCTAGGATGTTTCAACTTCCATTCCAATGGATCCTTATCAAAAGGAACTGAATATCTTAAGCAATGAACTAATCTAAATCTGGCAATGGGGTTTTCCAATAGTTCCATGAGTTGTAGTCCTCCTGTGGTTTTTCAGAAGTCAAAAGTCAATTTTATTAGTAGCAAAGTTTAGATTCTATTCAACTAACTGGAAGTAGGAGCTGATTTGTTACCTGCTCGACCAAAGAAGTTGGTGGAAACATGTCATTCACAAGGGTGTGTAATGATGTATATGACTTTGCACCAATTCGGTGACTAATAGCTACCTCACCCTGTTATTTTCATAGGCATTTTAGTTGGTTGACAAAAACTAAAGTAACTATGATTGTTACAAAACATGAGTCCAGCATACACACCTTAGGGTTAATAATAAATATTTTTCCCTTCGGGATGCCAATCTTTCTGTAACTGAGCTCATCTGTATCTCTATTTCCAAATCCAGCGTAGAATGGGTTATAGTCAGAAGGGAAAAGCTTTTTGATATCCTGCGAAACAACAGTTTTAGATCATATATATATTACATTGTTGATAAGAACATGCCTTCCAATAACATTTCATGTTATACATCATAGATACATGATTTTGTGTTCTGGCATTTACCTCTAAACAAGCAATCTTGAATTCATGTGGTGCCCTTCGTATCACTTTCATCAGTAAACAAGCAACATAACGTCAGACACAAAAATCCATCTCCAAGGAAAACAGGGACAACTCATAATAAGCATATAAAAAGAAATAATAATAATAATAATACTAAAGAGATTACAGTGGTGCAACACAGATCAGTAACATAAATTATTCAACTCCAAGGAATAACAAAAATGAATAGCAGGTTGTCAATTGTTCCCACAAATGCTAAAGCAAAGGAGATTGGGTATGTTTAAGAATTATGTCATTCATCAATAGATAAGTCCGAGCGCAAGGTATATGCAGTCACTTCAGTTTATCAGAGTTCATAAATCTTAAAACAACTCAGAAAAATGTTCAATTTTCAGAATTTCATGCTCCAGATCCTGTGTCCTGTTTTTGCAATTATAACAGACAATATAATCCCTTTTTTGGGTGACAAAAGAACTACGAGCTTGTTTGTGGCAAAATTGAGTAGACTTGATTTTGTAAAGTTGAATATAATTGGAATGCGTACAGATTATCTCAATACAGATTTTACATCAAAATGTATGTCAGCGGGATGAGTTAATTTTGGGTGTTTCTGATAGACAAGATACAAATAGGACTTTAAAAGTGTATTCTAGGAAGAGAAGTAAAAATAGGAATTAGGCCTCTGTTAGAAAGGAAAGGAGGATTTTTCTGAGTAGTAAAAAACTGGACAATTTCCAGTGTGAAAGGAGTAGACTCCTTTGCGTACAAGTTTTTCTTCTATCCAGTAAACTCAGGGACGAATAACGCTCTTTTATTTCTGTGATTACAGAAAACCGAACCGTTTCACAAAAAAACACTAAAATTACATGAAATTCACAGCAGCATACATGACTTCGTAAAGACAGAATTATCAAACAAAAAACACAAGATGTCGAAAATGAAATCTTTATTACATAGCTAACAACCAAACTGCATAAACAAAATTGTAGCATCCATCACAACTAATCTCTGGTTAGAAATGTACCCACCTTCTCGGTAAAGTGAGGGAAATAATCCATCAGGTGAGATAACAACAGGTCCATTTGGTAAGGTTTTTCCATCCTGCACACACGCAATTATTATTACAATGACCATGTCCTCGTCAAGAATTAACCAAAATTCTATTTCAGGACAAAAATGAACAAATATAATAATAAAAAGAGAGTATAATATGGAAATATTTACTCACTCTTTCGTCTCCCTAACATACAGAGACATGAAGAGGTGTAAGAAAATGATAACATAATTGCCAAAAAAGGGATCAGCCCTCTTGATATGAGACAGGTCAGAAATATATCTTTCTGGTTCAGACCAGATACATGATCCAACTTCCTAATCATAATGTTATTTAATGTTTTGTGTTTGACAGGGTGAAAAAGTGATAATCACAAGAAGTGTAAACATTCTGCTTTACCACAAATAAGAGTTTACTGCTATCTTCTTTTTCTAATGCAAATTCCTTCAAATATACATATTTTAGCACACCTCGGCAACATCATTTTTAAATCTCATGGTACCTTAATGCCACTTTTTTCTGTGGCAACCTTGTATCTTAATCGAGTAGCCAAATATGCAGCTAAGTAATGTCTAGTGGATATTAAATCAAGACTGATACTCCTCCACAATACTAATAAGGTAGTTGATGCAACATAATCTTAACGTTGAAAAAACAAATCATATGTTGATACAAATACTTAAAAAGCACAGGATAACTTTAAATACCTGTTTCAAGTTGAACAAGAAATTTCTAGTTAGATATGCCTGGACAATGGCACGGGCACTCAGAAAAAGTAGCTGGTATCCATTTTCCTGACATAAAATACAGATAAAGTATTTAGAAATTAATCTCCTAGATATATAAATCGGCAAGACAATAGGCTTCACCATAACACCATGCTTGCTAGACTGCATTTTACATTAGACAGATCGCAAAGTTATGTTGATAACCATTAAATTTGTTTACATTTTCATTCCAATGGAAAGAAAGGCAAGCAGAAATTTGGGGCAATTAGGATAAACATATAAAAAAGCACTTGTACGATAAAAAAATACAAAAGTAAAATGAAACAAGCTTTTCCCATAAATGAAAATTAACTTACACGCCTCTACCTTTAGAGGAGTTAGATGAAAGTGTTATTCAAAAGTTTGAGATGGATAAGTTGATTTTAAATTGTATAAATTTTATTCAATTTATCTTATTTTCTTCTCCTATAACATATGGGATCCTAGTCCTAAATTGCATAATCATAATAATAATAATAAAGGAAAGGGTTAATCCAAGAGTAAGTCCAGTACACTTACTCAATTTAATAATTTTCGTAGAAATAAAACTAAAACATCCAATCACTGAATCATGTGGTGTTATATTAATGATCCTTGATACAAATTTAGATAAACTAAACATTCGTAGCTATGTAATCTTCAATTATTAATAATAATATTTATGAAATGCAAAATGAAACAGTAAAATAAAGTCAACGATGTACGGTAAATTTGAAGTACACAGGAAAACAAAAACAATTTTGTTTATAACACTAACACCAATTACATTCTCAGCTTCTCTAAATGTAAAAATTAATCTATTTAAAATAAAGAAACAAAATATGCAGAAAAAATAGGAAGATTCTAAAGATATTTTATCTTATTCAATATGGAGAACCTAAAGATACTTTTATCCCAATAAACCGCTATTTACAACAGGTAATGAAAGTAGATAGTCACACTAGTCACCAGCCTTCTTATAGACTATGTTTACTGATTGAAAAAAGATATTTGACCAGGACTCAGCCTCATTTGCCGAGCAATATCAAGTCCTGGCTAAAAGGAGGAAGGTTTAGTTCCTTCTATAAACCCATAAATTTATGAGATATTTACATTTACATAAGATCTATAAAACAAATCTAACCAAAGAGAGTTTACTTTAAATCACTGCAGATGCAATAAGAATTTCTAGGCCACAGTTCAATTCATCCTTAAAATAGAATACCCAAGAGGTAAATAGAAGTCACCTAGGCCTAGCAACTGAATTTTGTTTTCTGTCTCTAATAAGAGTCTCTCATCAGTTGTACAAACTCAAGCCAAATTTAGGAATAATGTACACATCTATGTTAAGAGACACATAATGAACAACTAGAAACAAGAATTTGAAATTTAATTACACATTCCACTGTACAATAATCTTCTTACATAAATATCTATGAAGATCTGTATCCATTTACCTCTTTAAATTTTTGCCATAACAATCCTACCCGAATTGAAATGAACATATGTTAGATCTGTACAAGTAAAAAAAATATACATACCTTAATGGCACAGAAAAGCCTGGCTACTCCAGATTGCGTCCAATCTTTGCCAACTAAAGGCATGAACTGCCCCAAAACATCAGACCTAAAAGGAAAGAAAATACAAGCCTTTTTTATTGTGGTTCTGAAATAATAGTGTAACTGACATATATTTCCCTCTGTATTCAGACAGTTTGTCTAATTGTAAGAGTAAATGCAATCGTGTTTAACATCATTTTGTCATGAATGAACATTATAGCCCAGGGGTGTACATGGTTTTGTACATAAAACGAAAACCAAATTCAACTTAAAACAGAGTATGTAGATTGGATTTTAAATCAAACCACTCTATTTTTCAAAAATAGTTTGGCTTTTGACCAAACCAGATTCAAATTATTTAAACAGTTTATGAACAAAACTGAATTTGGTTCAAAACTGGCTTTTAATTCCAAACCAGTTCTTAAAACCAAAACTTATTTTCTAAAATGGTCCAAAGCTGATTTAGAATTAGTTTTATTTATAATCAGTTTTTAAAACTGGATAACAAAACCATTTGTAAAGAATTGAACTAGTTAGGCTTAAATACTATGTGTACTGTCTGCAATTTTCAAGAGTGGTTAGGTTTATTTTAACTTTTTTTTGCACAGCCCTAATCTATAATAACAAAGACAAGTTGGGTATGGATAAAAGTTTCTTAAAAATATATTGAATGTTGTGCAATCAGTAAGGCTCGTATTAAGAAGCAGTACCATAGGAGAAATAGAGTTAGGCCCAATTATTGTGCAGTCCCCCAGTTAATGAGGCTTTGTAAAAAGTGTAACTAACCAGCTACCCATTCAGATTTTATCTTCTCCTTAAAGTCATTGTCCCAGATAAGGATTCATCAGTAAGCATAATTTCTTTCTCTCTCTATCTACCCTTTTTGTATATGATGCAGTTTCTAACACTACCATCACAGGGTGACAATCTCAAAAGGTAAAAAAACGAAGACAATTCTCTACAAGGTTTAGTCAAAGGATCAGCTACAGAATTTTACATAGTATGTGCACAAGCTAATGACAGATGCTTCAGACTAAAAGTCATTTAATGCACCATAAGCTTATAGAAAGGCCGACTCCAAGACGAGGAACAACTAAAAATATGAAATTTCACACTTCAAAGCAGATCCTGCCCCCTGCTTCTCCATTGCCTTTCACTTTGTAACAGTCTAAATAGCATCAACAATTACCAAAGTTTGCATTATGGACACACATGGATTTCATCTACATCTAATTTAATCCAAACAGAATTACAGAGTTGTAGAGAAAAATAACAATATTGAAGTAGCGTCTATGTCAGGTCAAGTTAAAACAATACTTGTAGCCTAAAAAGCATTATTAGCAGCCTTACTTGGTAATAGTCCCATCAACGTCTGAAATAACAATTCTTGCATTCCACTTCCATAAATAGATATGAGCATCAACCTGTAATGCAATTAAAACTTCTCTCTTAAACAAAAAATGTCAATAAATGAATGTTCAGAAGTTAGTGAAAAAATGTCAACCTGTTGTGTACCGAGAACCCTTGTAGAGAAACTGAATGTTACCAAATTTTGACCATCTTTGAGGTTTAAGGATGCTATCTGCTCATTAGTGGGAACATTTGTTCTTAGAAATTGCTTTCCAGGAGACCCCTGGGAACTGGATGTTGGAGTAGTTTGGTCTGCAAAAGATCCAGACTCAGAATCAAGAAACACCTCCTCATTTGATGTATTGCTATTAGTATGGTCAAATGTTTTGACCTTTCGGAAAGGAATAGGCCACAGTCTCCATCTGCGCCCAGCTGAAGATGATCCTAGATCATTATCCCTAGACTTCAATGCTTGATCCTGTTCCACAGGAACCGTATCTTTGGGCTCAACAGGTAAATCTAAACCATAAACAGCCATTCCAAGAACAAGAGGAGAAGCCTTTTCCCACGTCATGTACCTCTCTTTAAACTTGATAACAAGATTTGGATTTTTAATTATTGAAGGAGCAGAACTTGTGAAGTCAACTGAAGATATGCGATGCGCTTCAAACACTTCAGCAGCAGCCACTGAACCCATGCCCAGCTTAAGTTCATGGCCACAAAGTGAAATCTCAAATCCTTCAAATTAATAGTTAAATGAGAATAAATAAACAGTGCATTAATATTAAATAAATAATTGAAGAATCCAAGTGCAAGCCATTTGCTGCACTGATCTTACCCAAACCCAAGTGGCTTTGGTCCCCTTTATTTGAAGTTTCTGTTTGAGGTTCCACTACCTCACATGTAGCCCTGACATCTTTGAGTGAAGGGGCTTGTTGACTCTCATCTACCGAATTATTTGACACTGACTTGACAACATGTTCATTATTCTGTTCTGTTTCAGTAATAATTGAACGATAGCCAGGATCAGTTTCAACTTCTCCAGATGCATTTTTCTCAACCTCTTGAATTTCCAATTCTGATTTTGGATATCCATAGCCATTAGAAGAAATGGAATAACCAGGAGGTGATAAATCATCGCCGCTTCTAGGTTGCACAATCCTCCCTTGTTCATCTTCATTAACTACAAAACAACTTCCATTAGATTGATCTGCTGAATTTTGAATCCCCAATGGAGAACCTGTATCTTGTAAATCAGCAGCATTTCCAGCCTGCTGACCGAAATGGTGCAGCTCCAAACAGCTTTTGAAAACACTCTCCCTATTGATACCAGATGCAGCCACTTCTGAATCAGTTTTCACCCGATCTTCCGGATTTTTAATCTCTAAGGATTCCTGTGTCTGACTAATATGTACCTCCTCTCTTTGACAAACTTCGTGTGAGAGCTTAAAAGTATTATCGTCACCATTAATGTTACAACATCTAGGATCGACATCAGTTGTTTGAGCGTCACGCTGACTAATATAATCAGTAGCCCAAGCATTTTCACCAATCTCTCCATTGCCTTCACATAAGTCAGTCTCTTCACCTGGTCCCAGATGAAATTGAGGAGTTTTTAATTGCACATTTTCCTGAGTCTCTGTTTCTGAGATAGGGGCCATTAATATATGACCATCAACACTCACCAAGACCATCTCTGGATGTGCACCCTGTGACTCTGCAAAATTGTCTCCCTCTAAGCTCCCGTAATTAGAGTCGTATTCTGACAACTCAACTGAATCTTCTAAAGAAGATCGATCATCTGGGAATTCATAAAATCTCCTATCAATATCAGATTCCGACCTTTGAATTTGAGACGCACGCACAACTGAGGAATCACACTCATCTTTCAACTTCAGAACCCCAGAATCCGAGATGCTATGATCAAGTCTATGAACATTACCCAAAAAGCCATTCTTTTTGTCAATGGAATCTTGAACAACCTCAATTGAATCTATCACTTTATCATCATCCACCTCCTTCAAGAAATAAGCCTCCCCTGAGTTGTCAAGACACATATGAAAATTGGCCTCAACACCATTAACATTTATCTTAACATACTTTTCCGCACCTTTGAGAACACCCTGAAATTTACCAAATCGAACATACCAAGGCGTACTCCGAAATGTCCCATCTTGTTGCTGAACAACAATCACATCAACAGCTCCACCAAAGGGGTGAAAAGGGGTTGCGACTGAGTACACACCTTGAGATATCAAGCTTCCAACTTTTCCAACCACATTCATTTTTTTGTTCTCTTTCTCAGAGAAAGAGAGTGGTCAAAAACCAAAACAGACCTCAAAATGTAACCCCAACGTCTTACATAAGTTATTCCTCCTACTCTTGTCTCTTCCCACTGATTAGCATTACGGTTCCTGATCAACAACACCACTACATGCAAACACAAATACAATTCATTTAAAAAAAATAACAATTTAAAAAAAAAAAACCACTATGACTAATTTAATGCAAAAAAAAAGGACTTTTCCCACCCATTAAGAGAATAATGAAGGGGTGACTGAAAATCCATAGTGAGAAACAGAATAATCAATATAAAAGCGGGTGGTACTTACAGATTCAGAAGAAAAAAAAAATCAGTGGACTCAAAAACTGATGGCGATTCCAGTTTTTCCCCCCTTCTGTTATATTTTTATCTAATGATGCTGTGAATCCTCCACCTCCTTGTCCTAGGTCGTTGTGAACGTTCTCATGGAGGGTTCAAAGTTTGAACTTGTGGAGGATTTGGAATCCAGAAAGAAATATCCCGGTTTCAGAAACAACCCTTCTCATTCCACGCCTTAAATAGTTACTCCCAACACGAAAATCCTCAATTACTCCATTTTCGCAGCCATATTACCAGAATTACCTTGTAGGATAATGCATAAAAAACGAATCCTGGGCGGGGGTTTTTCGTCATTTTCGTTGGTTTTGGTGCTTCAGCATGGACGAATCACAACACCCAACACCCTTCATGGTTTGTTTAACATATAGTCTTCACTCTTGATTTAAAAAAATTTGTTTTTGGGTACTTTTTATATTTTCATTTGATTATTTATTTGAAGTTAAATATGATTCCATCAACATTTAACCTAATGATATAAGATTTATTTAATGTTATGTAAATAAATGAATGAATTTAAAATATTAAAATATAAAATTAGAATTAAGAACTATTTATGAAATATATTTTAAAATAAATAACATTAAAAAAATATTTCCAAGTTGTAAATATATATTTATATTTATCAAATACAAATCATACATAAAGTACATGAATCGAATCAAAATACACTGTGAAGTTTTTTTTTCTTAATATATAAGCTTATTAAATTTCGTTTAAAATCAAGTTGTATTCGTATGTGTTTTGATAAATATTTCCATAAGGGAATCAGAAGCAGAATATACATTAACTTCTCTTTCATGAACAAAAGTAAATGCATCTTAATTTTTAAATAAGTTAATTGAAAAAGATTTTCTTTTAAAATTAAATATACATGGTAATTTTGTTACATAAAATATAATTTATTTTTTATGTCATTTTTCTATAAATATGTATGAAAAGGTTAATATACCTATTATCACAAAATTTAGTCTTAAACTCTCTTATTTTCAATCTTTTCTCTTATTTTTCATTGATTTTAAAGATTTTTACAAAACCAAATTAGATAGAGTTACTTTAATTACCGCACTCCTTATAATGCTACTAAGTAGTTAAACTCAAATTGGATTTAAATATTCATAAATATATGAAACTAATTTAAGTTAAATTCTTTTTTATCAGTTAAGTGTTAATTGTTAATATTTTATTAATAGAGGAATGTAAGGTCCATTAAATTCGTATTCTTTTTTTGCCCTAAATTAAAAGGGTTGTCATGATGTAATGGGTTTAAGGGATGACCCATTGGATGTTCAGACCCTAATCTGTCATAATTCCACCCTTTCACTCACTTTCCATAAACATGTCTCCTTACCTCCTTTTGAGCAGTCTCCACTCTCTGCTAGGGTTAGTCGTCAACCTTCCTCGAACTAGCTCAAGTCAAGTTTCTGCTCCACGTAAGTCACTCCTCAGCTCATGATTCCCCTTTTCTGGGCCTATGTCCATTGTTTACCGTTAGGGTTTGGTAATAACTCATCCATTTTCCTGTTTTACCGTTCGTTTCAGCTCTTTGGCCATCCTTAGAACAATTGTGCTCACTGTGTGCAGGTTAGAGTGTTCCGCTAGCTTGTTTTTTCAGGTATGGGAAGCTAGGGTTCGCCTTTTCTTTAAGTTATGCTGCTTGTGCTATTGTTTTACCGTTTTAATATGTTTGGTGTGTTGATGCGAACCTGTGTATGATAATTTTGAGCCATTGGCGACCTGTTGAGTGTTTGTGCACGAGAGAACAGTGGTGAGCACTGGTTTTCTCGCCCAAGCGAGCATGTCTCGCCTAGGCGAGATCAACAGAGGCTCGCCCAAGCTGCTTCACGCGAGCAGTCGCTCAAGCGAACCACGTTGCTCCTGAACGAGCGAGCATCTCGCCCAAGTGAGAGGGGTCTCGCCTAAGCGAGATCCCGCGTGAGGCTATTGTTCACTTTTCGAGCCCTCACCTAGGCGAAGGGGGCTCGCCTGAGCGAGAGCTTCTCGCCTGAGCAAGACCCTTCAGCCTGAGCGAGGAGCTGGGCGAGGTAGTGCGATGTGTGGTTGTTTCCCTGGATCTGGAATGATTAATGCTTGCTTGGATTTGATTATTGTGTTAAATGCATGAGACAAATAAATATTCATGAGTGATGTGATTCATGAATTGGAATGATGGGTTTGGCATGAACTTAGCATGTGATCTGAATGAGGAGGTTGGTATTAAAGTGACATGATAACGAGATGAGTTGGAATGGTATATTCACGAATGAAGTATGAAACATGAATTGGTATTGATTGAGCTGGAACGCGAAAAGGATTGGCTATAAAGATTGATATAGTGTAAATACATATATGCATGATAGGTCTTTCTTGATTGAATGAACATGTTTGGTCGATAGTCAGTGCATAAATCCTTGAGATCTCTAGGTGGGATCTCAAGGTCGTTCTTCAGTGGTCGGGACGTAATTCCATGGCCCCTATTAGTGGGTGTCCATGGTGGTGCCTCATCTATATAACTTGGTAAGGATTCAAGGTAAGGATTGCATCCTGACGCTCTAAGGAGTCAGTTTGCCTCACTTAGAGTGGACTGATTCCTGTGGTGAGAGTAGCAGGAGGCCTGAAACTCATTAAGGGCTAACATTGTGTGTGAGGGAATTGATTCATTGTAACACTTGTAACACATAGCTCGGGGGTGAGCACAAGTGCAAGCATCCGCTGAATTCGACCAGGTTATATGTATCCGGATGAGTCGAGTCAGGGTCTAGTGTATTGCTTGAGAAAGTCATAACATGTCGGGTGATTTACAAATACTGCTTGAATTGGGTGATAGTATGTGACTGTATGATAAATTGATTTCTACTCTAGCTTACCCTACTATTTGTTGTTGTATGTTCTATGGTATGGTCTTTTCTCTTGCAATGATCATCAACTTGTTGATGAGAGCAGAGGTGAGAACTCCCCGAAATAACCAGGGTGATGGAGGTTCCGCTGCATAGTCTACATGGGTTGGACTTTATTTCTTCTTGATGGGCTTTTCCTTAGGGCTATGACTCATGTACCTGTCCATCCTTGGATTTATATACATTATGTTAAACTCTTTAACTAGTTTTCTTTTGGGTATCATGGTGTGCCTTAGGTTGTAAGGAGTTAAGTTTTAAACTCCAGGACTGCGCTATTATATTATTTTTATGTGACGCTTCCTTTTGTTTCGCTTATTAAATTAAATGGGGTGTTACATATGAAAAGGTTAATATACCTATTATCACAAAATTTAGTCTTAAACTTTCTTATTTTCAATCTTTTCTCTTATTTCTCATTGATTTTAAAGATTTTTACAAAACCAAATTAGATAGTTACTTTAATTACCGCACTCTTTATAATGCTGCTAAGTAGTTAAACTCAAATTGGATTTAAATATTCATAAATATATGAAACTAATTTAAGTTAAATTCTTTTTTATCACTTAAGTGTTAATTGTTAATATTTTATTAATATAAGAGTTCAAGTCAGAACTTCTTTTAATACAAGTAGAAAGTTAAACTTATAATTTCTATCTTTTTCTTTTTCTACTTTACTACTAAAGTATTTTATTTTCATTCACGATAAAATATTATATGTGAACATAATATTAAGAATTGAAGTATGAATTATTACATTAAATAAAATATTAAAATGGATGATATATAAAATAAATAAGATTTATTTTAACACCAAAAATATTTTTATTAAAATATAGATTGCAATAAATTAAATTACATCTGAACTTATCTTCAATGAATCTATAATATCTTCATGTCTAGACATATTAATGCAATAAGAGGATTTATAAACATTCATGACTTAACCATCGTCACATTAACTTATACGTAGTCAAGGTTTATTCCCATTTTTTCTCTTTCGGAATATTGCTTATTTATTGCTTGCATAGCAATTTTATGAATTTTTTAATACGCACGCGTTGACCACGTGATGTGTTAGGTGATGCTTTAGGTAAAAAAAAAAAACAAGAAAAAGGTTGGAATTATAATTTAATTACCGTGTGCCCGTGTTCTATGTCTCTCAATAAACAAATGTCAATGTTCCCGTCCACAATAAATTTTGATGATAACTGGGGACCATAAATTCATTAAAAAATTAGTGGTGTATTTTAGTAATGTATTTGAATAAGATGATTTGAGAGAGTAATTCATTTATTTAAAAAATTAAATTTTTTTAAGAAAAATAAAATATTCGGATGAGAAAATTTAAAAAAAAAATGAAATTGAGAAATTTTAAAAAGATATTTCAAATAACTAAAATAGTAGAATTTCAAATTCACTCAAAAATGAAAAAAATTGAAATTCTCCAAGTTGTGGAATTGTTCATTGGTTAGAACATAAAAAGCTCACATATCTAAAAAGTCAAGTTAGTCGGGCGGAAGATCGAGACAAGTCGGTTCAAGTTGTTGGTCGACACGGGTCGGGTCGGGCAGGTTGACGGTAGAGTTGGGTCAGATCAGGCCAAAGCATAAGCAGGGGCTGTTTGGGCCGAAGGTCATGTCGGGTCAGCCTAAGACAAAGGTCGAGTCAGGGTGGTCTGAGATTAAAGTTGTGCCGAGTCAGCTTGGGACAAATGTCATGTCGAGCCGGCTCGAGACGAAGGTCGAGTCGAGCCAAAGACCAAGGTTGTGACAAGTCGACCCGACCCCAACTCAAGCCTAGTCGGTCATGGCCGAAGGTCGAGACGAGATGGCTCTAAGCCGAGTTGGCTCAGGCTGAAGGTCGAGCTAGGTCGGCTTGGGCAGCAAGTCGAGCCGAGTTGGTCAGTCGAAGGTTGAGTCTAGTCAGTCTATACCAAAGGTCGAGACTAGTCGATTCGGATTGAAAGTCAAGGTGAGTCAAATTGAGTCGAAGGTCGACCCGATTCAACCCAACCCAAAGGTCGAAGCAAGTTGGAGCAAGTCAAAGGTCAAGATGAGATGACTTCGAACCGAGTCGCTTTAGGCCAAAGGTTGAGCCTAGTCGGCCCGTGTCACAGGTTGAGACAAATCGGCCCAAGTTAAAAGTTGAGTCAAGTCGACCTGGACCGAAGTTCAAGTTGAGTCGGCTCAAATTAAAGGTTGATCTAAGTTAATTTAGACTTATAGGTAGAGTTGAGTTCGTCGTAAAATATAAATTAAATTGTTTTATCCAAAAAAATTGAAATATAATATATTTCAATTACTTCATCCAAAATAATTATAGAGGTAATTTTTTAAATAATAAAATAAAAAATCTTTTATAAAATTATACTATTTAAAAAAATGGCTGAATTGTATTTTCAAAACAGAATTTTACTTATTTATTTAAATAAATGTATTCATTAGAAAAACTAGTTTAAAAAAGTATTGTGTCTTAATTTAAGTCTTCTAAGTTAAAGTGATGAATTAAAATACGACTTCAATAATAACGTTACTTTAAAAAATTATAACTACAAAGTGGTGTTTTAAAATATGATTTAGAAATATAATTCATCCATTCGCATATTATTTTTTAATTTAAAGATGACTCTTCAAAAAAACTTAAACAGTCATTTATTTATTACTTATAGTATAACTTTCATAAATGATTTAAAAGTTGAGACTTGATATATTTAAGTAATCCAATAATCAATAATCAAAACAATTAAGTAAACTATAAACGTTAAAATATGAGGTTTTGTCTAATCTAGTTGTTTTGTGATATCATTTGATTAGTTAAGCCTGAATTGTTTGATTAGTATATGAGTGAGCTTTAGCTATACAAGAAAATGTTGTTATTCATTGTCAATTAATAACTTTTAAGATAACCATAGAGATAACATGGTAGATAAATGGGTTTATATAAATCGAGGATTTTATAAATTGAATACGATCTCTAAGCCTCGCCTTTGAATATTTGTATAGAATATGCATAAAATACCTAACACTAATACAGGAAAGACTCTTTACGTCTAGTATTTTTAGTTTTTTACGTCTATTTATGCTTGTCAAAATAATATATATAAATTTACATCTGGTGTTCACATAACAGATATGAATTTACATCTGACGTAAAGGGGTAAAAAACATAAGTTTTATATTCCCCTATTTTAGCCCCAATAATTTTTCATAACAACATATATATTTCTCATATAAAATTTATAGTACATTTAACAAAGTAAAAGTAAATATATAATGAATAAAAAATATTACTAAAAGGAAAAAATTACTCAAAACATAATCTTCTTCTAAATGTTTGAAGAGATAACTTGCCCACTCTCTTTTTATTTCCAATGTGTCATTCTATGATATTGGGTAGGCATCATCAAAGTCCTAAAATAATGATACAATGTTAGCATGTATAGAGTTCCAAAAAACCATACAATTCATGAACAAGTTATAAGTGTTTAAATACCTTTGTCCAGTTTTCAATGATGTTTACCCTAATGATAGTTTTCATCAAATGCATGACATAATACCCTCATTCGAAAGAACTATTTTGCCTATTACACTAAAATAACAAAAGGAAAAATTGATATCATTCTACACAAAATAATTAATTTAAGGGGTGATTCCTAACCTTAGGAGTTATAATTTGAACATTTCTTGATCTTTATGCAATAATTAGTTTGTTGCTGCCTCAACTCTAGTTAAATTGAAAACACATTAGTCATAATTGCTATATACTAATTGGATGTTATGAAATTTGTAACATTACCCTTATAAAAAGTTCTTTATATCGGAGTTGTGTTTCTTATTAATGGAACAAAACCAAACAATTAGGGACTTTTCAGGAATTACGACTATTAATTGCCAATGAGACCTACAATGAAGGAGAAATGGTTAGTTCAACAATTACCATAACTTGAAAAAAAAGCTCACTAAGTAATATTAACCCTTCAATATATAGAGCCAAGTAAATACGCCTTTGTTAGGTGGTAGTCCAATCCGTTATATATTTTGTGGCCCGAGCCTTGTGTTTCTAGATTTTTTAATGGTTTAGGGTTCATAAAATCCATACACCTATGACCGGACCAAGTCCACACTCATTGCGTCCATATACCTAAAATAATGAATTATATGTTAAATGCAGTAATTTTAATATAATAAATATATAAGACACATTAATACTTACATGCACTACAGATGGATGACAAAAATGTTTAACATCTTGTCTCCATCATACACCTTCAATGTACCAGAAAATGACAATATAAATGGGACATGACATTCGAGCTCAAATACTCAAAAGTCCCATTGTATGCCTATTGGTCTTCTCCTTATCTTAGGCAATATGTCTACAGGTTTTGTAAGTGGATCATCCCCTGCTTCTGCCATTTCCTTATCTTCATCAATAATAGGGTCACACAACTTCTTTTGATGACGATGGACCTGAAATAAATATATGCAAAATATTAGCTAATGTATTTATAAAATTATAAAAGAAAAGTATTTGAAAGACAATGTACTACCTGTTTTTATGCAACAAATGACATGGTTAGTCTTTTAGGCCAAACAACAAATATGCCTAAGGCCTCTCCAACAAATTGAATATTTGAAGTTGGCAAAGGCAATCTAGCATGGAAATCTCTAACCTCATCAACAATCATAGTGCCTAGTCTGGTTGTAGAGGAACACCATAAATGGTTGTGTCGCCTTCCATTATTCCTCTTAGGGCGACCAAACATAGAGAATCTTCGTCAGAATATAACTCATACTAAATTACATGTTCAACATGATCCACAATAGAACAAAAGCCTTTTTATGGTGACTATATACCTATTAGGATATGCCTCTACTTCCGCTTCATTCGATTGTTTATTCTTGGTTATGGACATGAGTTTTTCTTCAAACTCCTCTTTTAGAGATGCCTTCATTTGCTGTAACTTTTCTTTAAACTGCATCTTCACCTTCCTCATGGAATCCCGACTTAATGATTCACTAGTCCGTTGTGGTGGACTAAAGTAACCTCGAAGTCCTCACGACCTAGCTAGGGATGTAAACAAAATTCATACCTATGGGTATTCACGGATAAAACCCGCAACAGGTAAGAAATGAGTATTATAAATGGATATCCGTGGGTAATGGGTACGAGTATTTTGTTTTATACCCACATGTTAATAGGGTGGGTACGAGTACCATAACATCCGTACCCGTAGATACTCATACCCGTTGAACTCCAATTTAAATTAGAAAAGAAAACATGATTAAAATATTAACACATTGATTTTGAATGGGTTATTTTTATCAATTGATTTTAAAATAAATCTCCTTTTCTTTGTAAACTATCATTCAACACTATTTAAATGGGTTATTTGAACTTTGTTTAAAATTTATGATGGTGATTTATTGTATTTCATTTGAATTTATGGTTAAGATATGTTGTTAAATATTTTTAGAATTTGTTTTATAAATACCCGTGTATATCTGTGGATATTAAAAATATATGTGGGTACTCACATAATGGATACCTGCATGGATATGGGGACATGTACATGGCAAATATTTATCTAGTGGGTAGGGTACGAGGGTGGTACTACTCGTAACGAGGGTGGTACTACTCGTACCATACCCGCCCCGTTGACATCCTTAGACCTAGCAGTGTCGCGTACACGACTTGAGTTGCTTGCTTAACTAGGGAATCCTACAATCACATATTCAAGTTTAATTATAAACATATTTATAATAAAAATTGATTTTGGGTTTAGGATTTGTACTTACAATTCTTTCATCTATGACTTGAGTTAATTGTGAACTCATTTGCCCATCAGATCTAGTCTGAGCGATCTTTTAGAACTTGTACCAAGTAGGTGGATCTACTAGCTCATGAGATTCAAGTCCAAGTCTCATGTTTATTGACTTTGTACCTGGAAATATTACATTAATCTTCTTCCATTGTAGAGAATCAGTTGGGTGTCGAAGAATATTGTCACACTTTCTTCCATTTGCATGCCATGTCAGATTCTTTGCATCTTCTTTAATGGCAAACAATCGTTTAAACCTAGGTTATATGGGAAGGTACCATAACATGTTAACAGGGGGACCATTTGTTTCTTCATCAAAATTATTTCCACCAAATTTGTTTTTAAATTGTGATAACTCACACGTTAGACACGCCTTCAATGCAACAAACTCGTCTTTGTACAATACACCATCATTAAGGCATTTATGTATCTTCTTGTACTCCAAACCCATTGGACATAGAATTTTCTTCGCCTTGTAGTTACGATTAGGTAACGTATTATTTTTTGGAAGCATCTCCTTTAACAACTCCCACAATTCTATGAAACTTTTAACCCTCCATCCATTTCTTGCTTTAAAATTGAACAATTTCAAAGTTGTCGACAGTCGTGTCCTAATGGAGGACCATCTAGAAGGAGTCACATTGGGCCTTTGACTAGGGCCATGGCTAGGAGAATGGAAGAAGTGGAATGACTTCAAAGAACTCCTCTTTTGTGGAGAATTCTTTATTAGCTTTCTCCTTTTCTTCTCTTCGCACTGTAAAAATGCAAATTAGTATTTTCTTTAGGCTTCATATTTGGGCAAAGCATATATTTCTTTTGGGCTTGTATTATGGTCATTTTAGTGTAAAAACCTCTTATTTAGTCGATTATGTAAGTACTAGAATCGATTAAATCAGAGTGTGTTATGCAAGAGTGCAATTTTGGCTTTTTAACTTATTTCTTGAGTGACCAGGTGATGAACAATGAACTGAGGTATCATTTGCGCTAATTTGGTTCTTAAGTAACCTTAGCACATGCATCATTTAGCTTACACAAGAAGCTAAGAAATATGCATGCATTTGATAGCTAACTAGCCACTTGAAAGCTCTAGAGCCTTTTTCAGTTTTAGATTCTTTGTATCTTTCTTTCTTCTTTTGACACTTGGGTTAACTCCTAAAATCTATAAATAGGAATGCCAAAGCATTGTAAAGACAACTTGAAATAAATCTAGAGAAATTTTGCCAAATTTGTGACTCTCCCTTTTGAGTTCACTAGGATAGTTTGTCTTCTTGACTTCTCCTAGACCTTTTCCTTGAGGGTTGGGTTAACCTCCTTCAAGAAACACACCAATCTCACTCTTCAAACACATTCTCATTCATCATTCCAAGCTTTCGCATCCTAGCTTTCGCATCCTAGCACATCATCTCTATGGAGTATAATTCAACTTTCGTGAAGTGGGTTTCCATCATTTGGCATCAGGATCAAGGTTCCACCCTATAGTTATCATGAGCCATGGTTCTTGAGAGAAGACTCAAAGCTCTAGTGCCAAATGACGAAAACCCACTTAACAAAGTTGAAGGAGACTCTATAAAGATGATATGCTTGAATGCAAAAGCATGAAATGATGAACATAATGGTGTTTGGAGAGTGGTTTGGATGTGTTTCTTTAAGGAGGTTGGGCCAACCAATAAGGAAAAGGTCTAGGAGAAGTCAAGAAGATAACTAATCCTGGTGAACTTAGAACAAAGGAAGGCTGCTAATTTGGCTAAATTCTCTATATTATCTCTAAGTTGATTTACAAAACTCTAGTCACTCTAATTTATAGAATGGAAGAGTTAACCTAAGTGAAATAAAGTACAATGAATCATAAAAACTAAAAATGCTTCAAGGACCTTCTTCAAGAGTGAGGATGCATGTTGTAACATTCATACTTTTTAAATAATTACATTATTTAACTCATATAAAAACAAGAGTTAGAAAATCTTGTATTTTTACTCATGTGAATAAATTATATAAAAAAAATGGTTCATAATTTATCCAGATATATTTTGAACAGTGAAAAATAAATCAAACAATTTTAAGAAATACTATAACTAAGTAAAATGAAAATACCAATAAAAATAAATAATAAAAAACCAATATATATATATATATATAAAGTCTTTTCTTTTTAATGAATCTTCTAAAAGAAAAAAAGAAGATAAGCTAAAGCGATAAGCATTATCTCTTCAATAATGGAAGTAATCATGACAATAATGGAAGTAATCATTATTTGGAATTAAAAATGCATAGTAATTTGGCTTATAAAGTGATGAAGTAGAAGAGAGACCAAAAGAGAGTGAAAGTTAGGTAAGAAAAAAAAGAAACAATAAGGTTTAACTCTCATTAATAAAGAGAATTTTTGCATTAATTAAAAGTAATCATGATTTGGAATAAAGTGACCATATGGTTTGCTTATAAAAGGATGGAGTGAAAGAGAAGATGTGAAGAAATCAAGAAAGAGTAAGTTGTTGGGAGAAAGAGAGAGTAAGAGATAGACAAAGAAAGATAGAGAAAGAGAAAGAAAGTGAGAGAAGTTTGAGTAAGAGATTAGAAGAAATTTAAACCTTTTAGAAGTATTGTTAGTGTGTCCCTTCAACCAATAAGGTAAAAGGGAATCTTAGATAAACTCATGTGTGTTATATTAATATTCTATTTATTTTGAATTATATATTATTTAATTTATTTTTGTTTAACTTATTTTTCATTGTTATCCTATTTATTTATTTTATTTTATTTATCTTCAACTATGCATTAGTTCTATTTATTTATTTATTTAATTTAATTTTATCTCTAGTTATGCACTAATCTTATTTATTTATTTTAATTTACCTTCAGTTACACACGAGTCCTGTCAATTTATTTTATATAATTTTATCTCTAGTAATGCACTAGCTCTATTTATTTATTTTATTTTATTTATCTTCGGCTACACACTAGTCTACTTATTTCATTTAATTTATTCCTAGTTACATACTAGTCCTATTTATTTATTTCATTTCACTTATATCCAGTTATGCATTGATCCTTTATGTACAGGATAAGGCCAACTAGTTCTTAGTCTTTGGCAGGACCTTAGGTCAGGTACTTATCCATCCTTTCAAATAAGGCCAATCTCAAGCCTGTAGTAAAATAATCCTATAATGATGCACCTTTGAGGCTGACTAGTCATAAGCCATTCGCATGACCCTAGGACGAATATATATCTACTATATCAAAACAAACCTATACTAAGTAGGTATCCTATAGCAGGATACTTGTCGGAAGATCGACAAGTACTTAACTCCATATTATAAAAAAAAACTTAACAAGAATCAGTTAGAGCTACCAGTAGATAGGCCTCCAATACCAGGCCCACTAAATTGAAACTTTGACCCAAGCCCATAACTAGGTCAGGTCCACATAGGTTGTCAAGTAATGACTCTTATAAAATTAGTATAAATACACATGGACTAGGTAATTAAGGATACATTTCTCATTAAGTGCTAAAATTAGAGATTTGACTATTGAGAAAAGCTTAGGGTTGATGCACCTTTTGTAGGTATACTTTCATTTTCCACTAAAAGAAGGACGAGAACTCGAAGGACAACTACTACATCCAGAGAGGAAATCACTTTAGAAGCTTTGAAACCATTACAAGGTACTATCTCGATCCAGTAAGAAAACTCTATATTAATTTATATTTTTATGTTTGTTTACAACATTCTAATCCATATGTAGTTGTTTTATTGAAATTTCTTGGTTTAATTCTTATTTTTTATATTATTTTAAAACATTATTATTTTATAATTCAATATATATATATATATATATATATATATTAAAAGTAAATATTATTTATTCAATGAACATGGAAAAAGAGAAGTTACCTATATGTTTTATTATTATTGTATTATTATGATATAGAGATTTACTAATAGATAACTAATATTAATACTCTTAGGAGATATTAAATATATGGTACTATTCTATTATGATGTATAACTCTTAATATTGTACAACATATATATTTTTGTAATATTTTGTGAACAATTACATATATGTAAACTATTGACATATAAATGGATATTATGTTATTATGAATGTTCTCTAGGAAAATTTTATTGTACAAAAAAAATCATTTTTTTATCAAATAATAATATTTATATTATAGTCGTGGCATTACAATTTAGTGATGTCAAAGCAGTTCTTCTTGTCAAGATTGGGGTATGGTCTATTCCATGTTTGTAGCCTTTACGAATAAGTATGTGTACAAGTTGTTTGTTCTTACATTTTTCTTAAATAGTAAGATAAGTATACTAGTGAGAATAAGTCATAACAATTGATAATTTGCATTATCATGCTTTTATTTAATTCATTTTTATGTTTTATTGTTATTTTATTTATTGATTTTATTTAATATTTCAGATTTTATTGAATAAAAGTAAAAAAGTTAAAAGCTTGGAATATATTTTCAAATAAGTGAAAATCTCTGAGATTTGAAAATATTATCAATAGAATAAGTGAAATATTGACTAGTCAAAGATTATCAACAAAATCATATATCCACAAAGTTAGTTATTCAAATTACAAATGATAAGATTTGAAGAATATATCAAAGATATGGAATCTTCAAATATTAAATGATATATCTAAAGGATTATCTATTACAATTTATTCAAGTACAAAATCAACTCCATGAAAGTCTATAAATGGAGGGCCTGACATAGGTCAAAGACACACTTGGAGAGAAAAAAACTTGATATCTCTACATTTGAAGGTAGAAGGGCATTATGAAGGACGAAGGCATTCAATTTCAACATCAGTCTAGTATTCAATATGCCTAGGAGTAGCTAACTCCCTCATTTATGAGGGTTGAGTGTAATGTATTCTTAATTCTCTATGTATTCCATTAATCAATATAATTCTTTTCTATCACTCTTGTGTTCTATTCGTGCTTTAACTGCATGATAATTATTGATTACATATTTGTGGTATCTCATTGGACACAATATTAGAACCTAGACTAGAATAGACAACTAATTGATTGTGCATCTAGACATAAAGTACATCATTAGTCATTCATAACATTAGAATTTTGATCAGTAATGCGAACTCTTAATACGAAAAGGTCTAAGACATTAGGGTTCTTATTAAAGTTTAGACTTGCCGATAAGACATTAGGAATTGTTACATAAGGTGTGAATGCGAGAGTAGAAATTTGAAGAATATTGTTTGGTGTTTTTGCTTTGAATTGGATCATGAAACCCTATCCTAGGGAAGCTTTTATTTGATATTTTTCTCAATCAAGCTATTTGTTTCCGTTGTGTCAATTTCTATCCATATTTTACATTTTAATTCTACATTTATTTTTCCTTTAAGCTATAAATGTTTTGGTATTCTCACCCTTTATCAATAATAAATCAATTAATTTAAACCACATTAGTCCTTGTGGGATACGATATCTAGACTTGTCCACTTTATTACTTATATAATTTGGTACACTTGCCAATCCCGTAACAAGTTTTTGGCGAAGTTGTCGGGGACTATAGTTTGGTTTAGTTTAATTGTGTTTGGTTACTGATTTAGTTTTTTTTTATTTCAAAAAGAAAAAACTGTCTTGATTGTTCTATACTGTTTAACGTGCTCCTTCAGTTTTCTTTGCGATATGGCTAGAGTAGATGAAGGACAACGTACTTTGGGAGACTATGCCACATTCATGGGCCAACTCAATTTTAACAACATTGTTAGGCCAACAATAGTTGGACCAAATATGGAGATGAAACCTACCCTTATACACTTGGTGCATAGTAATCAATTTCATGGGTTATCACATGAAAACCCATATAATCACTTGGTCACATTCCTCGAAATATGCAATATGGTGAAAATCAACCAAGTACCTGACAATGCTATTCGCTTGAGCTTGTTTACTTTTTCTTTGGCAAGGAATGTAAAGGTATGCAACACTCTTTCCCTGAAAATAACCTGACAGAATGGGATGATTTAGTCCAAACATTTTTTAAAAAAATTTTCCCTCAGTCCAAGATTGTGAAGAATTCTTGAGTCAAACATGAGAACGATTCAAAGGGCTGCTAAGGAAGACACCAATGCATGGATTTGATGATCCAACATAAATCAACATCTTTATGAGGGGACTTAAAGCTCAAACCAAGTTGATGTTGAATGCTTCAATTGGAGGCATGATTAATTCCAAGACACATGCAGAAGCCAAAGCATTGATAGAAAATATAACTTCAAATGATTACAAAATGAAAAATGATCGCACTCAACTTCAAAAGAATGGAGTATTAGAGATGTAGACTCACGTTGTTAGCTCAAAACAAGCTAATCACACGACATATTAAGGCACTTATGAAGAAGTTGTCAGCATTGCCACATGAGATTCAAAATGCTTCCCAAGTACAACACCAACCAATAGTGCAAATTTGTGTGTTGTGCAAAGGAGACAATGCAAATGGGCAATGTGTCATGTAGAGTCACGCGTAGGAGGAGGCAACCTACATAGGAAATCAAGCTCACCAAGTAAATTATGGCAATTACAATTAGGGATGGAAGTCTCATCTTAGCATGGGACAAGCTGGACCATTCAATAGGCAACAATAACAACAACCTTCCTTGCACGAGAGGCAAACAAAGTTGGGGGAGACATTTCAACAATTCATGTTGTTAGCACAAGCAAGCTTGAAGTAAAGATTTGATATAGCCAAATGCATGAAGATCACATGTGTTTGATGAAGGTTCGATTGAAGATCATGTTTCAATTGTATTAAATCTGTAATTGATGTGTTAGATGTAATGAATACATGTTATATCATGTCAGTAGGCTATATGACATATGTTAGATGTCTTGTTAGTCTTAGTGTGTCCTTTTTAATCTGTTAAAAATGGTTTTAACAGGTTAAAAGAGTTGTTGTATATAGTTTTTGGTATTAATGTATTCAATCAGTTGAATTAGTTTTCAATCAATTGATTTCACATAAGTCAACTGAAATCAACAGATTGTACAGGAAATTCAATCGACTAATTTCACTTAAACCAGACTATATAAGTTGTGTTTTCGAGAGCAGAGAAATAATTATGAGTTTTTTAGCGTGAAAACTTGTCATTTATCACTACAAAACTCTCTCTCTCTACATTACACAACTGCAAGGTGAAGATTTAAGATCTATGTTGATCTTGAAGGCATTTTGGCTTGGGATTAGCTTGAAGAACACATGTATTATTGGCTACGGAGAGCCACCATCAGGTTTTGTAGTTCTTGTGCCTCTGGTTGTTTGTTTGATATGATTTCAGGTCTGTAAGTGTGATTCTTGAGGGTGTTAGTCTAGATTTTTGTGTGAGTCAAAAATCTTGTGTGTTTCTTTGTTCAAAAGTGTAATCTTTTGGTGAGATTTGTAAAACTTTTGAATATAGTGGAAACCAGACTCAGGTTGTCATGGTAAACTGGATGTAGCTCTGTGATTGAGTGAACTAGTATAAAAATAATTGTGCCATTCTCTTCTCTTCATCTTACTCACTTTGAATCAATTTAAAAACTCAAGAAAACCTAGTAATTCATTCTTTTTTGTGCTTTATTGTGTTTTTGTGTAATCTGATGTTGCATACCTGTTAGAAATATTGATTGGAACAAGTCTTGTGTGTAAAAGTTTGTTGTTGGAGTTAAATTTGCGAATTCTGCATTCTGCATCAATTCCCAGGATTTTAGCCGATTGATTTGAAATTTTAATCGTTTGTTTCATAGGCTAAGGAACAATTTAGTCTGCTGTTTTATTTTTTGACCGATTGAAAGTGTACAAATCTACAACTTTTGTATTCGAATTTCACAGTCTATTTGATTCAATCAAAAGGGGTTTTATGCTTTCGAAAAAGTTTTAAATAGCTAATTTGAACCCCCCCGTTTATGCCTTAAATCACCATCACTACTAAAAATTCTCATATTACATGGGAATTTTCTAGCAAATTTGTTAAAAAATTTGTAAGATAAGACTTTTTCTTGCTATTTTTTCTAAGAATTTTAATTGGCAGGTAATTCCTTCGTGGGTAATTATTTCCTATAAAATTATAAAATTCGTAAGTATTTCCTACAAAATTTGTTACGAAAAGTGGTTTATACAAAATATTTTGCAAAAAAATTGGCAGCAATTTCCTACAATTTTTTATCATAACAAAATTTATAAGTATTTCCTACAAAAAAAATTCAAAACAAAATTGGCAGGAAATATGATTTTTTTAGTAGTGCGTTTCAAACTATAACACATGCAAGTGTGTCTTTCAAATCCCAAAAGCATAAAAGCTTTTATCCGTAATCTGTAAACATAACTGGGCAATTGGCAAAGATAGTAGAAGAAAAAAATTGAAATGAATTTTACAGCCAATACAGAGGTAAACTCAAAAGATCATTTTAATGCTATTATAACGCGAAGTAGGAATATGTATGAAAAATGAGAGGATGAAAAGAACAATGGAGAGCATAAAGATGGAAAGGGAAAAATAGAAAATGAAAAAGATATGAGAAAATTGAGAAAAGAAAAGAAGAAAGTGTGGAGAAAATCCTTCCATATCCTCTAGTACCATCCAAGAAAGATAAGGAGAAGCATTTGGCTCTACTCATGGAGATCTTCAAGCAATTTGAAGTCAAAATTCCTCTCTCTGAAGCAATACAACAAATGCCAGCGTACACAAAATTTTTGAAAGATTTCCTTAGCAAGAAGAGAAAGTATATTGAGGAAGACATCATTGAAGTCCAAGGAAACTGTAGTGCCATCATTCAAAAGAATCTCCTTCTAAAGTTCAAAGATCCTGGTAGCTTCACTATTCTTTGCACAATTGGAAATTTAGCTATTGGGAAAGCACTGATCGACTTGGGAGCGAGCATTAATTTGATGCTTTTATCTATGCTCAAGAAAATTGTGGATCTTGAAGTCAAACCAACAAGGATGACTTTACAACTTGTGGATCGATCAATCAAATGCTTAAATGGAGTCGTTGAGGATGTACTTGTGAAAGTAGACAAGTTCACTTTTCCAATGGATTTCGTCATACTTGATATGGAGGAAGATATTGAGGTTCCTCTCATTCTTAGAAAACCATTCATGAAAACCGCCAAAGTTATGGCGGCAAGCTAAAAATTAGAGATTAAAAAGAGGAGGTAAACTTCAAAATGTCTGAAGGAATTCACAATATGGAACCAAAGGATATTAATGTTGTTAAGGAAATCTTGCTTATGAAGAGTAAGCCAAAATAAGTTTCTAAGCTGTTGAAAAATTGTTCTAGTTCTTTTTCTCTACAACAAATGAAGGAAGAAGAAAAGGGCCCTCCTCCAGAGAAGAAGAAGGGTTAAGCTATCAGACGTTAAACTAGAGCTTACTGGATGCAACCTAACATTTTAATTTTGCATATAATTATTGTCTTTTGTTTTTGAATTGTATTTCTGTTTGCATATGTATGCCATTATCTTAAGCTTCATCTTAAGTTAACCATGTTCTCAATGTGCATTGTCAACTACTGTAATGATCAATTAAAATCAAATACACATGAAGCATTGACTGTTTTACATCCTGATTGTGCTTATTGATTGAAATATTTTGTGATATGCTGAGTGAAAGATAGTTTGGTATGATGATATGATAGTTAGTGTTTTTTCAAACATGAGAGTAAGACCAAACTTTATGAAAATTTTTAAATATTGTGAGCTTTTGTATAAAGAGCTGTAAGGGGAGTAGTTATTGCTATGAAATTGATTTTTTCCTGAATCTTGTTAATGAAATCACATAATTTGTTAGAAAGGATAAAGGCATTGTTTGGTATGTTTAAGCTACTTAGCCAAATAGCCAACCCAAAAGTTTTTTTTTTGTTACCTTATTTGAGCCTGACTGTTTCATTCTTTACCCTTAGATTTTAAGGAAAATATATCTTGTCCCACACCTTAGAACAAAGAACAGGTGCATGTTGAGTGGAATAAAGGTATGAGATGAGATCAGTTTGGGGTAGGGTGTAAACACCCTAGCACATATCATGGTATGGGATTGAATAAGTTTGGGTAGGGTTTTTCCTATCCCAAGAAAGTGAATAAGTTTGGGGTAGGTTTTTGTAAAAACCCAACCCAATAAAAAATATAGAGGAAAGATAACATTTTTATGTGATAGAAAAGAGAGGAAAAAATGTAGCATATTTATACAAACATCCACATGTGTTTGTTCTCTTAGGCTTAATGGTGCTTTTGAATTCCTGGAAAAACCAATATTCTTTCTAACTAGACCCCATTACAAGATATATATTGTTTTTTGTTACCTTATTTGAGCCTGACTGTTTCATTCTTTACCCTTAGATTTTAAGGAAAATATATCTTGTCCCACACCTTAGAACAAAGAACAGGTGCATGTTGAGTGGAATAAAGGTATGAGATGAGATCAGTTTGGGGTAGGGTGTAAACACCTTACCACATATCAAGGTATGTGATTGAATAAGTTTGGGGTAGGGTTTTTCCTACCCCAAGAAAGTGAATAAGTTTAGGGTAGGTTTTTGTAAAAACCCAACCCAATAAAAAAAAGAAAGGAAAGATAACATTTTTATGTGATAGAAAAGAGAGGAAAAAAATGTAGCATATTTATACAAACATCCACATGTGTTTGTTTTCTTAGGCTTAATGGTGCTTTTTGAATTCCTGGAAAAACCGATATTCTTTCTAACCAGGCCCCATTACAAGCCTATGAAAGACCTTTTGATCTTACCAATGATGTGCATTTTGTAATTTAGATGATAGGCAAAAGTTGATGAAGTGGTCTTATAACATGCTGAGTGTGGGTGATCATTATTAATACTATACACATGTGTGCTGAGCGAAACACTGAATTGATGTGAGCATTCAATAGTTTTGCTATTACTTCTTATTATGATTGAGGATTGGAGTGTATGCATGAAAATTCATACTATTATGTCTTAAACTCTTAGTTACAATGAAAATTCTTTGATATGACACAATTAGGATTAAGAGGTTAGTTTCTTTTCAAATGCTTTGATCAGTTGATGAGAGTTTTCAAAATTCAAAAATTAAAAACTTTCACAACGACATGAAAATGTTTAAGTTTGGGGTATTTTGATAATTGGCATTATCATGTTTTTATTTTATTAATTTTAATGTTTTATTGTTATTTTATTTTTGGATTTATTTGATATTTCAAGTTTTAGAGGAATAAAAGCGGAAAAGATAAAAGCTCGATTGCCGCCAGGTAGTTTCTGGGCAGAACCCAGAAAATGGCTCACGCTGCATGCGTCGCCTGGCAAGCCATGAATGCCGCTAGGCAGTTTCTACAACATAAAATGAAAGAATGAAATGGCATCCAGGCTTATACACACCACGAAATACATTATTCACGAAATAAATATTTAAGTGCAGCTTCCCTTACCTAAAATTCCCACTCCAAAAATCACTCTTAATGTTCCTCTTTGCACAAACGTGATCCACCCTTTCCTTTCCCAATAAATCAGTCCTCTACTCCTTAGTCACGAATTTGTGCTCTCAATGAGAACCCCTATCAGCCACACTAAAACACTTTCCCTCTTCCTCACTAAGCCACTCCTCAACTTATTTTTCTGCCCCAAAATTAATAAATAAAAATAAAAAAAATTTAAAAGGATCATGGTCATCAAATGTCATTACATGGAGGTTTCTACTCTCATAACTACCTTGCCTCTACCTCTTTGGCGTTTCTGGAGACGGTTAGAGTTTCTAGATCCTCCACAAATGTCGCAAAAATAATAAAGAGTAAAAAGGAACTATTTAAGGCTAGCCAAGGTTCAAACTCTTAACTTCCCAACTACTAAGCTTATATGCACAACTAACACGCCCTTACATGTTTCATGACATTTCACGCACATATATGATTATAAGATCACATCACACGGTCATGCATACATGCAAAATAAAATAAATAATTAAAACATCATACTAATAACGTACACATGATTCAAACCCAAGACCTCTCAACACCACCAACATGCTCAATCACTTGAACTACCATTAATCCTTGTCCTAACTTAACAAACCATTCTTTTAGATGTACTTTCAATCCATAATTATTGTTAATTAAATATTTATTCTTTATTTAATTTTTTCCCTGGTTTTACATCACCTAGGTGGGGATTGGTAGAAGTCATCATTGTCATGACTATTATACCACTCATCTCTATTAGGAGAGGGGGATGATTATCTAGTGTATCTTCTTCTTCTTCTAGGTGGGTACTCATCTCTTTGTTTGCCCTTGTTTTGACTAATCATGAATTGTGCAAACATGTCTTTCAATTCAATTATATCATTCCTTTGTCTTTGGAGTTCATCTCTCAAATTTACTCCTTCTTGATTATCCCTCACATTACCCATGTACACTAGAATAATGAGAATGTTCACTCATGTTGTGGTGAAGAAGAAAGTTTTTCACACATGTTTTCAAAATTTTACAACGATGAATGATAAATATTTTCTCAAAATATTTTTCTTTTTCGTGGATGATTTCTAAAACAAAACAAGTGATGAAAGTGTTTGACATAGAATCGTCTTGGATTTGAGGCGAATTTGGGTCTCGAACAAAATTGAGTATAAACCCTAAGGGAAAATTTGGAGGAGGTTGATTTAGGGGTTTTCAGAACAGAAGGAAGCCACACCACTTGGAGGAGGTTCCAAGATAAGTGAAGAAGATCTGCCACTTTGAATTAGAGATTCAAAGATAAGGACTAGTGGTTCTAAGGAGAACCTCGAGACTTGAGAGAAAACTCAATTTTTCTTATAACTCAAATTTGAATACAAAGTGTTTCACAAAATTCTATATACTATGGGGTAAAACACTAAAAAGCCTAACATGACAGTGATCTGATAAGGCCCAAACATAAACATTACAAAAAAATAAAAAATGAGTTCTTATTTTACGATCTGAAGCTAATCCGAGATCTCTTTGAAGGTATTGGGTGTGATACATACAACTAATTTGAAATCCCTATGATGGCCCCTAACCATGCCTCCATTAATGTTTCAAGTAGTTCACAAGAAGGACAAGTGAATCACAAGTGGACAAGGTTAGAAACCAAGTCCTTCCTAGATAGAGTTTTCTAAGTAAAAATATTCCACATGAATCATGACAATAGTGTATCAATTTGATAGGATAAGCTCCTCCAAGCTATATGACTAAAGCCAAGGGGAGACTCCCAAATGGGTGGTGGTTTGTGGAAGCTTAATGTTGGTGGAAATATGGTGCGCATATGGTGGTTTTTGATGTGATGAGATGATGGAGAGGTTATGATGGTGTTTCGGTGCTCTCAAGAGAGGTTGAGCCAAATCTTAAGGAAGGGTGGCTAGAGGAAACTTAGAAGTGGTGCTCTAACTTTAGTGACCTAAGATGAGTAGTATGGCACAAAATTGGCAACATAACAATACTCAAATTGAAAGGTGATTTTTCATGGGGGAAGACACCTCTATTTATAAGCTAAGGTAACCCTAAAGGTGTCTCAAAATTATAAAAGTAAAACCCTAATTCTTTCTCTCTCCACTCTTCTTCTATATTTCTTTTATTTTGATTTTATGGAGTTCTAAGCTTCAAGGGTTGGTTCCATTGTAATTTCATTATGGATTCTGACAATAGAATGGAATATATTTGTTTGTTCTTTTTCTTATTGTTGAGGTTTCAATTCATCTATGTCTTTTGTCTTTGAATTGAGTGAAAAGTAATGGTTTTTACATCATAGCTAATTAGTGAGATGTTTTAATCTATATGCATATCAATCATAAGAGTTCAAAGGTTTTTAATTTTAATTGAAAATGTACTTTGATTAAATTTAGAAACTTTCATGTGATTGAATAGTTTTTGCCAATGATTGAGAATGTACTTTGATTAGAGGTGAAAACTTTAACTAGAATTAATCAAGAATGTACTTTGGTTAATTATCTTTCTACTTGATTTTAGAGGTAAAAGAATGGACATGATTAAGAATAGTAATATCTAATTGGGAATGTACTTTGGTTAAATTTACTATGAGTAATCTACAAAGTTATTACTTTTGATTGAAAATTTACTTTGGTTAATAGTGAGAACGCCAACAAATTAATTGAGAATTTATATTGATTAATTTGCAAATGTACAACAATAATTAATTGAGCAATAATCTTTAGATGACCAATGATGGATCTATTTTGAAAGAGTAGTGGAATCAATATATTTCTTTATCATTGTTTTTTTATATCTTTTTTGAAAGAGCATAGTGGCATTGCAGATGATGTTGATTTGGATGCAGAATAGTGAGGGGCTTGGGCATTGCATTGGGAAGAATGATTTTTATTTGGAACAATTTTATTTTTCGAAATAATGTATGGTAGATGATTTTGACATTAGATTTTTTTTTTAATTTGAAAATTTTGTGTTCATAAATAAAGAAGATTTTTCTTAATGCAATTTTTTTTATGTATTTGAATAGCATCTTGATAGGGTGTTGCAAGTAGAGCCTAGTCTTGGACTGGTCAAAATCTTCTTAATGAAGGTTGAGTAGGGCTTGGACATTAATGAAGGCTTGACCACACAAGATCTTATGGAAGATCTCCTAAGGATCACAAGAAGCATGACTAGAGGGGATACTTCTATTCCTTTTTTCTTATCTTTATTTAGTATTTCTATTATGTTAAAATTCCCTAAAGTTGGCTTGGTTAGATCAACCTTAGTTGACTTGTTAACCTTGAATAGGGTTGACTAGTTGACTATAGTTGACTTGGCTTAAGTCAACATGTTGACTTGTTTGCTTGTTTTCTTTGTTGGTTAAGTTTGATTAGGGTAAGATGATCACAAATGGAAATGGATTAAGGCATTATGGCACAACATCATTGGACAACATGGAAAGGTCATGAGAGAGAAAAGACAAAAGCATAAAGTAACTTGTACCTTGGTGGTACAAGTGTACCATGGGAGGCCCCTACCACACCTTGACCGAGAATCGTCTTTGGAGTGCACATCTCATTCCATTTGTTGGCTCATTTTAACCTACCTTATAGAATGTAGGGTTTTCTAATTACTAAGCTACATTTAAAGGCCCTTAGAACTCTCTATTTAAGGGGTGCTCCTAAACATGTACAATGGTTGATCAATTTTTGTAAAACACTACTTTGTTTCAACCATATTTCTGTGAGCTCACCTCCAAGGAATGAAGTCTATTCTATGGCCTTATCTTGAGGAATAAAGTGGTGGCATTCCTTCACTCATGTCTAGGAAAGAGTTGGCCTTTTGGTCCTCACCTATGAGTGGCATGCTTCACTTGCTCCATTCCATCTTCTATGCTTTCATTTTCTTCTTTATTTGATTCACGTCTACTCAGTTATGTTGTTATAATGCCCATTTTGTTTTGTTTCTTTGATCAAATCATCACTCTTATTCTCTAGAACCTCCAGAAGTAAACATTCACATCTAGATAACTTAGCTATCTTAATGTCCAGTGGGGATATTCTCTAGGTTTTATTACCAAATCCAACACCATATTTCATAAAACTAAAATGAACCTATATCATACATGGAGTTATCACAATATGCTGGATAGGCCTAGTAGAACCTGGACTGGGACCTTATTAAAATCTACCGAAACCTTGCCTAAGTTAAAATCATCACCAAAATAACATCAAAGTTAAACTTTTATACTAACTTCACCATCTAATATAGTCTACACACCATATGATTATCATAACTAACTAGGAAAGAAAGGTTTGATGGTCCTCTATGAAATCCTTTTTGTTGTTCATTTCCCTTTGCACCGATCCCTTTTGCATAGTTCCTTCTACGAAGCAAAGTTGTAGGTCTTTGTTTGCCTATACCTTCGCTTGCACCACCTCTTGTCATAGCCATAACTATGTACAATACATAATTTTCACATCAACAATGCATCAAATCATATAAAATATTTTGCATACTTATATATGTGCTTTAAAATTAGAAAATATACATTCAAAAATGTACATTCTAGAACATATATATGAATCCAAAAATACCTTTGAAAAAATACAATACAAAATGCATCTCACAAAAAAATGTATTATGGAATACACATTCTAAAATGTATTTCTAGAATACACATTGTTCCTGCAGAGAACAAACAAGATAAGTTAGGCACAAGTGTCACCTTACCCATGTAGTCCGCTATCTCCTCAGTTGGCCTCTTCCCGGTTGATACGTGTCAGCTTGGACCCAGGAGGGGTTACCTGCAGAAGGGACTCCGAAGCTCAAGTGAGTAAAAGCTCTCAAAAGGTCAAATCAGATGATTAATGGAGTAATGAATGCGTACCTTTAATTACTAGGGTCCACATGTATTTATAGAGTATTAATTATGTATGGTTATGCCATGGGCCGGGCCCTGGCTTGGGCTCTAGTTTGGGCTGTAAGTGGGTCTGGTCCTAAATCAGGCCCTTAGATTTGATTACTGTGGGCTTATTGAACATAAGGGGGGTATTGGTAGGCGTATTAAGGTACTCGGCCTAAAATGACTACTTCCCTTGATAGCTTATGTTGGTCATATGCTGTCTTAGGCAAGTTATTCTTTTGGATATTTATGTTATCGGTTTAGGTCGGCTAGGCTTAGACCGGCTTAGCCTAGGCCAGTTACCTGAATGTTTTGGCGTATAGGTATGGTAATCGTTTTACTATTATTTCGTTAAGTTGGCTTGGTGTGGTACACACATTACTGAGAATGCATTATAAAATACATCACCAAATCATTATATATATATATATATATATATATATCCCAAAATGTAGTTTTTGGAATATAAACTAAAATGTACATTTTAAAAAATATTTTTGGATCGAATATACATTCCAACCTTCCAAAAACTTGCATAATCAAATTTTGAACTATCGAAGACTAGACTCACCACCCCAACCCCCAAATCAAAAAACAAATTACCAACAAAAATGAAAATAAGATGTGAAAGACGCAATTGGTGGTGAAAGGGGTGAGAGTTTTTGCATTTAGTGAGAAGAGAAGGAAATGAGAACGATAAATAAGACTTCGTCACTTCATTTATGAGTTTTATAGGATCGCACATAAAAAGAAAGGGGCAAGACTTCGTCACTTCATAAGTAAGAGAGATATAAATGGTTGCTTCTTTCTCGATGTCACATTTTAATCAAGTTTGGTTATATTTTATTTTGATAAAAAATAAACTAAATCTTATTAAATATTTTATTCAGTTTAATTTAAAATTTTAATATAATTTAATGTATGTTAATAAGATTTAACATTTTTATTTAATTTTTTAAAAAAACTTACGATTTAATAAATATTGTAGTTAATATTTTTTAAAATATTATTTTGAATTAACATAAAAAACTAATTAATTTTGGTTCAATTTTAATTTAATATAATATAAAATTGAATTTATTAAATATTTTTATTAGTTTTATTTAAAATTTAAATATAATTTAATATATGTTAAATGATTTCAAATTCAGTTAATATTTTTAGTTGAAGTTTTGTTTTAAATTAAAATTTAATAAATATATTTATTATTATATTTTTTAAATATTAATTTTTAATCTAAAAATAAAATTTATTTAATTGTCTTCAATTTGAATTTAATAAAAAAATTAAATAAAATTTATTAAACATTTTTATTAGTGTAATTTGATATTTTAATATATGTTAAATTTATTTCAAAATCCAGTTACATTTTTAGTTAAAGTTAATTCGAATACTATTAAATTTCAAAATTTGTTTAAAGACATTGCCCGATTTTAAATTCGAAGTATATTTTTTGGGATTGTTTGTCCCTATATGTAACATCCCATTTAAATAATCACTTTAATTCAAATGAAATGTCACACAGATAGAACGATAAACAAGTCATGGAGTATAATGTTACTTCTTACTAATATCCAAAAAAATCCAGGAAAAGATTTAAGGCACACCACTATGCCAGATACAAAGTGAAATAGGAGATTGACAATAAATCAAGTAAATCCCAAGGTAAGACATTACATGGGCCTTAGCCCTAAAAGAAAACTGGAGTCCATCCCAGAGATGCTAAGCAGCAGAATCACCATTTCCCTGTTGACCACGGGGAGTTCTCGCATTTGCTCACATCAATAAATTGATGATCATCGAAAGGAGAGAAAACCACACCAGACAGAACATACAACAAAAGGAAGGGTAAGCTAGAGCAAAAAGTGATTTATCATACAGTTACATACAATTTTATAGTTCAAGATGCATAACCCAACCAATCATGTTATGACTTGCAAATAATACACTAAGACTCAGACACGACTCATTCGGATACATATAATTAGTCGGATTCAGCAGATGCTTGCACTTGTGGTGGACTTCCCTGCTCTACCGAGCTAAGTGTTACAATGTTTCATCCCCCCCACACAAGGTTAGCCCTTAATGAGTTTTAGGCCTTCAATTACTCTCACCACTAGGGTCAGTACGCTCTATGTGAGACTAACTGACTCTTTAGAGTGTCAGGATGCAACCTTACCTTGAATCCTTACTAAATTATATAGATGAGGCACCACCATGAACTCCCACTAATAGGGGTCATGGAATTACGTCCCGACCAACTGAGGCACCACCATGAAGTCTCACCTAGAGGCTCATGGAATTACGCCCTAACCAATGAGGCACCACCACGACACCATTGTGGAATTACGTCCTAACCATACCAATAACATAATCCATTAATCAGTATCACACTCATGCTCATGCCAATTCCATGTCAATTTTATAAAAAAACATTTCTTACTCAGTACATGCCAAGATCATGCCAAGATCATGCCAAGCACATCATCCACAACTCATAAATCCCCTTACTCATGCATGTTCATTCATCTCATGCTTTAACATAGCAATCCAACCAAACATGTATCAAACACCCAAAAACAAAGAAAGAAATAGGACCCAAGCACTATCTGGCCCAACTCTCGCTCAGGCTGAAAGGTCTCGCTCAGGCGAGAGGCTTCTCTCGCACAAGCGAGCTCCTTTCGCGTAGGCGAGAGCTCCAAAGAGGGGAACAATAGCCTTCGCATTCTCTCGCTGAGGCGAGACCTCCTCGCCTGAGCGAGATGGACTCTCGCTCAAAACAAGAGCCACTCGCCTGAGCGACAGCTCGCGCAGACATCTTGGGCGAGTCACTACTAATCTCGCCTAGGCGAGACATGCTCGCTTGGGCGAGAAGACCAGAACCCTCCACTGTTCGCACATGCTCAGTTCAGCCATTTACTCATCAATCACACAGTTCACATTCATACCATCAAAACTTCACCCAAGCATGCTAAAACACGAAAAACAACAAGAATAAGTTAAACATGATTTAAAACGTGAAACCCTAACTTCCCTTATCCGGAAAGGGGCTAATATAAGATTTTGACCCTTACGCCAACGAACCCAATAGATCTAGGAGCAGATTTTACGAACTGGAACAATGGCATAGATAGAAAATGAGGTTACCACAGTGGACCTCTAGCGAAAGTACGAAAAGGGGACTTAGAAAGGAACTAGAATGAGCTGAGAGTTCACTTATGTGAAGTAAAACGAGCTTGAGCGGACTTGATAATAGTGGAGATCAAACCTTGGCAGAACGCTATTTTAGGGGAAAGAATAGAGTAAGGTGGTTGTCAATTGCAAAGTGGCATAAATGAGAGGGGTTAGGCCGTCTTAGGGGCTTTGGACACCCTATGGGCCTTACACCAGAACCATGGTTTCTTATTTTATTCACATGTATAACATATTGTGCTTAAATATTACGGTGATAACATGGTTTTTGCTTTCGGGTGGGAATTCGAGTCCTTGGGACCGAATTCCAATCTTGTTTTTGTCAATTTTTTTTTCATTCCCCAATCAGAATTCGGTCCCTAGGGACTCGAATTATGAACTGAGTTTTTTAAAATACATTAGAATTAAGATTTTTGAAATTCAAAAAAAAAAGATTTAAGAGTATTTTTTGTTTATGTAAAAAATGTTGAATTAGAGGTTAAATTTAATTTTTTAAAAATAAATTTAGTATTATGTTTTTAGTTATTTTAGGTGTTATTATGAAAAATAAAAAATATAAATGTTATTTTATTTTCTTTTTGAACTTATTGAGTTAAAAATAGATTTAGTATTGTGTAGTAAGTTATTTTAGGTGTAATTTGAAAATATAAAAGTTAATTTAATTTAAAATTTTCTTTCATAATTTATGTGTATTAATTATTTTTAATAGATGTTTATAAATATTGAAATTATAGTTTTCTTTGAATTTTGGATAAGTTTTTAAAAATTGTATACTATAAACATTGCAAATTTGTAAAAAATAATTTAAAAATGAAAGAAATAACTAAAATAATTTAAAACCATTTCATTATTGTATTTTAAATTGAATTGAATCAAGTATACTTTTATTGAACACAATTAAAAGTACAACATAAAGTAAGTGGTTCAATGTGGATCATCTAAGTGCAAGGTTGTTAGGACAATGATTTCTTGTGTGTCCTTCAGTTCTACAATAGGAACACTTTCTTGATTGTCTTCCTTCCCTAATGTCCATCTCAGTCCTAATTCTACTTGATTTAGGACAACCTCTCTCGCTCCTTTTTTGTGGCAGGATGAGGCCAAACCTGTGGCCCTTGGTATGGTTGCCAATATTCTTCATGTCTTAACTCGTCAATCAAATTATCATATACTTTCATGACGACATCCAACCTATAATTGGGACTTATGTACATGTTGAAGTCATGATGTGCATGCTTGCAAGCATCAATAACATGTGAACATGGTAGATGGATTTTTTGAAACTTTCCACAATCGCATCACCTTTCACATAATCTAACTACAAATTTTCATGCAGGACGTACTTCTCTGGGATTCACTATCTTCTTCACTCTGAATCTTGTGGTATTTCTATCAAATTCATTTACCTGGTGTGTGTGTTTGACTTGGAGTCCGCATCTTGTAGGAAGTTGGTCACATATTCAAAGTACACATGACCAACACTCACCATTGCAGTTATTTGCCTACCTTTTTTTCGTGAAGTATGTGTTGCACTTGGTGTACGTGGCCAATACTATGGATGAAATTGACAAATTCCTTGTCTTCTTCAGGACATAATTTATTGCTTCAGCCATATTTGTTGTTACGTGACCTCACCTTCTTCCTTGATCATATGCAAGACACCACTGCTCCCTTGGAATTTGGTCTACCCAAGCTGTTGCTTCTGGGTTGTCTTCTCTAATGATGTTGTAGTAGTAGTTGCAACGTGGCTTCATCAATGCGTACGCTACAAATATAATTATAAGAACAAATTATTTTCTAATAATGGGGGTGAATAATTAACAACCAAAAAAATGAAAAAGACAAATTTTTACATGTAATAACTTACCCATGTTGACGAGGTCCTTTTTCAGAGTTGTATTCTTGAATATTTTTGTAAAATTTTGTGCAATGTGTCGAATAAAAAAGACATGCACGCAGTTACCTTCAGTCCAGCCACTACTGGGTATGTTGAATGCTACACTGATTGAATTGTGGCGGTCTGACATTAAGCATAAATTTTATTGAGGTGTAACGTGCCTCCTTAGGTTTTTAAGGAAAAAAAAACCAAGCTTCGGTCGTTTCACCCTTTACTATAGCAAATGCAATGGGAAAAATGTTATTTCTCCCATCTTATGTAACAACTACTAGAAGGGAGCCCCTATACCTTCCGTAAAGGAAGGTTTCATCCACTTGCACTATTGGTTTGCAAAATGGGAAGCCATCAATTCATGGTTTGAATGTCCAGAACACTCTTCGAAAGTGTTGTTGGTTTTCTAGGACCTCCTCCCCATTTCTAATTGGACTGGTGTTCAACTTGTATACAAACCTAGGCAAATAAGTTTGCATGGCTTATAATAGGCACGATAATCGGTTGTAAAATTGTTCCCAATTTTCGTACACATCTTCAATTGCTTGATGTTTCGCCAACAATGCCTTTCTATAGGTTGTGTTATATCCCATAGAGGTGTGGATGGAAGAAATTATTGTTGCAATTGGTGTAGATGGGTCTGACTTCACCATTTGTCTTACCTGTGGAGATATTATTCTTGAGCCCAAGTCTGAGACCTGGGAAAAATTAGAATAAAGAGAAGCACATCAAAATAGAATTGATGACTTGTTTGAGATTATGGATTTATTTAAATTAAGTATTTTATTTAATTTTGATATATGATGAAATAATTAGTTGATTGATTTAAGTTAAGTGTTGTTTACTTATTCTAATTATTTACTTAATTATGAAATATGCAATAATTATTATTAGAGTGATTTAAGTTATTGTTGTATTTATAATAATTATTTAAGTGATGTAATTTATTGTTTTATTTATTTTAAATTTTAATATTATATTTAATGTTGCGGATATGTGTATATAATTAAGTGGTGCGTATTATAATATGAGAAAATAATTGGTCTGGTGGTTGGAGTGTGTAATTGAGGTGTGGAGGCGTAGGTTCAAATTTGTTCGTTCTTTTGTAGAGGGTTTTAATTATTTTATTTAACTTATTAATTATGGTGGATGGACAATATAAGCTTATATTTTATTCGTGCACAATATATATAGAGAAAACTCACAATCTGGTGGTTATCGTATGTGTGTTGTGTATGGAAGTATACGAGCTTGAACCCTTCTCAGCCCAACTACGGTGCACTAATTATTAAATTTTTCTCCCTTCTCTTTTGCTGGGGCCCACAAAAAAAAAACCTTTATTTCTTTCTCCTTTTACAATTGTTGCAGTGCATGCAATCTCATGTTTTAAATTTTTGTATCAATTGTAGCCACACATAAAAATAAAATGGCAAAATATTGTGATTTTAAGTAACAGTCAAACAACCAAGACTTTGGGTTGTTTTATTTTTATTTGTTTTTAAAATATTAACTAAAAGATTTAATTTTAAATATTAATAGAAAAGATTAAAGATGTTAATTATAGACAAAAATATAAGATTTTAGGAGAGAAGATATAATAGTTTTAGGGTTTCTAAAATGTGAGAAAAAGATGAGAGGGAGAGGAGAGTTGGAGAAACATGGAGAGTGAAAGAGGAGGTTGCAGAGGAAACACTTAGTGAAGAACTAAGTCCAGGAAGGGGAAGCCAACCTTGCTTTCTTCTCTTATTTTCTTATTGTTTGCTTGATGAATGAAACTTTGAAGGGTGTGCATAAGTGTATGAGTATTGTTCATGTTGTTGTTTTGTTGTTGAACTGTGACCCTGTCCCGAGATTAAGGACCATCATCTTCTTTCTTTCTCTTTTTGGCTTAGCTTCTCACATGAATGAAGGATACACAATCCTTAGACTTCCTCTTATTTTCATGCGTAAAAGCAATTGGGGAAGCGGGTTTTAAATTGCAAGTATGATAAGTTATATTTTGTTATTTTCTTTAAAGGGTTTAGATGCACTTGGAGTATTAAGCGATTTTTCTTTTTCTTGTCCTTGTATTTTATTAAATTTTTGGCATGTGTTAAATACAAGTGTGATATATGAATTTGGTTTGGTTATGAGACCTTATTTTTCAAGCATGATGTGATGGTGTATATTTTGATGGCAATATGTAATTCTCATGGGTTGCATGTTGGGAGTGTTTTGCCTTGCTTGAAGAGCTCTTGATGGAATTAAATGTTGTGTGAGGTTTTCCGTACCTAGGAACCCAGTGAAGACTCTTTCGCCTGTGTGAAGCAGTGGAAAAGGGTCCTCTTCGCCTTTGTGAAGTAGTGGTAGATGATTGGTTCGAGTGTTGTACTCTTTCGCTTGTGTGAAGCAGTGGGGAAGGGATAAATGTTTCACCTTATTTCGGCTTGTTGGGAGTATAGTGCCCGATGTGCGATGCATTGACGTTTTTACTCATAATTCCTTGAGGGATAAGGGAGACAATCTAGCTGTGTTAAGTGGGACACATCGAACCATCTATTCTAGAAAACTAGATGTTGTTGTGGGGTGAGGGGCCGCGAAAAACCAAAGATTGATTATAATTGTTGGCAAAAGCAATACAAGCCTAAAATGATGAAGCAAGATTTTGATGATGATAAAAGAAGCCATGAAAGCCATCTGGAAGCCAAAATGAAGACCATGTGTTGTAATGTTTAAAGTTATCTTGTAAAATGTAATTATATTAGTTAGAATCAGTATTGTACAAGAAAAATCTGGTGTTTCTCGAAAAATCAAAGTGATAATCGATTATCACTTAGAATAATCGATTATCCTGAGCTGAACCATTTTTTCAAGAAAACACTGGAATAATCGATTATTACCTCTGATAATCGTTTATCTGTTCAAAAATTTGTTTTTCATAAACTACACTGGAATAATCGATTATCTCCTGGTCAGTTGGGCGCGACTGTTCAGCTTTTTGACCTAATTTCTGGAACCCCTATTTAAGGAACCTCAGAGTTACTTATCACTTACCTTTTTTAGAAGCTAGAGTACTAGTGTTGTGACTGCAAGAGAGTTCTCTGAGTGTTCTCAATTGAAGCTTTGAAAAACCTAGTGTGGGTAGAGCGATAACTTTTCCTGAGAGGAGTTCAGGAGATTGAGTGTTGCTGCTGTTGCTAGGAAAGCTAAGGTCAAGGTTCTCTGTGATTCAGAGAAAGGTGTTCATCTCTTGTGTGATTCAAGAGAGGTGTTTTCTTTCCTTACACTCTTAATATCTGATTGTAAATCTGTTACTTGTTAAGTGATTTAGTAATCTCGTTTTTAAGAGATTAACAACTGGACGTAGGGTCTTTTGATCCGAACCAGTATAAATACTTGTGTTCAATCTTCTTCTCTATCTCTTTATTTCAATTATTGTGTTATAAAGAAATTATTTATTGATCTAATTGATAAATTTTGGAAATATTTTAAAGTATTAATTTTATTATTTAAAAACCAATTCATCCCCTCTTGGTTTTGACCGCACGCTCAAACATTCCGCTGCGCGATACCAACAATTGGTATCAGAGCTTGCTTTGATAGTTATTCAAATTTTTCGAAAATGGTTGGACAAAATCAAACCTTTGCCGAGGGTGCGTCTATCAACAGACCTCCTCTATTTACTGGTGAAAATTATCCTTTCTGGAAAGTTAGGATGCAAATTTTTCTGGAATATGTTGATAGAGGTATTTGGGATGCTGTTTTAAATGGTCCATTTGTTCTTGTTAATATTGTAAATGATGTGCAGGAACCAAAACCATTCTCGCAATGGACAGCAGACAAAAATAGAAGAGCCCAATATGATGTAAAAGCTAGAAATATAATTTCATCTGCCTTAACCCTAGATGAGTTTTACAGGATCTCAGTATGCACCAGTGCACAAGAAATATGGGAAATATTGTGTGTAACCCATGAAGGAACAGACGATGTGAAAAGATCACGCAAGAACTCCTTGATCCAAGAATACGAAATGTTTCGGATGCAGCAAGGAGAAACTATATACGATGTGCAGAAACGATTCACACATATCGTCAATCATCTCAAAGGTCTAGGTAAAACTTTTGACACTGATGAGTTAAATATAAAAGTTCTTAAATCCTTGAACAGGACTTGGCAGCCGAAGGTGACAGCCATCACGGGGTCACAAAATCTTGCGACAATGACGATGGCGACTCTGTTTGGAAAGCTGAGAGAACATGAGCTTGAACTGGGCAGATTAAATGATGAAGAAGATATTGGAAGAAAGAAGAACATAGCCTTTAAAACCAAAGTGGTTAAAGGCAAAAGACAAAAGGAAGAAGAAGATTCGGATGATGATGAAAATTTGAGTCTTATGATTAAGAAGTTTACAAAATTCATGAAGACCCAAAGGTAAAAATCAATTCAAGAGAAACAAGAAGGATAATTAAGGATCATCCTCACATTTCAAATGCTATGGATGTGGAGAATCTGGACACGTCAAAGCTGACTGCCCAAATTCAAAGAAAAGTGAAGAAAAGAAGGGTAGAAAATTCTTCAAAAAGAAAGCATATATAGCTTGGGAAGACAATGCCTCAAGCTCATCAAATTCTAGCGATTCTGAAAATGAAGAAGCAAATCTATGTTTGATGGCTAATCATGATGATTCTGATAATGAGGTAAATTCTACTTGCCACGAAAATGACTACGATGATTTGTATGATGCCTTTCAACAATTGCTTATTAAATCTAGTAAATTGGATACTGCTCATAAAAAGTTAAAATCTGATTTTAAAGATTTGCAAAGTAAATTTGAAAAATCTCTTGAAGAAGAAGAATTTTTGAAAAATAAAATTTCAAATTTAGAAAATAAAGAAACTATTGAATGTGCTTCATGCAAAAGTTACATGTTTGATATATGTATTTTGGAAAAACATCTCGAAGATGCTTTAGAAAATAAAAATTGTGAAAAGTTTAAAATCAAGAAAAATCCAAATAAGACCAAGCATGCTCATAATCATAGTTTTAAAAATAAAACTAAAAGAACTCGTAGAGTTTGGGTAGAAAAAGGAACATATCATTCTATGAATACATATGCATGTACTGCTACATGTTTTTATTGCATGAAAAAGGGTCATACTTCAAACAAATGCAATATCAAACATTTTGGTGTTCCTAATAAGAAATATCATTGGGTTCCTATTCATAAGTAGATATTTTTATTCTAACCCCAAGGACCCAAACAAGTTGTTGGGGACCTAAATAAATTGTTTCCTTATTTTGCAGATGACTTCTAAATCCAGAAGATCAATGTGGTATCTCGACAGTGGTTATTTAAGAAACATGACTGGAGATAAAAAGAAGTTTAAGAACTTTAAAAAGAAGGAACAAGGATTTGTCACTTATGGGGATAACAACAAAGAAAAAATACTTGGAACAGGAGATGTAGGTGGAGGAAATACTTTGGAGATCAAGGATGTACTGTATGTAGAAGGACTAAAGCACAATCTTCTCAGTATAAGCCAATTATGTGATAAAGGACTCAAAGTAATATTTGAGAGTGATTACTGCACTATTCATCAAAAGGACTCCAAAGAAATAGCCTTAAAAGGTATGAGACACAATAATATTTACTTGATTGATCTTGATATTGCATCATCTAGTGATATAACTTGTCTGGTTGTTAAAGAAGAAAATCCCTGGTTATGGCATAAACGAGCTGCTCATATTAACATGCAACAATTAAACAAACTGATTTCTAAAGAATTAGTAATTGCATTGCCAAAAATAAAGTTTGAAAAAGATAAACTATGTGATGCATGTCAAAAAGGAAAACAAGTAAAATCTTCATTTCATTCAAAGAATGTGATTTCCACATCAAAACCTTTAGAACTTTTGCATATGGATTTGTTTGGTCCTTCAAGGACAAAAAGCTATGGAGGAAATTATTATGCTTTTGTTATTGTTGATGATTACTCACGATATACATGGACTTTCTTTCTCACACTAAAAAGTGAAGCATTTAAAGCTTTTAAAAAGTTTGCAAAAGCGGTTCAAAATGAAAAAGATTTGAAAATTAAAGTTTTAAGAAGTGATCATGGTGGAGAATTTCAAAATGAATTATTTGAAAACTTTTGTGAAGAAAACGGAATTATGCATAATTTTTCTGCACCTACACCTAGAACTCCTCAACAAAATGGAGTTGTAGAAAGGAAAAATAGATCTTTAGAAGAATTAGCTCGCACAATGTTGAACGAATATGATGTGCCTAAATATTTTTGGGCTGATGCTGTGAGCACTGCTTGTTATGTATTAAATAGAATAATTTTAAAAGTTACCCCCTATGAATTGTTTAAAGGAAGAAAGCCTAATGTAGCACATTTAAAAATATTTGGATGCAAATGCTTTGTTCTAAATAACGGAAAAGAAAATTTGGGTAAATTTGATTCTAAAGTTGATGAAGCTATTTTCTTAGGATATTCATTAACTAGTAAAGCCTATAGGATTTTTAATAGAAGAACCTTGAATATGGAAGAATCTATGCATGTTGTTTTTGATGAAATTGTGGACCTTGAGGAGAACCCTCTTGAGTCAAATAAAACAAATACAGGTGATGAAGAATATTTCAAAGAAGCCCTTGATGAGATGTATCTAAATGAGAATCCATTGACTGAACCTGAAGATCTTGCCAAAAGCTGGAAATCACCTAGAGGATTATCTCTAGAAAATGTCATTGGAGATATATCAAAGGGAGTTGTTACTAGAAATATGTCAAATTTCTGTATGACTGTTGCCTTTGTTTCACAGATAGAACCCAAAAGTGTAGACGAAGCTCTTCAAGATGATCAATGGTGCATAGCAATGCAAGAAGAGCTGAATCAATTTGAAAGGAATGAAGTTTGGGAACTCATTCCTAGGGATGATTCACACGAAGTAATAGGAACAAAATGGGTGTTCAGAAACAAGCTGGATGAGGATGGAAACATCACTAAAAACAAAGCCATACTTGTAGCAAAGGGATAGAGACAAGAAGAAGGTATAGACTATGATGAGACTTATGCTCCAGTTGCCAGGTTAGAAGCTATACGTTTACTTCTTGCCTATGCTTCTCTCATGAAATTCAAACTATATCAGATGGATGTCAAAAGTGCTTTTTTAAATGGATTTATAAAAGAAAATGTGTATGTTGAACAACCACCTGGCTTTGAAGACTATAAGTTTCCTAATCACATTTATAAATTAAAGAAAGCATTGTATGAATTAAAACAAGCACCTAGATCTTGGTATGAACGATTAAGTACATTTTTGTTAGAAAATGATTTTGAAAGAGGTAAAATTGATTTAACTCTGTTTATAAAAAGAGTAAATAAGCATATTTTGCTAGTTCAGATTTATGTAGATGACATAATATTTGGGTCTACTGATAGTTCACTATGTAAAGGCTTTGCAAGCATAATGCAGGGAGAGTTTGAAATGTCAATGATGGGAGAATTGACATTCTTTTTGGGTCTTCAAATTAAGCAAATGAAAAATGGAATTTTCATTTCTCAATCTAAGTATTGTAAAGAAGTACTTAAGAAATTTGGAATGGATACTGCTAAGGAAGCAAGTACTCCTATGGGAACCTCCTGCTACTTAGACAAAGATGAATCAGGAATAGAGGTAAATCAAACTATGTTTAGAGGCATGATAGGTTCTTTGTTGTATCTTACTGCTAGTAGGCCTGACATTATGCAATCTGTATGTGTGTGTGCTCGTTTTCAAGCCAATCCAAAAGAATCACATCTTACTGCAGTAAAAAGAATTTTAAAATACTTAAAAGGAACTGCATGTTTTGGACTATGGTATCCTTCGGGAGCATCTCCTAATTTGATAGGCTATTCAGATGTTGATTATGGTGGTTGTAAAATAGATAGAAAAAGTACCAGTGGTACTTGTCACCTCTTAGGTAGTTCATTAGTCTCTTGGCACTCTAAGAAACAAGCTTGTGTGGCTTTGTCAACTACAGAGACTGAATACATAGCAGCTGGAAATTGTTGTGCTCAAATTCTTTGGATGAAACAACAATTAGAAGACTATAATATCTTTCTAAATCACATAGCTCTGAAATGTGATAATACCAGTGCTATTAATTTAACCAAAAATCCCATAATGCACTCTAGGACAAAGCATATTGAAATAAGACATCATTTCCTAACAGATCACATTAATAAAGGAAATTGTGAAATAGAATACGTAGATACAAAGCATCAATTAGCTGATATCTTTACCAAACCTTTAGCTAAAGATAGATTTTATGAACTAAGAAGAGACTTAGGCATATTAGAGATCTCTTAAATTGCCAAAAACTCAAATTCCGTAAAAAATCCGAAAAATAACGTTAATAATCGATTATAAGTGTCAATAATCGATTATCAGAATCTCTTCAAAAATCCCAAAACATACTGGAATAATCGATTATTTTGGGTAATAATCGATTATCCTTAAATTCTCAACCTTAAAATTCAAAAACATTTTGTAATAATCGATTATTTGGGGCCATAATCGATTATCCTTAATTTTGAGCCAAAAATCAAAAACTCACTGGAATAATCGATTATCAGCTCGTCAGAATTCATATTTTGCCCAGAACATGAACCAATAATCGATTATCATCTTAGGATAATCGATTATTACACGTCGTTGGACCAAATATTTTTAAAAACTAGTCGTTGCATCGGCTAGATTTGCATCAAATCGCGTGTATATGGCCGTTGGAGTCTTCTCTCTATAAATATTAGCCATTTTTGTCACCAGAACACTCTTTTCTCTCCATCAACACTCAAGACCCTCTCCTTTTCTCATTTTCTCACAAACTCTCAAAGGCTTCCCTCTCTTTTACCTAAACCATGGCTGAATCCTCTCGTAGAAATATTCCTACACGCAGAAGGACTGCATCTCGTTCCTCTCAACCCTCAATTGCACCTAGAACAGCCTCCATTGAAGGATGGATTTCGGATGAAGAAAGAAGATCCGAGTTCATCACATTGTGGAAAGACAAACCCCTCATCACTCCAAAATTCATCCAGTCTCAATGGTTTGTAAATCGCCATTTCACAATTCAAAAATTTCTGGCTGAACAAGGTGTAAAATTCTTCACAGAGATGCAAGGCACCTACTACCCAGATTTGGTACGAGCCTTTTACTTCAATTACAAATTCAGAGATGGAGTTGGGTTCACAAAAGTGAAAGGTGTCGACATCATTTTAGATGATGATATTTGGGAAAATGTTGCATAATTTCCCATTCATGATGGCACATCTCCCATTCTCACGGCTGGCATAGAAGGGTTCAATAGAATTTTTGATCCTTTATGCGACGTCCAGATCAAGAAATCGGCCGCCAATTGCTAGCAGGACCTCTCAAAATCGATGAGCGTCTACTTCACTATCTCATTGTTTGGATTCTATGTCCACGTGGTACAAACCACGCACAGTGCAGTGAAGCAGATCTTATGATCATATATGCCATGATCAACCACATCCCCATCTATTGGCCAAGCATCATTCTTGACACCATGCTCAAAGCCAAGAGATTGCCTCAATATCCTCTTCCGTATTCCTTGCTCATCTCTCGTATTTGTGAGTATAAAGGGGTAAATGTCTCTGATGAACAGTCTCATAAGACAACTACAACAAACAAAATTGCGGAAAACTCCTTGAAGCAGATAAAATTTATTCCTTTTGGAAATACCTACATTCACAAGGATGATATGCCTTCCTCGGACAATGAAGAAGAAGAGAATCCTCCCACTGCTCCTATTCCTCCTGTTGACACACATATTGGATCATCAAGTGGTGTTGGTGGCTCATCCTCTTCTTTAGAGGATCACATTTTAAATCTCAACCAGAGACTTGAAGAATTCTTTCTTATCTCCACTCACAGACATGAAGAAGTCACTAGCTTAATTAGAGGATTAGATTCTAGGATCTCTAACCTAGAACATAAATTTGTTAAATATGAGGACGATGATGACATGAGTCAAGACTTTTAAAAGTCTACATCATAGTCTATTTGTTTGCAATTGTAATATGTTTTCCAGTTTTAATTTTAATAAAAGTATATTTGTCTTGTTATTCTTTACCTATGCCTAAATGAGGGGGAGCTTCTTTATTAAAACTTTTTTCATATGATCAAAACAGGGGGAGAAAAGGTTTAAACGTTTAAACCAAACAGTGCTACTAACAAATCTCCTTGTAAGATATTTTGATTGCAGATACTTTAAACATATTATTTTGATCATCATCAAAAAGGGGGAGATTGTTGGCAAAAGCAATACAAGTCTAAAATGCTGAAGTAAGATTTTGATGATGATAAAAGAAGCCATGAAAGCCATCTGGAAGCCAAAATGAAGACCATGTGTTGTAATGTTTAAAGCTATCTTGTAAAATGTAATTAGATTAGTTAGAATCAGTATTGTACAAGAAAAATCTGGTGTTTCTCGAAAAATCAAAGTGATAATCGATTATCACTTAGAATAATCGATTATCCTGAGCTGAACCATTTTTTCAAGAAAACACTGGAATAATTGATTATTACCTCTGATAATCGATTATCTGCTTAAAAATTTGTTTTTCATAAACTACACTGGAATAATCGATTATCACTAGTGATAATCAATTATCCTGGTCAGTTGGGCGCGACTGTTCAGCTTTTTGACCTAATTTCTGGAACCCCTATTTAAGGAACCTCAGAGTTACTTATCATTTACCTTTTTGAGAAGCTAGAGTACTAGTGCTGTGACTGCAAGAGAGTTCTCTGAGTGTTCTCAATTGAAGCTTTGAAAAACCTAGTGTGGGTAGAGCGATAACTCTTCCTGAGAGGAGTTATAGGAGATTGAGTGCTGTTGTTGTTGCTAGGAAAGCTAAGGTCAAGGTTCTCTGTGATTCAGAGAAAGGTGTTCATCTCTTGTGTGATTCAAGAGAGGTGTTTTCTTTCCTTACACTCTTAATATATGATTGTAAATCTATTACTTGTTAAGTGATTTAGTAATCTCGTTTTTAAGAGATTAACAACTGGACGTAGGGTCTTTTGATCCGAACCAGTATAAATACTTGTGTTCAATCTTCTTCTCTATCTCTTTATTTCAATTATTGTGTTATAAAGAAATTATTTATTGATCTAATTGATAAATTTTGGAAAAATTTTAAAGTATTAATTTTATTATTTAAAAACCAATTCACCCCCTCTTGGTTTTGTCCGCACGCTCAAAGATACCAACAATAATCACTATATTTGAAGAATTGAGATGATAATGCAGATGCTTTTGGCATGGAGTAGATCAATGAGAGGCTGGAGTAAACTCGGGAGATTTTATAATTTATTTAGTTGTGTTAAATTAGATACTAAAAATTATGTAATTTTTTTTATCCACAAATGTTATTGGGAGTTTTTGACAAAGTGAAATTTTGAACTATGTAATTTAAATCAAATTAAAAGTTTTTATTAGTACATTTTCAATGATATTTCCTTTTTCGCTAAACGCGATAACTTTTTTTATTTTCCGTGACATCCCAAAGTTGGGGTGTTACACCAGGTGCCTATGGTCTTGTGTTATGAGTTGTGTGGCACATGTGTGCACACCTTCAACCTTTTTTATTTCCCACACTTGGTCCCTTGTATGTAATATTGCCTGGCATTTCCAAGGACACACCTGTTTTACACATTGCACCCTCAACCTTGTTGTGTTTGCGTGTGTGGTTTTGTAGGCGCAATGGTTTGTTATGTGGTACCTGTTTAAAGCATCTAGAAGTTGTTCCTTTGTTTGGAACCTCATTCCTTGGGTCAGTGTACCAACATCATGCTCAAAGTTGTTATATAACATTTTGTGGTGGTCATATGCATTTGGGAATTCCTGGTGTGAGGTTTGGCTGTATTCTTCATATAATTCGAAGTGTAGTGGTGGGTTATAGGGGACATGTGTACGAGGCTGTTGTTGTTGTAAGGGGAAGACATCTAAGTTTTGGTCATGGTCATCAGGTTGATCAAATAGTATTTCATCCTCATCCTCACTAAACGGGTCTAAGGACGTTGTACGTAGACTTAGATTTTGAACTTCTACATTAGTTAGAGGAGAGAATGTTTGGGTGTCATGATATACGGGTGATTGAAAAAATATATGAGGTAGACGGACCGATTAGTAGTTCGGTATATGACTGTATATCATGCCCCCATTCCCCTGGATAGGTAATGTTAAGGTCAAATGGTTCTTGTGTGGCTTGGGTGTTTGGTTGTGGATCATGTACATGAAAATGTGTTAAAGAATTTGGTTGTGAAGGTATGGTACCTGAGTTGTAGGTGGTGCAGAGTTCAATAGATGTAACAGTTGGGGTGACTTGTATCATTTCGAAAGCCTCATCCAAGTCGTCGTCATCTTAAATCTGAGTAGCTGTGTATGTGACATGTTGGCCACACACTTAGTAGGAAACTTGAAGTGTATCAATGGAACTCCATCCCTTCCATCTCTGTTTGCCTTATCCATTATGTGTGAATAAGTTTAGACAACTCGAAACCTCTATGGATGCGGATCATGATTGTATTTGTAGATGCAAAAGAGACACCAGTTTGAGGGTCACTGACGATTTCTCCATCGTCGTACACGCAAACAAACATTGATTCTTCCATTTGAGCTTGTAGTTGAACATGACTTTTGAATTGAGTTTTCAAAGTAAGGAGAAATTGCAAAATTGAATTTGTGAGTTTAGAATGTGATGGTGAAAGTAGTTTTTTATACTACAAATTAAAGTTATAATGTGAGTGGCACATGTTCTTATGTACCCATGTGACTGGCACGACCTCTAATGTACTCATGTGACTTGCACGACTTATTATGTTCCCATGTGACTGACATGACCTCTTATGTACCCATTTGAATGGCAAGATCTCTTATGAACCCATGTGACTTGACTACATTTTAGGTGATCATGCTAGTAGCAGTACATGTTAGGTTTTCATGTCAAATGAATAAAATCTTACGTGTTTATGTATCACGCAATGAACATTACCATTCAACCACCCCTCATTAAACAAATTAAAATGCATTCAAATTAAAATTTGCATACACATCGATGAAGCAGAAGTTCATAAATAAAAGTAAATACTATAAAGAAGAAAATATAAACCTCAATCTAAGTTGAAGAACATGTTGAAGTTATTGGAAAATTCAAAATAAACATCATCAAGGGTTGCATTCTGATGCCTTGTTGTACTAAAGGCCATTATCTCAACTGGAAGATGGCATACTTTTGTTATTCCCATATAAAAAATGGACTCAACGTTGTCATCTCCAATCATCATACAAGATCTATAATGTGTAATGTCGCCAGATATGAAGATTGGTAACCTGTAATGTAAGTCTACTTCGTATTCGTGTAACATCGAACTGTTGAAGTGGTTCAAGATTGCCTACTTAAGTTGGGACAAACTCATAGTATTTGTTATGGTCATCCATGCCATGTTGGAGCTAATGTATTTATCAGAATAGTAACCTTCAACATAGATGCTGCCATTGAAGTACACCAACACAATAAATGTTGTAGATGTCATTAGGGGTAAGAGTGATATGACACTGACTTAATTAGATGGATCAAGCAATTGATGAAGGCCATTATTTATAGGCTGAATGGCTCAGCGTGGGATACATCAATGACAATTTTTGTTTGTTTAGGTTAAGGGTTCAGATTCAAAGTTGAATAAGTGAATCCACTTTTCAAAATAATCCAAAATATTTTCTTAGTGGTCTGTGCTTTAGTCATTGTCATTGTGTCTACTAGCTTCAATTATGTGTCATGTGATATGTCATATTAAAATTAAAGGCACCACTGCCCGTGACTAACAGGCTTTAGTCATTGTCATTGTGTCTAGCAACTTTAATTATGTGGCATGTGATATGTCAGGTTCAAATTAAAGGCACCACTACCTATGACTAGCAGACTTTAGTCATTGTCATTATGTCTAGCAGCTTTAATTATGTGGCATGTGATATGTTAGGTTCAAATTAAAGGCACCAGTGCCCATGACTAGCAGGCTTTAGTCATTGTCATTATGTCTACCAGCTTTAATTATGTGGCATGTGATATGTTAGGTTCAAATTAAAGGCACCACTGCCATGACTAGTAGACTTTAGTCATTGTCATTTATGTCTAGCAGCTTTAATTATGTGGCATGTGATATGTTAGGTTCAAATTAAAGGCACCACTACCCACGAGTAGCAGACTTTAGTCATTGTCATCACGTGACATCAACTTCAATAGTTTCATTCAAAATAAAGTCCTAGAGGTAGACGGTCACAGTTGATATACACACTGCACGTGGAATGCCAATCAGGCTTTATTTAAGTTTACCACGTCAACAAAGGCGCTTATAAATTATTATTTCATTTCAGTTCACAACCATAGTTGGCTATTAGCAAAACAAGGAAGGTGATCCATCACGAAAATAACATCCACAATAGTTTTCTAGTTGTTGTTAACTACGAAGGTCGCATAAATTATGCTTTTTATCTGTTAACTATTGAATTTATAGATGTTGAAGGAAGAAATTGCAAGCTATCGTTGCTGTAGTCAGGGAAGAAGGGTAAAAGATGTATGGTTTCACAAGCCTATGTTAGGATGATGGGACTAGTATGAAACAGTTCAACTTGTTATGGATGACGATGTTCGCGACATGGTTGCCTTCTTCCTTCCACTCCCACGTGATCTTCCAATGAAGCTTTTAGTAACCTTACATCCTTCTGAATGTGACAATTTGGATGCAACAAACTCAATTGCAGACAATAATGTCGATGACTAAACCTTAGTTCTTGATGTGTTTAGGGAAGTTTAAATAAGTTGTTTACTTTTATTTATGATTATTAGTAAATTTCCATCAATGAGTTAAGTGTGTGCGATGTAACAAAGTTCTTGTGTTAAATTGAACTTTTCTTTAAGTACTAAGTACTTATTATGTGGGCACTTTATTTGCACCTGAATAATTTTTTTAGTCTCTGAAACTTATGTCATTGGCTTGACTGCATGAAATACTATAGAATTAGGTTTATATATGATTTGTATGAAATCATTAAGACAACAAATAAAATCCAAAAAGTCATGATCTTGACTTCATTTTTCAGCCTTCTTACTACTAAGTACCTATTTTGTGGGCAATTTATCTGCACCTAAATAATTTTTTTAGTCTCCGAAACTTATGCCATTGGCTTTATTGCATGAAATACTATAGAATTAAGTTTATATAACATTTTTATCAAATCAATAAGACAAAATATAAAATCCAAAAAGTCATGATCTTGACTTCATTTTTCAGCATTTTAAACTACTAAGTACCTGTTTTGTGGGCACTTTATCTGAACTTGAATTTTATTTTTTTTGTATTTTAAACATGTCATTGGCTTTATTGCATGAAATACTATAGAATTGAGTTTATATATGACTTCTATGAAATTATTAAGACAACAAATAAAATCCAAAAAGTTCAAATCTTGATTTCGTTTTTTAGCCTTTTTTTACTACTAAGTACTTATTTTGTGGGAAAAAACTCCATTGCACCTTCCCACATAATTGCATATTGCTCGTCACATGTTTGTTATTGCTGTTGTATCATGTTTTTTTTAAGACTAACTCCAATGAAGTATTTTGTTGTTGATAAGGATGCAATGTAATCTTTTATCCATATTGTCAACATAAAACATCTTGTCTATAAGTTACAAAAGTGTCCACAATTTCTACAAAAAATCCAACACAACTTCCCACTTATTTCCACATAGCTCCTAACATATGAGTCAGTGGTGGTGCCATATATTTTTCCATTAGGACTGATATCAATTGACTTTATTTTTTTTTATAAAGACCCCAATTAATTTTTTTTCCATATTGGGTACAAAGAACATGGTCATTCATAATTTGCAAACTGTGAATAATGTGTACAAAAACCCTAACCCAACTCCCCAGTTATTTGGACATTGGTCCCCAAATTAGTATGAGTGTTGTTGTGTTTTTTTGTGTGAAGATTTTCAATAAACTATTTTGCTACACTGTTTAGTAACCATCATACAAGCTTTAGTCACCATCATTCTGAAAAGATCTTTGCACATGAATGACTGTTCATATTGTAGGTAGACAGATTCACATTAATCACCCCTAACATGACAATGCACCAACCTCAATCTAAGGGATGACATTTGTTTTAAATAATCCAACGGCTAACATTTCCCTGCTTAAGTCTTGCATCGTCTATAAAGGTTAAAAGTTGTTGTTTTAAATTGTTAGTATTGACACAAACCTAGATAGAGATAAACAAAATGTTGCTATGGAGACAACAAGAGCACAAGGTTGCATACATTGCTTCTCGGGTATGTGAACTTCATTTATTATTAACACATCTAAGTTTTTATATAATCACATGTGTTACTTGGGTTTTTAGGACGCGGAAGGGAGCATTGTGTCGTCTTACTATCACTTCATGCTTAAACCACATCCAAGTATTGTGCATGTACTACAGGATGCAGGGTTTGGTAGTGTGGCTAAATTGAGTCATCTAAAGGTTGACCATGGTTTAGTGACTGCCTTGGTAGAAAGGTGGAGGCTTGAAACACACACATTTCATTTATCGATTAGAGAATGCACCATAACCTTGTAAGATGTGTCACTCCATTTAGGGATTTGTGTCGATGGACCCCCTATCATTGGTCCAACTATGTTAGATTGAGACGAGATGTGTGATACCTTGTTAGGTATAACACTGGTTAAGGGGGAGTCCATTGTCGGTTCTATTATCAAACTAAAATGGTTAAGGGAAAATTTGTTGCCTATAGATGAAAATTCCAATATTGAGGTCATTCATGCACATGCCAGAGCTTATATATTAAGACTTATTGGAGGGGCATTAATGCCTGATAAGACTGGGAATAAAGTACATTTAATGTACTTGAACTATTTGACTAATCTTTAAAGAACCAGGAGATATAGTTGGGGTTCAGCATGTTTGGCTGTGTTGTATAGGGAGATGCGCAGAGCCACCGATCGACGTGCGAAGACTTTGGGAGGATGTGCTTTGTTGTTACAATTATAGGCATGATTTCAGATGCCCTTTATTGCACCCATTTCAAGACTTCGACCAACATTTCCGCTAGTTTGTCAATGGAGTAGCGGTCAAGTACTAAACTACAGAAATGTCCCACACAATGATTTAGTCAGATATCGCACAAGGATAGACCACATGCAACAAAATCAGGTAACATTTTACATTTCTATAGCGATAAACATAAGCTAAATAATTGACTAACATTTTCAATTATTGTTGTAGTTTATTTGGGTTCCTTATGAGGGTTTGGACTTTGTTATTGACGTTGAAGCATATTGGGACCAAGCAATATGAACGTCATGCACAACTTTAATTTGTTATGCCATTGTTGAATGGCACCAGTCGGACAGGGTGAAGTTACAATTTCGGTTATAACAAGAGATCCTTGAACAACCCAACAACCTTGATCATCTACATAAAATAGACATGAGGGGGAGACAAGATGAGAACTGGGTTACTAGACATGCGCAATGGATAGAGGTACGGAAAAATCGGCGTGACCTAACATTGAATGGATTACCGATGCTTGGGCCACTTCAACACACAATGGAGTACATGTCCTAGTATATTTCAAACTCATGTCCATATTTGTCAGTTCTACAAATGTTAAATGATTCTAGAATGCATCGTGCATCGACATCGACATATATCCCTCCAACTGAACCATATGCGACTATGTATGACTTAAATACAACTATGTTTGCAACTTATGCTCAAACACCACCTTCTGCACAACCGTGGTTGCGTACAAATCGCCAAACTCCAAATTTCTTAAGAGGTATGAACATGGTGGTCATCATCTCCTGCACATGGTGGTCATCAAGCTACGGAGGATCAGGAACCACAACCTTCACACCAAGAAAAACCTAGACCTAAAGAACGAAGGAAGAACCCCACCAGAAACAGGTGTTGACCACGATGCGGAACTAGACACCACTACTATGATTAAAAGGACAATAATGTAGTTTAATATTTTATTACATGTGAAATACGTTGTGTTTTTGTGTTTGTAAGAACGAACCATTTTTATCACAATTTCAAAGATGAGTAATGGAAAAACTTAATCATTCCAAATGCTTCATTGGTAAATCGCTAACAACAATTTCTTAAGATAAACTCAACAAGTTAAATCATCTTAAAGACCACGTTAAAAGATATAAATAAAACTAAATACAAACAAAGTTCTCACACTTCTCAACTTTCATGAAGTTCACATAAAAAGATATTGTTGCCGTAGGGAGCATCATTGAGTGCCATTGAATGGCATGCTGAAGATCTTTGTCATTCCTTACAAAAAGAAACTCATCAATGCCTTCCTCAACAAATTCAGGAGGGACATGGTACCACAAATGGCTTAGTGGGGGCTCAAATGGTCTCATCAAATGACTTCTTGTTATGATGCGCATATGGTTAAGAGTAACCCCATTTGGAATTCTACATAAGGAGAACCTTCCATCATCGAAATCAATAGCAGAATTAAAGGAATTATATGCATTCAATTCCTCACAAAAAACCATTTTTACTTATTGTACTATAACACTCCACAACTTTCAAACTAAGGAACCACAACCTTAAATAAAACTAACTTCCTTCAGCTGGATAGCATGCCAAGGAAGATACTTAATTTCACCACTATAAAAGCTGTGGGATATTTCAAATACATGGCCTCACATGCACCCTATCATTATGACAAGACTTGTGAACTTTATTGGGTTGTGCCAAGGTTTATTTATTTTTCACCCCTGTAAAAGCTGACAGATACTTCAATTGGGATAATGTGCCAAGGAAGATATTTAATTTCACCACTTCAAAAGTTTACGCATATTTTAAATACATGGCCTCACATGCACCCTAACATTATGACAAGACTTGTCAATGATATTGGGATAATGTGTCAATAAAGATACATAATTTGACCATTTGAAAAGGTGACAGATACGTGAACACATGGCCATACACAGTGTAATCATTAATAGTATCACATGCATGCTGAAACTACGACAAGATGTATCAGCTATATTGGGATACCGTGCCAAGTTTTTTACTAGCTTGAATTGTCAAAGTTAAGTAGTCTTACAATTCATGCCCTGATTCATAGTATATAATAATGGGCTAAGATGCACTTTGCCACTATGAAAAGATGTATCACCTTTATTAGGATATCGAGTCCTATACACATAATTTGAAAATATTTATTAGGATATTTAAAAAAAATAAATTCTTACTTTATATTTAAAGTTAATAGCTAATATTTTATTTCACCACATAACAATAAATTTTACATTATTTATTTGTGTGAAAAATAAACACTTTATGAATATAATTCTTATAAAGAAATCAAAGTAAAAAAATATAAATAAAAAATAAATTCGTACTTGACATATTTTTTTAATTTTAAATATTCAATAAACATAAAAAAAATAAATAGTACAAAACCACCTCAAACATTATATATTAATTATTTTTACTTTAGTTACCTCTATTATAATTCATAATTTTTTTTTCCAAAATCACTAAAAATTAATCAACAAAGTAAAAAAAAATTAAATTTACTTTTATATTTTCAAATTACACCTAAAAGAACTTATTACACACTACTAAATCTATTTTTAACTCAAAAAATTCAAAAAAAAATAAAATATCATTTATTTTTTTATTTTTCCAAATAATACCTAAAATAACTAAAAACACAATACTAAATCTATTTTTTTTAAAAAATAAATTTAACCTCTAACTCAACATTTTGTACAAAAAACGAAAAACAAAACTCTTAAATCTATTTTTTTTAAAACTTCAAAAATCTTAATTTTAATTTACTTTAATAAAAACGAAAAAAAATAAAAACCAAATCAGAATTTGGGTCCTGGTAACCGAATTCTGACTAGAGAATGTGTAACATCCCAAAAACTGGATAACCTCATATTAATAAATGAATGAAAATGATGAAGCACTGCGCGCCCCTCTAAATCTCCCTCACGACTCCCTGGGATGATAACAACTCAAGCTCCTCTGAGTCGGGAAACAATAATCTTTTCTCTCGACAATCTATAAGGATGCGATTGGCAGAGAGCCAATCCATCCCCAAGATCACTTCCAACTCTTGTAGAGGTAGGCAGATCATATTCACTTTGTACCTTCATCCCTCTACCTCCACCGGACACCTAGCGCACAAGGACGACGTCCTGACCAAACCCATTGCCGGAGTAGACACCACAAGTTCACACTGCAACTCACACACTGGCAGACTCAACTTTTTCACACATGCATCTAACACAAATGAGTGTGTCGCTCTAGAGTCATATAGCACACGACAAGCTTTTCCAACTATCATACAATGGCCTATAACGAGGTTACTTGAACTTGCTGCCTCCGCTCCAGTCATGACGTATACTCTGCCCGATGTCTGGGGCCTGTTACCTTCACTCCTCTGCTGGTTCTGGGCTGGGGCCGGAACTGGGGTACGTGTCGCTGTCATCGCGAGGGTGGGGCAATCCCTGCCGAAGTGGCCTTCCTTGCCACAATTTTTGCACCTCTTAAAGCTTGCAAGTTGTGGGCAAACATTCCTCTTGTGTGGTCCCCCACACTGGCAGCACTAAATCCTACTCTGCTGGAAAGAAGACTTCCTAGACCTCTGAGACTGGAAATGGGGCCTAGTATAGGGTTTCCTCCTTTCCTCGTGCCTATGCCTGGACCCAGATGGTCCCACTCTCTGCTGGGATGGGTGCTGAGTTTCCACCTCTACCTTCATCTTCTCCATGACCCTTGTCTTCTCCACCAAGGCGGCAAAGTCCTTGATGGATAGCGGGGCCACCATCAAACGGAGGTCTCCAAGGAGGCCGTTCTCGAACTTCCTGCATCGCCACTCTTCATCCAGTGGCATGGTGTAGAAACGAGTGAGATGCTTGAACTTTTCCGCATACTCAGTCACAGATTTTTTCCCTTGAGTTAATTGTAGAAACTTCACCTCTTTAGCGTATTTAACGTTGTCAGGGAAATACTCGGAGAGGAACTTCCTCCTAAAGACATCCCAAGTAACTGGTTCCTACCTATCTTCCATGATGAACTTCATGCTGATCCACTAGTGCTCAGCCTCACCCGTGAGCATGTACACTGCGAATGCTAGTCTACTCTCCTCGAGGCACATCTTAGCATCAAATATTCTCTCCAGATCTTTCAGCCACTAGTCTGCTGCGTCCGAATTGGTCTTGCCTCCAAACTTCACTAGGTGGTGTTTCAGAAAGTCCTCCAGACTCCACTCCTTGGCCGTAGGTCGTGGCTCTGGGCCAAAAGCAGGGGCAGCTACCATGTTCTCCTCCAGTTGGCAGAGGGCCTCCATATGTTGTCTGTGAGCGTCCTCAACAGCCGCCCTAGCAGCCTCCATCTGCTGCATCACCAGTTGTTGCTGCTCAAGTGCTGCTTAAGTGCTGCTCAAGTGTTGTCGCATGTCGCTGCATTGATGCCTCATGTTGTTGCATCATTGCCGTACTTTGCTGCATCATAGCAGCTACCATTGCTTCAATCGCTCTGGCGATATCTGGCACATCACCCTAGGAAGATTGCGGAGTCCTACGAGATGGTGCCATAGTTCATTGGCACACATCACTTGGTTAGGCTCGATAAGACAGGAATTAGTTAAGAATACTCAAAAAGACACAGAGAAAGCTAAGCGGACACCGAAGTCCATAGACCTAAGGAATGACCGCTCTGATACCATAAATGTAACATCCCAAAAACTGGATAACCTCATATTAATAAAACATCACATACATGAATATTAGGAGAGTACGGAGTTTAGAGTATAAAGGTGTACTGTTTGCCAAATATACCTAGATTACATGAAAAAGGCTCCACACGGCCCAAACAAAATACACTAGAAAAACAAATAATTATACTAGGTCTTGTTCGGACAAAAGAATCATAACTAATAAAATCCTTCAGTGATGGGCCCCACAGGGGGCCCAATACCCATCCAATCCATCAAGCTGCAGCATCCCTATTATCATTACCACTGCCAGGGGTTCTCACATCTGCTCACATCAATGAAATTGATGATCATTGCAATAGAGAAAATCACGCACAACATACAAGCAAGCAAAAGGGTAAGCTAGTGTAAAGGAAACATATATCATAACAGTCAACATGTAGTTTACAAAATCAGTCACAAAAAGCAGACATTCATCCATAGATTACCAAATCATTTGAAACCCCAAGACTCGACTTATCCGAATACGTAAACTGAGGCACCACCACCAAGCAGTGGAATTACGTCCTAGCAGTGAGGCGTCACCACGAGGCCTTCGCGGAATTACACCCTTACAAGAGGCACCACCACGTGGCCTTCGTGGAATTACGTCCCGCCCTTGAGGCACCATCACGATATTCGCGTGGAATTACGTCCTTATGTTGAGGCACCACCATGAACTCTCACCACGAGGTTTATGGAATTAAGTCCAATAGGGGAGGCACCACCAGGGACTCCCATCAGGAGGGTCCATGGGATTACGTCCGACGGATGAGGCGCCACCATGAGCTCTCGCTACAAGAGTCATGGAATTATGCCCTGCTCACACTTTGTACATGATTCACCAACCAATCAGAAAGTCCCCACAATACTAATATCATGCATAGCAACCCATCATACAGCTCATGCTTTCCAATTCAAACACCATGAAGCAAGATATCATTTACATCTCAACCCCACATATAATCAAGGCATCATCCCTCAAACTTTTCTAGGAAAGCATCCAAGTCAAACAAACAAACAACCACGCCATTGGCCATTCATGCTATAGCACAAAACCTACCTCAGCCTCGCTTAGGCTAGAAGACCTCGCTCAGGCGAGAGATCCTTTCGCTCAGGCGAGCTCCTTCTCGTCTAGGCGAGAACGTGAGTAGTGGAACAATGGTTCCTGCGGGTTCTCGCTCAGGCGAGCTCATTCTCGCCTAAGCGAGATCACTCCTCGCTCAAAAAGAAGGTGAGTCGCTTGGGCGACAGCTCGCGTAGAAAAGCTTGGGCGAGCCTCTTTTAGTCTCGCTTGGGCGAGGCATGCTCGCTTGGGCGAGAAAACCAGTGCCCGCCACTGTTCTTCCATGCAGCAGTCACACAACACACTCCCAAAAGTTAAAACGACATTCTCATCAACTCACAGTAGCATCCAGACCATAGAATCATGCAATAACAGTAGAACAAGCAGAAAATGAACTAGACAAATGGACTCTAGCTTCCCTTACCTGGAAAGAGCTAGCGGAAAATCTCGACTCTTAGGCTACGAGCACCATAGTTTAGGGGGTAGATCTGGGGAGCTGAAAGGAACGGTGGAAACAGTTGCCAAAAGGGTTATCACGGTGAACCCTAACTGAAAATACGAAAATCCAAAAGAAAGGGGAGAGTACGGACCGAAAATACTTACGTGGATGAGGGAAACTCTCTTGGGATCAAATGGGTCTCAAAACCCTAACAAAGCACTGACGAAGAAGATTGGGAGAGCAAGACGGCTGTGATTTCTATAAAGGCAAAAAATGAGAGGGTTAGCTGAGATTAGGGTCTTTATTACCTTATGGGCCAGCCTTAGGCCCAACTCGATTTGAGACCGCTCCTCTAGAATTATGGTAGAAAATAAATGGGTTTTACATAATTAAAAAACAAATTGACAAAAATAAGATTGGAATTCAGTCCCGAGACCCGAATTCCCACTTGAAAGAAAACCCTACTATCATTGTAATATTTAAGCACATTATACTATACATGTGAATAAAATAAGAAACCATACTTATGGAAAAAAAACTATTTTTTGGATTTTAAAATTCGGTTAAGTTCTTTTTTGAATTTCGAAAATTGTTATTCTTTCTGAGCCAGATTTTAATATACGATAGAGTTTTTTTTATTGGATTTCGAAATCCAGTTATGTCTCCAAATCTGGTAACTGAATTTTGAGACGTTCATTGTTTTATTATTCGACGTCTGGCCGGGTGGGGGGTGGGGTGGATGGGTATGAGAAAGGTGAAATGCAGTGTGTAGGGTGAGGGTGATGGGGTAATTCTAAGGAGAGAGGATTTTTTTTTTTACTTAGACAATGGTAAAAGGGTAGGATTAATAAGGAAATTTGAAAATGTTTAGCGTACAGACGAAGTACTTTGAGGTGCAGGAAGAAGACCTCAGATATAAATATTAAAAAAATGGGGGCTTCTCCCTGCACCTCCAATAGTTCTTCTGTACCCCCAAAAAAGACTGTTATGCCCTTATTTACTACGGGTGAGAGAGTGGGTGAAAGTGGGTGGAACACAATAAATTTCATTTACTGCGTCGCCAACGTCCTGCACCCCCAAAACGTTATTTCTTCTACTCGCGTTTCGTTTGTTCTCCATCCCAGTATCGGTTTTCATTTAAAATTTTGCTCTCATTCTCTGTGGTCCGTGGTCCCTGAGAGTTTTAATTTTTTTGTCCTTCATTCGTTCATTCTCTCTGGTGGTGGTAGTCCCTCTTGGTTTGTATCACTTTCATTTATTTTTTTTAAAGAATGTTACACCAATTACTCTCAGTGTCTTAACTTTTTGTGGTTATTGTGATCGAATGTTGTGTTTAGGATTGTGAGTAACTGCGCTATCTTCTCTCCAAGTGCTAGTTCCCATCCAGGTTAACCTTCACCTTCAAGCTTAAGTTTTTTTCTGTTTGCATGTGAAACGGAATTTGTTTTCCGTTGGATAAACTATATAACGAAATCTTTTATGAAACGGATTGTGGAATGCGTTTCAAACTTTTACCAAACGGAATACAAAAGCCGTTTTACGAAAAAATCAAAATGTATGGGAAACGGATTACAGAATCCGTTTCATAACACTTTGAAACGGATTCTGTAATCCGTTTCAAAAAAAAATTGCAAATTTTTTTACGAAACAGATTACAGAATCCGTTTCATAACACTATGAAACGGATTCTGTAATCCGTTTCGTAAAAAAATTTGCAATTTTTTTTGAAACGGAATACAGATTCCGTTTCATAACACTGTGAAACGGATTCTGTAATCCGTTTCAGAAAAAAATTGCAATGTCTCCATCAAGCTCGAACATCAATTTCTCCATCATCATGCATCCTGAATAAAGTATTTGATGATTGAAAAGAAAAGATTGATTAGAAAAATAAGGTTTCACAAACAACTATGCATGTCTCAACAACAAAGAGAATAAACCGCATTAAAGAAATGCTTTCAACAAAGCAGATGAATTCACACCCTTCAGACAAATGTGTGGTGGCAGATTGGTTTCTACACAACAGGGGCTCCACAAACACAAGAAAATAAAAAATGTCACCATTCATAGGTGTGAATGGTGGTGCATTGCATTTGTGAACAGAGAGCAAATACATGGAATTGTAAGCCACAAAAAGTTATATCCTACTTTATAAAAGATTTAGAGAATAGCTATCATCAGATATAATTAAAAAGGGGTACAAGATATCACTATAATTTCTTATTTTTAATTGAAGTGACATAGATGTATAAGATATCAAACTAGCTCCATCAAATAAATAATGGAACATAATATGATAAAAAAACTTGCGTTGAGCACATAAACTGACCACCTATTAATTGATGCCAGGGATTTCTGACCACCCAAAGTAATAAGTGTATTAACTGCGACATAAGTTGTGGCAATATGAGGCATCCGTAGAGAACATTCCAAGGATATAAATAATTCATTACTCTTCTCCAACACTAAAGAATAGAAGTAGAACCTAAACCTAAACTCCCTTTGTAATGTTCTCTTTACCTTTGCAAAAGCACAAAAATTATACTATGTAGGAAACGGATTTCACAAACCGTTTCAAAAAAAAAAAAAACCCTAAACGGAATGTGAAATCCGTTTCATCTATGTAGGAAACGGATTTCACAAACCGTTTTAGAAAAAAAAAACCTAAACGGAATGTGAAATCCGTTCCATCTATGTAGGAAACGGATTTCACAATCCGTTTCAGAAAAAAAAAAAAAAACTTACTACAAAACGGATTTCACAAACCGTTTCAGAAAACAAAAATAAATAAAACCCTAAACGGAATGTGTATTCCGTTTCATCTACCTAGGAAACGGCTTTCACAAACCGTTTTAGTAAAAAAAAAAATCCTAAACGGAATGTGTATTCCGTGTGATCTACCTAAACGGCATGTGTTCCCTTTCACGAATGTTACAAACGCATCAATGAAATATAAAAAACAAGACATGGATCAGTGAAATATCGCTAAAATCAATTACAACATACACACTTAACTGCGCAAATGGAGAAGATGGGGTTGCACGAAAACAGGAGCCTGCGTGCGCTGCTGGGAGAAGAACAACGGAGAAGAACACTAACAGCGGGAGAAAAAGGATGTGGAGAAAAAGGATGAGGAGTGTGTGGAGGTGGGGAGGGTGCGTGGGAAGAAGAGGAGGGATAAAAGAGGTCAAAGATTCTTGGGGGTGCAGGGGGTGCAGGCTGGAGCAGGGAATCTGCTTTATTTGGGGGGTGCAGTGTATGGTTTCGGGGGTGAAGAGATACGCGGTGAATGGCTTCACAGTAACTGATTTTTTTACCATAGACAAACATGGAAATAATTTAGGTTTTAGAGGTACAAGAGAAATCATTGAAGGTGTAGGGAGAAGCCCAAAAAAAATTGGGTCGGTGAAGAAGTTGGGCCACAATAACCCAATGTAAAAATTGCCACTTTTCGGGAATATTAAAATTTGTTGCAATATCCGCGTTGCGTGAGGACTAATTGCTCACGACGTCGTTTGCAAACGCGGCATTGTTTGTCCACATTGCAATCATCGACGCTGCGACCGTATTTGCCTTCAACCATACGCCAACAACCCAAGGGAACACTCGTTTACTTCGATCTTCAGGTCATTGCTCCTTTCCTTTCCCTAATTTCTCATTTCCAATTTCCAACGGTCAAAACCTAGCCGGTCAAAAATGGGGAAAACTGCCTTAGCCACCGTCGTCGCCGCCTTCCTGCTCCTCCTTCTCGTTCCCCCCTCCACGGCGGAGATAAAAACCCTCACCATAACCTCCGACACTCGCCCCATGATCCTCTTGGAAAAATTCGGGTTCACGCACACTGGCCACGTGTCGATCGCGGTATCCTCTGTGTCCGTTGTGGCGTCGTCAGGGTCGCAACCAGACCCTTCCCGGTTAGGGTTCTTCCTCCTGAGCGAAGAGTCCCTTCTCCAAGTCCTAATTGAGATCCAGCAAAACCCTAGCTTCTGCGTCCTTGACTCGCACTACATCAAGAGCCTTTTCACCTTCCGCGACCTTTCTCCCCCTCCAGCCGCCTCCGTCAACCGCACCTTCCCCGTTACAATCGCCAATGAATACAGTCTCTTCTTCGCCAATTGCGCGCCCGAAACCTCCGTCTCCATGGCGGTCCACACGGCGCTCTACAACCTCGACCCCGACAACTCCCGCGACTACCTCTCCGCCGGCCAGACCCAGCTTCCCTCCCTTTTCTCCCTCTTCTCCGTCGCCTACTTCGCCTTCCTCGGCCTCTGGCTCTACCTTTGCCACTCCAACCGCCGCTCCCTCCACCGGATCCACCTTCTCATGGGTGCCCTTCTTCTCATGAAGGCCCTCAACCTCCTCTGCGCCGCCGAGGACAAGCACTACGTCAAAATCACGGGTACACCCCATGGCTGGGACGTCCTCTTCTACATCTTCCAGTTCATCCGCGTCGTCCTCCTTTTCACCGTCATCGTCCTCGTCGGCACTGGCTGGTCCTTCCTCAAACCTTTCCTCCAGGAGCGCGAAAAAAAGGTCCTTATGATCGTCATCCCCCTCCAGCTCCTCGCTAACGTCGCTTCCGTAGTCATCGGTGAAACCGGCCCCTTCATCAAGGACTGGGTCACTTGGAACCAGGTCTTCTTGCTCGTCGACATCATCTGCTGCTGCGCCATAATCTTCCCTATCGTCTGGTCCATTAGGTCTCTCAGGGAAACCTCCAAAACCGACGGAAAAGCCGCCAGGAACCTCGCCAAGTTAACCCTCTTCAGACAGTTCTACATTGTTGTCATTGGCTACTTGTACTTCACGCGCATTGTTGTCTTTGCACTTAAAACCATTGCGGCGTACAAGTACCAGTGGGTGAGCAATCTCGCCGAGGAGACTGCTAGCCTAGCCTTTTATGTGGTCATGTTCTACATGTTTAGGCCTGTGGAGAGGAATGAATACTTTGTGCTCGATGAGGAGGAAGAAGAGGCCGCGGAGATTGCCCTCAGGGATGAAGAATTTGAGCTGTGAAACAAATTCACTGACTACATATCAGGTTCTTCAATCACTTTGTTGCTACTTGATAGTTGATCCATCTACTGTTAGAGATGTGTCGATACTTGAATACTGTGTCAGTATGTTAAGTTTTTGTGTGTGTTTGCAATTAATATGCGGAACAGAAGAGAAGGAAGAGTGTGATCATGTTCTCTGCCATTTTCACTTTAGGAGCCGTACTGTACACGCTTAGTTGTTACTTCTCTCTCAAATGCATTTTTACTGTCCACAATCTCAACTTTTCTTGTTGTTCTCTATTTTTGTTCAGGGTTGTCATTTAATTAGTGATAGCAATTGCTTCTTGATTTATGTTACATAGGATGTCTTGCAGTTTTCTTCATGTGTGTGTTCCTTCTATGATAAAAGGCATTCCTGTCATAATTTGTAATATTGATTGATTTTTAGATTTAATTCACAAGGGCTTTGATGTTTTTTTATCAGTGCATGGTTGCATGCGTGGATGACTTAGGAGAAAATTGACATATTGAGCAAATGAAGGTGCAATTGAACAGAGTAATACCTGGCTCCGCATTTTTTTTCAGAGTACCTTGAAGCAAAGCAAGACTTGATTGATGGGCAAGTGGGGATTTTGTGGTTTAACTATACTGCGTAACTAGTTACGTATTAAATGTATGTATGATTTTTTATTCGCCCTTGGTATTTACTTGTTCTATTTTGTGAAAGATGTGCTAGAAATGCTGTTGTGTTTATTGTTTGATATATAAACTGTGCAGACTCATATAAAACGGATACTCAGTGTAGAGTTTCCTGCTTGAAAGCGTTAGAACTAGTCACCTTATGTCTGTTCTTATCTCAGTGAACTTCACTTGTTTAGGAAAAAAAGCCCGACCTTACGTTGTAAAAGGTAGGCCATATTGGTTTTTACATCATAATCTCTCTGGTATTCGTAGTGTTTCCCCAACCGTTCGAGTTGAATGGAGTATAGATCTAGTTCTGCGTGAGAGGATAATCTTCTATTGGTGCTCATGTAGAAACTGAGTATAGTTCTAGTTCTTGAAGTTTGTTGATGCAACAGAAAAGTTTATGAACTTTTAAGGCACAGGATATAATTTGTGTTGGTTTACTCATCCATTGAACTTGGTGCACTCATGCTTTTGGTTTGAAGTCAGCTTATATTAGTGTCATCTTTTGATTGCTGTGATGCCGATGTTTTGTATGTTCATATTTAGAAATGATGCTTTGAGTGCAAAACGGTGTTTAGTCCGATACTCCGATTAACCCTTACCTCCTGAATTTTGTATGGTCCAAGTGATTTGGTAGTTTATTATAGTTGTGTACAGATTTTTGCAATGCATGGATCTGATCTTCACTTATGGGCTCTTTAGAGAAAATGGAAGTAATGTTTGGTTATATCTTCGAATGATCATCTGCCACCACAAGATAATTTGTTATGAAATTTTACTTAAAATAGAAAGGTATAGATAGAGTTTTCTTTCCTTTATTAAAAGGCTAAAATACTCTTTTAATCTTCTAATTCTTATAAAAAATTCAATTAGATCTTTAGTTTTTATTCAATTAGATCTCTAGTTTTTATTTGGTCTAATTTAGTCCTCTAATTTTATAAAATGATTTAATTAGATTGTTTTTGGTTAAATTGATGTTAGATTTTGGTTGAAATTAATATATCAAATCACTTCATTTAAGAAGTTTAAATATTCAAATTAATTTTATTTTTTAGATGAAGTGATTAGAAAAATAATTTAAGGTTAATCTAACTTAAAGTATATAATTGAATTATTTTAAAGAATTAGAGGACTAATTGAATAAGATAAAAAAGGAAGATCTTATTGAATTTTTCAGGGAAATTATAGGATGAAATTAGGATTTTAATCTAACTTTAAACTTGTTCATACAAAATTTTGCTTGATGAAATTGCCATATAACTTATTGTTTTAGAAGAATTTATTGGAAATTTGCAGAAGCCTAGTATAGTTTAATTACGTGAGTTTGAGTATCATTTTGTTTAAATTAATCGTGAATAATTATTTTTTAAATTTAGTTTAGTTTTATTATTTTATAAGTTTAGAATTAACACTTCTAATCATTATTAAAACCAGGTTACGCACATGCGATTAATAAAATACATTTTTTTTGGTAGAAAATGTCAAAAAAAATTGTACTTAATAAATGTTAATGAGACTTACATTTATATGGTTTCTATTTAGATTTATCTGTGTTTTGAAATTTGATTTAATACATGAAAAATGTTAAAAAAATTGTACATGATAAATGTTAATGAGACTTACACTTATATGGTTTCTATTTAGATTTATCTGTGTTTTGAAATTGATTGGATACATGTCTGGTTTTCTTCAAGCAAGTAACATTTTCAAAAATTAATTGGTAAGATTTGGGAGACATTCATAGCAAGGGATTGATAAGATTCGTCCTATTCATTAAATTTAGGCATCCACGTGTTGGAAAATACAATACTTTTTTATTGGAAACATGTAATGAATTTTAATCAATTTTATTACTCATGAAAATACTTTGATCATAACAATTTTTAATGTTCTTATAAAAGTGTATTATGACTTTTTAATATTATTGTAGTTGTTAAAAATAATCATTTTGTTAAGAATGTGCGTGAAAATAGGTTTTGATCCAAAAGTATTAATTTTAATCGTTTTTAAAAAAATTTATGGTAATGTTTTAATCATTTTTTGTAACTGTGTTGATGTTATATTGAAGGATTATGCTAAACTTGGATAAACAAGTGAAGTAAATTCTTTAGTAAGGTGTTATTGTTTTTGTATGATGTGATCTTTACATGGTTGTAGAATTATGTGGATGATCTCCTGAAAGACGACAAAATTTATTGTGAAAAGAATTGAAATTATGTTTGATTCAATTATATATATATATATATATATATATATATATATATATATATATGTATGTATATGTATGTATGTATGGAGTATTATTTAAATAGATGTTTTTGGCATTAGCATTTAGAGAGTGATGAAGGATTATCTTGTTCCTTTTTAAGAATATTGAATATGGTGTGAGTTGATTAAGAAAGCTAAGTGAAATCCCCACTGGACATTAAGATAGCAAGCTATCTAGATGTGAAGGTTCCTTTCACAAAGCTCAAGAGAAGAAGATGATGGATTGATTCAAAATAAAAAGAAAATGGAAAGCACATAAACCATAGAAAACCAAGAATAATTAAAGGAAGATGAAAACATAAAATGGAAAGGGAAGAAATGGTAAAAATGTGAGAAGCACGCCATTACAAGGCTAGGCTAGAAGCCATGGCAACCTTGAAGATGAGTGGATGTGTGCCGCCACTTGCTATGCAAGATAAGGCTTAAAAGTATTCACTCTCAAGGGAGGAAACTCTCACAAATGGTTGAGACACAAGAGTGTTTTACTTCAAAATCTTCAACCCTTTTACATGTCTAGGAGCACCCCTTATATAGAAGAGTTTAGGGGCCTCTAAGCAAATAAAAGATACCTAAGGATGTCTCTACAAAAACCTAACCCTAGCTTCTAGAAACTAGGTCAAATAAGGTTACAAAAAATAAGAGACAAAAGAGCTAGCTATGGTGTGTGCAAGGCTAATTTCATTCTAGCACAAAAGGAGACAAAGAATGTGTCTCATATGTCTCCAAAAAGTGGCCAAAGAGTGCTAAAAACAAAGGAGACCAAAGGTACATAGGTACACTTGCTTCATGCCTTTTACTTTATGCTTTATGCCTTTGCTTTACTCTCTCTTCCACATCATTTATGCTCCCCAATCACCATGCGCCACCTAGTATTGCTTTCTTACTCCTAATTAACCTACAAAGCAAATAAACATAGATTAGCATGTTGGCTTAAGTCAAGTCAACTATAGTCAATAAGTCAAACCTAGTCAAAGGTCAACAAGTCAACTAAAGTTGATTCAACTAAGTCAACTTTGGGAATCAAAAATAATAAACACATATGAAAAGGGATGAAGGATTAATGAACTTCCTTTCTAAACATGCTTAGTCTTCTTAAGCATGTGCCTTCATCCTTGATTGGGGTCAATCCTTCATCAGAGAGGGGGTGGTATATTATTGCCATTTGTCTTTCTTTTTGTATATATTACTTTATGTATAAGTCAAGACAATCCAATTGTCCTTACTCAATATATTTATTTTTTCTGATAAAAAAATATATGAAACTGAATATAAATAAAAATTTTAAAGTATTGAAATGTTAACTTTTGTTTATTATATTTCCTTTTCTTTTTTTATGGTTAATAGGATATTATGATATTTTTTATTCATCTAAAATTTTCTTTTATCAGTTTAGAAGTTATAAAAAATTAAAATGTCTTTTAATAAAATACATGAAAATATTAAGTTTTTTTAAAGTATATTATTTATATATGGGTTAACTATATTTTTAGTCCTTTAATTATTAAGCGATTTTAGTTTTAATTTCTCTTTTAAAGTTTTGTCTAATTAGGTCTTCATTCTTTCAAAATTCATAGGATAGTCCTTAATGGCAAACAACATTACTGATTTTATTAGTGATTTTTATGACGTGACAAACAAAGTGTCACATCACCACCCTATTTTAAGACATGTTTAGTGTGAGACTTGCTACTTTGGAAAATGAATAATTAGACATGTTATTTTCATTTAGCAGGGATGGAATTTGAGGAAGACACCACATTATCGTTTATTTCACTCACTCGAACTAACAAGGGATTTGAGAAATTCCATAAAATGTATCACATGTGATTTGGTTTTCATATTGAAGGAAGAATCACAATTTTTATGAAAGGTTCTAACATAGGTTAAGAAAGCGACGTAGAAGAATTTGGAGAATAAAAAATGCATTCAAACAGAGGGGGTTGAAATCGCGATTTCTACAAGTGAGGTTAATTTGCATAAACGTTTCATTTTTTTGAATGTTTATGTGTTTGGTGATGTCATTTAGGGTTATGGTTGTTTGAATTTGTTCTAATTGAATGCTGATTGAAAATGTAGGGTTCGAAAGGAAGAGAGAATTGATTGAACCATTCGAGGGATAATTTGAGTCCCAAAGGCTGAAAGGAACTTTAGAAACCTAGTCACCCGCACTCCTATTCTTTTTGGTTTAGATGTAGAAAAAGGTTGTTGCTTTATCTACCTGGATGTTAAGTCCAAAGGCAAATAAGTTGATATTCTATTGGTAAATGATTAAGTTTTGTCATGTTTGTTTTTGTTATTTGCAATTTTCTTATTGCATCAACTAATACCAAATTACATAGTATCAGGGGGAGACTCCAGTCCTACCCCGTCTTCTTAGGATTAAGGTTGCAGCACAGTTTGATGTAGAAGTGGCTATGATAGCAAAGAGCAGAAGAGAATAAAGATATGTATTCTATATAATAAGATAATAGTTGAGAGCACTGCTAGAAAGATAAAGATGGCGATAAGAGATTCATTCTGTCTTTCTTCACTTCTTATCTTTATCTATGATATTAACTTGAACTTGAAGACGAGTCTTATTCATAACTAGAAAGCAGATCGAAAGAAGCATAGGTACACTGAACACTAACCCAATCCAGATGAAACTACTATTATCGGAACCCAGCTTCTCTTTTTTAGCGAATAAAGATTGAAGTCGAAAGTTCAATATGTTCGTGTTTCGTCTATTATTTATACTTTATTTTTTGTATTTTTATCTTTATGTATTTAGAAGTGGTAGGTGATGTTTTGTTTCCTCATTAACATTATTGTTTTTACCTTTTAGAAGGACAATGGTCATTTGAACTACATAATGTTGAAATTGAATAGAAAATTAATGTTGAATATAAACTTTTTAACTTTTATTTACCGACGTTAAGTTTGTAAATCTCACAAATTGATTTTCTTAACGTTGAAATTGAATAGAAAATTAAATAACAATATATCTAAATTATACTACACTTAAAATAACTAAATTCCTAGATCATTGTGCATTAATTTAGTTTTAAAAATAAATCTAATTTAGACCATTAATCTAATTCACTTTTAAAGTTGAGATAGACCAATTTGGCAGCGAAATGGATCTTTGACAATCAAATTATCAAATTTAATTTAAAAAAAGCATATACTAATACCTAAATGTTCTCTATTTTATAGAGTTAATTCCTTGAATTCACCACAACAATCTTAAGAATAAATAAACAAGATTGTACCATATGAAAATTGCAACGCAGTCAATTGTTGAATGATTAAAATAAAAATTAAATCCTCTGATAAACCCAAAGATTCACCCTAAAAATAAATGTCTCTTCAACAACATTAACTAACGGGGAATGATATTATAATAAAGAAAATTTTAATAAATTTTGACAATCCTTTATCCTTTATCCTTTTTTCAACCAATGTGAAAAACTTAATTAAATATATAAAAATTAAAAATTAAAATTTAAGTATCTTTAGTGTAAAAAACAAACTTTGTCAAGTTTATAAAAATTTTCCTTTTATCAAACTATAATTTTTGTTAACTAATTCATATTCAACTAAAAAAACTTGTTATCCTCTTTAACTTCAAAATTTGCAGGTTCCGTCACCTCAATACGCCCCATCTATCAACTGCCAGCCTCATAGATCCCTTGCACATATTGATCTTTCCACTATGCTGAGTTAAAAATAAATGCATTAAATAAATTAAATTAAATGCATTAAATGAGGTTAAACGGAAAGCACTCCAATGGAAGAACACAATGACAATGCACAAAGAAAGGAGAGAAAGGTATGTCGTAGAACAAATGAGAATGGAAAATTGAAATGGAGACAAATTCCAATGCATCGAGCCTTAAACGGTTAGTCGCATATTAAACAGTTTCATCTTTAAGTCAAAATGAAAATATTATTCCAAAACAAAATTGTTACCAAATTTAAAGAAACTTGTTACAAGAACCTATATCAATACCCCAAATTTTTCACTGGATTTTTCATCCCTCACAATTTTGGAAGAGGGGAAGGGAAAATGCTCATGGAGCTTCCGATTGCAACTGTCTTCGTCGATGAATTTCCTACTCAAGCAAAGGAGCGCGAAGGAAGAAGAAGTACCCTGCCATATCCATTGCTGTGCGATTGAAGAAGAAAAAGAGGAATGTCTCTCGTGGCAACGTAGTGAAAGCGACGACACGACGACAATTAGCGATAATAGGGTCTCGTCTTGGAAGGACCTTCGATCTGGGTAGATATTGGAGAAGAATCCTCTACAGAGATTTAGGAGGTGAAGCAACCTTTCATGGAGATTTGGAGGGAGAAGCTCTACCCGAAAAGAAGAAGATGGAGTGAAAAATCATTTTATTTTTTAAATTAAATAATCTGTCACGTGTTTTAAATAAAATACTAATATAGCACTCCGTTTGCCAAGTTAAAAAATAAATATTACCTATGTTAATCATTAAAGACTTATGCCATGAATTTTGAATGAGGACTTAATTAGAACAAACTTTGAAAGAGAAACTAAAACCAAAATCTTTTAATAATTAAGGAACTAAAAACATAATTAATTCTTTATATATATATATATATATATATATATATATATATATATATACTTTGCATAACACATAAGAATTACATAAAACAAAATCAATCATTCAAAAAATGAAAAATAGGCAATAATAGCCTCTAAGCATACCGTGTTCTGTCCAAGAGGGCCCCTAAGAGCCAACTAATCAAATGTCAAACATTCTAGTCATGGACCTTGCAATGGTAAAGGTCTCATAGTGAGTTGGGATCACATTTCTCGTCAGTGACTACAAAGAAAAAAAACATGAGAGAACTGAACTGAGAATACAACTCAAAAATCAAATATACAGTTTATGATTTCATCTCACAAAAAACGCTTAGACCTATTTGGGAACTCAGTACCAAAAAATTACTTAGCCATTAGGGTTTATCACTTTTAATCAACAATGCAGTAAATGAGCTTCTATCACTTACCTAGACGCTTCACAAATCCACCAGCTGCGAACGAAAACCCCCTTTGCCTCACAATGTCCAAATGTTGCCACTGAATCACCTCCCAAATGTGCCACTCAATCACCTCTTTGTCGCGAACGGAGCGGCTTCTCTGTTCGCAAAGAAAGGGCTACTCAAGCTCTTCTTCAAATGTTCGCAAGTGTCCGCAGAGAAAGGGATTTTCTTCGTAGTCGAAGATAGGATCGTTGCAGAGCTGAAGGATGAAGGAAATCATAGACAAATCTAAAAGTCGCTCACTCTTGATACTCGGTGAAGGGACATAGTGGGTCTCACACTCTCTTTGTGCACTCGTTCAAACTCACCTCTCGAAAGGGGAAAAAGGGGATTGTGAAATCTGCAAACTTTCCCACCTAATAATTTCATAAGAATTTGTTTTTTTTTTTTAAATTCAATCACCTCTTCGACACGCTATCAATTTATTTTCTATATATTTTTGCTTCTTTAAATCGGATTTGTGTCCCTTAAGTCGACGCCCTTTGCGTCGTACTGCAATCAATGTCCATTTTAGGACGTTAAAATGAAACATTCTTATAAATTTTGACTTTTGAAATTAGTTCATATCACGATATAACTGCTAAGATTGAGAGATTTTTTTTCCCAGACAGCACTATTCCGCTTTTTTTTACGTGAATAGCACACTGTACATTAATATTACATGGATGACACATTTTTTATCTTAGTTGGGAATTCGGTCCTCCGGGAGCCGAATTCCAACTTGTTATGTTTATTTTTTTTTTTTGGTTCCAAGTCAGAATTTGGTCTCTAGGGATCTGAATTCTGAACTTGTTTTTTTTTTTAAATTAGAATTAATTTTTTAAAATTTTTGTAATAAAATAGATATAAGATTTATTTTTTATCTTTTATCTTTTGTAAAATTTTTATCTTAAAGGTTAAATATATATTTTTTTAGAAATAGATATAGATTTGTATTTTTAGTTATTTTAGGTATTATTTGAAAGAAAAAGAATAATAAATAATACCTAAAATAACTAAAAACACAATACTACATCTATTTTAAAAAAATATATTTAACCTTTAATGTAACATTTTTTACAAAAAGAAAACAAAAAATAACTCATATATATTTTATTAAAAAAGTTTAAAAATATTATTTCTAATTTATTTAAAATAAAAAAACAAGTTCAGAATTCGGATCCCTGGAGACCGAATTCTGACTTGGAATAAAAAGAAAAAAAAAAGCATCATAAGTTGGAATTCGGCTGCCAGAGGACCGAATTCTCAACTGAAAAAAAAAAAACCGTGTCTTTCACATAAATTTAAACTACAGTATGCTATTTAAGTAAAAAAACTGATCAACCGTGCTTTTTGGAAAAAAAAATCAAGATTGAGAATCTTGATGAATAGCTATAGAGAATGAAGTAACAAGTAATGTACAAATCAAAGCATTATTTTTTCGAAAGGCACAAAGAGCAACACTACAGTAGACAATTAAAATAAAGACAATAAAACCAAATAATGAGAAGAATAACAGGTCCAATAACTTGTTTAAGGATGTAATTTAAAGCTAGATATGTTAATATAATTATGGAAAACAAGTGTGGAAAATAATAACTAACAATTTTCCTTTCAAGTATAACCTGGATCTGATTGATCATTTAAAACCACTATTCATCATTTGGAACTGCTTTTAGCTGCCATAATAATATGCAGCCTCATGGGGCTCCAAATGGTTCCAAGAATCACAACAAAAACCGAGCTTCCAACAAAAGAAGGGGAAAAAGAATTCTGAGTTTACTTATCGTGTTAGAATCATAACCTTTTGGGAATTAACTTTTTCAAAAAATAAAAATAAAAAAATTATTCGTATAAATTGTAATTTATTTTGACTTATATATTGCTCTTTTTGGTCTTTATATATATATATATATATATATATATATATATATATATATATATATTCTTATTTCTTATTTTCATTATACCTATAAAAAGTTTTGAAATTAGAGTAAAAACAAAAATCAGTTTGTAATCTTTAGCTGCCGACAAAGAAATTGCTACCTGAAATTTATTGGATGTATGCAATAAAATTCTAACCTGATAGATTTTGTCTTCAACCTTTTAATTTACATTTTCTTAACTAAAGAAAAGCTTCAGTGTCCAGAGAAGATCTACAAAGATAAACATCAAACACATTACATTTCTTTTTCCAATCTAGGTTTCTTCAAGATGCATGAAACATTTCTCGAAGTAAGATTATCATACACTTTTTTATTTAAGATGTTTTAGAAAAAAAAGAGTAAAATACTTTATGTATAACTGTTCTAATTTTTATAATTATACAAATTAATTTTAACTTATAAACTCACTTTTCTTTCTTGAAAATATTTGTATTGAAAATTTATTTTTATGGGTCTCCTGTTCCATACACTGACCTAGAAAAACAAAAAAAAAATGACAAAATTGACAAACATTCTATAAATTGGATTAAAGTAGATTAATTTTTTATATTTTAATAAAAAGTAATAAAAATAGTATTTTTTACCTTATTTAGTAATTTGTAATGTATCATTCTCCTTATTTGCTTTCTACTTTCTTGACTATTCACACGCTCTATCTTTCGATGCAATTCGATAGCCTTAACATTTGCAAATAGGAAACTAAAAATAGTAACACACATATATATAAAACCCCCAATCCCATATTTCTTCCTCCGTAGTAGTTGCTCTCGCAGGAGGAAGGTTCTTCAAACCATGTCTTCCTTCCCAGTCATGTGCACCGTTCTCCTCCTCCTCCTCGCCACAGCTGTCTCCGCCCATGATCGCGTCGACGCCAGAAATTACTTCGGTTACGTCCCCGCGATTGTCGACGAGACCTTCGCGAACCAAACGTTGCTGGCTGAGGAGTTCATGAACACACATAACTGGGTAAGGAAGCAGTACAACCTTCCCTTGCTCGCTTGGGACGAGAACCTTGCGTCCTACGCGCGGGAGTACCTCATGCAGCGTTACGAGGATTGCAAACTCATCCACTCCAACTCCAACTACGGCGAGAACATCTTCTGGGGGAAGACGCGCCATTGGAACCCCTCCGATGCTACCTTCTACTGGTACGTGGAGAAGGACTGGTACGATTTCAAAACTCTCACGTGCGCCCCACCGCCAAAAGCCTGCGGCCACTTCACCCAGGTAGTGTGGCGGGACTCCGAACGAATCGGCTGCGCTCTTCAGAATTGCCACAACCCTGATCTGGGCATGCTCATGGCGTGCGAATACGATCCTCCTGGTAACTACGCCAACGAGAACCCTTTGCAATCACATGTCTGATCACAATCACCTCAAACATTCCAACATTACATCTATCTAATCGTAATCACATAGTTCTGTTAGCTTCTGTTCAGATTAATTGACAGACCGCTTCGGGATAAATTTCCATGTATGATCGACCAGATGGCTGATACAAATGTGGTTTAACCATTGTAATGTAGGTTTCTCGTCAGAGTTTAGGATGTTAGCTTAGGCAGGCCCTCATGCCCATTTCCTTGTGGCTTCTAGTATTAGCTTTGTGTGTATTTATAGCACATCTATTAATATCATTCAATATACAATTCTTTTGCAAATTTCTATCGGAGTTATGTTATGAAAAACTTTTTTCATCAAAAGTCTATTTGGGATTATGTTATGAAGTTGATAATTTTAAAATTAGAGCTGTTAAAACGGGTCAACCAGTTTAGCCCACCACGGGTTGGCCACTCAGTGAGCCTACCCAATCCGGCTCATTTATTTGCGAGCCAAGAAAATGCTAACCCGGTCTGGCCCACCACGAGTTGATGGGTTAAACGGGTTGGTTCACTTATTTTAAAAAAAATTATTTTTTCAATTCTAAAAAAAATTAAATTCCTATTCTAATTAAAATGTAAATAAAGGTAAGGCATTGAGTGGCTTTAAGTTACAAAATTAAAAATAAAAATAAAACACAACCATTATTACAAAAAAATGCCACTAAAGTTCATGATTCAAATGCCATCACTGCAAATATAAGTGAATTCAATTGAATCTAATGCAATATTCACGTAATTGTAGATTTGTCATCCAAACTTGAATACACCAATAATTTAAGAAAATTATACACTGTCATCCAAACCTCTTAATAATTTAACAAAATCATCCACTCTTATCCAAACCTTAATACACCATTAATCTAACAAAATAATCCACAACATTACATGATGATGCACATCCAAAAATCTACATATGACACACAAGTCACATCCAAATACAATCCAAATTATTATCCAACTAAAACATTAGAGTCTTGAATGAAGAAATCCACAACATTTTCATCTCTTGATGTATCTTCTTTGTCCCATCTACAATAAAAAAGAATGTTAACTAACAGTATTGAAATACTAAGTAATAAATAATTAAATTAATTTCACAATAATAACAATAATGTTACCTGTTAATTCAAAACCATGCAACCAATTTTGAGTTAAAATGAGTGCCTCGACACTCTTGGGAAGAATGGAAGAACGATATTTGGTTAGCACACGAGAACCAAGACTAAAGGCAGACTCACTAGAAACGATAGTGATTGGAATGGTAAGCACATCACAAGCCATCTTAGACAAGTTTGGATATCGATCTCGACGATCCTTCCAATAGCTCAATACATCCAACTTATAAAAAAACTTTGGATCAAGATTCCCTTCATCTAAATAAAGATCCAATTCAGACCTTCCAGTATCATTAACATGTTGGCTCAAATAATCAACATATTCCGAATACAATATTGAAAAAAAAAATTAATATGTGATTCATAAGTAAGAATTAAAATATAGATAAATTTGAAAATTAAAAACTTACATCAAATGCATCCATCACTGGCTCATCATTTGAAAAAGAAGTAAGTTGTGTTGGAGGGAAAACTTGAGAACTTGAAGTATTTGAGTCATTTGAATTCAATTTGACATATTCTTCAAACAACTTATAGATGTTGTGCTTTAAAATACTAATCTTTTCTTCACAAGTACAAGGATTAATCTTTGAATAACAAAATCGAATTGCTACAAACTTCATACGTGGATCAAGAATAGCCGTAATAGCAAGAATGTCACAATAGTGATCCCAATACTTACTAAACTTGTTCACCATATTCAATGACATATCTTTAATTGTCGGATCATCACTTTTTGCATTTTTCCGCAACAAACACTTAATTTTCCAAACTTGCATAAAGTAATGATTAGAAGTTGGATAAGAAGAACCTGAAATCAAATTAGTCATTACATAAGATGGCTTCAAGAACTCACACATTTTTTCAGTTCTTTTCCACTCATCATTTAATGGACAATGAACATAATTTCTGTCACGGATAGCCAAACATCCAAAGGCACGTTGATATCTAATTGCACTCTCAAGCATAAGATAGGTAGAATTCCATCCAGTAACAACATCCATTCTCAAACCTACTTTGGTATCAATTCCCCTCACTTGAATAACACATTCTTTAAATGCAACTTTTCTTGCCTCTGATCCTCTCACATACTTGATACTCTCTCTAATCTTATGCAAAGCATCAGAAGCCACCCTTAATCCCTCTTGCACAATAATATTCAACACATGTGCACTACACCTTACATGAAAGTAATCACCATTACATATCAAACTATTTTGCAATTTCAATTGCTCACTCAATTTTTTGCAACACCTCATTGGCACTACCATTGTCTAATGTGATAGAAAAAAATCTTCCTATCTATTCCCCAATCAAGCAACAAAGCAAAATTTTTGTGTGTCAAATCATGACTAGTATGTGGAGGTTCCATTTTACAAAAGGCAATAATCTTACTATTCAACCTCCAACTAGCATCAACAAAATGAGCAGTCAAACAAATAAACCCTTCTTGATTTATAGAAGTCTAACAATCAGATGTCAAACAAATTTGACTATGAGATTTACGCATTGCAAGTTTCACCCTTTCTTTGTGTTCATGAAATTTCTTTGAAATGTTAGACACATTTGTATTCCTACTTGGAACTCTTACTTCTGGATTTAGATACAGAAGTAATTCTTTAATCCACTTATATTCAACAAAATTATATGGAAGCCCATGTTGAATAATAGCCATTGAAATAAGATCATCTACAACTTTTTGATCAATTTCCCTAGATCTTAATTTCCCAGCGTGATCAATTATCATTTTCCCCACGTCATTGTCCTTTAATTTCTTTAGGACCAAACACTTTGACAAATGACGCAATATTGTTGAGGTTCCTATTTTTGTACCACCAGCAACGTATTCTGCACCACACCCATTGCATTTTGCCTTTTCTTTACCATCTTTTATACCAATTTTTGTAAAATGATCCCAAACTTTAGAAGTACCTACCCTAGGTCTCTTACTTTCTCTATCACAATCCTTATCCTCATTCTCAATCTCTTCTACACTTGGTGGCAAAAAATTATTCAAATTATCATGAACACATTGATCATCTACGGTTTCAGAATTCATTTTGTTTTGTAATAATAACACGATATAATATCATCAATCATTCATTCAAGTCTAAAAGAATTGATAAATACTCTATGAAGTATGAACTAATATAGTAATATTTAACAAAGAAAAAACTCTCTGTGACAAGTATCAATAACTTTGGAATGCACCTCTTGTATCAACAACTCTTCAACAACAATCTGCACTCTAGAATACATATTTGAAATTTTTATAAGCATAGGCAGTGATGGCGGTGGGACAAGAATATAATAAGATAGGTACATAGTTTCTACACGTTGGGAACTGAAGTAAAAGATTTGACTCACAATGGAGCCAAAGGGCAAATGGCATCCCTGTTTTCATATTATCAGTGGGTGGGGAATGATTATGCATCATCAAACCACTACTTTATTGGACTTGAAATATATACTAAATACTTTACTAGGCAAGTGAACAACATATACTAAATACTCCTCTTGAAAAATTACTACAATTTAAACACTTAGAAAAATCTCGAAGCTTGCCAACAAAAGTGTCAACGTATAGGCAAGGAAATCAAACAAAATTGGCCATGATGGCTTACTCACAATTCATAAAAACAATGTTTTTTAGGATGATATATGCTAAATAAAGTCTTCCAAAATGATTTGGATATACGTGCACAAAACAACGTGGCAAGCTAATTAATTTAGTTTTGGACACATATAGAATGATATATTTATGTCGCAAATTCAAAGAAAATTAAAGTGAACCATATGATTATGCAATTATTATTTTGGCTAGTGAGAAAGGATAAATTCCATGTCAAACAAACACATCCCAACTAATTCTATGCATGCACATTTAAGAACAAAGCATTCATGCATGTATATCAATATTTCATTAACCTTTTAATCTAGCACTAGTTTATCTTCTGACATACCTTTCCCTCAGTTTAGGAGTCAAATGTGAGCAAAACCTTCTGCTGATAAAAGTGATCAAAGTAGCAAGGCTATACAGTTAAAAAAACCTCAATCTCTTTTCAATCAACAACAACTAGATAAACTTTTTTAAAACAAAACATTAATTTTAACAATTATAAAGGGAAAATAGGGAAGCGGAAGGAAATGTTGCGTCCTGTCATTTAGGACCAAAGCTACTGTCATAAATCTTCCTAATCCCACATACCACCGAACCACATATGACTTCCCATAAATCTTCCCAAAGTTACTGTTATTTAGCTTATTCTACTGAAGCTATTTAAACTATTGCAGCCACCGAATATGCTTTCTTCTACAATCTCAACCTTCTCTTTTAATACAAAATAAAAGCAACTGAGATAGAATAACAAACAACAACTGTAAAATCAAACCAAAGCTACAATAACACAAGCTTAAAAAAAGTAAATCCTAGTATTCCTTATCACACCTGACTGCGAAGGAGGAGGAGCTCATTCGGATGGGAAACAACACAGCGCCGTTGTCTTCGAAGCCTGTGCTGCGTAGGAGCACAATTGTTAGTCAGAGAAGTGATCGCGTTGTCGGGTGGAGACTGAGAGCAGAAGTTGTGAAGAAGGAGAAAAAGAGAGAAACTTTCGTTTGAAAGGAGACACATTTAGGTTTTTAGGGTTTCTATTTTTATTTTTTAATGTAATTTAAATTAAATAATTTAATATTTATAATTGGGTGGGTTGGTGAGCCAACCCGGCTCACCACGGGTTCAACCCGGGTGAGCCGGGTTCTTAGTGGACCGGGTTCATTTTTGGCCTGTACGAAAAATTTTAATTTTTTTAACCCAACTCGGCTCGAACCTGTGGTGGGCCGGGTTGGCTCACGGGTTATAACCCGTTTTGACGGCTTTATCTAAAATTATCATTTGGGTCAATAATTTTATTTCACATTTGATTGACACTCAACTGACAAAATATGATACTATTGTTCTCGCCAAGTCTGAGCAGGGTGACACCGAGGATGTAGGCCTCGGTATGCTCGGATGATTAACGAGGGTAGATACTCATACAGATACCACTCTCTTCTATGTTAAAGTAGTATAAAACCAGATGATCCTTCTTTAATAAGAAGACCCCCTTTTATACACATGATTTTCCCCCTTGTACAGTCATGGTTGCTCGAATCTCAGGAATAACCACCGAATCCAATCCTTCCTTGGACTGAATTCATCGAGAAGTCAATTATTTTCACTACTGGAAAATGGGCTTATAATGATAGGTAAAACGAGCTTACTATGACAGGTATTCTAGTGTCATAATTCCAAGAGTCATAGAAAATGTACACTTTTTATGAGAGAGTCACGACTAGGATTCTACTTAGTTTCCTCTAGCCACCTTCCTCTATGATAGTCTTCTATTCCTAAACTTCTACCATTCACCACTCCACACCACTACCGCAAGAGCCTTCAAGCTTGTTTCCATTCCATTCCGTTGTGACGTATGGAGCTTCTTCATCTTCACCACCGTCCAAGAAGTTTTATCACAAAGCTTCATATGGTGCTATTCCAATGCTAGAGTGATAACTATTATTATACATGAACTCCACTATATGTAAGATCTCACTTCAACCTCCCAAATGATCCAGGAAGTAACCCCAAATACTTAGATGTAGTTGTGTTGACACAACACTTAAAACACGAATGTCAACACCCAATTTCGTCCGGGTGAATAAATTTATTTTGAAAAAAACATTTTTTTAGTTAATGGAAAATAAAAAAATGTGAAACAAAATTTTCTTCAAAGATTTTCAAACTTTAATTTTAGAAAAAAAAAGAAAAAAAAGAGAGATAAAAAAAAAGGAAAAAAAGGAAGAAGAGCCTAATTTGTTATCACATCCCTCTTCATGAGCCCAACAGCTCAACATATCTTTTACCTTTGTTCTGATAGAGAAATTAGTGATATAATTCTAATAATTAAAAGCAATATCTCTTCATATAATTAGAATCAATATTACTAATTGGGATTGATTTTGTTAACGGTTAGAATCGATATTACTGATTTTGATTGATTTTGTGCTCTGATTTGCTATGATTTGATCTCTATAATGTGTTGCTATCATGACCAATTCCTTCCTTATATTGTTCATTACAATTAAGGCTGAGATTGCATTGATATTGCAAGGTGCATGTATAAATATGCGCTCTGTTAGGACCGAAAAAAAATTCTCTACACTTCTCTAATTCTTTCACATCACCACTCCCACATACACACCTCCTCTTTCATCTCTCCTTAAAAAAAACATATTGAAGGAGGTAAAAAAAAAAGATAAGAAGATTCTCTATACTCTCTTTTTCTCTCTCATTACCACCCACACGGATGCATCTCATTTTTATCTATCTTAAAAAAAACACAAAAATGTTATAAAAGGAGACAAGAAAAAAAGAAAAGGCAGAAGGTACGTCATTATTAGTTTCTTTTTCTTTTGATTTTTTTTTAATTTTCATTAATTTGTTTAAATCATAAAAAATATTTCCTATTTCTTTGGTGTCTGCTCGACCGCTAGCGTTGCATGACACCCATTTTAGACTTTTGTTCTTTTTTTTCTAAAAAATATATACCAATCTAAGAATAAAAAAATAGCTTTGTTTGATTACTTTTTAATATCTATCTGGTTGCTCACGTCGTAGTGACACCCACATCCACTTTTAAATAACTTTAAAAAAATATAAAAAATTGTAAAAGATTAAAAAGATTAAAAAAAAGAATTTATTTTCATTGTTGGTCTGGCCGCTCGCGTCGCATGACACCAATAATAAAATAATACTAAAAATTTGAATGAAAATGTTTTCAAAATTATTAAAAATAAATAAATCATTTTTCAAATATTTTTCCAAATAGCTTTATCAAAAAGAACTACGTAACCCTGATTTTCCATTATAAATGGAGATACGTAGGAGCGAGGATTAATCCTTATCGGGCCCACAAAACCAAAAAAAATATTTTTGTTTCTTTTGTAAATTCATTTATTATTATTTTTTGGGAAAAATAAATATTTTGAAAAACCACATAACTTTTGCACATTTAATTAAAGGTACCGTCTTAGGACGGGCGTTGTGGGGTGTTAATACCTTCCCTTCGCGTAACCGACTCCCTGACCCAAAATCTGGTTTTTCGCATACCTTGTTTTATCTTTTTTTTGGTTTTTCTTTAGTTTTCCAAAATAAACTATGACGACGACTCCAAAACTCTTTATTTTTTCAAATTTTATTTTTTGGTTCGTCGTCCCGTCGCGATTTCGGTTGCGACAACGAAGAACACCCAAGGTGAATTCGTCAAACCAATTTAAGTCGTTAAAACCAAAACTCATTACAAGTTATATCAAGTTCAAAACTCAATCAAACTACTACATTTGCCTTATTCAAAAGTAAACACTTTTAAATGCTTTTCATAAAAAATCTCAAAAAGCTTTCCCATGAGCTCCTCATAACTATGCTTTTCCAATAGCATATGCATCCACATCTGCTCTCGTATAACACACACATTATACGATCATCGCACACACATATACAACAAACCAAATCAAGGGTGAGCTAACCAATTAAAACCTTATACAACAGTATTTTACCCACATATAACTCACTGTGCATTAACCCAACATACGCATAACTCAACCAAGATAACCACCCATCACATGTTTCCACACTAAAAACATGCAATCATCAACATAATATGACCATGTAATATCCAATGGTATGAAATTCTCTCATAACCCACCTGCTAAGACTTTGGCAAGTGTACCAAGTCGCACAAGTAGTAATCGGTAAGACTGAGATATCGTTTCCCAAGAGACTCGTGTATACTAAATAATTGTGTAATTAGTGACTAATTTAAACTAAAGAATGAATCCATATTTTGAGTTTCATGTAAGAAATTTAATTTTGCATAAATGATTAAAATTAAACTTTGGAAGTTAGAGGCACTTAGTGAATGGAAAAGATTAGAAATGATATAAATTGATATTGTCGGGGTTAGAATTCACTAACTATGCTCTCATGCAACTACAATTTTACATCTTCTACATTAATATGCTAATGTTAACCCACAAATCTACTCAAACCCTAATTCCTTAGTGGAATGAGCCTAAATTTCCTTATTAAGAGTCAATCCCTTGAACTCTTAATAAGCAAATCCGCATTATGCACTAGGGTTTAAGAGAACCAATAGGTCAAGTCCCATTCCTAGATAAAAGTTTCATTGGGTTTTCTTGTTCCAATTCAAGGTTCCAAAAGATATTTCCACACCCAATGAACCAAATATCATGCAATGGATGATCAAATCAATGCAAGCATTAAGTGAAAAAACAAGAAGACTATCAATTAATGAAAGAGGCATATATATATACATACATATATATATATATATATATATATATATATAATCAAAACATTGCAATTACATAAGAGTGCAGTGGCTACATCTAACCCCAGCAAAAATGGGTTTAGCTCTCCATTGTCATGGAGAGCTGAAGCTTGCAAATAGAAGAAGATGAAGATACAAGGAGGAGGAAGGGATAGTTCCCACAATCCCTAGCACACCTCCAAGCTCTCCAAGAGTGAAAAACCGCGTCCCAAACTGCCAAAGATGTATTCCCACTGAGCAAACCAGAAGAAATAGGTTAAAATTGCCACATCAGCATAAGTGTCGCTCAGCGTCGTCCCCACACCGCTCAGCGTCCAAAAAATGCGAGTCAATCAACGCTCAGCACCCAAAAATGCGAGAAGAATGGCACTCAGCCTTGAATTCTAACGTTGAGCGCTGGAAAATGAGAGAGGAATAGGGCTCAACCTTGAATTCTGGTACTCAGCCTTGAACTGCTATGTTCATATCTTCAATTTTGGCTTTTTTTCTTCTTTCTTCTCCGGTTGACAACTGCTTTGGCTTGAGACAAAAACTTCCTATCATTAAATTGGTCACAAAAATGGGGATTATGGTATAATTAGATCTATGTAACCCATATTGTATTTATTCACAAAAACAAAGTAAAAATGAGGATTAAGTGGGTAAAAAGCTTAAGAGGAGTTGATTTTGTTAGCAAAAGATAACCAAGATAATGGTAAAAATCTGTAACATCTCGTCAGGATATTATGGCTTTAAAGTAAATAAAATAATAAAGTCATAAAGACGTCGCTTTTACGAATAAATATCATTTCCCAAAAGTGCGGTAAATTTAAACTTATATAAATTCAAGGGATAAAACTAACATCCACAATTACAAAAGTGGAATAATCCAAAACTATCTCATAAAAGTTTACACTTTATTTCCAAAATATAAATAACATAAAGACTCCCATGCTATCCCCGCGCCGTGTCTAAGCATCACCGGCACCACCTGCATCAACATCCTATGCTCACGTGTATCGCGCACACGATCCTCGCCAAACACAAGCAAATAGGGTGAGCTTAATAAAACAACACACAAACATATTGATATACATAGATGTAGTCATTTATAAATTTTATGCAAACATCTAAATAAAATCTCTCACTTTATTCCATATCACCTAGCCACAACCAGATCATTCGTGTTCTACCTCTTTTAGTAATTACCCATCCCAAGGTAATTTGCTGCCAAACCTATCGGCCACAACCGATAGAGCACGTGCGGGAAACCATTGTTACGGATCATACATCGTAACGCCAGGTGGAGTTCCCAAATACGAACATAAGTCGTATTGTCCCAAGACTACCAAACTCGTTAGCTAATTACTGAGGAGGGTAATCTATCTGGCCCATATGTACTGGCCACAACCAGCACACTCACACCGGCAACACTCGCCAACCCGAGCTCAACTCAAGGGTTCCTCATGTTCATCCACCATCCCGAGCTCAACTTGAGGGATGCCATTCCGAGCTCAACTCGAGGAATGCTACATGCTTAACCCCTATCCCGAGTTCAACTCAAGGGATACGTTCCGAGCTCAACTCAAGGAACCCAGCAATCTTACCTTTGAAGGATCATCAAAAGCCTTGTAGATCACGCTTAAAAAGTCCAACAACTAGGACTTACAGCAGCCAAATCACCTAGCGGGGGACACGTACCGCTAGGCGCTATCAGCTTCCAGGCTGCCTGGCGGGGGACACGTATCGCTAGGCGCCAAGCGCCTCACAACCACCAACAAATGAAGACACCGCCTGGCGGGACAGTTCACACCGCCAAGCGCATCCACGCTAAAACCTCACTGATTCCATCGCAACCGCCTGGCGGATCCACCTTCACCGCCAAGCGGAGTTCATACCAGACCCCACTGACGCTGTTGCTATCGCCTGGCGGTCTAACACCACCGCCAGGCGCTATATCAGTACAGGCACAATTCTGTTTTCTTTACAACCCTACACAGATTAAACTACTCACCCAAGCATAACGACTTACGCTATCTTCCCCAATTTATGGAATTGCCTTTCCAGTGGCTAACTTACTATCCAATTCCCTACTTTCATCTAAATTCAACCATATAAGGGTGCAACTTGGTTTTCTCAAATTTAACCTTATTCAACACTACCACACCACAATGCACTCCCAGTGCTTATTCCTTAACTTAATTCTAGTCATTACAGCCATTCTCAACTCATTCCCTTTTCTAGTGTTAGCTTTGAGTTAAACTCCCATTCATAACAAGAGGTCAAGTCTCTAAACCCCTTGCACCCAACTTATCCAAGTCCATAATTCCTACTCTGCCATAATTGATATAAGCAAGACCTATAATAGCTAATATCATTACATCCTAAGGTAATCCCAACCTCTTAAATTCGTGCCCACGAACTCCCTCATCAAATTTCCCCTGATATCACAGAATTCAATCAACTAATCCCAACTAAAATTGTAACAGAACCCAACCCAGCGCCTGTCATCACAACCACGCAGCAGCACTGCCACTACACTGGCGCCTGACGACAAGCCCCATGCCGCCAGGCGGCACGTATAATTCTGGCAATTTTCCATAATTTCTGCATCTGCAAACTCCACCCTTTTCCAGTTTTTCATTCCAGATTAATCTCCTTTACCTCTCGCGCAAACTCACTTATAATCATAATATTTCTAAGTCTATACACACATCAATTAATAATATTCAAAAGCATTTCATTCGCTAGCAATACTCGCGACATCAAATCCCTAATTGTTCAACTCTAAAACACTTCGTCACTGTTCCATTTGATTACGACATTGATTACAAGGTTATACCAACAATTTAACATCAATACTATCCTTGAAGAACTCTAGTTAACCTTCCCTCCGATCAAAAGTAACCCAGAACCCATAAAACACTAAAAATGAATCATTTAACTCGTGTCGCCTGCCGGTTCAGTCAAATACTGCTAGACCCATCATCCAGAAACTCAGAAATGGTAAAACCCTCATGCATCGCTTGGCGGTTAGGGATGTACCGCCAGGCGATTCCTTCCTCAGGAACCCATAATCTCCAAACCAAGATGAGTCGTCTAGCGGCTATGCATAGCCCGCCAAGCAGTTTCTGGAAATTTTCCAGAAACGTCACAATTCAAGCATAAACAGATTATAATCATACATTTCATACTACACATCATGCAATTATTCACTCACATAATCAATAACGAGTAAAACTCCCCTAACCTGGTTTTCCTTCGCTTAAAGCTTTAACAATTCAAAGTTCTCCCTACACTAAGTGCCTCCTTAGCCTCCTCTCAATTCAGCCCCCAAGAATCTCACTCAAACCTCACAAAGTCTCAAATTTCGTGCTCTCTTTCTGAGTATATTTTCCAGCCTTGCAAAACCCTCTCTATTAACCCACTTTTGCTTTTTAAAGGGTGCCTAAAAACTAGGTTAATTACCTAGAACGAAAATTAAGTTTTAATTAGTTGTTGATGACATTTACCAACTCATTATGGCTATTTTCCAGCCACCTCTCGGCTACCATACTACTAGGGTTTTCCCTCAACCTTTCATATTCAAATCAAAGCCAAAAATACCAAAAAAATAAGGTTTTAATTTGGGTTCTCCAAGGTTTAAACCCATCACCATTCTAATGCCAAGTCAATGCTAAACCATCAATCCAATTCATGTTTCTTGCTAACTAATACACTTCAAGCATTATATCATAAGAAACATGGTTAAACATATTATCAAAACAATAATAACTAAATAACACACAATTGACATACATAGGGCTCAAACCCAAGTCCTCTCACATAATTAAGTACTCTCAACAATTTGAGCTAGTACTCTTCCACGTCATACCAATCAAAATTTAATGCCATAAAGGCTTCTACTACCCGCATTTATTAATTAATCATTTAATTAATTAATTAAATTTTGCAGGTCTTACAAAATCTACATTATCACCACCACTCTACCTTTCCTACGTGACAACGCCTCTTAGAAAGGGCTTTCCCCTACTTTCCATAGACTTACAAGCAACAACTCTACTTGCTCGACAAAGCCTTAGGTAATAGCACTTTTGCTCAACTCATGCCAAAGACTTATGGCTAAAAGAAACATTTTTACCCTAACTCAACAAATCCCTCTAGGTGAAAGAACCATCTAGGCTTTACAATTATCAGAGAATTCATACTGTTCCATCACATATGTATACACATACATACAAAATCTCATCATAAGATCAAACATACTTAAATTCATCATGCAATTATATCTTATCATGTCACATCATCAAAAGATAAACCATGCATCATCATCACATTATAACCCAAGCATCATTTCCTTACTCTTAAGGATTTTAACATACAACTCACCCAAAAATTATGCACCAAATAATACAAAATCAACAACATTTTTAATCAACAACAACACCATATTTAAAAAAAACCACAACAACAAAACAAAAAGTTCCACAGGTGACTAGTGAATTTTTCCACAACATGTGGATTTAGCTCCAAAAAATAAAATACGAACTAGCAAGTTCTAAAAACGACTTGTTGATTCTTCCACAACCTCTAGATTTGGCTCTAAAATATATAGAATGTAAATTATCAAGTTCCAAAGGTAACCAATGGATTTTTCCACAACCCGTGGATTTGACTTCGAACATACAAGAGTAAAAATAGCGAGTTCCACAAGTGATCAGTGGATTTTCCCACAACCTGTGGGTTTGGCTTCGAAGATGCAAGAGTAAAAATAATGAGTTCCACATGTGACCAGTGGATTTTCCCACAACCTGTGAATTTGGCTTCGAAGATGCAAAGGGAAAACATAGAACTAAAATTCACCCAAGCATTCACACAACTCATGAATTCTTAATAAACACAATAAATTTTACTGCACTTGAACCTAAACTAACAGTACACATTGGTATCATACTCACTCCACTAACTTTATGCAATACCCAAAAATTAACCAAATCATACTACTCCAACACAAACCATAATTTCATCATCACAAGGAAACATCTCCAATTGCTATTACACCATGGATTTTCCATATGCTTAAGAACAACAACAAAAAACAATTTTATTCCATATAACATTTCACCTTTACTTTTCTAAATGACAAATTCAATCCATCAATTACTTTAAACGGAATTTTCAATCAGCTTACCTCCAAACACCTCACACTTCACAAAATTCCATAGCCATATCCAAAAACCTATTATCAAATCATGCTTAGTTCAACCATAATTAACACTCTAAAGGAAAACAAGTTCCATTTACAACATTGTTCTAACCTAAAATAAATTCACATGGTAATAAGATGAAGATCAAAATCCCTAATTTCCCCCCATTGATTCATCCAAACCAAAAATTAAAGTAACTGAATTTAACATCTTAACCCCACCATCAAAACAAAATTTCCATCCATCTCATCTCATATTCACCACAAAAAAAAAAAATGACAGCAATCATAGACACAAAAATATCTTTCCTTACTCCATACTTAATCCTAAACGATACATTTCACACTACTACCATGAATTCAACCAAGAAACTTGTTATCATATTCCATCCTAAGAACGAAATTACCACTTTATAATTTCATATTTTTAAATGCAACCAATTCTCCATACACAACAATCTAATAATGAGGCTTAACACCCTTTACACAAAAAAACGTAAGCCAAAGATGCATTCCTCAATTCCTTCATTCCATAAATCAATTTACAATCATTTCTATACACACAATCATTTTTGTATACATAATCATGTAATATCAAGAAAATGGTTTAACACCCTTTACACCAAAATGTAACCCAAAGATGTATTTCACAATTCCTCCATTCCATAAAACTACAAAAAAAGAAAGCAAGTACTTCTACCCTTTTTTGCTTTAGCCAAGGTTTAAACTCACCACCTCTAAGTTCCAACCCAACACTCCAAACCATATAAACTACCAGATCTTTCTTATCAACCATACACACAACAACATACAATAACACCCACACCTTTAATGCATTCGAAAAAAATAAAATTATAAGCATGCCAATTGTATTATGAATAATTTATAAAATACAAATTACATCAAAGCATACTCAACACCTCAAAAATAAATATATAAAAATATTATTTAAATATAAAGACACCAAATACACACATCAAGAATCAAACCTTGACCACCAACCCATGACAAAGCTTTAACCAATTGTGCTACATATCACTTCAGTTGAATTATTTATTTATTAATTTAAATAACATTTCTCACTCCAACTACCATTCTTGTAATAATAATTATTTTTCTTAGGCCATGACAGACATTATCCACGACGTTAACCTTCTCTGCACAATATCTTGGGACCCTATCAAAATTATATACTATCTAACCAAGAATTCAATATCCTCTCACACCTATACAACGAAAAATGACCTCTCACTAGAGGATCTACCCATTCATACCCATCCTTGCGAGGCAACCCGATCTTGGCAGGCTCTTCGACTAGGTCCTCTTTGGTGTTGGTTATAGTCTCTATAACTACCTCAATTGCTCTAGATGTCGAACCATTTTATGATAAGGATCACCAATTACTCCTACTACTTGACCCCTCCCCTAATCCCATATTCAAACCACTATGAGACATACCTTCCAGTAGGCGGCACTTACAAAACACTCTTCTTATAGATATATCGGCAGTAGACGCAACTCACAAACACTTGATAGGAAAATGCCATAATGAAGCTCCTTTTTGTAGAATAATTTGGAGACCTTTCATCTTCCCGCCCCCTCAGTCCAACCATCAGATCTTTGCAAATCCAAGGGCTAAGGGTAGGTAAAGACTCTACATCTTCTCAACTTGTTTCTTATGACACCACCAACAACATCTCTTCATCTTCACACCCCTTCCCCTTCACTCACCACCATGTCAAATAAATCATTTCATCATTAAAACCTCTTTGTCGTTACACTTCTTGAGGGTGGGGGCTACTATACCTATAGGAGTACAAACCCAAAAAAGTATAAATTTTCTTTACAAACACTCAGATGACCAAGGACAAAAGGCCTACTACCCAACTCAACAAAACTCATATTGTCGAGGTCCGAGAACCAGTATGTACCCTTCCAACACTGCATAATCTCTTATAGTCTTCACCATGACTTATACTTAAGACTATGGGATAATGTATTGATCAAAGCCGAATAGTCCCCGACCTCAACAGAAATCTAAATCTCTTTTAGCCTTCAGTATGACCCATATTGAAGACTGGAGGCTGATGTGCTAATCAAGGCTAAATAGTAACCGACCTCGACATAAACTCTAGGCCAGATACGTATAAGCTCATTTAGTCTAGCTCAAACCTAGTCCCCGACCTTGACAAAGATTCTCGGTCAGGTACATAACAACTCATTTAGTCCAACTTATAACCCATTCCCAAGATTCAACAACCATTTCCCTTGGCCAGGTACTTGTTGGTCCACTAAGCCGATATGTACTGGCCCCTCAAATCGTATAAACAAGAGTAGCGTTAATTTAGTTGAAGTTGTCAACCATCTAGAAGTAGTTAAGGCTCCTAGCTTAGGCCCATCTAGGTAAGACTCATAAATATTATCATAAATAACACATGGCTCAAGATAAATTGATTACGTTTTTCATTAATTACTATACTAATTACTTGCTGAGGCGACTAATTAACTTAAGTATTGGAGTGTTTTCTGCAGACACAATTCTCGTTTAATTAAATAGAGACGAGTGTTTAAAGGAGGATGAGTACCTAGTAAGACAAAGGATTTGGAGTGCTTAAAAGCCTTTGCAAAATATTACTTCGACTCTATAAGAACATATTGCACAATCCGAACTATATTTCTCAACATAATGAAGATGAAGAGTGCGGAGAGAGGTGGAGAATTGGTGTGGGTAGAAGAAGAGAAGTGTGGAAGAGAGAGATATAAGACCGATGTTGGAAGAGGAAGATGAATAAGGGAGAAGTCAGTAAGACTCTTGCAAGAAGAAGATGAGTGCGGGACAGAGAAGGGTGCGAGTGAAGGAAGAAGACGAAGTAAAGAAGATAAGAACAAATATATCATTTTACAACTTTATGGGCTGCAGGTTGAAATATAATAGAGGTACAAAAGGAACTGCCAAAAAGTGACTCATGGATGTTAAAAGCCCTTAAAAATAAATTGGGCCTAAGACCTAACCCAAATTATACTTTATGTTGTTGAATACGGAGAAACGGGTGAAAAATTTGAATTTAGCAAGTGCGTAGATAAATCAATGAATGAGGATCCGTAGCCTGCTGGCTCCGACCCTTCAATTTCAAACACAGTCCGCCGTAACCGGCAACCTCAGGCAGCGGCTCTCCCGCCCCGGCGTCGACTTCTCCGCCTATGGCTCCGCCATTCAGTACTGCTCTGACCACCGCCTCCTCCGCCAGGGGAGGCAGCTCCATGCTCGCCTCATCCTTCTCTCCGTCAAACCCGATAACTTCCTCGCGTCGAAACTCATCCTCTTATACTCCAAGTGCGACCACGCGCGCGAAGCGCGCAAGGTGTTCGACGCGACTCCCCGCAGAAACACCTTCACATGGAACGCCATGCTCCTTGGCTACTCCTTCAACGCAATGTTCCGCGACGCGCTTAATCTATTTGTATCGCTCACCTCCTCCTCAAACGCCAACTCCTCCCCCGATAAGTTCACCATATCCTGCATTTTGAAGACGATTCCGTCGTCGTTTTGTAGCCCCAAATTGGCGAAAGAGGTTCACTGTTTCGTTCTTCGTCGCTGGTTTGACTCGGATATTTTTATTCTCAACGCGTTGATAACGTGTTACTGCAGGTGCGACGAGGTTTGTCTTGCGCGGAAGGTGTTCGACGGAATGTCCAACAGAGACACCGTGACGTGGAACGCGATGATTGGTGGGTATTCTCAGAGGAGGTACTACGACGAGTGTAAGAGGTTGTACATGGAGATGTTGACTTCTTCTGGAGTCGCACCCAATGTGGTTACGGCGATGAGCATGATGCAGGCATGTGGACAGTCCATGGATCTTGCGTTTGGAATTGAGGTACACCGTTTCTTGGAGGAGAATGGAATTGAGATGGATATTTCGCTTTCCAATGCTGTGGTCGCTATGTATGCTAAGTGTGGTCATTTGGAGTATGCGCGGAAGTTGTTTGAAGAAATGCGGGAGAAGGATGAGGTTACTTATGGGGCAATTATTTCAGGGTACATGGATTACGGGTTTGTGGAAGAAGCCATGAATATTTTTCGACGCGTGGAGAACCCTGGATTGAATATGTCGAATGCTGTGATTTCTGGTATGGTTCAGAATGAAGAGTTTGAAGGGTTATTTGATTTGTTACGGGATATGCAGGGTTCTGGTTTGTGTCCCAATGCTGTCACACTTGCTAGTGTTCTTCCTTCTTTTTCGTATTTCTCAAACCTGCGAGGAGGGAAAGAGGTTCATGGTTATGCTATAAGGAGAGGTTATGAGCAAAATGTATATGTGGCAACCTCCATTATTGATGCTTATGCGAAGCTCGGGTATATTCATGGGGCAAAAAGGGTTTTTGATCTTTCCCCGAATAGGAGCTTGGTTATTTGGACATCGATTATATCTGCTTACGCTGCTCATGGTGATGCTAGTTTGGCACTTGGTCTGTATACTCAGATGCTAGATAAAGGAATTCAACCTGATCCGGTGACGTTAACTTCTGTATTGACAGCTTGTGCTCATTCCGGATTGGTCGATGAAGCTTGGGATATCTTTAATTCGATGCCTTCACAGTGTGGCTTTCAACCCTTGGTAGAGCACTATGCGTGCATGGTGGGTGTTCTTAGTCGAGCTGGAAAACTCTCAGAAGCAAAACTGTTCATTTCTGAAATGCCAATTAAACCAAGTGCTAAAGTTTGGGGTGCTCTGCTGCATGGGGCTTCGGTTTATGGTGACGTTGAAATGGGAAAGTTTGCTTGTGATCATTTGTTTGAGATCGAGCCTGAAAATACTGGGAATTACATGATTATGGCCAATTTATTATCAAATGCTGGGAAATGGGAACAAGCTAGGGAGGTTAGGGAAAGAATGAAAGAAATTGGGTTACAGAAGGTCCGTGGAAGTAGCTGGATTGAAACGAGTGGAGGGTTACTGAGTTTCATTGCCAAGGATGTGTCCATTGGTAGATCTGATGAAATTTAGGCGTTGCTGGAAGGGTTGCTTGGTTTGATGAGGGAAGAAGGATATGTTTTACAGGAAGAGTTAGACTACGAGAATTTTAAGTTAATAACTGGATGAGGTAACTTATACTGAAATATGGTCATTCACCTCTAGTATAGCCAGAGAAAAAGAGGTCACTCAACTTCTGAGATGCTGAAACTAGATAACACATTTATCAAAATACTCAGCCAAAATATGATGCTTTACTGGGTGCACTAGGTTAGGTATGAACTGCCCTTTTTATCAAGCTTTACTGTGTATACTAAATTTATTCTTGCTGATTAATAATTTCTTTTGGGTGGTGAAGGACTGAGATTTTACCCTTGCCTGCTTTGTGTGGGTTCAGTTAAGATTGCTTTAATTGATAAAGCTACTCTGATTTGCATCCAGGTAGGTTGTCACTTGTGACACAATTCTGCGATTAAGCTAAAAAGTTATATTCTGGCTGGCAGCAATAACTTTTGTCCTAGTTCCAGACATTATGTTTATGGGCAAAGGAGCTTCCTTGTCGTAAAATACTTTGTTTAGGCTAAAGGAAACACATTACTGAAATGGGTCTTGGGAAAAATTGAGCTGGCACCAAGGTGAAGAAGGTGAAGGTGAGAAGCAAAAGGGAAGGTAAAAAGGGGAGTGTATTGTGATATGATGATATCATATATTGATTTAATTGTAAAAGAAACCCACACTGTGGTCATGTTATGCGACTAAGAATCCCAAATTTCAGGACGAATTTCTTTTTTTTCTCATTAAAATGTATGATATTTAAGTAGACACGGAGATGGGGACCTAATATTTTGTGTAAAGCTAACAAAGGGACACTTTCTGTTGAAAATGGCCAGAAGATTTTTGGGAGATCGCCAAATTGGTGAGATGAGACTTGGGGGAATGCATTTAACATTGATTTTGACGCTGCCAGTTGGAATTTAACTCAGGAAGCATAATTGTTTCATTTGTATAGGCTTATTTTGTGGGGCTTGTCTTGCACCCCCTGTTCCTTTTCACATCTTTACCCCATTCGTGTCTCTTTTCTTGCTAATAAAGCATCCAAGATCTGTTAAATATCCTTTCCTTTAATCATAGCCTGGGTTCCCAACATTGTGCCCTCTTTCTCAATAATAGACAATGGGCTAATGGCTACGAGGCTTTATATTTTAATATTTTGTGCAGAATGCCCACGATCCCAGTAAATACTTTATCGCTTCCATATTCGCCCCACGAAAACAATTTGCAAGGTTTCTACGATGGTAGGTAGAGACACCGGAGCTTTGAGAAATTAGATCGCGCATGAAAACAAAGGATGATATAATGAAGATAATGAAGATGCCCAACTACAGCGGAAATGCATTATTGTATGCTTTTTGTAAATTTGGTTTAGTGACAAGAGGAGCGAGCCATGCGCATGGGCCATGAAGGAACTTCCTCTTCTGCTTGTTTTGTTGACCCTAGCAAAATCGGTCGGGAGAAAACATCTGAAAGAGAAAACGAAAAGCACTAGAGTAAGAAACGTGCTTGCTCTGGACATTTAACGTGTGGACAAACCATTAGGTCACCATGACCACAGGTCACACCACCTTTATTTATTCCACATTCAACATAACCCTCCCGGATTTTCTACTGCCTTCAATAACTAAATAAAATCCACAACCTGTTACTGCCAACATTCAGGACAGATTGATTTGAAGTTTAGAAGAAAAATATTTTTCAACTATTGAACAGATTTTAATGTGTTTAAATTGTTTTTAACTGTAAGTTTTACATTCTCCATTCACTACATATTTGAATATGACTGCGATATGAAAGATTATTGATGTTCAGAACATTAATGACCAAGTCAAAGAGTATCAAATGGTATGTATTGTTATTAATTACTAATGAAAATCTCTTCGATGTATATTTCATTCTACTGATCCGTGTATTTATTACTTTAATTTAATATATAACCTGACAATAATACCATTAAACTGTTTAGAACTAGAATGATTATTACCTCCTGCAAAGTTACAGAAATGATTGTCATACTTATACATACCGAATGATGAAGTGAAAGGTCAAGCAGTGACGTTTCCAATCATATCTTCCCAAAAATATAAGGGACAACCGACATAGAAGATAATAATCGGAAACAGAAACGGAGGACACATTGGTCAATACAATCAAGAGTGCAAGACCTAGTTGTGTATTTATTTTAGTAATAATCGGAAACTCCCAACACACTCATCCACGTACATAAAAAGCCACATTCTTCTTCCTCCTCCATGGTCTGAAAAGCAAAGTCCAAAAGCACATGATCCCACAATGGAAGAAACATCAACATCTATCATCATGGCGGCACTCTCCACCCTCACCCCTTCCCAATTCTCAGATCTCACGCACTCCATTCTATCCACTACGCTCCACCACCATCGCCGCCTCGCCTTCCTCCTTTCTTCCCCAACGCTCTTCTCTCTAACCCTCCACCACCTCCACAACCTCTCCCTCCCCCAGAAGACGCTCCTCATCGCCCGCCACCTTCTCTCCTCTCTCCACCTCCTCACCGCCACCTCCCCGCCGCCGTCCACAACCACGAGGCAGCGCGACCTCGACGCTGCGCTCCTCCTCCTCCTCCTCTGCGAAACGCACAACCACAATCCACATGCCCTCGAGGCACCCTTTTCCCAATGGAGGGTCAACCTCAGCACCATCTTCTCCGATTCATTGTTGACTCTTTCCTTTGCACCCTTTGGGTCATGCACGGTGCTGATTCCCTTCGTTGAGACCGTGACGCGGTGCTGGAGACTCGTCGGTGCACTGGACTGCGGCGGAGGAAAGGAATCGGGGGAGGTGGCTGCATCGGCTACGGCGGTGGTGGCGCTGCCATCGGTGGAGGTGAGGACCGGTGGGATAGAGTGTGCGATATGCAGAGAGGAGATGACAATAGGGAGAGACGTATGCGAGTTGCCATGTCAGCACTTGTTTCATTGGGTGTGTATCTTACCCTGGCTTGGGAAGAGGAACACGTGTCCTTGCTGCAGATTTCGGTTACCGTCCGATGATGTCTTCGGAGAGATCCAACGGCTGTGGGAAATCTTGGTTAAAACGGCTGCAAAAGATTCGTAGCTACTACTTCCTTAACCGTTGCAACAAGAAAAACATCAAATGGTTACAGAATCTGGGCAGAGAGGTTCACGGGGTAGAAACATCTTACTTAATGTTGATTAATGTTGCACTGTTATTTTTTAGTTTCTTACCTAGGTAGGTGGGTCCACAGTTTGGGGTTTGTTATTTGGTGATTTTATTGTGAGGACTTTGATTTTGATGTTTTTAATTTAGAGAGGGACTCATGTGGTAGAGGGCGAAGTGTTTGATTGTGTGGCCAAATGAATAGATGATAGATAGATAAAACGTACAAGTGTGAGGTTCTGGATGTAACAATCGTCAATGTAAAGACAGTGTAAGACTCGGATAGATATATGTCCATAGAATCAGTCATAGATGAAGGGTGATGATAAATAAACATCACATTTTTATCTCCACACCTGTTTAATACTTATAAAAGAATATTTTTATTTTAAAATATTCAACATTGGGAGGTGAATCAAGTAAGAATATTAAAATATTAATATTTTATAAACTGTTAAATAGCTTTTAGTTTCAGAATGTGTTCCTCATTGTTTATTGCAGTTGCCACTTGATTTGCATTAAATGCTAATTTGCCACAAGCCTCATAATTGTTTCACTCATTTTGAAGTGGCAAACATTCTATCCATAGCTATTTCAATATAATAATATAATGTAGAATCACTAGTATTTATACACGTGCAATGAAGAGTTTTTTTTTTTTTTTCTTTTTATAGGTTTAATTATGTATCATTTTGTAAGAGTATATCAATTTGATATGCACAGTTAAAAACATGGGAATTATGTTTTCACTCTTGAAAAGTGTCTTAATTAGATTTAAAAAAAATAATTAATGTTGTTAACAATACGTTACATGCTATTTTCTATTTTTTTTTATAATTTTTTTTGTTACGTGTGGTGTGACACATGACAATGTCAGTGTCACGTGACAGGATAATATCACGTATAGCAAATGTTATTGTATTAATTTTAATTTAATCTTCATATATAACTCATTATTTTAATTTAGTCCGCACTTTTGTATTTTTGATTCAATTTTGTCTCAATTTTTTTTTATATTTAACATATATTTTTATAATCCATTTTTTATAAGATTAAAACTAATTAGGTATAAATATTTTTACAAAATTAAGTTTATATTAAAATTTAGAAGTCAAAAAATACATTAACAAATATGGGTTAATAATATACAATAATGCAAGATGTTAAGAAGTTATTTTTAATAAAAAAATATTAGTATAACATTTATACATATAATAAATTTGGTCTAGAATTGGAGAGAGACAATATTGTTCTATTTTGAGAAAAAAAGTGGGTGACTATATTGTTCTATTAGTATAACATTTTTTATACCACTAAATTTTAATATAAATATCAGTACTTAAAAATATTTATATTTAATTAGTTTTAATCTTATAAAAAATGGATTAAAAAATATACTTCAATTACTAAAATAATTGGGATAAAATTGAACAAAAAATACAAAAGTGGGGACTAAATTGAAACAATGAGATATATGTGGATACTAAATTAAAATCAGTACAATAACATTTGGCACATGTAACATCATCCTGCCACATGACACTAACATTGTCATGTGTCACTGACATTGTCACATGTCAATACAAGGACTTGACAAGTGGTAACAAAAAAAATTTACAAAGAAAAATTAAATCAAAAAACCAGAGACTGACATGTGGCGTGCTGTTAATAATGTTAATTATTTTTTTTTTCTGAAAGGGATCTAATTGAGATACTTTTTAAAAGTGGAGACGCAATTAACTTTTTTAACCGCACCCGCAGGCAACCACATATAACCCTATCAAAATGGGTATCATCCGAGTAATTAAACATTTTTTATAATAAAATTTAATAGTTAATAATAAAAATTAATTTATAATATATACAAGATTATTAATTTTATATATTATTTTTGAATTAAAATAAGAATAATTATATTAATAATAATTAATAAAATAGTTAATAAAATATTTATTAAAAACTTACATATACTAATTTAAATTATAATTAAATATTTTTTGAAAATGAACCCGAAAGAGTTTAGAAGTGATTGAAAAAAATAAATGATTCATGTAAAAAAATCATAATATATTAGTTGTAATAAGTAATTGAATTTTTTTATAATAAATCATTTAACTTTCCAATAAAATAATTTAATGTTCGGAACGGTACACAATTCCAGTTTTAGAGCCAAAGTCTATGAGATGTAAAGGTTAAAAAAGTTTGCTAAATTTAATATTAAATACTTTTTCTTTTTGTCAAATTTCACTTGATTTGTTTTAACTAATTCTCTTGTCTGGTTAGTTTTTAAATTTGACATCATATTTTTGCGCAAATTTGTTTTAGTTTCCACTCTATGACTTTACTTTTTCTCACACCATCTTTAGGTAAGTTTCTCTTTTTTTTTTTTTTTGTTAAATTTGGCATCTTCTTTAGCCACCTATTAATTTATGGTCTGATTTACTTCATCTGCAAAATAAATAACTTTTTGGTTTTGTTTTAGTTGACTAGTAAACAGCTCCCAATCAGACCAGGCTTGATTTAAACTAACTCTTTAGGTAAGCTCTCAGCCAAGCTGAGTTAGTTGCTTTAAATGGGCGTCCCTACCCCCCCAAATCGAGCTTTGAGTTCCTTTTGTTTTACGTTGTGAAATTGGCAATTCATGAACACTCAAAGACAAGAAAAAATAATACAAATGACAAGTTTATATAAATAACAAGTTTATAATCCGTGATCTTTACTCTTATGTTAAATCAACGACCTTCATCAACTCCCAATGAATAACTAGGTGTGAAAACTTACTTATCATATGCATGTGATGTTTCAACAAAATAAAATAGTAAAATCAAATACAAACTTACAATATATCTTATAAGTCAAGAATAAAGCTTGACTATCTTTCGACTTATCATTCTTCATTAAGGCTTTTTGATAAATAAAGAAAGTAATTGAATAATTGAACTAGTTAAACTAATTATGAGCCCTCAATGCTTAACTATGAGCCCCTTAGTGCTTAACTGTGAGCCTTCAGCACTTTGATTTCTATCAAGGCCGAATAATAATATGATCTTAGCAATCTTTTTAACGACAAATCAAACCTCTTAATTTTACAAATGGTCAATATAACTTTGCATTCATCCAAGGGTAAAAAGTAAATAAATAAATCAAATATGCTAGGCTAATCAGTGAACACTCAACGTATGAATGTGATTATAATATGAACATAACAAATTTGTAAGAACAATGGCTCCAAGCCAAGTTGAAATCAGTCACATTACATTCTTGCTCCTAGCTGAGCTCAAATCATAATCTGTAGTATATTTAGTCAGGTTACATGCCTATTCCCAACCAAGCTCGAATTATAGTCTGTAGTATATTTAGTCAGGTTACATGCATGTTCCCACACGAGCTGGAATCATAGTTTGTAGTATTTTTTAGTCAGGTTACATGCCTGTTCCCAACCGAGCTGGAATCATAGTTTGTAGTATTTTTTAATTAGGTTACATGCCTTCTCCAAACCAAGCTAGAATCGTCATGTTTAATATTTTTTAGTTAGGTTACATGTCTACTCCCAACCAAGTTGGAATCATCGTGTGTAGTACTTTTTAGTTAGGTTATATGTCATCTTTTGATCGAGCTGGAATCATCATCTATAGTATTTTTTAGCCAAGTTACATGTTTATTCTCAATTGAGTTAGAATTGTAAGATTCTAGTATTTTTTAGTCAGGTTACTATCTGATCCCAATCGAGCTAGAATATCGCTTTAAGCGAGCATCCCCCCAGCCAAGCTTGGAGTTAGTTGATTTAAATCAGAGGAATGAATATAACTACCAAATCAAGGTTAATTTACATAACATGTACATCTATAACTCAAAATATACATAACAATCACTACAAAAATATATATTTTTAGTAGGGGTTTAATAGCATAGGTTATAATAACCCCTAGTAAAAACTAGTAAAAAGTAGACATTGTAGAGGTTTTAGAGACCCTCGGTAAGTAACATAAGTTTTTTTATGAAACCCCATACAAATTATTATCTATCTTATTTTATTTTCTTTGCAACTTTTAAAATTTTTAATTTGGCCAGGGACTTTTACTTTTTCTCTTTTTCTTTATTGGTGTGTTGAGAAGACGGATAATCAGGTTCGTGCTTATTAGTGTTTGCTCATGGGAAAATGCGTACCTCTCATTCATGTCTCTGATTTCATCTTTCTGCGTTCACTCTCTCAATTTCGATCAAGGTAAACTGCGTTCGCTCAAGGTGCTGATCTCGCTCGTGCCCTAGAAGGAAGGCGTTGGTACTTTCAATTTCAACGTTCTTCCTGAAATTAGGTAATAAACCTCGTTCTCGTTGCTTTCAATTTCATAATCGCAATTTCGATTTCATCTCCATGCTTTCATTTTTGTTTCAGTTTAATTTCGTCTCTTTGATTTCATAATGCATGTCATTGTTCACGCTGCGTGTTTGAAGCTCAAGCACTACAAAAAATTTATTTTTTATTAGCGGTGTAATTTTAGCATTTATATTAAACCGCTATAAAATAAGAATGTTTCTGTCAATTATTTTACCCGTCGCAAATTTTACATTAGTTAAATTTTTTTATTTTAATTATTAGGTGTGAGGTTACTCGAGTGACTTTACTTATGGAATGTCTTTCAAATAGGTTTGGGAATTTCGACGAGGGAATGAGATTTCATATCGCTCAATGTTGCAAACAATATCAAACCAAAATTCAAATTGGTTGTAGAGTACTTATTGCACAACAATTCAGTGGTTTGTAATTTTTTTCATGTTTTCCTCTTTTGGCAATTTTCATTCTTCTTTTCTTCTGATCTTTGTTCTCTCTAGTTTTTAATTTTCAGGGTTGTTCTCGTCTTCTTCGTTTGCTTCTTTATTCTCGCTCCCAAATTTCATTTACAATATTCGTTTTTAGATTTCATACAATTATCAATATAATTTTGATCTCTTTTTCGGTCTCCTTTTTTCTTGAAGCAATATGGTCTTTCTTCTTCTTAGTAAAACGGTAGGAGTATTTTCCAATCATACTTTGATTTATAGGTTTGAAACTTGTTATTCTATTGATTTTCCATATTTTTTCCACCCTAACCTTAACCATTATTAGGTGTAGTTGTGATTAAAATGAAAGAGTTCTTTAAGTATAATTTATGGTAGAAGTTACTCCTCACACTTTAGGAGAAAATTTTCTGTTTATTATATTTTTCTCTTATTCTGTTGTTTGATATAGTTACTATTCTTTTCAATATTATTTGGTTCAATTTTGATTTCTGGTATTGATAATCTTGATTTTTGAAAAGTATACGTGTGTATATATTATTATTATTTTTTTTATCTCTCAGTAGTCAAATTTTATAGAATTGTTACCGTTCTGGTTGAAAAGAATGCTAGGATTTTTGGATTTTGGTTGTTACCATTCTGATTGAATTGAATACCAAAATTTTAGCTAAAAACTAGTTAGTTAGTGAGTGTGATTTCAAACACACATATACACCTAATTATCCTTCGATGTTATTTCATATAGGATATGGTAGGCTTTGTGATGCTTTGGTTTCAAACTAGTTTGAAACTGTTTGACCACTGAACTAGTTAGTGTTTGATGTGTCAAAGCAATAGAAAAAGGCTGACCATCAAAATGGAAATCAGCAAACTGGTTTGAGAAATCCCGTACTTAATGGTCTCATTTCCCTGCTGCCCACTTCATTTTAACCTAGAAAATGAATAATTGTTTTTGTATTTGTACCTCATGGCTCAAAGTCCATGTATTTGTTTACAGTCTGGGATGCTAATGGCTCACATTTCCAAACCCATAAGATTTTAATGAAATAGCAATTGGGGATCTTCAGGTCAGAAAATATATGAAACCAACCTTTATTCCATTTATTTTGATTTAGATGTTTAGTCATACATTGTTTTGTTCACATTTCTTATTATGATCGAACATTGTTTTTAGTTCATTTGATGTATACTCATTCTAAATAATTGAATTAATTTCTAATTCCTAAATGGAAGTAAAATCTGTGCATTCCATACAATTAATATGTTATGATAGTCGTTCACTTTAACTAGGAATTACAAATTTTTTTCACACGTGTTGAAAGAAAAAGTAATCAATGCTTGAAAGAAAAGTGATTAGTTTTATCTACACCTTCGATTCAAATTGGTATTCTATGTTTTTTTTAGAATAAACTTTAGACAGAACGACTTGCCGAATGAAATCAGTGTTACACCTTTATATACAATTGATCAATTACCTTTCTTTTTTTACTGAAAGAATAATCTAAATAGAAAAAAAATTAAAGTCAGAAATACTTGTTTTGGTTGGCCTATTTTTTATTATTTATATTATTCTTTTATCAATTCTTACAACAGATGAACAATCTACTTTGAAAAGGAAATGATTATAATAAGTCTTGAGGGATAATATTCTCATTCGTTGTCACTTAGTTTTAAACTTTTGGTCAAATAAATTTCTATTATGACACTTTTTGTTCCACTAGATCAGTGAATTATTGTTAGGGATTCTAAAGTTCATGTGAGTTGATACATTTTTAGGCATTAAAGTGAGGTTTGACAATGAACCTGAGTTTAAGCTGAGGGCACAACTTTTAGTGGTTCAACTTCAGGTATTAATAGTTTTCCTTCTTTGTATTGTTTGCTTGTAAGATCTTAATGACTTTAATTTTAAATTTAACATGTCCTAGTTTTGGCTTCAAAGTGGAGAAGAGGTTTATTGACACTGGTGGCTTTCAGAAGCATTAGAAATTTTAAGTTTTAGCACTTACAGATTGTTCATAGGCATGGACATGACTAGCAAACACAACATCAACCTTGTGCTCCACCTACATTCATATTATAGAAGATATTATTGATTCACCTACATTCATAGGTACTATATTGTTATTACTCTGACATTTTGTCAATTTCTTTTGTTATTCTCCCGTGTGCTTTCAGTTTACTAATTTTCCCTCTCTGCTCGTGAGATTTCATGAGAAAGATAAGAGTTTTTTCAAATCCTTGATATTTGATTGTGCTCAATTCTTACAAAGTTTTTTCGCCAGTTACCACTAGTTATTTACATGAGTTTTGATGACAAATAATCTTAACCATCTATGTACAATTATATGATGATACAGAGTAATTTATAACTCTAAATAATGATTATAATGTGTCTTTAGATGGCGTTCCAAAAGAAGGACTTCAAATATAAAAGGTACTTTTAAGGATCAGTGTTCTGAATTTGATGACAAAAATAGTAAGTTCTTTAATTTTTTTTTGGATTCTAAGCTTTGTATTGCTTGTGTTTAGCATACTATTCGGGGATTATTTACATGCTATCTCTTGTCAGTTTAAAAATGAGTTTGCATTTTGGAAGTTAATATTACCTGTAGGTGATGAAAGTGTTCTTTATCTTTGAATGTGGAATGACAGGTGAAGTTTGCATTAGAAAATCCTGGAACATAACTTTTTTCGGATGATATCTTACCACTCCATCCACGTTTGAAGGGTAGAAAGATATGGAAGGAGGTTCATGATTTGTAATTTTAACCATCACAAATGTTCACTTTTTTTTTTTTTGTAGTGAAGGTAATAACACCGTTCTTCTTGCTTTCAGTTTTAGTTTCACCCTGTTATTGGTTAAATTTAATCATCCTGTAAAATGTTTTCCTTCATTTTGGTGTGCTATCAAGGTTCAACGGTTGAGGCTCCTTAGGTATTACCATCATTCAACTCGAATTTATTTTGTTAAGTTCACTCTGGTAATTTCTCATTAACTCCCAACCTTGTATCTTTATCTAACTCAACTCTAGTTTACTTAGCTATTTATGTGTTATGTATCCTTTTCATGATTATGAAAATGATGAAGCTGAAAAATCTAGCCAAATTGATTATGATGATGATGTAATAGACAGGTAATAAAAAGCTTTCATTCTTGGTGTAAAATATGTTAAATTTTAAGAATTTAATTTCATGTTCCTCTTTATAATAGATTGTTGAATCGTGATGAAGTTACAAGTGAAGAGACTGCTTTGAATAGTGAAGATGAAGATGTATTTCTAAAGGCTTTTAAGGTTTATTCTATCATATATTTTCACATATGCATTAAAGAGTGAGCTGAAGTTGTGTACAAAATGCTTTAACGTGTCTGATTGTAAGCTAAAGCTTGAGCACCTGTTGTTGGCTATCTAAAGGACTGAATTAACCTGTTATTATCAGTTGTCATGAACAGTTCTAAGAGGTTTGTAGGTTAGTTCGTAGAAGCCTATATACAGGTTAGTGTTGAGCACATGAGGGAGGTTTTTCATTCACTTATACTTTTTCTCTGGAGTAGCTCTTTGGTGCTTAAAATTAGAGTGAGTTTAACGATTTTAGCTTCAGTTGCTGCAATAAGAATTTCCACGTCAACAACCACAACATTAATCTGGATAACACCTTCCTGTACTGTTGGTAAAAGCATACATATGTTTGTTTTGAAAATCCACTCAAATATTGTAGGTGAAGATGCTAACATTGTTGGTAGTGTTTATCAGTACCAGACCACTAGAGGTTCATGCTTCATGATGGCAAAAGAAGCTTGCTCTCGAGGTATGCTCGTACTAGAGTTTTTTCTTGGTAGTGTTTATCATATAAGAATTGTACTTCTTCAATCATCGACTATGAGAATTTCGGCAGTGCTCATCATCCTAAAAAACCATGTAAGTTGAGCTGTAATAGTGAAAATTATGCTCATTGTAGGTAATTAAACTCTTTTAGATATTTTTTAACTTTTATTTCCTTTTCTTCTACAGACCAAATATGATTCTGCCACAAAACTATCTGAGTTTACAGAGTCTCCATTATTTGCATGAATTAAGTTTCTATGATCCATGAGGAAAAGAAAAACCCTGAACATGCAATACTACAACAGTCTAGGAAGCTAATTCATAAACCATGTTTGGGTTCGCATAAAGAGCATGGTCACACTAATGTCCAAGAACAGTATAAGAGAAAACCAGGGAGGTATCTGGAAAGGTTATTGTTAGGAGTTGTAAGAGATGTGTGAAGTTGTTCCTGTTTTTCCTTCATCAAAATCCAACATAGTAAGAGAGAGATACTTGAAAGGTGAACATATTCTAAAAATAAATTATATTTATTAATAGTTTGTAATTTTTTTTAGCCCTTATTAATTGATGTTATCTGTTAGTTTAATTATTACTATCATATACTTGTAATAAATTACAAGGCTTTAATCTATTTTGAAACATAAACAATCTTAGTGTATGGTTTATATATCCTTTAATTATTAATGAAAAAAGTTAGTATATATAACTTGGGCGTTGCAATGTACTGTAGATCTTGGGAACACCAACCAGAGAAGAAATAAAGTGCTTGAATCCAAATTGCGAAAGAAATTATGAACCTTGTTGAGATACAAGGTATCTTATTAAGGAAAGTGTTTGTAATGAACAAATTATATCAAACACCACATTAGAAGGATGTTATTTAATTTTTTTTATGTATACTTTTTTATTAAAGCAACTAACACTGTAATAATGACTTATTAATTTTAATTTTTACGCTTTGTTATTTACATTGTTTGATATTAAAATTGTAGTCTTTGTTCTTTGCTCCTTTTATAAATATTATTTGTAAATTATAAATACCAAAAATCTAAAATTGTTGCCTTTTATAATTTTGCTTTTATTTTAGGATTTATGTATTATTAAAAAATACTAAAAAAACAAAAAAGGGAACTCCAATGAAAATTATTTAGAGTTGATTGATGACAAATGGGGATTTAAACCACTGACAACAATGAGAGTTTCAAACCACAAAAAATGCAGTAGTGGGGGTTTTTAACCCTAGGCAATAGCAGGGGTTTCAAAAACCCCAAGCAGTAGTAGGGGTTTGAAAACCCTAGGGAGCAATGAGGGTTCCAGAAACCCCAAGCAGTAGCGGGGTTCCACAAACCCCAAGCAGTAGCAGGGGTTCCAAAAACCCTAGGCAGTACCAGGGGTTTTGTAAACCTCCAGTAAGTTGCACTTTTTCAGGGGTTGATAAAAACCTCCATTAATCTGTTAGCCACGCTAGTTCTTCCAGGAAAATTTCAAACCCCTGGTAAATCCATTAGTAGGGGTTAAAACCCCCAGAAACGCCAAATATAACTCCCACTAAAATTAATTTTTTTTTTAGTGAATGGCATTAATTATTAAAATAAATTTATTTATAGTTCAAGATATTATTTAAATTTTTATTTTTATAAATATTTAACTTTAATTAAATAATTTTCATATGTAGAAAATCATATCAAATAAAGAATTAAATGAAATAATTTTTATAAAATATCATTTTAATAGTTAAGCTTGTTAAAATATTTAATTTTGTTAGAATAAAATTGTAAAATATTTAAGTTTGTTAAAATAAAATATCAATGTAAAATATTTATGTTTGTTTTAATAAAATATCACTGTAACATATTTAAGTTTGTTAGAATAAAATATCATTGTAAATATTTAAGTTTGTTAGAATGAAATATCACTCTAAATATTTAAGTCTATTAGAACAAAATATCACTGTAAAATATTTAAGTTTGTTAGAATAAAATATCATTGTAAAATGTTTAAGTTTATTAGAATAAAATATCTCTTTAAACTATTTAAGTTTATTAGATTAAAATATCAATGTAAATATTTAAATTTTTTCGAATAATTTATCACTGTAAAATAGTTGAGTTAGTTAAAATTATATTACGTATATTAATATCTAGGTTTCGTAAAATATACATTATCGAAATGTCGAAGTTTCTCTTCTTGTTCGTCGTGTTGAGCCAAAACATGAGGAGCGCCTCTAGGAGCGAGTTGTTCTTGTATGATTAACCCCCGACTATCATGATCTTCATGAATTCTCACGGTTTTGAATCCATTGTTTCAACTCCTTGTTTGCTTTTCACAGTTGTTCTTGCTCGCATTAGCATCCACCATCCTTTGTTGCGACTTCTACGCTTTTTTACGCAAACACTCATGTTCGGCTTGGGCAACATTAAACTGAGCACGAGCCTCCTTGGATCGTTGACAAATATCATCATTATCGCACCACAACTCCTGAATGGTCTGCAAGATTTGTTGATGTTATTCCTCATGGTAGTGAGTTTTTAATCATGAGTGGGGTTGGGATCAAGTTTTACCGACTTCTCCTGTGTGTGCCAATTTGTTTCAATAAAAAATTATAGGCCTTAAACCGAAAATAAAAGATGTAGAAAAATCTCTTGACTCAAATAAATAACACCAAGGCCAAAATAATTTTGTCCCTTGGTCATGGGAGTTAGTACTTTATTTAGGGTTAAATATGATTTTGTCCCCTTAACTTTCGGTGAAAATTGAAATTAGTCCCTCTTTAAAACTTTGGCTCAATTTAGTTCCTCAACTTTAGAAATACATGGATTAAGTTCTTTTAACCAAATTTTATTAAGTTTATTTTTAACCAAATTTTATTAAGTTTATTTGACGTTTCAAACACATTTCTTGGTAACATTTAAATTGTTTACATCATTTGAAACATTTTCACTTCAATCTTAGCTGAGAATCGCATTTGAAACGTCAAATAAGCCTAATAAATTTTGGTTAAAAGTACCAAATTCATGCATTTCTAAAGATGGAGAACTATATTGGTCCAAAATTTCAAAGAAGGACTAATTCCAATTTTCACTGAAAGTTAAGAGATCAAAAACATATTAACTTTTTATTTATAAGCAAAACAATTACAAATCGTCTATTCTTCGAGATATTATAGAATATTTCAGTTACAAAGGATAATAACAAAAAATTATAAAGATTACAAAGATAAAAACCACATATTAAATCTCTTTTATGGTAGTATCTGTTAATAAAACTTAAACTAAATATATGATGAACATAGGCCCAATTTCTAGACCCATAAACTTTAGGTCAATTTTTTTCACATGAAATATCCCTCTTTGAGTATCAGGTAGGGGCCCGGATGACCAAGACTGTACAAGTAACTATATAGACTTTAAAGCCAAACAAAGTAAAAAGGTGCCATAGATCTCGATTTCAAATTCAATTTCAAATTTTAAATTTCAAATTCTAAGATTCGTCTAATAAGTAGATCTATGTATGGACAAACTCATGTATTTTGTATTCCTAAATGCATTTAATCAACATATGAACAAACTCTTTAATGCATATTATTATACTCGTATGTGTTATTAGACTCAATTAAAAGTATTCACTCAATTTTATTATATTAATTAAAATATTTATGTGATTAAAAGTAAAATATTCACTCATGTAATGTTTTAAGAAAACTATAATATATATATATATATATATATATATATATATATATATATGACTAGTTTGTTGGTGATGAAAAATTGCAATTCATATGATTGAATTTTTTTCATTCCACCATGTTATCTATACTTAAGATAAATAAGTAATACAATAAACTTTAAAGTAAAAACCAATTATTTCATTTTGACATAAGCGCAAAATTTACTATTTAAAATATTGTATAATCATTAATTTTAGACACCATTACAAACTAAGTTGAAATTTACATATTGATGTGAAAATAAAAAGTCATTTCTTAGCTAAGTCATATGACTTAAGACAAAGAGATTTGTAAGTCCATGAGGTAAGATGGAATTGTTTAAGTTGAAATATGTTGGGAGATTGAGTCGACTAGGCTTAGCCAACATATAATATATTAAGAAGTAAATAAAATTGTGAAATAAATTAAATTAAAAAAATAATCTTTTAACAAAAGAAATAAAGAAAATTATATATATATATATATATATATATATATATATATATATATATATATATATATATTGTAACGTCCCATTTAATTATTAAGCGAAATTAAAAGAAACATCACACAAAATAGTAATGTCTTGGGGTCCTTAACATAACCCCTACAAACTGGACACACCACGATGCCAACAGAAACCAGATAAAAGTCTAACAAAATGAGAGTAGAATAGTAAAGCATAGAGCAATACATGGGTCGTAGCCCTAAAGAAAACCCATGAAGAAAAGAAACATAAAGTCCAACCCAGATGGCTAAGTAGCGGAATCGCCATTTCCTTGCTAACCGTGGGAACCTCGCCCATCTGCTCCCATCAATTTAAATTGATGATCATCGCAAGAAAGAATAGCCACATACAAGACAACCATACAACAAACAGGGTAAGCTAGAGCCAATAACATTTTCATCATACAGTCAAATATACTTTCACCATCCAATATCCATACAACAACCAAGCATGTTATGACTTTTCAATCAATACACTACGACTCGACTCGACTCATCTGGATACGTATAACCGGGTCGGATTCAGCGGATGCTTGCACTTGTGGTGGATACCTCTGCTCACCCCCGAGCTGCTCACCCTCGAGCTATGTGTTACAAGTGTTACGATGGATCAATTTTCCCTCACCACAAGGTTATCCCTTAATGAATTTCAGGCCTCCTGCTACTCTCACCACAGGAGTCAGTTTGGTCTAGGTGAGACTAACTGACTCCTTAGAGTGTCAGGATGCAACCTTACCTTGAATCCTTACCTAGTTATACAGATGGGGCACCACTATGGACACCCACTAACAGGGGCCATGAAATTACGTCCCGACCACTAAAGCACGACCCTGGGAATCCCACCTAGAGAATCCCAAGGAATTACGCACTGACATAGACCAAACTTCCTTAATCAACCAAACAGATTCAGCATGCATACACACAAATATATACATACATCTCATACAATTTCTCATGATTCATCGCCTTCGTATTCTCAACCAAGTCATACAAACTCCTTATTCTCGAACCTAGAATATGGAACTCCATCTCATATCGTTACCATGCCACGTTGATACCAACCCTTTCATGTCTCATGTCGAATTCATACCAAACTCATCATTTCAATTTCATGAATCATCTCATACAATTTTCATGCTAAGTTCGTACCAACCCATTATTCACAATTCATGATTTACCTCACATATGCATACTCATTTATCTCATACTCTCATCACAATACTTAAATTCAAGCCATACATTCACCAACCAAGTCAAGAAAACAATCACATTGCGCCCTGCCTCGCCCAGCACCTCGTTCATGCCGAAGGATCTCGCCCAGGCGAGGAGGACCCTCGCTCAGGCGAGCTCCCTTAGCCTGGGCGAGAGCTCAACTTCCAGCATAAGGACTTTGCGCGCGTTCTCGCTTAGGCGAGACCCTCCTCGCCTAAGCGAGACGTTCGCTCGCTCAAAACTGTAGTGGGTCGCCTGGGCGATCATTCATGAAGAAATGCTTAGGCGAGCCCCTGTTAACCTCGCCTACGCGAGACAGACTCGCTTGGGCGAGTTTATCAGACTTCGCCACTGTTCCTCTTTGCCATCAACACATATCCATGCCCAAACAGTAATATAATTCATACCATACACTCACAGTGACATATAAGCACGCAAATCATGAACACACCATCAAAACAACCATCATTGTACCAAAACAATAAGGTTCTAGCTTCCCTTACCTGGAAGGTTTAGCAAAGACCCCAACGACACGACCACGAGCACAATAGCTCTAAGGATGAACTATGGGCTGAAAAGGGCAGAACGGAACCAGAAAAACGAAGTTAACTGAGGCTTTTAATCGAAAATACGAAAAGATGGTAAAAGGGAACCAGCACAGCTAGAAAAGACACTTACATGGAGCACAAGTTCCTTTAGCTTAACGTGACAGCGGAAGCAAACCCTAGCGGAGGGGGTTGACGGCTGTAGTTTTAGGTTTTCTGAAAATGAGAGAAAAGTGAGACTTAGGGCAACGAATGGTGATTTTATCTACTGGACCAGCTCTTAGGCCCATTCGCAAGGGCAGCCCCTTACATTTTGGGCAAGAAAGAATGAAACATTTTTAATAGGCCTTACATATATCGAATGTCGAAATCTAATGTATTTTTATTTTGGATGTCGAAATTTGGTTAGTTAATTTTCTTAATTAGATTTCGACATTCAGTACCTTCATATTTAGGGAGTGAAGTCAAAAGGTTATTTTGGAAATTTTTTAAAAAATTGGAGGTGTTGAAGAAACTATTGGAGGTGTAAAGAGAAATTGCCATTGCCAAGCCACATGGTGTGAGCAAGGGAAGGAGTTGCTAGCCTTAAAGATGAACACCTACAAAACAAGCTAACCCACTCCATAGTAAGATTAAGATCTTTAACAATCTTCTTTTCACCAAAATTATCCTTCCTTTGCAATCACATTGAAGCAACTTGAATTTGAAAAAAAAATGAACCTAGTTGTTATAAAGAGGATCACATTTGAAGTTGTAGAGAAGGTTACCATAGAAGAAACACTTCCAAACTAAAGTCTAATATGCTTCTACTAGTGCAATACTTTTTCTGTTAACACTACCCCTCACATTATCCATGACTCAATGCAAGAATAAAAAATAAAATCAAACTTTAGAGCAATTTAGCGAGTAGAAGTGTTAGTAAACAAACATATATAAAGAACGACCTTTTGTACACCCCAAACACAGAATGATATGAATATTAAACACATAAACATACACATTGAGCAAAAATATTAACACTAAAGACACATGTATAAAGAATCAAAAAAATGGTATGAAATTTGAATTTTAAAAAACCTATTCTAAAACTATCAAAAAGGAGAAATTAAGAAAGAATAGTAGTACATTATTGGTGCAAAGTAGCTATAGAGGGAGAGGGGATGTTAAATAAAGCTTGTAGAAATTTGAAAATCTTTTTGTGTAGACATATTACAATAAAAACAAATAACGTAAGGAGTAAGGAAAAGAAGAATGCACAAAAAAAAATTATGTTGGTTCACCTTCACCTGAGGCTATGTCCAGTCTACTAAGCCACCTGCTAAGAAATTCATTAATCAACCTTTGACTAGCAACGAGTATCAACCTTTTCAGGTTATGAGTTCATCCTCTCTAAGAACACGAGTACACACCTTTCCAAGTATCATGTCTCAATCTCCCCCTAGGATAAAGAACCCATAATTACAATAAAGATTCTCTCTCATGTAGGAGAGTCACAATGACACTCATAGGATTCACTTTAGATAGTGAAGGATTTATAATGGTTTCGCTTAACCTAAAATTACTCTCTAACAAGATGGATATGACTGTAAGACCCAGGAAAAATTAATTAATTAAATAATTAATTAATTAATAAATGCGGGTAGAAGGCTCCTTTATGGCATTAATTGTTGTTTAACGTGACGTGGAAAAGTACTAGCTCAAGTGGTTGGGAGTACTTTGGTTGTGTGAGAAGACTTGGCTTCAAGCCCTAAGTATGTCAATTATGTGTGATTATTTTTGTTATTGATTTTTTAAGGATATGTATGAGTATGTGATTAGTGTTGAAAAATATTGTTGATTTGTGAGTATCACCAAATGTGATTTGCCATAGTGGTTGTGCTTTGGCCTTATGAGTGGAAGGTTACGGGTTCAAACCTTGGTGGGCAAAGCATAAGCTTTATTTTTGCTAACTAATAGTTGTGGTATGAATGTGAAGGGGTAAAGAGAAGCCTAGCAGAATGGGGCACTATCTTAAAGGCACCTATAAAAGCCAAAAATTAGGTAAAGGGAAGGGTTTTGGCAGTGTTGGGAATTGGCCTTTGAGAGGAGCACGGGTTTGGGAGAGTGAATTGACAGAAAGGTTTTGGAATCAAAGGGGGTTCTGTCTTCGCAATTATTGAATGGAGGGGAATAATTGAGTTTTCTATTTTGTGTGGATTGAATGAGTATAAAACATGTTTCTGGAGTTGTTGTGCCATTGGATTGTGTCGATCGTGTATCTGAAGCGTTTTGGTATTGGTTTTGGTGAATTGAGAGCGTGTACAGAGGCAAAACCCTGCAAGTCTCGCCCAAGCGAGTCCATCTCGCCTAAGCGAGAATTGCAGAGCTACGTTTCTAGTTTAGAGGACTTGTAGCTCGTCTAGGCGAGCTGTTTTAATGTTGAGCGAGTGATACCTCGCTTAGGCGAGAGTGACTCGCCTAAGCGAGATGGTGACGAGATCAGGTGTGTTGAGCGCGATCTTCCGCCCAGGCGAGGGGGTTTTAAGGTTTGAGCGAACCCGAGTCTCGCCCAGGCGAGATGACCTCGCCTAAGCGAGATGTCTTGGTCCTGTGTGGTGTTGTGCTTGTATTTTAGCCCAAGCGAGATGGGAATGGATGTTTGGGCGAACGTGTGGCTCGCCCAGGCAAGAGGATCTCGCCTTAGCGAGATGGCGTGTTTTGGTTGCTGAGTTAAACTCGCTCAGGCGAGGTGGGCTAGCCTAAGCGAGATTGAGGGTCTAGCTTGGGCGAGGGTTCCCTAGCCTAAGCGAGTTTATGTGATTAACTATGTTTTTATGTGCTTCTGAGTGTGTTTAGTTGTTATACCATGGTTAAATTGTATATGCATGTGTGGTGGTGTGTGGGCTTGAAGGGCTAAGTCCATTAGGGGTCTGGGATGTGCTCGGTGGTTGGACACATGATGGGGATGGAACTGGTTGAGTTCCTGTCGGCTACTAATGGGCGAGGAGTCCTTAGTATGGTGATTGCATGTGTCGGGCGCACGATGGGCAAGGAACTGTGATGTTCCCGTCGACTACTATTAGGCGAGGAGTCCATAGTATGGTGATTGCGTGCGTGCCAGGGTCCAAGTGTGAGACATGGATGTTTTTACTACAAACGAGGAGTCTGTAGGGCAGGACTATGAGCGGGATAGGCTCATAGGGTTGGACCACGAATGAGTCAGTTTTGTGGGAGCACAGGGAAGTCCCAAGACCTAGTTCATGCATATGACTCATGAAGGACTATGAGGTCCTAGTTGGGTGTTTTGGAAATTTTGAGTTTTGTACTTATATTGTTTTGGGTGGGGAAGCATATTTACTTCATATATATCTGTTTATGTTTTATTGTGCATAGCTCACCCTATCTGTGTGTGTGTGGCGATGATCGGATAACTTGTTATCCGGGAGCAGATGATGTGACAGGTGGGCCAGGAGATGCGTAGACTCGGAGCGGGGGCTATCTTGGGATATTTTGTAGATACATATGTATACGTTTACTGTTTTGTTTTTGAGAATATTATGTAAATCCGGCTAGAGCCGTTAACTTTTATTTTAGTTTTTATGAATCATGGATTCCTGGATTTATGGATTTTAATTGTGAAAGTTTTAAAATTTCCCGTGTTTTTGGGAAATAGTTCATAATCAATGTGGAATTTAATGAAATTCGAATTTTAAGTATTTTATATCAGTAATATTCCTTTGGGATGTTACAATGACAATGTATGTTCAGAAAGTATTCTCTCTTTATCTTTTCTCTTTTTTATTCACGAATAGATATGATGATGTTTCAATACTTCTTCTTTTCCTTTCTTATCTTGTATATCTTTTTCATCTAGGTCTTTTTTTATATAGTTGTGCTTGTATCACTTGACCGCGAATGCAAAATATCTTCATATCTTTAGATATCTTCACTTTGGAATTTCTTGATAATCAATCACAGGGTATTGCTTTCACTTAATTATTAGCTCTTTCCTTTCAACCTTTTAACAATTTGAAACATTGTAATTTTGAGGCTTTAATCAGCTAGAAATTCTCTTGTAGTCTTCAATCTGCCAAGTCCTCTTGTTGTCTCGTGATTAGTTGATATTCATATGACAATATTTAGAATTATCAATCAGAGAGAAATTTACTAAAGCAAAAACAACCTTTTAAGTAAGTAAATTTAAGTCTATTCACAAGGGAACAAACTTAAAAAATTTGTGGTGGTATTTTGTAAATAAAATTCATTACTTTAAGTCTGATAACAAACTTAAATTTATGTTTTAAGTCTGTTCAAAGAAGAACAAACTTAAATTTTGCATTTGTTCAGTTTCCCAACAAACTTCAATTTATGTTTTTATGTATGCTAATTCTCTAAAAGACTTAAATTTATGATTTAAACTCTCACATTCGTGGTGCCACCCACAGATTGCAACTTTCTCCTACCCACACGAATTGCCATTTACATCCCTTCTCCCCTCCAACCGACGATGTCCACTTCCAGCAACATACTAATAGGCAAATAAGGACGAAATTTTAAGTACAAGTGTTTTTTAGGCCAAGAAGGGGGGTTGAATTGGTTGTTTTGCAAAAAACTTTAGTCTTTTAAAGTTTAAAACTCTTTTGAACAAAATGAAGTTGACCACAAAATTGGAGAATGTATCAGTTTTGGAACATACATTTTAACTAGTTGAAATATCAAAATATCATTTTGATATTTTGATAGAGAATTTTATAGTAAACGCATAAAACACTCAAATTACAAACTTGATTGATGTGATTATCAAGACCAATCAAACTAATTCCAAATGCACCGGATTATTAACTTATGCAATTACCCAAGAAATATTGTTAAAGATCAATTAACTTTGATTTCTTGATACAAACAACTTTGAAAAAAATAAACTGCTAAAACTTAAATCAATGCACATAGATATTTATACTGGTTCACTCCAATGGAGCTACATCCATATGATCAAGACAACCTTAGCATGATCTTCCACTAAACATGAGAATTTACACTATTCTTACCCTTGCATTCTTGTAAACATAAATCACACTACCTAATTTCTTGAATCACACAAGAAACACCAAAATGTACAACAAGAAATACTCTTGTAGACATGGACTCACATAAGAAACACCACAAGTGCACAAGAAATATCAACCCTGAACGATGACTCTCCCTAACCAACCAAGAACCTTTCTTCAATGCATAAACCAAGAGCAATCAGAACTCCAACACTCCAAGTTGATCACGAAACAACAGTACAACTGACTTCTTCAAAGAGAAAGAGATTTTTCAGATTTTCCCAAGTGATTTTGCGGTAAAAACATATATCTCTTTTTTTTTTCCCAAAAAAAAGACAATCTTTATAGCTTGTTAATTAACATATTGAACTCGTTGGAAATACTTTTCAATCTATTGATTTCACTTACTTTAAGTGAAATAAGCCGATTGATTATTATTCCAGTCGATCAAATATGTTGTTTGTAACATCCCTACCAGATATTACAAATTTAAATAATAAAATAGAGAAATAATACGTTAGCATCATTTATTAAAACATCATTTCCTAAAAACGCAAAAAATTTAAAATTGTATTACGTCATCAATAATACCTTAAATACAAATTATATAAAACTCAATTATATAATCCGAGTCTGGTAATTTAAAAGTTTACAATTGATTCAAAAACATAATAAAAACTTTGATAAACTCCTTTCCCAACTAGCCTAGCTCTGGCTCTATGTCTCACCAGATCCACCTGCAACGTCATCTGTTCAAGTGTACCGCGTACACGATCATCGCCAAGCACAAGTAGATAGGGTGAGCTAACAAGAAAATAAGTCATATATACAAGCACATACGTACCATAAACACACCAAAGGAAATTTATCCTTTGATTCCATGCCACATGGCCATAACCATGTCAACCGTGTTCTATGTCTTCTGATGAGAATCTCAAGATGTCTTGCTGCAAGACCTATCAGCCACAACGGATAATGCACGTGCAAGAAACCATGTTACTGATCACACATCGTAACGCCAAGTGGAGTTCCCAATACGAATAACATTCGTAACATCCTAAGACTACCAAACTTGTTGATTTTATATCAAGAAGGGCAACCTATCTAGACCCACTGTACACGCCACAACATGCACACTCACAGCGACAACACTTGCCAACCTGAGCCACAACTAAAGAGTTCCTCGTGTTCATCTGCCATATCGTGCCACAACTAAAGAGATGCCATTCTGAGTCACAACTCAAGGAAAGCTATGTGCTTAGCCCCTATCCCGAGCCACAACTCAAGGGATACGTTCTGAGCCACAACTCAAGGAACACCAGCAAGCCAACCTTCAAGATATCACCAAAACCTTGTAGATCACGTACCACCAAAACAAGCAAAGTACCTTTGCCTCACAGTATCGCCTGACGCAACACGCGAGTCGCCAGGCGCAACAGGCCTCCAGATCGTCTGGCGAGGAACGCGTGCCGCCAGGCGCCAAGCGCCTCATCCCTCACTATCTCTGCAACTATCGCCTAGCGAACGATCTCTGCCCCCAGGCGCCATATCAGTATTTGCACAATACAAAGTCAGGTTTAGGTTCAGGCTCCCTTTCTCACACCTTCTCATACATATTCCCTCAACCAGTTAAATTGCCATATCCTTGCAACATAAAAGTGCCTACAATACCCTACCATCATCATAATTATCAAGTCAATTACTTCCCAATTAACATCAATTTGTCTCGTAGTATCAATCCCAAAACTTTCCAACCTTAACACCTATTCAGACTGTTCCATTCAAATTAACCATCAATTACACAAAATCCATGGCGTTTCAACATCAAATCATTCATTAACAGTTAAAACTGCTATTCCTCCCAATCAGAATCAACTCAGAACCCCAAAATCATCAAAATCGAACCAAAATTGATTCGCATCGTTTGGCGGGTGTTCATCATCGCTAGGCAATTCAACAAAACCTAGAAAATTGGGTGCTCAGGGATGTGTCGCCTGGCGATACAGGACTTCATCGCCAGGTGATTCCTCATAGAAACCCAGAAAACACTCAATAATAGCATGAGTCGTCTGGCGGCTACTCGTAGCCCGCCAAGCGGTTTCTGGAATTTTTCCAGAAACACAAACATTGCAGAATTAACAAATTAAGAGCATCTAGTTAACATACATTTCATGCAATTTAAATGATACATTAAGAATAATGATTCCAGCTCCCTAACTGGGTTTCCTTTGCTTAAAATTGGACCAATGTTAAGGTTCTTGATGATCTCCAATGGCCTCCCCTTTACTCTCCAATCAATAGCTCTTAATCTCTCTGCAACTCAACTTTGGTGCTCTGAAACTTTGCAGCCCAAAAACCTCACAACAATGCAGTGTGGTTCTCTCCTCTAATTCCCTTCTCTCTCACCACTACCACCCAATAATTACGCCATTTACTCACCAAAACGAAAATTAATTAGCAATGAATTACTATTCAATGACCATAATTTAGTGGTTTTGCAGCCCTCCTTTCTGCACATCTAAGGTGGCTAGGGTTTCTCTGCCCTTTCACCTTCACGTCCAAAGGAATTTCGGCAAAAAGAAAGTTTATTTTGGATTCACCAAGGTTTGAACCCATAACCATTCCAATGTTAATTCCATGCACAACCATTCCACCAATCCATGTTTCAAGATAATTCTTAAAACTCTAAGTTTATATTACCATGCATCATGATCAAACATATTATTAAAATAAATCAAATAACACATACATGTCTCATGGATTTGGAATGCGGAAAACTCTTCTAAGGTGAATGTGGCATGCTAAAACAATATGTAATATTTTTCATTTAGTAATTATTTTTTGTTAATGTGAACCATGTTAGTGTTAAAACAAAATGTTAGTTTCTTTGTAGGGGAAAGAATCATGGAAAACTATTCTGACTCTGGCATATTAGAGTGTTGGAGTTGTGCATGGGTAGATAAATGTTAGTAATGAAATGATGGTTTAAGCCAAGAAGGGGGAGGGAGTTGAATTGGCTATTTAAAACTTTTTCAAAAGCGTAAAACCCCTTTTGATTGAATCAAATAGACAACAAAATTTGAATGCAAAAGGTGTAGGACAATACACTTTCAACTGGTCAAAAATAAAAGCAATAGGTTAATTTGTTCATACAGCCATGAATCAGTTGATTAAAATGTCAAAACAATCAGCTAACATTCTGGGAAATTATGCATAATGCAAATTTCACGAATTTCACTAAAAGAAATACTTTCTTACACGCGATTCGTTCCAAATAGTATATCTAACAATGTTACACTATCAAATTACACAAAAATGCTTTCAAACACAACAAAGAATGACTTGCGTTGTTTTCTTGAGATTTTAAAGTGAGTGAGATGAAGGAAAGAGAATTGGACAATTGTTTTTATACTGGTTCACTCAATGACAGAGTTACATCCAGTTTACCAAGACAATCTGAACCTGATTTCCACTATTATCAAAAGTTTTACAAATCACAAACCAAGATTACACTTTTGAATAATAGAAAACACCATGATTTTTGACTCACATAGAAATCTCAACCATAACCTTGTAAGAATCACTATTACAAACCTGAAGGTGGCTCTCCCTAGCCATCTAATCTCAAGTTCGTCAAGCTTATATCAAGTCAAAATGCCTTCAAGATCAACCAAGATCTTCAATCTTCACCCTACAACTATGTGATTCAGAGAGAGAGATTTTTCCAGTGATGAATGACAAGTTTTTGCGCTCAAAAACTCAAAATCGTGTCTCTGCTCTCTAAAACACAACTTACATAGTCTAGTCTTAAGTGAAATCAATCGATTGAATTTTTCATACATTCTGTTGATTTCATTTTACTTAAATGAAATCAGTTGATTGAAAAACAATTCAATTGATTGAATATATTCATATCAAAAACTATATACAACAAACCTTTTAACATGTTGTATCTAGGTTGTTCTTTGTCTACGAGGCATGGTGTATCTAGGTTTGGCTCTTACTAGCAAATATAAGTGCAAATGCATGATGATTATACACGTATTTATAGAATCAAGGTGTTGATTATTAAAATTAGTCAATTAATTTACATATATATCATGGATTCAATGCAGTACCTGGAATCAAAGCCAATTAAATATAATGGAATCAATATCTGATCATAAAGCATGATGTTTCCTAGGCATCCTTCGTGCTATCCACTCAAAATAATTCATAATAGATGCATGCACAATGGAAATCATGCAATAAAAGTGCTTTATGGTTAATGCAATATGAAAAGTTGGTTTTAGCTAATGCACTAGTTGTTATTTACTACTACTACTACTACTACTACTACTACTACTACTACTACTACTACTACTACTACTACTACATTCCAAATAAAGTCACGTGATGAGTAATTTGACTAGGTCAATCAATTAAAATCAATTTGAGAACATCCACATCAGTATAAGTGAAATCATCACATAAAAATATAGAGTCATTCAATTAAAAATGCACCAGGTTACACAATTTGAAAGCAGCGCCAATTTAAATGAAATCTATGTGTTGGTTTTGCAAATTTAACAAACTAAAAATTTAAGATTGCACAAAATTCATGGTACGATAGTTTACGTAAAATTTATGTATTATTTTGTGAAAAATAACATATTATAAACATGTCAGATCACACATTATGCATATTTTGACAGTTTAAGTGAAATTTATGTGCTGATTTTGCAAATTCAACAGATTGGAATCCTAATAGTTCACATTTTTTGCAGAATTTATCACTTTAAAAGCAACAAGCACATGATCCAATAAAATTAACAAACCAAACAAATATCAACACACATTCTTCATATCTAGAACACCTAATTCAGTTATAAGATTGTTGAATCTATCACGTGCAATTTTAGTGAATAAGTCAGCCAATTAGTTTTTACTTTTCACAAACTTGATTTCACTTTCACCTTTTTGAACATGACCCCTTATGAAATGATGTCTGATTTCAATGTGTTTAGTTTTAGAATACTGGATTGGGTTTTTAGTTAGGTTGATTGCACTTGTAATATTACCTTTTCTGACTTGACACCAAAATCTATGAGTTGATGCTTTAGCCAAATTATTTGTGCACATCCATGTCCAGCTGCTATGTGTTGGCACAAGCAAGCTTGAAAGCAAAAGATTGGTAAAGCCATGTGCATGAAGAACTTAAGTGTTTGATGAAGATTGATGAAGATCCTCTTAAAGATTAAGTTTTAGTGTGTTAAACCTGTATATAACATGTTAAATGTAATGTGTTAGTGTTATACATTGTTGATAGGCTATATGACATAGGTTATATGTCTTGTGTGCCTTAGTATGTCTCTTTTAATATGTTAAAATGGGTTTTAATAGGTTAAAAGACTTGTTGTATATAGTTTCTGGTATGAATGCATTCAGTTAGTTGAATTATTTTTCAATCGACTGATTTCACTTAAGTTAGGTGAAATCAGCTGACTGTACGAAAAATTCAATCAACTGTTTTCACTTAAACCAGATATATAAGCTGTGTTTTTCGCGAGTAGAGGTGCGAATCTAAGTTTTTATGAATGAAATCATGTTATTCATCTCTGGGAAGCGTTCTCTCTCTGCAATACACAACTGCAACTCGTGTTTTGAAGATCTTGGTTGATCTTGGTTGATCTTAGGTGCATTTTGGCTAGTGAGTAGCTTGAAGAACACATCTATGGTTGGCTAGGGACAACCACCATCAGGTTTGGATGTTCTTGTGCCTTTGGATGGTTTGCCTAATGCGATTTCAGGTCTGCAAGTGTTATTCTTGTAGGTTGTGTCTAGATTTTTGTGAGTCAAAAATCTTGTGTGTTTGTGTGTTTAAAAGTGTAATCTTGTTGTGTGATTTGTAAAACTTTTGAATATAGTGTAAACCAGGCTTAGGTTGTCCTGGAAAACTGGATGTAGCTCTATGATTGAGTGAACCAGTATAAAAACAGTTGTGCATTCTTCTTTCCCTCATCTCACTCTCTTTGAAACTCTTTAAAAACTCAAGAAAAACCAAGATTTTTTATCTTTGGTGTGATTTAAAGCGTTCTTGTGTAGTCTGAGGCTTTATACTTGTTATAAATACTGATTGAAACATGTTTTGTATGTAAAAGATTCTTGTTTGAGTTGAATTCGCGAATTCTGCATTCTGCATAATTCTCCAGTATTTTAGCCGACTGATTTGTCTTTTTAATCGACTGTTTCATATCATCAAGAACAATTTATTTTGTTGTTTTATATTTTAATCGACTGAAAGTGTACTGGTCTGCTACATTTACATCCAAACTTTCCAGTCTATTAGATTCAATTGAAAAGATGTTTAAGCTTCAAAAAAGTTTTATAAAGCCAATTCAACCCCCCTTCTTGGCTAAACTCACCATTTCAAAACTAACAACTGGTGTCAGAGCAAGGTTCTTGAAAGGTATTCAAGTTGATCAAAAATCTTTTTGAAATGGCTAAAAGTAAACTCCCTTTTGCCGAAGGTGCCTCTATTTATAGACCACCTATGTTTTGTGGCCTAAACTATTAGTTTTGGAAAATAAGGATACAAATTTTCATTGAATCTATAGACAAAGGAATTTGGGATGCAATAGTTAATGGACCATATGCTCCTAAATGTGTTGTTGAAAATAAGCAGGTGGACAAGCCTTGGAGTGAATGGAATGATGAAGAAAGGAGAAGAGCTCAATATGATTGCAATGCCAAAAACATCATCACTTCATCTTTGACCATGGATGAATTTTTTAGGGTCTCCCAATGTAATAATGCAAAGGAAATATGGGATGTCCTAGAGGTTACACATGAAGGAACAAATGAAGTGGAGAGAGTAAGGAAGCATGCCTTGATTCAAGAATATGAGCTTTTCAAGATGCAAAAAGGAGAGTCCATAGCTGAAGTGCAAAAGAGGTTCACTTACATAGTCAACCATCTTATGGGTCTAGGCAAAGAATTTGACAAAGAGGAGTTAAACATCAAAGTGCTTAAGTGTCTTGATATTAATTGGTAACCAAAGGTGATTGCCATATCTGAATCCAAGGATTTATCCATCATCACAACAATTGCACTGTTTGGTAAGCTTAGAGAGCATGAGATTGAAATGCAAAGGCTAAGTGAGCTTGAAACAAGTGAGAAAAAGGTAAAATCCATAGCCTTGAAGGCTAGCTCTAAGAAGAGTGATGAAACCGAGGAAGAGGTTGTTGAATCTACTGACAATGAGAACTTGAATCTACTAGTCAAGAAGTTTGGAAAGTATCTCAAGAGGAAAGGCAACAAAGGTAATCAAAGGAGGTACAATTCTAAACAAAATGATTCAAGTAATTCTTCCAAATTCTCATGTTATAATTGTGGAAAGCAAGGACATATCAAGATTGAATGTCCTAATGTTAACAAAGAGAAGGAGAAGGTTGATGACAAGAAAAAGGAGAAAAAGGGCAAGGAAAGGTGTGCCTACATAGGTTGGGAGGACAATGATGATTCAACAAGTACTTCATCTCAAGAAGGAAGTGAGGAAGCAAATCTATGCCTCATGGCCAGATATGAATCATCTTCATCAAGCCAAGTAAGTTCCTTGTCATATAAGGATAAGAATGACTATTAATAATTGTTGCATGACTTTGAAGAGTTGCATAGTGAGGCAAACAAAATGGTTTTCATGAACAATTTGTTAAAAGGATTAAATAGCTGGCTAGAAAATAGAGTTAGCCAACTAGAATCAGAAACAGTCAACTTAAAAACTGATTTCGAACATTTGGAAATGATTTACAGTAATTCAGTCGATTGTTCTGAAAAACAACTGGCTAGAAAACCTTGTGAAAACTGCACTACTTTGAAAAATCAAGTGAAATATCTTTTGAAAACTTGTGCAAAGTTCACAAGAGGAAAAACAAATCTAGAAGCTGTTCTTGGCTCTCAAAATTTTGTTTTTGGAAAGGCTGGACTTGGTTATACACCTATCCATGAAAAGTTCTCTAGTTTCTTTTCCAAGAGTGAGCCAAATGCTATGCCCTTCATTTCCTGTAACTATTGTATGAAGAAAGGTCATATTCTTAAGAGTTGTCATGTTAGAAAGTGTGATGTACCTAAGGGAATTATGAAATGGATCCCAAAAGGATCTAGAAAGGCATAACCATATTGGACCCAAACTATCAAATGGTATCATGTAACACTATGTTGTTTTGCAGGTCATAAAACAAGAAAAGAAGGATCTATGGTACCTAGATAGTGGCTGCTTAAGGCATATGACAAGAGATAAGACCAAATTTGCAAAGTTGGAATTGAAAGAAGAAGGATTTGTAACCTATGGAGACAACAACAAAGGAAGAATCCTTGGAAATGGAGTCATAGGCAATGGATCCTCTTTCAACATCAAGAATGTGCTGCTGGTAGAAGGGCTCAAACATAATTTGATAAGTATAAGTCAATTATGTGACAAAGGCTTTAAAGTGATGTTTGAACCAAATAATTGCTTGATATATGATGCACATGGTAGAATTGTTTTGATAGGAAAAAGAGTCAACAATATATATATATACTTGATCTGCATCATGCATCATTTAACATCCATTGTTTGCTTACAAAAGAGGATGACACTTGGTTATGGAATATAAGACTTTGTCACATAGACATGCAGCATTTTAATTGGCTAAACATAAAAAAAATTGGTTGAAGGACTACCAAAACTCAAGTTTGAGAAGGATAGAGTGTGTGAAGCATGTCAAAAAGGAAAGCAGACCAAGGTCTCTTTCAAACCCAAAAATGTTTTTCAACTTAAAGACCTTTAGAGATGGTTCACATGGATCTATTTGGTCCATCTCGAACCATGAGCCTTGGTGGAAATCTTTATGCATTAGTCATAGTAGATGCTTTCTCTAGGTACACATGGGCTCTGTTCTTAGCTGCCAAAAATTACACTTTTCATGCTTTTAAAAGACTTGCCAAGATACTTGAAAATGAAAAGAGTTCCAAGATAGTGTTTATTCGAAGTGACCATGGTGGAGAATTTCAAAATGAAAGGTTTGAACACTTTTGTGAAAAGTATGGCATTAAACATAATTTTTCTGCACTAAGAACCCCACAACAAAATGATGTTGAAAGGAAAAATAGGTCACTTGAGGAACTAGCTAGACCTATGTTAAATGAGAATTACGTATCTCACAATGGATAATCAAGGATGACGTAGTTCTTAAAAAACTATTTGGAAATGTTGATATTTTTATATTTTTAAAATTTTATATGTTTTTTGGTATTTTTTAATTATTTAAAAATCAATGTCACACAATGCGAGCGGCCGGACAGACCCTAAAAGAGAAAGGAAAGAAAACATTTTTTCATTTTTTTAAATTTTATAATTTTTTATATTTTAATATTACGAAAGCACAAGTTTAGTGTGAGAAAAAGTGATTTATTAGAAGGAAGTGAGGTGAAAGTTTAAAAAGTGTTAAAAAAATTAAAATAAAAGTCCAGAACAAAAAGTAAAACCAAAAAAGAGAAAATAAAAACTATAGGTGTGCAAGATAGTAAAAATGTGGTGCAGAATGTAGTCATTGGAGGTGTGTGTAGTGAAATATGGATTGTAGTAAGTAATGAACTTCCAGCCCATAATGAATAGAAAACAACGTATGTGTGAATAGCAAAAATGAGGGGAGCAACAAATGGATATAATTGGCCCAATACAATGAACTCATGGGAGTATAAAAATTAACATAGGAGGTGCGCGGGTAAAAGCTGAAAAATGGATTGAAAATACAGAAAAGGTGTAAACAATGAAAATTAGGTTGCAGTTAGTAAACAAGGACCAAACACACAAAAATAATTATGCAAACATAGGAGGTGCAAATATTAAGGTGGAAGGTGCACGGAGAAAAATAAAGGGTCAGATCCAATTTGTTTGAAAAAGAAAAGAAACCCTAATTAGAACTAAAGTCTTTCTTCACTTCACCAACGATAGCCCCTTCTCCATTGCCTCGAGCCACCAAGTTCTTTTCTTTCATGGCAGCCTCTTCTTCTCGACACCAAGACCCTGTCACTTATCACTGTCCACCAAAACGCCCTCCATCTTTGCTTCACCACACCACCACGTAGTTGGCTCACCGGTGACGCCAATTGACGCTGGAGACATCGACCTCCTTCGCAAAACTCAACGATTTCATTCTCACACACGCGTTGAAACCTATCCCCGAGAGATCGTCACCTCGATGTAACCAGCCAAAGACGCCATCGACGATAATGACGTCCACCATGGACCTCAACGATGAGAGCCTAGGGATATGTGACCTTCACGACGACAGCGATGTTAGGCGCGACTCGAACTACTTCCACGCGAACCCCAGGGCCACTGCCATTAGTGCGCGTCCTCCCTCCTTTGTTCATCTCTCTGCTATGATTGGATGTGGCTGATTAGGGAATATGAGACTTGCGTGTTTGGCATTGGAATTGGGGTTTCAGTTCTCTTTTTTTATATTTTTTATGCAGGTGTGAGATGAAGATAATGGTGAGCGAGTAAGCAAAGATAAAAGTACATGTGAAGATGTGTTCTGCAAAATATAACTATTTGTGGTTTTTTGTGTGTTTAGGTTTGGTTTGGCAATTTCTTGTAGGTGAGCGATGAAGACGAGAATGAGGGTGGTTCAGGTTCAATGCAGGAAGATGAGAAATGGGGATTGCGTGGCAGTGATGATGGTTTTTGTCTTCTCTATCAAGAAGACGAAGGTTGGTGATAATGGATAAAGTGGGATTGATGGTTTCGTGCGTGTTGGATAGAGATGATGATAGTGATTCAAATGAGTTTGAGAGTGAGAAATGGTGATGAAGGAATTGGAAAGGAGAAGGTTATGAATGGATTATGATGTGTTAGAGCGTGGAAGGGAGTAAGCATAATAACAACAATGCTCAATTCAAACCAGTTCAATGCATACATTCACAAGCATCATAAGCATCATTATTACACAAAGCTAACAAAAGTTAAGTAGTTAAAGAAATTTACCTTGATATTATTAAAATTAAAACTAAAAAAAAATAGAAAAGATAAAATAAAAATAAACAAGATAAAGAGAACAAGATTAAATAAAATAAAACAAGATAAAATTAAATTAAATTAAATTTAAAATGAGATGAAAGTAAAAGTAGGAATATATTTTCCTCCTCTTAATTATTTTTTATGTCAATTTTTTATTTCTTACCCGGACAAAATTGAGTGTTGATAGTTGCCCCTATTTACTTAGATTTTACTAATAATATGAATAATTGAGTTTTCATAATATCATACTAAAGGATAAGTAAAGATAGAAACACTAATTTCGCCCGGGTTTCAAATGGGGAAAAGGGTGAATAAAAACTAATTCAAAGAGATGTGATGACCAATTCTATGAAGAGGGCGGGATCTGAAAAAAAATGGATTCAACCATTCCTAAGAAAAAGGTCTTATCCAAAAGGGAAGAAAGAAATCACTGACCATTCTTTTAGAAAGGGTTGTGATGCTAGACAAGCTTTGATTTTTTTTGTGATGCCAGACAAGCTTTTTTTTTTTAATTTTGAAATTCTCCCTTTTTTTAGATTTTGTTTTTGAAAATATGAATATTATTTAGATTTTGATTCTTTTTCGAAATTTTGAAATTTTATTTTATTTTATACGTGGATGAGACCATTCCGAAGGGGAAGGTCCCTATCTGAAAGGATTTCGTGGCCATTAACAAGAAGAGGGCCCTGACCAAAAGAACGATTGAGCCAATCCCAAAGAGAGGGCTTAGATGAAAAGAAATCGATGACCATTCCTATGGAGATGATCTCGATCCTATAAAGAAATCAATGACCATTGCCTCGTAGAGGACCTTGATGTAAAGAAATCGATAATCATTGCCTTGTAGAGGGCCTTGATGCAAACATAAGGAAATCAATGATCATTCCATTGGTGAAGGCTTTGATGTGACAAAGAAATCAATAATTGTTCTCATGAAGGTTTTAATCTAAGAGGATCTAATAACCATTACCAAGTAGAGGGTCTCAGTCCAAAAGAGAAAATGATTCACCCAATCTCACAAAGGAGGCCTATATGTAACAAGGTGGATTCGACCATTCCCAAGGAAAGGGTCTATATCTATAATGATTTGGTGATCATTACTACGTAGAGGGTCTCGACGTAACAAAGTGGATTTGACAATTCCCAAGGAGAGGATTGTTGTCTTAATGGAGAACCTCGACTTGACCATTCTCAAGGAGAATGTCGTTGTCATAAAGGATAACCTGGACTTGGCCATTCTCAAGGAGAGGGTCGTTGTCCAAAAGGAGAACCTGGACTTGACCATTCTCAAGGAGAGGGTTGTTGTCCGAAAGGAGAACCTGGACTTGACCATTCCCAAGGAGAGGGTCGTTGTCCGAAAGGAGAACCTAGACTTGACCATTCCCAAGGAGAGGGTTGTTGTCCGAGAGTAGAATGTATGGACCTGACCATTCCCATGGAAAGGTCGTTGTTCGAAAGAAGAACACAAGAACTTGACCATTCCCAAGGAGAGGGTCGGTGTTCGGAAGGAGAACCTGAAGATGATTTTTATGTGTTGGCAAACATCATGTGAATGCTTAACATTGGTGAAATTTGTACAAAATATTTGCACTTATTGAATTTTTTCAAATTTTCTCTTTTTAAACGACTTTTTTATTTGACTTTCATTGATTTTCATGATGTGTGAGATGTGATATGGTGAAAGTGCATGATAATGACGAAACATGTCAAAGGGAATCTCTTGCACTTTCGTTTTTTGCATTTTCTTTCTCTTACATTTGTGTAGTACCCAAGTTGTGTGACACTTGTGTAGAACTCGAGAAAAAGAAAGCGGAAAACAAAATAAAAGAGAGTCAATTTTCCAAAATGGTGAATATGCACATGATAGTGGAAAACAAAGAGAAAGAAGAAAGAAGACATTCTTCTTCAACATGAAAGCAACATTTTGCCTAGACTATTAGAAACAAGATAAATTTAAAGTCTCATAGTAGAGGCATCACAAAGCTTGTGAGAGAGAACATAAATCCTAATTTTCAAATGCATGAAATTTAAAGTTTAAATTTTACATTTGAATTTTGAGTTCAGAGACAACAAAGCCTCACTAAGAGATAACAAAGTAAGCCACGTGTACGAACTTGGGGAAACCATGTTTTGGTCATGTAGTGCGGTAAGTGTTGCAATTTTAAGAAGTTAGATTTCTCTTAAATTTTACCATATTTTTTGTATACTATTTTTTTTTTCTATTTTTATTATGAAGAGATCTTTGATTTTTTTTTTTTACCCCAATAGCATGGTTTTGTTTTTTAATTTCCCAGGCAGCACATTGTTCACATTATTTATCCTAATAGCATGGTTTTGTTGGTAGGTGAGAATTCGGTCCCCTGGGACACGAATTCTAGCCTACAAAAAATAATTTTTTTTTGAATCCTAGTCAGAATTCAGTCCCCAGGGACCCGAATTCTGAACTGGGTTTTTTATTTTATTTTTTTTCAAATAAATAAGAATTAAGATTTTTTTATTTTTTTGAATAAAATATTTTTAAGAGTTAATTTTTTTGTGTGAAAAATGTTGCATTGGAAGTTAACATTTTTAAAACAAAAATAGATTTAATATTGTGTTTTTAGTTATTTTAGGTATTATTTGAAACAATGAAAAAATAAATTATTTTTTTTGGCTTTTTGAATTTGTTGATTTTAAAATAGATTTTGTATTGTGTAGTAAGTTATTTTATGTGCAATTTGAAAATATAAAAGTCAATTTAATTTTTTTTTTTACTTTGTTGATTAATTTTCTTTTTATAAGTGATTTTGGAAAAGAAATTATGAATTATAATAGAGGTAACTAAAGTAAAAATAATTAATATATAATTTTTAATGTGGTGTTGTATTATTTATTTTTTAATGTTTATTAAATATTTTAAATTAAAAAATTTGGTTGAAGTACGAATTTATTTTTTATTTATATATTTATATTTTGATTTGTTTATAAGAATTTTATTGATAAAATATTTATTTTTACACAAAAATAAATAATGTAAAATTTATTGTTAGAATTTATAGTAGGTATTAAGTTTAAGGAAAATGATATATTAACATCCATTTATTGAGAACTTCTCTCACAACCTGAACGTAACATTGTCACTTTCTATTTTTTTTAATCTTTTTCAATTTTCACGTTGGTTCTCTTTGGAAGGAAGCGAGAAGAGAAAAAACAAAAGGTTCAAATGCAAATTGGAAGAGAAAAAGCAGAAAGTGTGAAAGGATGTGTGAAACCACTGTGCAATATTTTTGCTTACCCATGGCTACATAAGTCCTAACTTATGGTATACATTTTGAACATGTGTGAAAGGATGTACAAAACTTATTTCAATTTTCACTCTCTTCATTACCAGTGAGGAGTATATGTTGGTGAGTCAAGGAATAAAATTTTTGTAATTTAATTAACAACATATGAATTCATTCTCTTACTATGTGCCAACCCGTGACTTAATAAATGCTAACCCAGGTGCAAAACTTTGCACATGAATTTTTTCTTTCTTCAATAACTTCAATAGTGGCACTTTCATGCCTTGAGTTCATATGATAAAGTTAAATCTTCATACTCATATTCCTTCAAGTAAGTCTAGTTTGCCCCCTCTTTGTTGTTTAGAAAAGGAAAATAAAGGTGTTTATATTTCTTCTTCACTACCAGTGTGTAGTATTTTTGCTTACCCATGGCTACATAAGTCCTAACCTATGGTATACATTTTGAATATGTGTGAAAGGATGTACAAAACCTATTTCAATCTTCACTCTCTTCATTACTAGTGGGGAGTATATGTTGGTGAGTCAAGTAATGAAATTTTCGTAATTTAATTAACAACATATGAATTCATCCCCTTATTATGTGCCAACTCGTGACTTAATAAATGCTAACCCATGTGCAATGCTTTGCACATGAATTTTTCTTTCTTCAATAACTTCAATAGTGGCACTTTCATGCCTTGAGTTCATATGTTAAAGTTAAATCTTCATACTCATATTCTTTAAAGTGAGTAGTGAGTGTAGTTTGCCCCTCTTTGTTGTTTGGAAAAGGAAAATAAAGGTGTCTATATTTCTTGTTCACTACCACTACGCAGTATTTTTGCTTACCCATGGCTACATAAGTGTTAACCTGTGGTATACATTTTGAACATTGTGAAAGGATGTACAAGATAGGAATTTGAATAGTTCTCTTGGGTGTTGATGCCAAAGTGTTCCATGTCAAAGCATTGACAAGTCTTGTCCAAATTACAGGGTGAGAGTAAATTTCTGAATTAAATATCTTCCTTGGCACATTATGACAAGGGTAATATAATAAATCAGCCTTGGCACCTCTCAATAAGGTTGACAAGTCTTGTCAAAATTAGAAGGTGAAGTGAGACCATTTATTTCAAATATGCGTTAGCTTTTACAGTGGTCAAACTAAATTTCTTAATTGACACGTTATCCCAATTGAAGTATCTGTCACTTTTACAAAAGTAATATAATAAATCAGCTTTGGCATCTCCCAATAAAGTTGACAAGTGTTGTCATAATTAGAAGGTGCAAGTGGGGCCATTTATTTCAAATATGTGCCAGCTTTTATAGTGGTGACAATAAATTTCTGAATTGGCACATTATCTCAATTGAAGTATCTATCACCTTTTAGAAGAGTAATATAATTAATCAGCTTTAGCACTTCCCAATAAAGTTGACCAGTCTTGTCATAATTAGAAAGTGCAAGTGAGGCCAGCTTTTACAGTGGTGAGAGTAAATATCTTTCTTGGCACGCTATCTAGGTGAAAGTAGTCAATTCTATTTAAGGTTATGGTTCCTTGGTTTGAAAGTTGTGGAGTGCTCTAGTATAATAAGTAAAAATGGTTTTATTTGAGGAGTTGAACGCATATAAGTCCTTTAATGCTGCTATTGATTTCGAAGATGGAAGGTTCTCTTTATGTAGATTTCCAAATGGCGTTACTCTTAACCATATGTGCATCATCATAAGAAGTCATTTGATAGGACCATCTGAGCCCCTACTAAGCCATCTGTGGTACCATATCTCTGCTGAATTTGTTGTGAAAGGCATTGATGAATTTCTTTTTGTAAGGAGTGACGAAGATCTTCAACATGCCATTCATTGGCACTCAATGATGGTCCCAACGACGTTAATATTTTTTTATGTTAACTTCATGAAAGTTGAGAAGTGTGACAACTTTGTATGTTTTAACATTGAACTTATTGAGTTTATCTAAAGAAATTGTTGTTCGCTATTTAGCAATGAGGCATTTGGAATGATTAAGTTTTTTCATTACTAATCTTCGAAATTGTGTTAAACACAGTAAACTCTTACAAACACCAAAACACGACCTATTTCATATGCAATAAAATATTAAACTACATCTTTGTCCTTTTAATCACCGTAGTGGTGTCCAATTTCACACCGTGGTCGACGCTTGTTTTTGGTGGGGTTCCGCCTACGCACTTCAGGTATAGGTTCTTCTACATGTGAAGGATGTGGTTCGTGTTCCTCCTCGGTTTGATGATCATCATTTGCAACAGATGATGATGTTTCTGCATATGGATTGTGGACGTAGTAAACTGAGTCTTGTTGAGGCTGATCCAATCCTTGTAAGAAATTTGTACTTTGGGGATATGTACGTAACCACCGTTGTGCAGAAGGTGGTGTTTCAGCATAAGTTGCAAACATACTTCGTATGCTTAGTTCCGAGTTTGAAGAAACTGAATTCTTTATTTCCTCCATACTTGGTGGTGGAGTGTTGAAGTCATGCATAATTTGTTATGGTGGAGGTACATTTGCCGATGTCGATGCACGATGCATTCTAAGATCATTTAACATTTATGGAACTGACAAATACAAAAATGAGTGTGAAATGTACCATGACATGTACTCCATTGTGTGTTGAAGTGGCCCAAGCATCGGTAATCCATTCAACGTTAGGTCACATCGGTTATTCCAAACCTTTATCCATTGTGCATGTCTAGTAACCCAGTTCTCATCTTATCTCCCCCTTATGTCTAATTTATGTAGATGATCAAGGTTGTTGGGTTCTTCAGGGATCTCTTGTGATAGTCGAAATTGTAACTTCACCCTGTCCGACTGGTGCCACCCCACAATGGCAAAACAAATTAAAGTTGTGCATGACGTCCATAGTGCTTGGTCCCGATATGCTTCAACATCAATAATAGAGTCCAAACCCTCATAAAGAACCCAAATAAACTACAACAATAATAAAAAATGTTAGTCATTCATTTATAACCATTTATCGATATAGAAACGGTAAATGTTACCTGATTTTGTTGCATGTGATCTATCCTTGCCCGGTATCCGACTAAATCATTGTGGGGGACATTTCTATAGTTCAGTACTCGATCGCCGCTCCATTGGCAAACTAGCGAAAAAGTTGGTGAAACTCTTGAAATAGGTGCAATAAAGGGCATCCGAAACCATGTCCATGATTGTAACAACGAAGCACATCCACCCATAGTTCTCGCACGTCCATCAGTTGCTCTACACATCTCCCTATACAAGACAACCAAACACGCTGAACCCCAACTATATCTCCTGGTTCTTCGAAGATTAGTCAAATAGTTCAAGTACATTAAATGTACTTTATTCCCAGTCTTATCGAGCATTAAAACCCCTCCAAGCAGTCCTAATATATAAGCTCTAGCATGTGCATAAATGACCTCAATACTGGAATTTTCATCTATAGGCAACAAATGATCACTTAACCATTTTAGTTTGATCATAGAACCGACAATCGATTCTCCCTTAACCGGTATTATACCTAATAAGGTATCACACATCTCATCCCAATCCAACATAGTTGGACCAATGATAGGGGGTCCATCGATAGGAAGCCCCAATTGAAGTTAGACATCTTGCAAGGTTATGGTGCATTCTCCAGTTGGAAAATGAAATGTGTGTGTTTCAGGCTTCCACCTTTCTACCAAGGCAGTCACTAAACCATGGTCAACCTTTAGATGTCGCAATTTAGCCACACTGCCAAACCCTGCTTGTCATGTCAATGGTCATTAATGTGAATATGAAAATATGTCATGTGAAAAGACCTTTACAGACTTAATCTTACACGTTATTTGCACAACATGATGGCGATTAAAGCTTGTATGAGGGTGACTACACGGTGGACACACCTTTTCAAAATTTAGGCTCAAAGAACAAAAAATTCATGAATACCAATAAATTTTATTCGTGTGAAGATAAATTAACCACACAATAGGTCTTTTGTTATAAAAAAGGGTGGAGAACGAAGTAAAGTGAAGGATTTGGCAATTTTATTTGTGGTCTTAAACACAATGACATAAGTTTCAAATACGATAATACATATTAAACCGTACATAATGTCATCAAAAAACAGGTACTTAGTACTTAAAGAAAAATACAATTAAACACAAATACTTTGTTACATTGCACAAACTAAACTCATTAAACACAAATACTTTGTTACTAAACGCACTCTTCAGACTTCCCTAAACACATAAAGAACTAAGCTTTAGTCATCGACATTATTGTCTGTAGCTGAGTTTGTTGCATCCATGTTGCCACCTTCGGGAGGATGTAAGGTCACTGAAAGCTTCATTGGGAGATCATGTGGGAGTGGAAGGAAGAAGGCAACCATGTCGCGAATATCATTATCCGTGAAGAGCTTATATTGTTTCATATTGGTCCCAACGTCCTACCACAGGCTTGTGAAACCATACATCTTTGACTATTCTTCTCTGACTGCAGCAACAATAGCTTGCAATTTCTTCTTTCAACATTTATAAATTCATAGTAGTTGACACATAAAAAGCACAATTAATGTGACCTTCGTAGTTAACAGCAACAAGAAAACTATTGTGAATGTTATTTTTGTGATGGAGCACCATCTTTCTCTTGGTAATAAGCAGTTATGGTTGTGAATTGAATGACCTAATAATTTATAAGCGGATTGGTTACTTGATGGTCAAAAAAAAATGTTGACCCCTGCATTAAAGTGGGTTCACGTGACAAAGTAAAGTGGGATAAAGCCTGATTGGCATTCATCGTGCAATGTGTATATCAATTGTGTCTGTGATGTTGCTTTCACATGATGACATTGACTAGAGCATAATACTCATCAGGTGCAGTGCTTTTTATTTTAACCTGACATATCACATGCGAAATAATTAAAGCTGCAACACATAATGAAAATCACTACAAAACAAACCACTATGAAAAAGTCATTGGTTGATCAGCAAAGTGGATCTAAATCTTATGCTTTCGATTTGTCTACTTTGAATCTAAACCATTAACATAAACAAACAAAAATTGTCATTGTTGTATCCCACGCTGAGCCAATCAGGCTATAAATAATGTCCTTCATAAATTCATTCATCAATCTAATCAAGTCAGTGCGATATCACTCCTACCCCCCAATGACATCTACAACATTCACTATGTTTGTGTACTTCAATGGCAGCATCTATGCTGAAGATAACTATTCTGATACATACATTAGCTTCAACACGGCATGGGTGACCATAACAAATACTATGACGTTGGACGACTATGAAGTCGACTTACGTTACAGGTTACCGATCTTCATATCAGGCGACATTACACACTATCGATCTTGTACGATGTGTGGAGATGACGGTGTTGAGTCCATTTTTTACATGGGAACGACAAAAGCATGTCATATTCCAGTTGAGATAATGACATTATAGTAAGGCATAAAAACGCAATCCCTGACGAAGTTTATTTTGAATTTTCTAATAATTTCAATATGTCCCTCAACTTAGATTGAGGTTTATATTTTCTTATTTAAAGTATGTAATTTTATTTAGGTTAAAATACCTTTTTGGTCCCAATTTTCGTCAAGTTTTTTCAAATAAGTCCTAATTTTGGTTTCGTGTTCAAATAAGTCTCAATTTTCTTTAATTTTGTTCAATTGGGTCCTTTTTTGCTAACACCGTTTAAATCATTAACGACCATGAACAGTGACCGCCACATGTCATTTTGTGGTTTTTTTGAATTTTTTTGAATTTTTATTTTTATTTTTATTTTATTTTTTTTAAATGTACATGTGTCAACCCATTAGTGTGCCACATGTCACTTATGATGTTCTTCTTCATCAAATGTTTATGCAACTTTTAATTTCAATGAATTTGAACTTACATAATGGGGATGGTGAAATGCTAATCTCTTATAAAATGTAGTCAAGTCATACGCTAGCATTAGAGGTCGTGCCCGTCACATGGGTTCATAATAATTTGTGCCACTCACATGGGTACATAAGAAGTCGTGTGAATCACATGAGTACATAAAAGCTTGTGTCACTTACATGATAACATTAACTCTTGTGCAAGTCACATGTTCACATAGTAGAAAGTGACATGATAACTTTAATTTCGGTATAAAATACTACCATCACTTTCTAAAGTCACAATCTTAATCTTGCAATTTCTCTTCACTCTGAAAAATCATCGAAAGTCAGGTTCAACCACAACCTAAGATGGAAGGGTCAATGTTTGTCTATGTATACGACGATGGAGAAATCGCTAGTGACGCTCAAACCGGTGCCTACTTTGCATCTGCAAAGACAATCATGATCCGCATCCATAGAGGTTTCGGCTTGTCCAAACTTATTTGCATAATAATGGAGAAGGCAAATAGAGATCCAAGGTATGGAGTTCCAATTATTCACTTTAAATTTCCGACTAAAGTTTGTGGCCAACATGTGACATACACAACCACTCAGATCCAAGATGACGACGACTTGGATGGCGCTTTCGACATGATACATGCCACCCCCAACTGTTACATTTATTGAACTCTGCACCACCTATAACTCAGGTACGAGACCTTCTGAAAATATTTCTTTAACACATTTTGATGCGCATCATCCACATCCAAACACTAAACCACAACAACAACTATTTGACCTTAACACTACCTACCTAGGGGATTGGGGAAATGATATACAATCATATACTGAACTATTAATCGGTCTGTCTACCTCAAATATTTTTCAAACTACCGCACATCACAACACCTAAAGATTCTCTCCTCCAGTTATCGTAGAAGTTGAAAATCTAGGTCTACCTACAACATCCTTAGACGCGTGACCAAATATACTTTTTGATCAACATGATGACCATGACCAAACCCTACATGTCCACCCCATACAACAACAACACCCTGACCCCCAAACACATGTCCCCTATAACCCACCACAACACTTTGAATTATATAAAGAATACAACCAGACCCCATATCATTTTCCAAACGCATATGACCACCACACAATGTTGCATGAAAACTTTGAGCACGATGTTGGTACAGTAACCCAAGGAATGAGGTTCCAAACAAATTGCAACAATAATTTCTTCCATCCAGACCTCTATGGGATATAACACAACCTATAGAAAGGCATGGTTGGCGAAACAACAAGCAATTGAAGATGTGTACAGAAACTGGGAACAATCTTACAACCGATTGTCGTGCCTATTACAAGCCATGCAAACTTATTTGTCTGGGTTTGTATACAAGTTGAAAATCAATCCAATTACAAATGGAGAGGAGGTCCTACAAAACCAACAACACTTTTGAATAGTGTTTTGGACATTCAAACCATGCATTGATGGCTTCCCCAATAGTGCAAGTGGACGGAACCTTCCTTTACGAAAGGTATAGGGGCACCCTTCTAGTAGCTGTTGCATAAGATGGGAGAAATAACATTTTCCCCATTGCATTTGTTATAGTAGAGGGTGAAACCTCCGAAGCTTGGTTTTTTTTCCTTAAAAACCTAAGGACACACGTTACCTCAACAAAATTTATGCTTAATGTCAGACCGCCACAATTCAATCAATGCAACATTCAACAAACCCAGTAGTGGTTGGACTGGAGGGAACTACGTGCAGGTATTTTGTATTCGACACATTGCACAAAAGTTTACAAAAAGATTCAAGAATACAATTCTGAAAAAGGACCTCGTCAACATGGGTAAGTTATTACATGTAAATTTTTCTTTTTTTTTCATTTCTTTGGCTGTTAATTATTCACACCCATTATTAGAAAATAAATTCTTCTTATAATTATATTTATAGCGTACGCATTGACAGAGCCACGTTGTAACTACTATTACAACATCATTAGAGAAGACAACCCAGAAGCAACAGCTTAGGTAGACCAAATACCAAGGGAGCAGTGTGTCTTGCATATGATCAAGGAAGAAGGTGGGGTCACGTAACAACAAATCTGGCATAAGCAATAAATTCTGTCCTGAAGAAGAAAAGGAATTTGCCAATTTCATCCATAGTATTGGCCACGTACACTAGGTGCAACACATACTTCACGAAAAGAGGTAGGCAAATAACTGCAATGGTCAATGCTGGTCATGTGTACTCTGAATATGCGACCAACTTCCTACAAGATGCAGACTCCAAGTCAAACACGCACCACGTCGTTGAATTTGATAGAAATACCACAAGATTTAGAGTGGAGGAGATAGTGAATCCTAGAGAAATACGTCATGCAGGAAAATTTGTAGTCAGATTAGATGAAAGGTGGTGCGATTGTAGAAAGTTTCAAAAAATACATCTACCATGTTCACATGTTATTGCAGCTTGCAAGCATGCACATCACGACTTCAACATGTACATAAGTCCCCATTATAGGCTGGATGTCATCATGAAAGTATATGAAAATTTATTTGGCAAGTTAAGGCATGAAGAATATTGGCCACCATACCAAGGGCCACAGGTTTGGCCTCATCCTACCACAAAAAGAAACGAGAGGGGTCGTCCTAAATCAAGTAGAATTAGGACTGAGATGGACATTAAGGAAGGAAGACAATCAAGAAAGTGTTCCTATTGTAGAACTGAAGGACACACAAGAAATCATTGTCCTACTAACCCTGCACTTAGATGATCCACATCAACCACTTAGTTTATGTTGTACTTTTAATTGTGTTCAATAAATTTGTAGTTGATTCAATTCAATACTACATCTTTTCTTATTATCTTTTATTGTTACTACCACAAAAAGAAACGAGAGGGGTCGTCCTAAATCAAGTAGAATTAGGACTGAGATGGACATTAAGGAAGGAAGACAATCAAGAAAGTGTTCCTATTGTAGAACTGAAGGACACACAAGAAATCATTGTCCTACTAACCCTGCACTTAGATGATCCACATCAACCACTTAGTTTATGTTGTACTTTTAATTGTGTTCAATAAATTTGTAGTTGATTCAATTCAATACTACATCTTTTCTTATTATCTTTTATTGTTACTTATTTTACATAAACAAAAACAAGTAACAAAATTATTTAAAATACAATAATGAAATGGTTTTAAATTATTTTAGTTATTTCCTTCATTTTTAAATTATTTTTTACAAATTTTCAATGTTTATAATATACAAATTTTTAAAATTATCCAAACCTAAAAGATAACTATAATTTCAATATTTATAAACATCAATTAAAAATAATTAATACTACACAAATTATAAAAAAAATTAAATTAAATTGACTTTAATATTTTCAAATTACACATAAAATAATTTACTACACAATATAAAATCTATTTTTAAAATCCACAAATTTCAAAAAGACAAAAAAGAATTATTATTTTTCATTTTTTCAAATAATACCTAAAATAACTAAAAACATACTATTAAATCTATTTTCTAAAAAAAATAATTTCAACCTCTAATGCAACATTTTTTACAAAAAAAATAACTCTTAAATATATTTTATTAAAAAATAAAAAATCTTAATTCTTATTTATTTTAAAAAATAAAAAAATAAAAATAAGAAACCGAGTTCAGAATTCGGATCCCTAGGAACCGAATTCTGACCGGGATTCAAAAAAAAAATTACTTTTTGTAAAGTAGAATTCGTGTCCGAAGGGGCCGAATTCTTATCTATCAACAAAACCATGTTATTGGGATAAATAATGGGAACAATGTATGCTTGGGAGATTAATAAACAAAACCATGTTATTGGGGTAAAAAAAATCAGAGATCTATCCATTTGTGTTTGAGTCCATTGTTTATATTTTATTGATTCTATTTATTTTGTTTTTCTAATAAAATGTCAACCCAAGTATGGAGGAAACCCATCTTACAATCAGGCGGGTAAATTCTTTCTTTGACTATGTCAGATATAGAACCGCCATATCAAATTCTTGACTATTATCAAATTTCTTTGACCGTCACTTTTCTACTCCATGCGAAAAAAGCGGGATAGGAAATGAAAAGATATGATTTTGTTTTCGTTAATAGGCCGAGTGAGGGAAATAGTGGGCCATTGCTCCCAGCACCGCATGTTTTCTTATTGCACTTTATAAGGGTGATGAAATCAGAGTTTTATTTTCTTTCTTCTTTTTCTTCTTCACCTCCATTGTTATGTAAGAGTCATTCTCACAGCCACCACCCTATGCCTTACCCTTCGTTCTCATTCTCTCCAGCTACGCAAATTTACAATAAATTTGTGATGAATTGATAGAGCACTGGAGGTGGAGAAGGAACAATGGTGGATGAAAATAGATTCGTGAAAAGGAATGTAATGTGTAAACTTTGTAATCCTTATGTTACAGTTCCCAATATAAATTTTATTATAAAATGTAAAATTTTACATAGTCCAAAATACTAAATTTACATATCAAATATAATATTTTGTAATCTGAAAGATCTACGGATTGTAAAATATGAAATATAAGTTAAAAAACGATAACCATAATTTTTATTTATTGCATTCCGGGTGTAACTAGTATTTCAAAAGTTACGGGATGAGTAAGAAAATATGGGGGTGCAAGAAGTAATACCAGAAATAGTGTTGCCGAAGAAGCCCAATACAGTAACCCGTATACTGAAAGTCTGGAATATGGTGTTTGCTTTTGCACTCCCATAACCCATAATTATTTTCTAGATCTCTCTTACAATGGAATTACGAAAATAAGATTTTAAAATTCTTATACTTTTTTAAGAACTCTATCCTAAATATATTAGAAAAAAATTTCTATTTCATTTAAGGAGTATTCCAGAAAAATTAATTCCGTAATAAAAATCTAAATTAAATTTTAGAATACGTCATTTTAAATTAATATCTAATTATTTCAAATTACGCATTCAGGACACTTTTTATGAATCTATTCACTCTGAGATTATTTTTTCAGAACATTTTTAATTTATTTTAGAATGTTCTTTGGAACCCTAAAAGTTAAATAATTTTCTCAAAGGTTTAGTATTTTTTTCATTTTGGAGCTCTGCTTTGGATTTTAGGTAGAAGGTGAATTTGGGTTAGAAGGAAACAGAGAGAATTAATTTTTCCTGAAATGCTTCCTGTTTCGAATGAAAACAGGGTTTGGTTCCCATTTAGAAAAGAAATAAGAAGTCTTGGAAAAGTTATAAAAGGCTTATTATGGATAATGTTTTTTAGAACCTGAATATAATTTAAATACATTGAGTTATTTTTAGTTAAAGTTTTGATACTCACAAATTTATAATTTAATGTTGAATTAATTATTTTGTATTGTCTTAGACAGTGTAAAATTTTTATTGCATTAAACATATATTCAATTTACATTTTTTTTAAATATCACAATTAAAACAAGATATCACATAATCTATATAATCAGTTAAGAATAAGTAAATCATCAAGATTAGTATTTAATCTAAACTCACTGCCAAAATATATACTTATAGGTGGGGTTTATTTTTTGGGGTTATAATAACCTCCAATAAGATATATTCATAGAAGAGGTTTTATAAATCCTCGTTAAGTATAAGGGATGTTTGAAAAAACCCTAGAAAAATTTTATAATTTTTTAAAATTTTAATTTGGCTAGGATTACAAACTTTTTTGTTTAGAAAGAAGGTGTCTTGACTTGGTGGCTTATGAAACTCTTTTATACAAGAAAAAAGTAGAGTGTCCCTTATAGGAAGAAGAAGCACGAAGGTAAACCACGTACCTCTCATTCCATCATTTTTGTCTCTTGATTTCATTTTCATTTTCGACTCGTGGCTTTCGATTTCATCTTCCTTTCACTGATATCATCTCCTTTGATTTCAATTTCAATTTTGTCTACTTGCTTTCATCATTCGTTCCCTAGGAACTGTGGCTCTTGCTCTTGGAGGAAGACATTCTCTCTTTTAATTTCATCGTTCTCCCTTAAATCAGGTAAAATCCTACTTTCAATTTCGTTCGTTCTTCCGATTTCGTCTCCATGCTTTCCTTTTCGTCTCAATTCAACTTTCTCTTTGATTTCAGCATGCCTCTCACCCTCACTATGAACAAATTCGTTTATTTATCTCTTGATTTCTCCCTAACTTCCCTGATTTTGTTTCCCATATTTTATTTGGTAGTTATCTAGTGGTTTTGGGTTCTACTAATTTTTTTGATTTTGTTTTGCCGTTGTCTTGTTTGTATCAGTCGAGATTGATCTTCTTGTTGTAGTAAATAGTTTTGTCGCAACCGAAATCGTGACGGGAAGACGAACCAAAAAAGAAAACGGGATTAAAAAGAGATTGAGAGCCGCCACCATAGTTATTTTGGAAAACTATGGAAAACCATAAAAATAAAGCAAGTCTGCAAAAAAACTAAATTTTTGGATCCGGGAGTCAGTTACGCGTAGGGAAGGTGTTAGCATCCTACAACGCCCACCCAAAGGCGGTACCTTTAATTAAAAATGCAAAGTTGATGTGGATTTCAAAAAATTAATTTTTCCCAAAATAATAATACAAATAATACTAAAATGAAACAAAAATATTTTTTTTTTAATTTTTGGGCCCGACAAGGATTGACCTTGGTCCTACGTATTCTCATTTAAAGTGAGAAATCAGGGTTACGTAGTTCTTGAAAAGATATTTGGAAAACAATTGAGAAAATGATTTGATTTTTTGGAGGTGAACCTGACAAGGACTGACTTTGCTCCTACGTATCTCACATGGGAGAATCAAGGATCACGTAGTTCTTAAGAAAGACTCTTTTTTAAAATGTTGATATTTTTATATTTTGTATTTTTTTTGTGTTTTTTTGAATTACTTGAAAATATGTGTCATATGACGCGAGCGGTCGGACAAACACTAAAAGAGAAAGAAAACTATTTTTGTTATTTTTGAAAAATAAGTGTCACATGGTGCAGGCGATCGGACAAACACAATAAAGCAAAAAAGAATATTTTTCGTTTTTTAAATTTTTCTATTTTTTGTAATTTTTTATAATTTAAAATATTTTCATTTTCTCTTTTTTAGGAAAAGAAAAGAAAAAAAACTAATAACAAAAAGATAAAAAAAAACAATAGTAGGGTGCATGAGTAATGTGGAAGGCGCAACGAGTAATGCATAAACACAAGCCCAAAAATGAGAAACAAAAACATAGGGGGTGCGAGTTATAAGATATGGGAGGTGCACACAGTAAACAGGCAGGGTGCGTGAAGTAAATGTGAGAGTGCATGAAGTAAACATGAAACAAGTGTGGCAAGGGTGCGAGGTTAGTAAATATTAGGGGTACTCGTAGCATAGAATTAAAACAGGGGTGCGAGATAAAGAAAAAAAAAGGTGTGTAGAGTAAAATGTGAAACAAGTGTGGCAGGGGTGCGAGGTTAGCAATTATGGAGGTGTATGAAGTGAAAACAGGGGTGGAGAGGTTAATATGGGGGTGCAACAAATAAAATATAAAACAAGCCCAAAAGTGACAATAAAAATGCAGAGGGAGTGGGGGTCAGTAAATATGGGGTGCAACAAGTAACCAGTGAAGAGCAGTGGTGTTTTCAAGCAATATAGCCCAAAACGAAAATGCAAAGCAAAAGGGGTGGGAATAGCATGCAGGGGGTGTATAAATGAAATGGAAACAACACACCAAAGAGGGGTGCAAGATTGAAAGTGGGGTGCGCGAAGCAAAGGCATCTGAACACAATCTCGACCCAAATGAAAGAAATGTGAAACCCTAATTAACTAAACCTCATGGCAGCCCCTTTCCTTCCCCAATGTCTCGAGCCACCGAGCCATCAAGACTCCAGCCGCAGGTGCCATTGCCGCAAGTTCCATGGCCAGCGAGACGCGCCGCCGTCGACGCCAGCCACCACCAAAAGCATCGTCGGCTTGAACCCAACTCCTTGAATCGTCCCCGTTCTCGTTTTTCTCCTGCCCGCGAGGTAGGTCGGGTCTCAGAGTCCCGTCGTTGCACACCACGCCGCTCCAACCTCGCGTTTGCCAGCTCAGACCTCCGCGACCTGGACTGCCGCCACGGCGCCGTTGCCGCTTGGAGAGAGCACTGCCGAAGATACCAGTTGCCGCAGAGTTCTTCCTGCGTCGAAGTGGCTCACTTAAACACGAAACCTTGTGGCTGTCGCGACCAAGACCACCACCGTTCAAGACTCCGAATCGCCGGCGGCAATGCCGCCGGTGATTTTCCTTTCCTCTTTGTTTTTGTTGTCCCGTGTTGATACGCGAGAAATGTGGAAGATTATACGTGAATGTTTGGTGCTGGAATGAGGGTTCTGAATCTCTATTTTTTTATTATTTTGGTGCAGGTAGAAGATGAAGATGATTGGGTTATGTTCGTGTGTTGGTATGATGTTCGTGTTGAGTGCGGCGGGATTGGAATGGGATGATGCGAAATTGGAATGGAGAAGGCAGGGATAAATGGAGGGAATGTGTGGCCATGGGAGTTTGGTTGGGGAGTGAGTGAACAAAATGAGTTAGGGTGTTGTTTTTCATCTTGCAAGGAACATAATGAGAAAAAGGCCCCCTGAGTGAAAAAGGTGAAGGTCCCCTGAATGAAGGGACCTTGATGATATTTGTTGTGCCTCTGCTCTGTTCATTTCCTATCTCGAGACGTGGGATAAGGCTGAAAGCAGATGTTGCTTCCTGCTCTTTCCTTGTTCAGCCATCATGACCATGGCCAACTAGCTACCATCCGTACCTATCAGAGACCTTAGATCTTACGTTAATCTCTTCTCCTATTTTTTTTTTCATTTTTTTATATACATATTTTTTGAAAAAGGAATAAAACAAAATACAAATAAAATAAAAGTAAAATAAGATGAAATGACAAATCAAAATAAAAGTAAAATAAGACAAGAATAAATAAATAAATAAAAATAAAACAAGGTATTACCCGGACAAAATTGGGTGTTGACAACTGCCCCTCTTTACTTAGATTTTATTAGATAATATGAAAATGTGACATTTCCAAATTATCGTAGTAAAAGATAAGTAAAAATAGAGACACCAATTTTGTCCGAATTTTAAGGAGGAAGAGGATGAATAGAAACCGACTCAAACGGGTACAGTGATCAATTCCAGGAAGAGGTTCATGATATGGAAAGTAAAAAAAGACTCAACCATTCCATAGGAGAGGGTCTTAATGTGACAAAAATCAATGACCATTCCATTGGAGAGGGTCTTGATGTGACAAAGAAATAAATGACCATTACATTGGAGAGGGTCTTGTTGTAACAAAGAAATCAATGACCATTCCATTGGAGAGGGCCTTGATGTAAACATAAGAAAATCAATGACCATTCCATCGGAGAGGGCCTTGATGTAAACATAAGAAAATCAATGACCATTCCATCGGAGAGGGCCTTGATGTAAACATAAGAAAATCAATGATCATTCCATCGGAGAGGGCCTTGATGTAAACATAAGAAAATCAATGACCATTCCATCGGAGAGGGCCTTGATGTAAACATAAGAAAATTAATGACCATTCCATCGAAGAGGGTCTTGATGTAAACATAAGAAAATCAATGACCATTCCATCAGAGAGGGCCTTGATGTAAAGCAAGAAATCAATGATCATTCCATCGGAGAGGGTCTTGATGTAAAGAAAGAAAACAATGACCATTCCATCGGAGAAGGCCTTGATGAAAAAAAAAAGATCTGGACTTGACCAATCCCAAGGAGAGGGCCTTGATGAAAAAAAAGGATCTGGACTTGACCAATCCCAAGGAGGGGGTCGTTGTCCGAAAGGAGAACACAAGAGTTGACCATTCCTAAGGAGAGGGTCGCAAGATAGGCCTAGCGGGCCAAGTGAGATGGGCTTTGTGGGCCAGATTAAGCTAGGATTGGAGGCCAAAACGAAACTGGACTTGGTGGGCCAGTACAGATTTGGGCTTGGCGGACCAGTACGAAACTGAGTTTGTTGGGCCAATACGAAATTAGGCTTGGTGGGCCAGTATAAAACTGGGCTTGATGGGCCAGTACGAGACTGGGCTTGGTGGGCCAAACAAGACTAGGCTTGGTGGGCCAAACAAGACTGGGCTTGGTGGGCCAATACGAAACTGGGCTTGGTGGGCCAGACAAAAATGGGCTTGGTGGACCAGTACGAAACTAGGCTTGGTGGGCAAGACAAAACTGGGCTTGATGGGCTAGTACGGAACTGGGCTTGGTATGCCAGACAAAACTGGGCTTGGTGGCCAGTACGAAATTAGGCTTGGTGGGCCAGACAAAACTGGGCTTGATGGGCACTACGGAACTGGGCTTAGAGGATATATAGGTCTTTGAAGATGATCCTCAATTTGAGAAATCTCAAGACGGTTTTTGTAGATTGATTCCTTCAGAAGAAACAATGGTTGAAGATGTATAATGCATGAAAATGTTCGCTTGTTCATGATGCCAAGGTTTTTGCTTTTCGAATCTGGTGTCAATACATGAACGATGATATATCATACAAATGGTTATTCATGATAAAGCATGTTTTCTTATTTCAAGCACAAGGGATCAAAACATTATTGTAGAGATCAAGATCCTGAAATGTATGAATGCATGATGAAAAACTTGTTATGCTCTACCTTTTGAAATTTTTTGCTAGAGTCAATTGTTCTCTTTTCAATCATCAAACTCATTGTTGTGGAGATATGTAGGATGAAAATCAACCTATTTTGAAATGGAGTAATGATTGCAAGAGATAGTTGACAAGGTATTCAAACATTGGTAGCCATGTTTTCAAATAGAAGAAACAAGTTGTTGAAACTTTGACAAAATGTTGAAACCCCAACTTAATAAGGAGAAAAACAAGATGTAGAACCTTGGCAAAGCGTAGGAACCCTAACTTAGACAAGAGAGACAAGATGTCAAAACCTTAGTGCAGGGTTTAGGGTGTTGTAATCCCGATATGTAGGAGAAACAAGGTGTCAAAACCTTGGTGTAGGGATCAGGGTGCCGTAACCCCGATATGTAGGAGAAACAAGGCATCATAACCCTGGTGCAGGGATCAGGGTGTCGTAACCCCAATATGCATCAGAAATAAGGTGTCAAAACCTTGGTGCAGGGATCAAGGTGTCGTAACCTCAATATGCAAGAGAAATTGAATGTCTGATGAAAATAATGTTGGTTGTGTTTTGTCGTTTGATTATTCTATGCAAGTCTGAGCCAACTGTTTCATTTGCAATCATCAAACTCATATTTATTTTCAATGTTTCATGAAAGTAAGGAATGTCACATTTATCGAGGTCTAACATCTTTGACTTTCTCTTTTATGATATTAGTGCATGCATGTTTGAATTCACAAGTTAGTGAAAGCTAGAAATGTTTGGGAAGAGTTTGAAGGAGACTGAGATAGTCGTGCGGGCACGCTGTCTCCACACACCCTTTAAAGGAGAAGCAATATGTGAACACAAGAATCCCAAAAATTGCCCCAATTATGGTGTATAAGGATATTGATCAATGAATGTTAGGGTGAGATATTCACGCGAAACCCACGAAACTGCCCTAGTTTTGGTATACATAAAATATTTTGATCAAACAATGGGTTTTATTTCAGAAGATGGGGATTCATGAGCATTTGGGGTGAGAAATTCAAGTGAGACTCACAAAACTGCCCTAGTTTTGGTGTTTGGAGAAGAATTTGAATGAACGAGGGATGTTGTTTCAAAAGAGGTAGTGGAAATGGAAAGGATTGGGTGAAAAGGATTGCCCCAGTTGGTTTATTTTTCTTTCACTTGCCTTCGTTCAGATAATAGGGTGTTCCCTTCTTCATGAGACATTATTTTTCTTTCATTTTTTCTTCACTTTTGAAATCAACTCTTTGGTCTGATCAATTTATTGAAAAACTTTTTTTTATTTCTTTTGAAGCATTATCTAAACAATATGTATGAAATTTCCGATGGCTTGGAAGGGGTTGGATGAGATGACAAGGACCGACTAGGGAGCTGACCTAGTTTGATTTAGTCTCAGGGCACCAAGTATGTTTGGGCTTGCCCCAGCTATTGATGACATGAAGAAAATGATATGGACTTCAAAAGTTGGCCCAACTTGAGAGTATTGGATTGGCTTCAGTTTACAAAATGTGTTTGACTTCCCCATTTATTGATGAAAGGGTTAGACAAATTAAGAGGACTTCAAAGATTTCTCTGATTTGAGGACCTGGATTGACACACAGATTGTGTTTGATCTGCCCCAGTTATAGTAAGGCATGAAGAGGTTGAAATGTGGTAGGGACTCTATACGTTGCCTCTAGTGTAACCATGATGGTTAGGGTGAAATTGCCCTATCTTGGGATAAATGACAAGTCATATGAATGGTGAAATGAAGCAACTGTCTAGTTTGGATTTTAGAGAAAAAGGTTGGACAATTGTATGAAATTATTGGACAAGTTTGGGCTGAGAGTAGAGGATATGGTAGGAAATGAAGATGAAATCCATTAAAAAGGGTGAGAATGAAACGACGAAGGAGGATGCCCCTTATCTAATTGATTAACCAGGCTTATCAAAAACTGTTTCAATCACTGAAAGCAAATCTCAAAACCTATTTTTCAATTTTTATTTTTCCCTTTTTTTTTGGATTATGGACAAACCTTTCAGCACATCAAAATGATTTCCATGACTTAAACTTTTTGAAAGGTACCGACAATCAGTCTTGGATCTGTGTGGGCTTTATTATGCTTGTATCGTGATCAAAGCTAAGGGTATGAAAGCAAATATGGATAGTAAAAACTCAAAAAGATGTGATGGTATTTTGGAACAATGATCTTTGTTGCATCAAAAATTCATTTGCCTCTTATGTGTTGACCATTTCTCTTTTTTTTTTCTCTAAACATCAATTCTCTCTTTTTTTGTTTCTTGTTGATGTAACCAAATCATCATCATCATTTTTTTTGTCTTTTTCAAACTTTTTGATTCTGATGGATTTTTTATTGATGAACCGTTTGTCAAACAAAAGTGCAAACCATCAATGTGAGGTGACCCTTGTTCAAGGTAATTTGAAAGAAAAATATTTGCTCTTTTAAGTCTCAAAGGGGTAACAAAGGTTCACATTTTGTGTTTTATGATAAAGAAACATGGCCACACATCATTTCCAAAACATGATTATTTTCTCTTTAAAGAAATTTTAACTCAAGAAAAAAATTGGTTCATGTTAAAGTTTGTCCCTTGCTTTTATTCTTGTTGTTTTTTCTTTTTTTTTTGGCCTAAACCACCCTTTCAGGTTTTCAGTGTAGCAGACATTTTTTATTTTTATTTTCATGCTAAGAGATTTGCTCGCAGTCTATCCAGGCCAGTGTGCCCCTTTTATGTTGATCCTCAATGAAATTCAAAATGTAGGCTTTATGGTGAAAATGTAATGAAAAAAAGGATGAGTTTGAAAATCTCATGTTATGCAGATTAGACAAATGCTTCAAAAGATATGATATCAAACATTATCTATTCATTCAACCTACTGATTTGACCAAAGCATGCTTTGTTTTGATTTGTTTTGTTTTTTTCCAAAACTGCCTTCTTAGGTTTTCAGTCTAGCAAACTTTATTTTCTTTTTTTTTTCATTTTTCCTTCTTTTTAATAATTCTTTTTTCCCGATGGATTTAAGGACCACCCAACAAGTGTAGACAAGGACAAACTTAGAAAATCTACCAACTCTAGGGTTTATGTTTATCAACTTGGGTAATGTCAGTATTGATAGGGCAAATCCTTCATTGTAGGGAAGCCAGAGGATGGACTGTTTCAAACCATGAGCACACGAACATCTCAAAAGAAAAAGTCAAGTCGTTATCCTTGATTAAATATTTGACCCTAGAAAATCGTGACACCCCATTATTCTTTTTTTTTAAAGAAGTGAATTTGATGATTTGCGAGAAAAACAACTGACTCAAAATGTGCCTTTTTTATTTCCTTCCTCTCTTTTGCAGAGTCTGCATGATATGGATTAAAAAAACTATGTACATGCCACTATGACTAAAAACAACAATTGCAACGCAAGTTTGTGCCCAAGAGGCACTTACTCACTTGTATGTCGATGCGATTAAAGAGTACCATGCATGATATGCAACTAATTGAAAAAACCTACATGAGATGTAATGCATGTGCCTCAAGAGGCATTTATTCCCATGATATGATGATGAAATGTGATACAATTATTTGGAAACATCATGCATGATATGCAGAGTGACATAATGAAATGCATGAATGCAGAGTGACATAATGAAATGCATGTTTATGCCTCAAGAGGCACTTATTTTCATGAGATGTGATGTATGATATAAAAATGCTATGCGTGATTGTGCCTCAATAGGCACTTATTCACATGTACATTATGCACACCACAAGATGATGATTAAAGCAAGCAATCTCCCTTTGTGCTCAATAGAGGTTTCTAAAAATGTATTATAAAATTACACAGTCTGAAAATACATTTTTAATTATATAATCTAAGACATTTTTTTTCAATTTCAGAATTTAAACATGAACATTTTAATCATTTCCAACAACCCATAATAAAGATATAAAAAGCATGGGTTTGCCAAAAGTAAATGCATAGATTGTATCACATTAAGCTTCCTAGAGCCTAATTCGATATGGATATATCTAGGATTGAGGGAGTACTATACAGCAAGAAGAAACATTTTTAAATAAAAAGTGTATAGTGATAAAATAAACAAATAAAAACTGTATTAAGAAAGAAAAAAACATGGAATTAATCAACTTTGAGCCTCTAAACTTTTCCCTTGCGCTATATATTGTTTACGAAGACAAAAACGCAAAGGCTAACTGTGTTTGGATCAAGCGTTTTGCAATGAATAGTGTGAAGATGAGTGAGGAAAGCCAACTTTCCATGTGTGACTTTACTCATGTGCCTTTGCATTGTTCTTTGTTTTTTACACTATGTGCTTGCAGAAATTCGTGACGGATTGAGACTCTGCGAGTTGGATTTGCACTATTAGGAGCATCTTGGGGCATGTCCTTTTCGCTAATGGAGGGATGAAGGTGTATTATGTTGGAGGGAAGAGATTTGAGGAGAGTGAGTGTGGCATGGAGAGGTGTATCTATGGTGGGGAAGATGCATGTCACGAGAAAATGGTGATGGACATGAATCTTGCAGAACTCAACAAAGGAGGCTTAGTGCAGGCTTACAGGGAAAGATGTTGGTGACGTGAAAAATGTTTTATTATAATAATAATAATAATAATAATAATAATAATTCATATTTTATTTTAATATAATTAATAATAGTAATATTTTATTTTAAAATATTTTCGTGATTAAGGGTAAAATAGGAATTTTTTATTTATATCAATTAAAATATTTTTTAATTTATGAAACCTATAATATCACCCACTAATTTTCATGAATTTTTTTTTTCAAATTTTTCGATTTGTCATCATTTTTCTCTTAATTCAAATAACTCTATGTTTCGCTTCCTTTCTCTCTCGATCTATTGAAATCTACTCTGTACTATCTATTTTCAAATCCAAATACATTAAAGTTTTGATTTGTTGACCTAATTTTCTAATTATTTAAATATATGTAATTATTAAAAAGAAACACTTGAATATTTCTCTCGTTTAACATAAAAATGTATTTCTTATATAATTTAAATTATTTTTAGAACTTTTTCTAATTTTCGCCTTTGTTCCTTTTTGAAAAGTGTATTTATCCTCTCATTTGAATTATTTGATTTTTCTGAATCCTATAACTTCTTTTTTTGTTTGCTAAGTAAAGTTTCACGACTAAACTAAAGACGCTCTGTTCTTAGTACAAGAAATTTAAGATAGAAAATGATAGGTTGACATTCACATTTTACCATTTTTTTTACCACCTTAAGTGACATCACTATGTGGCATTCTATATTTTATTTTTAATTAATTTGTACCCTTTCACGCTGGCACAGGAGATTAAAATTATTTCTCGCGCGTGGACCCATTTTGGTCTCATTTTCACCTACCAACCCTCCCACCATTTTCATCCCAATTTTTCAAACCTGATTCGCTCATTCTCTCTGTTTGGTTTGTTCCTTTTCACCCACCAAGCCCCCACCCACGAGAGGAAAAAGCAATTTCATTTTGGCGGTGGCTCTACTTTAATGGCGAAACCAGGTCTACCATTTTTGTTTCCTATTTTCTCCTAAATATTTATTTTCTTCATTCCTTCCTTCTCACCCACAAAGCCTACCACCAAAACCTCCCATACACGATTGCTTCAAGGAACCCTAAAAGGGGCGTTCTCCAATAGGTTCAAACCACCAAGCAACCAATTTTAATTGTGGTTTTTTTAGGTATGTTCTTGCTCCATTTTCAGATGCCCTTACTTGTGAATGGATTGTTTCATGAGCATTGTTGTAGTCTTGGTGACAAATGTATCCATTATGCTTGATGTGTATAATAAAGAAAGAATAGATATTTAGGTGTGGTGTTTGGTGTTCTGCAATTTGAATACCTTAGTTATATTAAGTGTTTACCTCAGTTATCTATTTTGGACATTGAAGCATTATTTTTGAAATGAGATATTTTTCCCAATTCAAAGTGCAAAACCTAAACACTTAAAATCTACATAGACATTTATAATTGTCTTTATATCATGGTCTTTTGTTTTCTGATATCTGAATACCTTAGTTATTTTTGGGGAAGTGAATATTTGATTTATCAATGATGAGTAATGTTAGTGAAGACGATGATTGTAGCACGGACAAGAGGGTAAGACTTTTGAAAGTATTTTTTAAGCTTCAATATATTGATTTGATAGTGGCTTAATTGTAATGTTTCATTGGTGGCTCCAGATTTATTTCAGACATTCATGACGAATGCAATATGTTGCTTCTTTGACTAAGAAATTAACACATGAACAAATTATTTGTATTCAAAGAACACTGTTTGGATGCCAATTCTGATCATGAAGATGACAAAGGTCGTAAAAGAGATAAATACAGTGAGAAGTTGGAGGAAAGTAACTTGTATGCACAAATGAAGCATCAACCACACAGACGGTACAAAAGTCGTGCTATTCGAACTCCATTTGCGACTTATGGAAGGAGAAAACTGAATAAATAATTGGAAATTATTTTGAAATGTGTAATTGTTTGAACTTTTTAAATTTTAGAAGGGAGTTTAAAGGTTATATTATTTGACTAAGTTATGACCATTTTATCCATAAACAATGTAAGTTAAAAAGTACCTTCGAAGTTGTACTAAAGGCTATATTGTTTGATGTTATGTTTTGTGTGTGACAATTACTAGTTCATAATTTTTTACAGTAAAAATTGTATGTAGACCTCTGTTGTCGGATAGATTAGGAAGGTAACTATGTTTTGCAATGCACTTTCCAAACTCTAAATATATTTGTGCAAAAAGTACTATATGAGTTGCAAGTTAATTTGTCTTCAAGTGTATGTTAATTTTAGATATTTGTACTGGACTTTCCGGTCAAAAGGTTTTGTGCAAAATGTCATTTGTGGGTTACAAGTTAACTTGTCTTTAGTTACACGTTAATTTGAAATATGTGTAAGGCAAGTTTTTTCCCAATGACACTTAGACCTGGCTAAGAAGCAGGGCAAGGGGAGTGATATTGGTGTGCACAACTAGGTCCACCTTGGGAGGGAGAGAATTGTGTTTCCAAAATTGTCAACATTTTATTGTGCAAAACGTCCTTTGTGGGTTTCAAGTTAATTTGTCTTGAGTTGCAAGTTAATTTCAAATATGTGTAAGGTAAGTTATTTCCCAAATGTACTTGGACCTGACTAAGAAGTGGTGGCAAAAGGTGTGGTATTTCTGTGCACAGATGGGGAAACCATGTGAGGAAGGAAATACACATTCCTCTTGCCCATTCCAAAACTCTATTAACATTTAATATGCAAAACCCTATTGGTGGGTTACTAATTATTTTTTCTTGAGTTGCATGTTAATTTCAAATATGTGTAAGGCAATTTTTTTTCAAAAGAGGCACTTAGATGTAGTTAAGAAGCAGTAGGAAGGGGTGTGGTATTGGTGTGCACAAATGGGGTGCACCATGTAAGGATGAAAATTATGTTTCCTACTGCACTTTCCAAAACTGTTAACATTTTATTGTACAAAAAGTCCTTCGTGGATTACAAGTTAATTTGTTTTGAGTTACAAGTTAATTTCAAATATGTTTAAGGCAAGTTATTTTCCAAATGCACTTAGACATGGCTAAGAAGCAATGGAAAAAGGTGTGGTATTGGTGTGCACACTTAGGGAACACTATGTGAGGAAGGAAATACGCATTCCTCTTGCCTTTTCCAAAACTGTCATTATTTAATGTGCAAAAATCCATTGGTGGCTTACAAGTTATTTTGTCTTGAGTTGCATATTAATTTCAAATATGTGTAAAGCATTTTGTTTTCAAAAAAGACACTTAGACCTGGTTAAGAAGTAGTAGGAAAGGGTGTGGTATTGGTGTGCACAACTGGGGTTCACCATGTGAGGATGAAAATTGTGTTTCATACCGCAAAACTATCAAGATTTTATTATGCAAAAAGTCTTTTGTGGGTTACAAGTTAATTTGTCTTAAGTTACAAGTTAATTTTAGATATGTGTAAGACAAGTTTTTTCCCAAATGCACTTAGACTTGGCTAAGAAACAATGGCAAGGGGTGTAGTGTTGGTGTGCACAACTTGGGAGCACCATGTGAGGATGGGAATACACATTTCTTCTGCCTTTCCAAGACCCTGTCAACATTTAATGTGCAAAATCTCATTAATGGATTACAAGTTATTTTGTCTTGAGTTGCATGTTAATTTCAAATATATGTAAGGCAATTTTTTTCTTCAATTCAAAAAAGGCACTTATACCTGATTAAGAAGCAGTAGAAAGGGGTGTGTTATTCGTGCGCACAACAAGGGTGCACCATGTGAGGAAAGGCATATACATTCCTCTCGCACTTTCAAAAACTTTATCAACATTAAATGTGCAAAAACTACCCAAATTTCAATACCAATATGAGACCAATGCTCCTTTTAGGGTTCCTTGAAGCAATCATGTATGGGAGGTTTCTTTGGTGGTAGGTTTCGTGGGTGGGAAGGAATGAAGAAAACAAATATTTGGGAGAAAATAGAAAACGAAAATGGTAGACCTGGTTTCGCCATTAAAGTAGAGTCACCCTCAAAATGAAATTGCTTCTTCCTCTCGTGGGTGGAGGCTTGGTGGGTGAAAAGGAACAAACCAAACAGAGAGAATGAGCGAATGAGGTTTGAAAAATTGGGGTGAAAATGGTGGGAGGTTGGTAGGTGAAAATGAGACCAAAAAAAATGGTGGGAGGGTTGGTAGGTGAAAATGAGACCAAAATGGATCCACGCGCGGGAAATATTTTCAATCTCCTATGCCAGCGTGAAAGTGTACAAATTAATTAAAAATGAAATATAGAATGTCACATGGTGATGCCACTTAAGGTGGTAAAAAAAGTAGTAAAATGTGGGTGTCATTCTATCATTTTTCATTTAAGATTAGAAGCTGACAATTGAAAATGGATCTTAAGGTCGACAATCGAGACACATAAACTTTATAATTCATATCAATTTTCGAAATGATAAAAAAGAATGGATGTTGACGTAGCATGTTCTCTCAATTGTACTTTTTATTATTGAGAGAAATTAATATGGATTTTTTAGAATTGATAGTGAAGCTTATTAAATAGAAAATGAAACATATACTATCTTTCACTATGCTACAGGTACATCTGTTAACCCAAATCATAAATAATGCGTAGAAAGATCTTTCAAAGAATGTGTTGTTATTATTTGTAACAAACTAATTGAATGGCTAAATTGTTTGGCATTTGAGGTGTCAAATAAATTAAATTTCCTTAACAAACTAAAAACTAATAAAAATTCCATCATATAAAGCCAATATTTAAAAGTAACTTTTGAGAAAAAATAAATAAATTAGTATATCAATTGAAAGGATCAGAAATACTTTTTTTCCGAACAAAAGTGATTAATTATGTGAAAACCTAGCTATCAGTTTACAACTTGGAGGAATCTACCTATAATTTTTATTAAACTTATGTGTCATACGCGGTTTCAATTCTTCCCTGATCACTCAGTGGAGCGTGTGCGTGAACATATATATATATATATATATATATATATATATATATATATATATATATATATATATATATATATAATATCATATATTTGGATATGCCTGTTTCCTTTTTCCATGATATATTCACTTTCTTATCAATAGTTCAGTCATGTATTATGTATTAGTACCCTGACCCACCAAAAAGAATAGATAAATTACAAAAATATATATATCGAAGAAAAATTCACATACAATACAAAACAAGCTTGTAAAGAAACATCTCAGTTGTAAAAGGTAGAGGTAGATATATTAAGATAAAAATTAATATGCAGAGTACTACATGCACTTGCATAGTCTTGCTTACTTTGAAGCACCACAGATTTGTTGTCTTGAGAGACACGAGCAGTTATTACAATTAACATATAAATATACGTTCATGTTGACCAGATTATAAACTGGAGATATGATGATCCTGATACATCTAAATACAGTGATAATTATTGCATCATATTAATCTACAAATACACGTATATATATAATAATAATATATATATGTATATATAGTATAAAATTGTTGTTACTTTTTGTATGATGAGGTAGCAATCTAGGAATTGGCAGAGGCACCTCCCTTGATTGAAAGAGGAGAACCACAGAGAGAGGTATTCTCAGTTCTGGAGTTAAGAAACACCACAATAACTGTAATGTCATCATGGATGTGCCTCCTCATGCCTTGCTCAATCTTTTGGAGGTCAGAAAGCCTCATTTCACACTTCTTAGCAGCTTCTCTGAGTGCAGCTTTCACAAGTCTTCTGGCAATACCCTGTTACATGAAACAAGTGCATGGAAATTAGCATAGTTAGAAACAGAAAGGAAGATTCTTGTATGGATATGAAGAAATAATGGAAGCTTACGTTTGGTGGGTTGTTGTTGACTATGTTCACAGCCTCTTGGTTGGTAAGATGCTCCCATAAACCATCAGAAGCAAATATGAGAAATTGATCATCTGGGTGGAGTGTGTGGGATGATGTTGATGGCTCACAACTAAGAATCGGCCTGAAGAATGTTTCTGCGAGTCTATACTTTGCTGGTAGAGGATCCCTGTTGAATTCTGCTTTCTTCAGATATGCGTCCCCAATGGATCGTGAAACCTGCCATAACCAGTTCTATATTAAATTGGTTCTGGTTCTCAGTAATTAACAAATAATACAAACTTCTGTTTGTTTGTTTTCTTTGCTGAAAAACATTTGAGCGTGCAACTTGAAATCTTTAGCAGTGACATAAGGAAATAGATTAGATCTACCAATTTTGTACCTGAATGAGGCCTTTGACACGCCAAACGTTTTGTCTCAATACGACGATTTGTGAATCAAAAGGGTGCTTTGAGCGAAGTTCATCTCTCACTGTTTCTTGGTTAACATTGTGTTCTGTAGATAATTGTATAGCTTCTGTTTCCCTTGTTGCTCTCTCTACTCTTCCTAACACCACCCGGGAGTCACCAGAATTTGCAATATATATCATTCCATTGCAAATTACCCCCACCAAGCAACAAGTTCCCGTAGATGCAATCTCAGGCTTACTCAGCCACTGTTTCTTCACAAGAGACAGAAAACTCTCCTCTGTTGCTGCATATGCCCTTTTGATAACATGTTCTGACATACCTTGATGTTCAGCTGCAAGCCCTGGATCACACAGAAAATGGATTCAGTGAAGTCACAAACTGAAAATAAAGGTTCCCATATTGCATGAGGCCAAGATATGCATAGAAAGTTGTAATTTTTGTTTAAGGGTGAGTAGGAATACATGATAAATTGATGGTAATAGAGAATCTGCATAAAACAAGATCTAGAGAAACAATATTATGGATGAATTTGAATCAGAATAAAGAATTAAAGCATACTTTTGAGATTGCAGAAGAGATTGTCAATGACAAACTGTGAGGCCTCGCTTCCACCATGGCCATCATAGACACCTATAAAAGTCCCTTGAGGGCCCAAGGGGTTGGAACTCAAAGGTCCAGATTCAAGTTCACCTCGATCCTCTAATGAACTATTGGCCTGAACTACAGCCATTGAGAATTCCCCATAAAGATGGCTTCCCAAATCCTTGTACCATAGAAGTCCATCAACTCTCCCACTCCCATCTCCTTCATCACCATCAACAATCGGTTTCCAACAGGATCTAACCATCATTTGGCTACCCCTTTTGTTTTGCAAAACCTTATGTTTCACATAAACACCCAAGTGATCCACCAATTGAACAAACACCAACTTCTTCTTTGATTTTGCTTGGAGCACACGACCTCAGTTTCTGAATTTATATACACGCGTCCTGCAGAAGCGGATAAAACTGGATAAGAACAAAATTGAGATAAAGGCAAAAAAGGTATGGGAAGAACTTGCTGAGAAATGTACCTTGGAAAGTGAAAAGAAATAGTTTTTCATGCAAGAAGAAAAAATACGGAGGCGTGTAGGTAGGTACTTTGTACCTTGAATCCTAGTTGAATGCGTTTGGAGTTGAGAAGTGTGGCATGATTGAGAAACAAATTTAGCTGTAAAAGCACATAAAGATTGAATGGCAGAGTTGGTTTGTGATCTCAGTGGGCAAGGAGAGAAGGATTTGGAGGTTTATGGCAGAAGATCGTAAGAGAAGTAGTGTCAGACGAGATCTAAGATGAGGAGGGGGGGAGAGATTTAATAAACAGCATAGTCTGACATTGCTGTTCTTGTCCTTTTATTTGTCCCTTGTAATTAATGTTTATGTGGCCTAGTGGGTTTCTAAACTTCTTTATTTCATGGCTGAGATTTTCAGTTCCATCATCTTTTTCAGCAATAATCCTAAGTTTATAGACAACTATGTTCGTATAACACTTCCACTTTCCAATCTTTTGGGTTAACGTTAACGTCATCCTTTTCCCCTGGTTTAATTTTCGTGATAATCAAACACTTTATTACATTTTCAGTTTATGACCGACAACGTTCTGTGACCCTCTTGCATTCTTCTAATTTCCTTTTAATCAAGATTTTTGGCACATTTAAGTTTTTTTAAATAATTAAGCAAGAGTTTTATAATGTTCCAATTTTCAGGAAAACTTAAGACCATTTCGTGTAAATAACTGCTTTAAAAATACTACGTACATTTTTTTGTCACTAATCACCACATCTTGTAGATATTTCATTACACAAACGTCAAAACAAACTAACATTCAAACTTTAAATTAAGTTATATCATGTAAATGTGCTATTTTACTTTTTATTCAATTTCTATGCTACTTTCCATTAATTTTAATGTTAAAATACGTAGAGAAAAAGTAATCATCACTTCAAATTTTATATATTTTCTATTTTCAAAATATTTTTTAAGATATTTTTAGTTTTTAATTTGTAATTTTAATTCGTACACCCTATGGGATTGTCGAAATCTGTAAGCCTAACGGAAACTTTTTAATGCGTAAAAGAAGTCTTTGACCCCTCAAAATCATCAATAATCCATAATCATAATTAACGAACATGATTATAACTAAAATGAGTACTCCATTTAATTTATTTGTATTGTTGTCTAGAATTTGTAAACATAACAATATCTAAAATTACACTTTCTTTTTTTTAACTTTTTTGGAGTAGTTAATTTGATATTTATACTTTCTTTTTTTTAACTTTTTTGGAGTAGTTAATTTGATATTGTATTTTATATTAATTTTCCACTTCAAATCTCGTTTATTTATATTCTCATCATACTCTTTTAAAATATTTTCATTTTTAACTTTAGTTTTCCTATTTCATCATATGGGATTAGTGAAAACATGTAGATCCACCAAATGCATAAAAGAAGACCTTGATCACTAACTCTATGTTGGCTGGCAATGAAGGAAAATTACAGAAAATGTTTATTTTTTTAAAATAATAAATTAATTAATTAAACATAAGTAGTTTGATTATAAATTTCCTATGCATTTATTTACGAGAGACGATAAATGGAAAATTTTGAAAAATATGATATTTTTTATTTGACTTTTTCTTCATACGCAAATGGAATATAACATATAGGAAAGAAAATCTGTTTTTTTTTTTTCTCAGAAGTTTGACCGTAATTTATAAATGATTTCGGTCGAAATTTTGTGATTGTTTGGTCTATGCATCTTTAAAATTATTGTTTTTATCCCTATTTCAGGATGGTGTTAAAAATAACGAATAACGTGTTACATGTTATTTAATTTTGTTATAAAATAAAAAAATAGTAACAGACACTTTTTACAAAAATTGAAAAAAATACATTTTTGATCTCTGAAGTTTGAACTTAATTTAAAAATGATTCCTAATCAAAACTTTGTAGCGGATAGAAATATGTGTTTGATCTCATTCTTGTACTCTTCGTCCTTCGAGTTCTTACATTCTTCTTCTTCCTCACACCTTTTTCTATATCAAATTACTATAACATTGATGATTTATTAAGTAACCTAAAAAACATATATTCATTGTTCTCTGTGCCATTAGTTTCATTTCATTTGGAAAGTCCTCATCTCTTTCTTTTGTTATCCTCTGTTATCACAATCTTTGATTATACAATATTTTTTTCTTTCTGTGTAGCTTTGTTGAAACAATGTTATATATATATATATATATATATATATATATATATATATATCACAAAATATAAACATCAATTCCATTTAATCAAATAGTTTTTAACGCACACATTTTATAATTTCTCCTTTTTTAATTTTTATTTGATTATTTTTAAAATTTTTCAAATTAAAATATTTTATGCTATCAATTTCAAGTGTTCAACCTATAAACCCTTGTAATGTTGTGTTCTTTCGGCTTTTATATGTTTCCTTTGCTGTAACTTTAATTTTTTATAAAAAAAAAAATACTAATATTCAAAACACTAAAGGATTAGAATGGGTATACCCATACACGATGAAAATGAGGATTAACAACGACATATTTTTAGAAAATATTTGGTATGCAAAAATAACTTACAAAATTTTAAGTGTCAAATATATAAAATATACTATAATTTAAAAAATATGTTTTTTCTATATTAATTTAAATGCATAAAAGAATTAAAAATCTGCATTATTGTGAATGAGATATAAATTTTATAATCATCGAATATAAATATAAATTTTTATATGAGATAGTTAATCATGCACCTACCATTCTCATGTCTACCAATAATCTATTCTTCAAGATTTTTTCATATAAGAAAACTTGAATTCAAGACCTAAATTCTTCAAACTTAGTTTCGCTCAAACTAACACTAACATAATATCCATAATTCAATCAAATAACATGAAACCCCCGTCGTTGCAACTAGAATACTCGCGATTTTAGTTCACTTGTTCGCTGCATAATGGTGGTCATCACGATTCCGAGTCACTTATGGCTAGAGCTGTTAAAATGGGTTGGAACCCGCGAGTTAACCCAGTTCATCATGGGTTCGGGCCGGGTTGGGTTGAAATTTTTTTACAAATTTTAATACAGGTTAATTTTTTACCCGACTCATTTAGAATTCGACTCATCCGGGTTGAACCCGTGGTGAGCTGTGTTGGCTCACCAACCCGTAGATAAAAGGGTCACACAAATGTTTTTTATTTATTTTTATTAAGTTGGGCTTTACATTTGGGTTAGGTTGTTTTTTTATCCAAACCATAAATATTTGTATTTTTTTTATTTTGATTTGTATTTGAATTGTATTAAAAGATTATTTAAAATTTAATTAGAATTACAATTTAGTTTTGACTGAAAAAAAAATAAAAAATAGTATTTTTTTAATTAAGTGAACTCGTTAGCTAACCCGTTTAACCCGCTAACCCGTGGTGGGCCGAGCGGGGTTCGAATTTTTTTGGCTCGCTAAAAAGTGAATTGGGTTGGGTTGACTCAGTAAATCATCAACCCGTGGTGGGTCGAGTCGGGTCGGACCGGGTTACCCATTTTTACAGCTCTACTTATAGCCAACAATTTTACCACGGAAAAAATTAGGGCCTTTAAACATGTGTTTCATATTGAATCATTTTCAAAAATAAAATAAAATTAAAAGCCATAAACACAAAACACAAACTAATGTTCAACAAACAAAATTTAATTAATAAAACACGTGTTGAAGATGTGTCAGCACATGTGTCAAGATATTTGCTAATGATGTGGGACATCGTTTGTCATGCAGGATTGTTTTTAACCCAGTCCAGAAATAGAAATAAAAAATAATGACTTTGACAGTGCAGTGACCAAACAGTAATCAAATTTCATCCAGAGACCACTTTTAAAATAAAATAAAATTTCATTGACGAAAAACATTATATTTATATATATATCTATAACAATATATAAAGGGGATTCCCCTTTCTGTGTCCACTTTCTTTAATTCCTATTTTACCCTTTTTAATAATATAATAAATTATTTATTATTTTTAAAATTGTTTCAAAAGTAACCGTTATTTTAAAGTTTGTTTTTCTCTGCAACCACATCATTTCTATTCCTTTCGTGAAGTTGTTTTGCGTTGCTTATTGTCTTTGTTTTCACACTCACTTTGTCGATGTTATTTATTTTCATTGGACTTCATTGGAGAAAACAATAACGGTATTTTCCATTGTTCCTTTTCATTTATGATTATTCGCTTTGGGTAATTGTCCAATTTCCTTTTTTCATTTATGTTATAGATGTTGGCGACATCTTCTTCGTTGGTGATGGAAATCAGGGTCTCCAAGTCTCCCTTGGGTAATTGACACTTCAAGATCACGAACGAACCGCAAAACTCAGTAAGTTTGACTATCACTTCTGCACAACGACGCATCAAAACGTTAAATTAAATTCATGAAACAAAGTAACGAACCTGAAAAGGAGATGAATGAACAAAGGAACAACAAAAACACTTACTTTCGGAACCTCCAAAACATGCCAGATTCAAAGCCAACTTAAGGATACTTCATATCTGGAACATTGTAATATATTTCATATCTGTTTTCAAATTAAATTAACGCAATGTATTCTAATTTATTTTAAAAAGTACCGTGGCCACTATAAGATAATTTTCTAAACAAAAGCTGTAGTTTATATATAGATTAAATTATTTTAACTTTGAAATCTGAAGGTTAATTAATTCTTAAATTATCAAGCACTGTGCAAAGGAACAGTGTAAAGTTTTTCGTTATGGAGATAGAAGATGAGCGAAAACTGTAAAATAACAGAAAATTGCAAAATGTATATAAAATGTAGGCTGAATTAAAAAGTTCAAAATACACACAGGCGCATAATTCAGCCTGTGTTTTAAAGTTCAATTTTGTGACAGAGAATACCGAAGACTATAGTATTCATCAGTTTTTAAGTTTGATTATTTATAGAAATCAATTAAACTTAATATTTTTAAAAATAGATGCTTGAACAATTTTAATACGGTTGGAAACAAAAAAACTTAAGGCACTAATGTTAGATTTATTTATATTTAGCCAGTATACATCTTAATGTTCTAATTAAAACATCTATAACAATATATAAAGGGGATTCCCCTTTCTGTGTCCACTTTCTTTAATTCCTATTTTACCCTTTTTAATAATATAATAAATTATTTATTATTTTTAAAATTGTTTCAAAAGTAACCGTTATTTTAAAGTTTGTTTTTCTCTGCAACCACATCATTTCTATTCCTTTCGTGAAGTTGTTTTGCGTTGCTTATTGTCTTTGTTTTCACACTCACTTTGTCGATGTTATTTATTTTCATTGGACTTCATTGGAGAAAACAATAACGGTATTTTCCATTGTTCCTTTTCATTTATGATTATTCGCTTTGGGTAATTGTCCAATTTCCTTTTTTCATTTATGTTATAGATGTTGGCGACATCTTCTTCGTTGGTGATGGAAATCAGGGTCTCCAAGTCTCCCTTGGGTAATTGACACTTCAAGATCACGAACGAACCGCAAAACTCAGTAAGTTTGACTATCACTTCTGCACAACGACGCATCAAAACGTTAAATTAAATTCATGAAACAAAGTAACGAACCTGAAAAGGAGATGAATGAACAAAGGAACAACAAAAACACTTACTTTCGGAACCTCCAAAACATGCCAGATTCAAAGCCAACTTAAGGATACTTCATATCTGGAACATTGTAATATATTTCATATCTGTTTTCAAATTAAATTAACGCAATGTATTCTAATTTATTTTAAAAAGTACCGTGGCCACTATAAGATAATTTTCTAAACAAAAGCTGTAGTTTATATATAGATTAAATTATTTTAACTTTGAAATCTGAAGGTTAATTAATTCTTAAATTATCAAGCACTGTGCAAAGGAACAGTGTAAAGTTTTTCGTTATGGAGATAGAAGATGAGCGAAAACTGTAAAATAACAGAAAATTGCAAAATGTATATAAAATGTAGGCTGAATTAAAAAGTTCAAAATACACACAGGCGCATAATTCAGCCTGTGTTTTAAAGTTCAATTTTGTGACAGAGAATACCGAAGACTATAGTATTCATCAGTTTTTAAGTTTGATTATTTATAGAAATCAATTAAACTTAATATTTTTAAAAATAGATGCTTGAACAATTTTAATACGGTTGGAAACAAAAAAACTTAAGGCACTAATGTTAGATTTATTTATATTTAGCCAGTATACATCTTAATGTTCTAATTAAAACATATTTTATAAACTTTTTAATTCAGCCTACATTTTATATCCATTAGTTCAGCCTACATTTTAATTCAGCCTACATTTTATAACAATTGCAAAATCTTTAAATCTATTCAATGCATAATAATGTTTAGGCATGTGAATTTAAATAGTTATGATGAGATGCAAATCGATGTTCGTGGTTCTTTATTGTGGATTTTCCATTATTAAATATTTGTTCCTTCGGTTAAAATTCTCACCTTTATGTATATTTAAACCATATCCAACAAACTATTTACTCTATCAAGAAGATGCTACTATAAGTAACAGTAGAGTTTTTTCAACCATTGGACTGATTCGACTTATCTGAATTTGATTCATAAAAAAAAAAAAGAAGATGAAATTTAGATTTAACCTGATTCATTTATAATTTAGATGTGACCAAATCCAGTTAAAAGTATAATCCATTAATAATGATTTTTTTAATATTTTTATTATAATTATTTGCCGTTTGTAATTATATTAATTGATAATTTAATATTTAAGAATTATTATGATATTAATAATATTTATTTAAATATTTAATTTATCTGTTGGTCCATATATATAAACTAACGGTTTAATTTTTAACAATTATTTTTACAATAATATTTTATAAAATAAATATTTTTTATTATATTATTATAAATAAGTGAGTTATATTATAATATAATAAATATATAAAATAAATATTATAATAAGATTAGTGTTAAAGTAATAAATTATAACAGTATAATCATGTATTAATATGAAATTTAAGATGTAATTTTCTTCTTATTATTGTACAAATCTCTATGTCCCTAGCCTTATGTCCAAACAAAACATAAAATATACTAATACTAAGCAATTTTTTTTAGAAATTAGCAACTTTTTTACATTCTGTGTTATTTTAAAACTGACAAATTACTTTTTTTAATTATGAATTTTTTTTTTCTTCAGTAACTTGCTAACTAGCCTGTCATCATTTGCATTGCTGCTCTTCATTGTTACATCAAATCAAATTTTGTAGTCTTTCTACTCACACATTTAGGTATTTCTTCCTATATCATTATCTTCTTTTAGTTTTATTTGTTGTACATATTATGCACTACTTTCATTGTCCTTCTTTTCATTCATTACTTTCTTCCAAGTAATACATTTTTAAATTTATATTAATTTTGGATTTATTATTTATTATTTATTGTTTAAATAGACAACATACCTAAATGGAAAATATTCCTTCTAACAAATCAACATCAGAACAACAAAGACAAAGATGGAGAATAAATGCTGCAAATAGAAGACGTAGAATGACCCCCCAACAAAGACTTATTGAACAGTCTAAAAGAAGGAAAAATAATCCTGAAAACACAACCAACATTGTCCAAATGCCAAACAGAGCTCCCCGATTGAGAATGACATCTATTCGACAAATGGCTCGGTCCGTAACTAATGCAGGTAACATCACATTTTTCCTCATCACTATTGTATGTAAACTATATATTCGATTTAAATAAAATTTAACTTAGCTTCTAAATATTAGGTTATGGTTTGGTCCCACAAAGGTTTGCAGGACGTAATGATAATGACGAAGAACCAAGTAATACACATATTACTGAAACCCTACATGGTCAGTCAATTTTATTCATCAATATTTAATCCATGTTATTTACTTACCATTTTATGAAATATTTACATATTTATATTTATTATGCTTCATGCTTTCACATAACAGGTTCTCCTCATGCACCGCAAAGGTTTGAAGAATATAATGTATATGAAGCATTGTCAAGTACTTCACCTGTCAGTAACATAGATTGTGGTTAGTACACTATATTTGTATTATGTACAACAGTAAAAAACATATATAAACAATAATGTATTCTAACAATCTTAAAAATACTTCATAGATAATTACATTTACTTACGCTTAAATGTAAAATTATATCTAACCCTATACAAAAAAGTATAATACAACTTCTTTGTTTAGGTTTAAACCCACCTCATCACTACTGTATGTCATTAGCCGAGAAAATCCTTCCGAATATGCTTACATTCTTTTTAGTTCTTTCCTGTAAAGTATATATTTGCTTCAAATACAATTTATCTTATTTTTTAAATATTAGGTTATGGTTTTGCCCCACAAAGGTTTCCAGGACGTAATCATAGTGAAGCAGGACCAAGTAATACGCACATTACTGACAGGTTTCCAAGACGTAATGATAATGAAGCAGGACCAAGTAATACGCACATTACTGACAGGTTTCCAGGTCGTAATGATAATGAAGCAGGGCCAAGTAATACACACATTACTGGCACTGAACATGGTTAGTCAACTTTATTCATCAATAGTTAATTTATGTTGTTTACATACCATTTCAAAAAATATTTTCATTCTATTTATTTACTATTATAGGATTTGTAATTATGATTTTGATATAATTTATTACGATGTTGAAAAATAAAACACCTTTAAGTATCGTTAATTTTCGCAATTACTTCCTTTTTTTTCTCTATGTATCAAGATATGATTATACTTTATTACCAACTATCATGGTTTTTAATTTTCTCTTTATTTATTACAGTGATATTGGTTTTTTATTATGCACTTTTTTTCATTGATTTAATACCACACAGGTTATGGTTTTCCTACACAAAGATTGGAAGGATGTAATCATAATGAAGCAGGACAAAGTAATACACACGTCAATGCCCTTCAACATGGTTAGTAAATTATTTCCATCAATAGTTAATACTAATTTTGGTACCATTGAACCTTATTTGTATCTTTTTCCTACCATAATTAATACATGTTGTGCTTTAAGAATGCACTTTTCATACTTTTGGAATTTATAATACTACATTATTTACTATTCCTCCAATTTATCACAATAATGTAGATATGCTACATGGATTCCCCCGAACACATAATAGTGCTAGAAATTTTTTAAATACGGTTCCGATGCTCAAATTTCAATTGTCTACACCAACTACATGTCCACATTGTCATGCACGATTATTTTATCATGAATCGCGCGATATGTGTTGCTCTGGTGGGAAAGTCTTACTTCCACGTGTTCCTCCTCCACATGAGCTTCTTCAAATATTTTCAGATCAAACATCTGAAAGTAGACATTTTAGACAACATATAAGAAGTTACAATCATGTCTTCTCATTCACTTCTCTTGGTGTTCATATGGATGAAACTATAGTAGCAAATGGTCGTGGTATATATAGTTTTCGTGCTCAAGGTGCAATCTATCATAGGATAGGAGGATTTTATCCAAATGATGGGTCCAGACCCCGGTTTTTGCAGTTGTACATTTATGACACTGAACATGAATTACAAAATAGGATGTTGGAAAACCCTCAACTTCATCAAACTATTGTTCATAAATTGCAACAAATATTACACCGGTGCAATCCTTTTGTGCATGTATTTCGACAACTTGCTCAAGAACCAAATATTCAGATATGTTCTTTACTCATTAAAGAGCGTCCTGCGAATCAACCACAGTATAATCTTCCAACTGCATCTCAAGTAGCAGCTATTATTGTTACTGCAGACACAGAATCAATGGCACGTGGCCGAGATATTAAAGTTGTAGGTCATGATGGAAATTTAATAAACATACAAGAAACCGTAGGATATTATGATCCTTTACAATATCCTTTATTATTTCCATTTGGAACATATGGCTGGGACACCAACACAAAAAATCATAATGGCCAAAGTATCTCTTGTCGAGAATATTATAGTTTCATGCTTCAGGTAACTTCTATCATAATTATCCCAGTTTCATTAAATTATGTAATATTAAGAAGGCTAACATATTTTAGAAACACGTGATTATTTAATGTAGATTCGTCCAAATGATCAGTCTGTAATATTACAAGCGGGACGACTTTTACAACAATATGTTGTAGATAACTACGTTAAGATTGAGACCGGAAGGTTACGATGGATTCGTAATCATCAAAACAACATTCGTGCTGAAGTGTACCAAGGTTTGCAGGATGCTTTGCATGAAGGACAAACTCACGCAGGTAAATATATTTAAAACAACATTTATTACATCTAATTATATTATCATTCACTCTTTCATTTCTTTGAAGATACTGTTGGAAAGAGGACAATATTACCATCGTCATTTATTGGTAGTCGTCGAGACTTGACACAACGATATCAAGATGGTATGGCAATTGTTGCTCACAATGGAAAACCTGATATTTTTCTTACAATGACATGCAATCCATCTTGGAGTGAAATTTCTTCTGAACTACAAAATCAACAAACTCCACAAGATCGCCCTGACTTGCTCACAAGAATCTTTCGAGCAAAATTTGAGCAATTGAAGGAAGATGTTGTTAATAAAGGAGTCCTCGGAAAAGTTAATAGTTATATGTATGTTACTGAATTTCAAAAACGTGGGTTGCCGCATGTACATATGCTATTGATCTTAGATAATAATGATAAGTTACGTGATCCACAAGATTATGATAGCATTGTGAGGGCAGAAATACCAAATAAGGCAGAAGAACCACAATTGCATGAAGCTGTGTTGAAACACATGATACATGGTCCTTGCGGAACTCTCAATCCTAGATCACCATGTATGAAGCGCAATCAATGCCAAAAGAGATTTCCCAAGGATTTCTTGGAAGAAACACGACAAGGTAATGATTCATATCCACAATATAGAAGACGTTTTGATGAACCAATTTCCATAAATAGAAATGTGACTGTTGACAATAGATGGGTGGTTCCTTATAATCCTTGGTTACTCTTAAAATACGACTGTCATATAAATGTTGAGGTCTGCAGCAGCATCAAAAGTATTAAATATTTGTATAAGTATGTTTACAAAGGACCGGATCGAGTAGCAATGGAGATTCATAGAGGACCAATTATAGATGAAGTCCAGCAATATCTCAATGCTAGATGGATTTGTGCTCCCGAGGCTTTATGGAAAATCTTCAGATTTACAATCTATCGAATGAATCCAGCTGTTGAAAGATTGCAAATTCATTTACCAAATCGACAACAAGTGCGATTTTATAAGCACCAAAACATCAATGACGTGTTGAATGATGATAACAACTCCAAAACCATGCTCACACAATTTTTTGCACTCAATCAAAGAGATCCCCAATCTAGAACATTTTTGTATCGGGAAATTCCAGAGCATTATTGTTGGAATAATAGACATAAGGAATGGTATCCAAGAAGGTCAAACAAGAAAGTTATCGGCCGAATGTATACTGTATCTCCTTCTGAAGGAGATAAGTTCTTCTTGCGGGTTTTGCTTTCTCACATAAGAGGACCAACCAGTTGGGAATATCTATTATCACCAAATGAAACATATTGTCACACATTCAAAAAGGCGGCTGAGAAATGGGGCTTTTTAGAAAGTGACAATAGTATTCATGAATGCTTAGTTGAAGCATCAACTTTACAAATGCCATATGCTTTACGAAGACTATTTGTGACCATATTACTTTTTTGTGAACCAACTGATGTTAGAAGCCTTTGGAATCACTTCCACACCTATATGCTAGAAGATTATACTTCAACCAACACTTCTGTCAATGAGAACTTGATTCCTATGTTATTGAGGGATTTAAATGACCTTTTAATTCAGCATGGTAAAACAATCAAGGATTTTGATTTGCCACCTTTATCTTATGATGCATTGGCAACTACTTCAGTACCAAGAATTATACAAGAAGAATTATCAATACAGATACCTACTGAAGATGTTGACAATGTACACAGATTGAATCATGACCAACTCATTGCCTTCAATACCATTTTAGATGTAATCAACCGTAATCAAAGTCAAGTCTTTTTTGTGGATGGACCAGGCGGAACCGGTAAAACATTTCTTTATCGTACTTTAATTGCACATTGTAGGAGCAACGGTCAAATTATTTTAGCTACAGCCTCCTCTGGTATAGCAGCAACATTATTACCGGGTGGTAGAACTGCACATTCTCGATTTAAAATACCTATCAATGTCGAGGCCGGTTCGTTTTGTTCTATAAGTAAACAATCAGATCTTGCAAAACTAATAAAAATAGCAAAGGCAATTATTTGGGATGAAGCACCCATGATTAACAAATATGTTTTGGAGGCACTAGATCGAACATTAAAGGACATTCTAGATTCTGATGCTCCATTTGGGGGGAAAGTGATCATATTAGGAGGTGATTTTCGTCAGGTACTGCCAGTTGTTCAAAAAGGTACAAAAGCACACATGATTTCTGCCTGTATTATTAACTCTCATTTATGGAGTAACACAAAGATATTACATTTACAACAAAACATGAGATCATTACAAGATCACAATTTTGCTGAATATCTCATGCGCATTGGAGATGGTATTGAACCAACACAAGTTGATGACATGGTTAAAATACCCCAACAACTAGCAATATCATGGGAAGGAGAAACCTCAATACAACACCTCATATACCAAACTTTTCCTCAGTTACAATTTCATACATGGGATGCATCTTATATGGCTGAACGAGCCATACTAACTCCAAAAAATGAAGATGTAGAAAAACTTAATGACATAATTATCGATCTATTTCCAGGAGAAGATCGTAATTTGTTGTCATTTGATGAGGTTGAAGGAGACACATATCATTTATACCAACATGAGTACTTACACACTATTTGTCCAGGAGGTTTGCCACCACATAACTTAAAGGTTAAAAAAGGATCACCGTTAATGTTGTTGCGAAACATAGACCCTAAATCTGGGTTATGTAATGGGACAAGATTATTATGTCGTGGGTTCTATATGAACATGCTGGATGTTGAAATATTGACAGGTCACCATGCAGGAAAAAGAGCTTTCTTACCAAGAATTAAACATAAAACAACAGAGAGTGCAGGTCTTCCTTTTGTGCTTATTAGGAAACAATTCCCTGTGAGATTGAGTTTTGCAATTACCATAAATAAATCACAAGGACAAACTATACCTACCGTTGGAATTTACCTTCCACGACATGTTTTTAGCCATGGTCAATTATATGTTGCTTTATCAAGAGGTGTTTCTCAAACTTCCACAAAAATCCTTATTAAAGAAGGACACCTTGAAGGACAAGAAGGCATTTTTACCAAGAATGTTGTTTATAAGGAAATTTTGTTATCTCAAAACTAGGTATTGTTCGTTTTTTACTTCATTTATGTCATTAAAATGACTATATTTTCATATTCTACCCAATTATACTTATATTTACAACTACGAAAATAAAATTCATCATATTTATTTTATACCTGGCAGGTACGATAATAACTAAGGACAACTTACACCTCAATGAAGAATTACATGTAAGTCATTTCCACACATTTATACCACAAGAGGTGATATGCGATAAGTGTAGTTTTAAAAGTTTAGTTCCCAATCTTGCAATAGTTGACATTTTCTTTGTAGAATGCAAAATTTATGAACCAATGGAACACTTGGAAGGATGAATATTCACTTTCATTGGTTAAGCCAATAGACAACAAGGTAATCAAATTAATTCATTTCAATTATAATATGTCATGTTTACATATATCAATACAACTCTATTGTGCATCGTGTTTACATATATTGTTCTTCAATTGTAGATTCATCATTTGAAAATTTATTCTATTGGTTGGGGATCCACTGTGATAACTGATAAAACACAACTTTCAAATCTAATCAAACGAGAATTACTTTCTCAAAAGACATGCAGGTATTATGCACATTTAAAATTATTTACTTTCTTCCATTATACTTTCTTCCATTATTCTTCTATAATACCACAAAAAATCTTTATTCTTTTTTATTTAACTTCTTTCCATTACCAGGAAACAACAAAAATCATTACCAATCCATACTCGCTACAACAACAATCTTTGTGTTTATCAAAATATATGCATCAATGAGGTTATTACTATTTCTTCAATATTTGTATACCATTACATATACATTTAATGACTCATAAGTAAATAACATTATTCAATGATATTTTTTAGTTCTTTAAAACTCAACAACTTATGGACCATGTCTTCTACAAAGAATTAAGAAGACTGCTCCAAAGGTAAATAAAGTTTTTTTTATTATCTATACATAATTCAATTGCTACATAATATTTCTGTTATTTGCATATATATTAGCAATAATATTTACTTTTTTTACAATGCAGGGAAGCTGAAACACATCCTAGACATCAATCTTTATTTGGCCTCCCAATTAAAGAAATGTTTAAGGATGTCGATATATGATACTTTCATTTACTATTTTTTTCTGCATCATGTATGTATGAAATATATATTTCATTCTTTTAATGAATGTATATTTATAAACACCTACTAAAATAGTTTGTATATTTATAAACACCTACCATTGACTCCATCACATAACTCATTAACTCCAAATCTTGATCAAATGTATTAAATATTAGTTGATATATAATTTTATGAATTAGTAATTTACTGTTTTCTTTTTCAACCAATCTACTTATACCCATCATAAATTGTAATCGATTATTCTTAATATTATACGTATAAATACGTAAAAAAAAGCGAACACACAGGCGCGACAGCGCCTGTGTTTTCGCTAGTATATATATATATATATATATATATATATATATAAAAGTTGTTTCTTTACTCTAATATATCCTGTTTGTATTTAATTGTTTATCAACTTTGATGATTGTGCACTATGAGAACAAATGATATCATAAGAAAGAAAATATTGATAAAGATAAAATGATAAGATCAAAATTAATATAAATATTTACGTATTGTTTCCACTCTTTTCCTTTTAAAAGTTTTGTGAAAATTATATAATTCTATATATAAAGAGGAAAATTGGTTAAAATACTTTTAAAGGATAATATAAATATTATGTAATATTGGTTTAACTTATCTTTAAATGTATTACAACATTTATTTTTATTTCGTCTTAAAAATAAAAAGATACAAAAAAACCCACATTCTTGTAATAAAATTGTAGAAGTTTGGTGATTGATAATTTGTTCACTATTTCTAAGTCTAAGAAATCATATATTGAATACTAATAATAAAATTAGTTTAATTAAAAAAAGAGACACACTTAAATTGTTAGAAAGAAAAAAAACATTTTAGAATACGTATTTTCAAAAGTGTACTTTTACAATTTATTTAAACATTAATTGTATATTTTAAAACTTCGGTTCAATTCTTAATATTTTTCTTTATAAAATATTTCAAATATTTATTTTCCTGGTTGAAATTGAAGTTTATTTTAAATAACTTCATGTTAAACGTCATTTATTATTAATAGAAATTTCATTAGAAAAAACAAAAAAGTGTTTACATTAATTATGTAAGACCCATTTTTTTTTTGTCTTAACACGTTTGGGTCTGGCTTTATTAGAGGGTCCATAGTTAGCCTCCTTTCCCCAAAAACCTCAGCTGCCCATTCACTTTTCCTTTTGCCTCCCATTCCAAAGACAACTCCCTTGCACTCTCTCTTTTTTTTTTCCTCTCCAACAGAGACTCTGCAAAGGTTTGAGCAAGTTTCTCCCCCGAGCTAGTAGAACGTCCTTCCTCCATGTAAGTTAAGCTCAACCTTTCCTTTTCTCCTATTCTCGCTTAGTTGTCTTGGTTTTGTCTTGGGTTTGCCCTCATAGACTTATTTTCTCCCTTATGTTCGTACTTTACAACTCTTTAATTTGTCTTTGGAGTTGTGGTGCTCTTCTTTGGGTGTCTGTGTTGATTGGCTACCATCTGTCCAAGTAAGGAAAGTTAGAAATCAAAGACTTTTAAAATAATTGTGTTTTAAAATGTATTGGATAAGCGTTTGTGTGTTGTGGAGTTGATTTCATGTTTGTTTCGTACTATTTTCTGGCCTTGCATGTGTGAGTGCAGATGGCGATCTGTTGTGCTCACCTAAACGAGTGGTTTTTTGCCCAAACTAGGAGCTCTCGCCTAAGCGAGGAGCTCTCGCTTAAGCGAGAATAGCAAAAGCTCATCCCTGCACTCTGTTGCGAGTTGTTGCCTGAGTGAAGGACTTCCGCCTAAGCGAGAGTAATCTCGCCTAAGTGAGATGGTTTAGCTTAAGTGACAACTCGTGGATGCTCTAGTGCTATCTGTTGGAAATCTCGCCGAGGCGAGATCCTTTAACTTTAGTGAGATTGACAACAGATTGGTTTTGAATTATTTGGTTGCTTCCATGATTGATTGATTTACTCCTTAAAGCTTAAAGTATTATACCATGTATGTTTTATGTGATGTAATGAGATTGAAATTGATGTGTTGGTATGAAATGAGATATGACTTGGTTGGTTGGCTGTGCATTGGCATGAGATTATAATGCTTGAGATGACATGTGGAATGTTGTTGGTAAAAGAGTTTCATGGGAAACTCTTGGTGATGGTGTGGTTAGTGTATGCCTTGATATAGGAGATGTCTAGATAAAGAAAGGTATCTTGAACTCTGATAATCGTTTATACTCATATAGAGTAGAATGAATTATGTGGTGAAAGTAGCAGGAGATCCTAGTCTTGGGAGGGGTGTTTGAGCCTGAGACAGAATGAGATTAACCTTGTGTGTGGTTGGGTGATAACCGCTTGTGTTTAGACTTTGCAGAGTTTATAAACCAACACAGGTGCATACTTCCTTTAGAACTCTATATAATGCGCATAATCCGAATAATTGAGTCAAAGAGTCTGATTGTTTGCTATCACATGTTTTGGGTGCCTATTGCTTTGCCTATTTATAACCTGTTTTAACATTTGCTTGCTCAATATCATGTTAAAAATATTTTACTCTAGCTTACCCTTCCTTTTTGCTATGATCACTAAACCTTTGGTGTGAGCAGATGTGAAAACCCCCGGTGGTCATCAGGATGATGGAAATGTTACAGTGTAGTATACATGGGTTGGATCATGCTTTAGGGAGCATCTTTTGGGGCACTTTTGCCTTTGTACTTCTTTGCTCTGTGAGCAAATTCCTAGTTTAAATAGTCGCTCTTAAGTTTTGTTCATGGCATCATGATGTGCCTTAGTTTTCTTTCCTAGTATATTTGTGGATGATTATAATAGTGAATCTTTTTATACTCTTTGTCTTATGCTCTATTTTTATATTATATTTATGTGATGCTTTATTTAGTAAATTTATTATATTTAAATGGGATGTCACAAATTACGAATTTATATTTTATGACTTGTAAACTATTTTAGTTTGTAAGTTTAGCTTATAATTTATATCATTTTATTATATTATTATTTATTAATCTTTTCAATACATTTTCTTAATAATATTATTTTCATTTTCTTAATTATTATTGTGACATTCCATTTAGTAAAAAAATTCTAATAAATAAAAAATCACATAAATATAATATAATAAAGCAAAAAACGAGAAAACATACTAGAAATAACCATTACAGTCATCCAAAATATACTAGAATCAACAGAAGTATCGTGAGCGTAAAACAAACCAAGAGAAACACCACTAAAGACAATTTTTTTTTTCAAAATATTGCACAAAAGAGTAATATTCAACATGCCTAATCTAAACGACAGCATCTCCACCATCTTGATGATCACCAAGGGCTTTCTCATCTGCTCACACCAAGATTGGTGATCATTACAAAAAGAAAACACCACAAGGAAAACAGAGCACATAAAGGAGAAGGTTAAGCTAGTTACAAAAAGTAAAAGAAATACATGTGTGTGTATGTGTGTGTATATATATATATATATATATATATATATATATATATATATATATATATATATATATATATATATATATATAACACTCAAAGAATTGAAGAACAATGCACCAATTACACCAAGCTAAGCAATATCAACTAACCCATCACACATGATGGCACTCTAGACTCAATTATTCGGATGTAGACATTGATGTATAATTCTTGGTGATTTTTACACTTGTGTGGCCTCTACTACTTGTAAAGTCATTGTCAATGGGTTTCACCCCACCACACATAAGGTTAGTCCCTTTAACCATCACCTTGGGGTTGTTCTTAAAGATAGGACCTCCTGCCTCTCTCACCACATGACTCATTCCACTCTACATGAGTCTTAGATGAGCATTAGAGTATCAGGATAAACCTCTAGTACTGACTCCTTATATCAATGAACACACTACTAATTAAATCAAATAGGATTTCCCCATGGAGTCTCCTATATTCTCACACAGGCATTTCAAAACACATATTAGAAACCATACAACATATGTCTCTCTTGAAAAATAACCAATTCTTATCATTTTTATCCAATCCAACTTAACAAAACAACACGTTATGCAAACAATTTGGAGTTTTAGAAATAAAATTGCAGCTTATGTAAAGCTCCAAAAATTTTATATTTAGATTCAAATTAAATATGATTGAATCAAGAACCAAATGCAAAAAGAATCAACCTAATTGAATAACTATAGAGAAATTTATGCACCAAACAAGTTACAAAGGTCAATGATGTCAACAACCAAAACTATAGAGACCTTGTGATAAAAAATTCTCTCACTATAGACTTCCGATTCAAGATCCGACCAATCAAAGTCAAGAACTATGTGTCTAGGATCAGTTGTTAAACTTTCAGCTCGGTCCAACGGTTAATGAAGTTGGAACCTTCATTTTAAGAAAGTGTGCAGTGTAGGAAAATGGGTAGCGCCACACCATATGCTTCTTGCTTGTGAGATCTTAACTTGTTCCACTGCACAATTTGGTATCTTGCACTTTTATCTTCTCAAACTCATTTCAAAGTGGTTTACAGATGATACGAAATTGAACAACTGCAACAATCAATATCTCTCATTCCAATTACATTCTAAACTACCTAAATTCTACATTTACCAAATCTATAAATGAGTAAAAGCAAAACCTTAGCTGAGTAATATCAAACATGGTTACAACCCCAAAGTCCAACCTTGTACCACATTCTACATCACCTGCCAAAATAAAATAGTTCCATCTCCATTCAACTCAAGAACCATATTTCTCCAAGACCCACAACTTAATCTCACATGCATCCACTTTCAACATGTCACTATAACCCACCAAATTCAATACATGTATATATATTTCTCATAAAATAGACAACCACAAATTCTTTGAACAAAAACATCCCTTCCGTAAACAATTAACATTTTGAAAACTAAGTTTTTCTTATCAATACATGGAATTAAACTACCAATTAACAAAAATCCCTAAATTTACTAAAAACGAAATTCCCAAACTTGAAACAAGAACAAACCTACAATTCCATAATTCAATAAAAAAACATACTAAGACACAACCATTAGCTTCCCTTACATTGAAAGACAACCCCAAAAAACTTTACGAAATCCTGAAAACCCTTCGACTCACGAATACTCTTCTTAAACCTAGAGACAACGTACAGGCGATTTGACCGAAGGAAGGAACCACTGATTAGTAGAGAATTTAAACCAAAACCCCAAAAATGAATAAAATCCAAGAAAGTTCACAATGTGAAACAATAACACAGTGGGCATCAAAGGAGGTTGAAAATTTTCACTTACCTGAATGAAGAAATTAATTTGGTAGACTCAAAGACGAGTTTGCAATGATCGAAACCTCTACCTCTAATCACAAGGAAGATGAAGTGAGAATGAGAAATTGGAGAACGAAAATTGAAATGGGGAGAAGGATTGTATTTCACAAAAAAGATGTTCCTATGTGTATGAAACTAAGATGGACGGACTAATTATATATTTTAATTTTAAGACATAACTAATTATTATACTACTTTTAGTATTTACTAAATTAATTTTTAGTTTTTTTTTACGAAGTTTAAAGCAAAAGATTTATCATTATAATTTGGACTATCAAATATATGTCATATTTTATGTGAAAATTTACAAACAATAAAATTATTAAGAAATTAAATATAACAATAATTTAATCTAAAATATAAAATTTTTAAATTGATGAAAAAGAAATAAAAAATCGTATGGTACATATAAAAATATATTACGATATAAAATATAAAATTGAAATTAAAAAAAAGTTTAAAACTATAATCATATAACAATATATTTTTATTTAAAAACATATATTTGATAATTATATTTATTTGTGTAATTTTATGTTTACCAACTAATAAACATTGAATTAATACATATACAGTAAAGAATAAAGTCTGAAAAGTGTGACAGGAAAATATCACGAGGTGCCTTCCATCCTTTCAGTCTTTTCACACACAAAAATATATGCTACACGCACGCTTAAAAATGCATGCATTCTCTAATATTTTATTCACGGTTTGTATCACTGCATACATGTTTGGTTTAAATATGTCAAAAATATTCATATCTGAATTGTTCCTTTTTCGAATACGCAAGTTGTGCTATTGCGTTTTGAAAATAATAGTATATTGGTACTTTTATGAAATGCATGCATTTTATTACAAAGTAAAATTTTCATGATTTAATAGATTGATGGATTATACGTTCAGTTTGATGTGCTTTCTTATTTATTCAATTAGATTCATATAAATTCAAATATGATAAATAATGCATTAAAAGTGAATTATCAACGAAGCCTCAAAATAATTCTGGCATTGAAATGATTGAATGATCAAATAGGGCCTATGATATATTGATTTGATTGTGACTGAATTGCTGCTGATTGTATTGAATTATTTATGTTGTGGGCAATTTTAAATTTCTTCTAAACATTTTTAATTTATAAAAAAAAAAATCAAGTTATAGAATGATTGTCAATAATTTTATATAAACAATAAATTTAACCTATCCAATTGTTAAAATACAATTTCATACCATTATTATTATTTATATCAAAGTTTTATTAGAACTAAATAATTACCACTAAAAAAAATTATTTATTTATGACAAAAAATTATATGTAATTACAAAATAGTTTGTTTTGACTTGAAAATAGACTGGTTTAGGTTGACTCAATATGAAAATAGGTTGAAATAATAATCCTTCTCACTAATAGTAAATCTTTGACTAATATTATTGGAGGAGTCAAAATAATACACTTAAAATTTATATATTTAATTATTGACACTAATACAATAAAAATAAATACATAACTTAGTATAACGATAGTTAAAAATGAAATCGCACATATCTAAAAGATTGTCCTTTGTTCCTTTGTACATGTAAACTCATCAAAAATTGAATCAAAACTAAAATTTTCAGCTATTTCTTTTTCAATGTAAATAACCATATTGTCGGTGTAACATCCCATTTAATAGAGAATAAATCCTATAAATGAAACATCGCATGTAATATAATATAAAAGAGCAACACCATGAAGTATATATGTATCCACCATTACAATTATCCATAAATATACTTGAAGAAAAAGACTAGGCACACCATGATGCCATGAACAAAATTAAAAAAGTTCAGCAGTTGCCCAAAAGCTTGCTCATAGAGCAAGAGATTACAAAACAACAAAAGTCCTTCAAACTTGAGCTCAATAGTGAGCCAAACTTCAACTCATTAATGTTCCCATCATCATTGCGATCACCAGGGGTTCCCATATCTGCTCACACCAAGGAATTGGTGATCATTACAAAAAGGAAAACCACACAAGAAGACAAACACAAGCAAAGAGGGTAAGTTAGAGTAAAAAGATCTTTTTTATCATACAATTAAGCACACAATTTAAAATCAAGAACACATTAATCATCCAAGCATGTGATAACAATCAACAAGACTCTAAGACTCAATTTATTCGGATACATATAATATGTCAGATTTACTATATGCATGCGCTTGTGGTGGCCTCTACTGCTGTAGAGCCATTGCCAATGGGTTTCACCCTACCACGCACAAAGTTAGCCTTCAAACATCTAAGGCCATTATCCTGCCAAAGACTAGGGCCTCCTACTACTCTCACCACTTGAGTCAGTCCGCTCTACGTGAGACTAACTGACTCTTTAGAGTTTCAGGATACAATCCTTACTTGAATCCTTACCTAATTATATACACTACAACACCACCATGAAATCTCACCAAGAGACTCATGGAATTACATCTATCTCATACCACAACCATGTCTCTCCAACCAACCACAAGTTTATCAAGCATAGCAATCTCATGCAAATATATAACCAACCAACCAACCATGATTCATGACTTTATTCATACCAAGCTCATCTATTCCAGTCCCATCATATCATATAGAACATACAAGGCATCATACTTAAGCTTTTTAAAGCAATAAACCAACCAATTATTGAGAACATATAAGTATTCAACTAACTATGTCAATCTCGCTCAGGCTAAGGAGCTCTCGCTCAAGCGAGAGGAACCCTTCGCTCAAGCTACCAGCTCTCGGCTAGGCGAGATTGCAAACAGAGAGCACATTAAGGTCTCGCTCAAGCTAGCCCATCTCGCTCAGGCGAGAGACCTTCGCTTAAGCGAGTCCTCGAAATAGAGAGGGGGGTTAGTTGCTGCTGTTCTTGCTTAGGCGAGAGCTCCTCGCTTAAGCGAGAGCCTTTCATTTGAGCGAACACCCAACTCATCTGGGTGAGTTCAAAAGAACTCACCTACTCTCACGCATGCAGTCACCAGATTCACACAACACCAGCAACACAAGAAAAATATTATCACACGACCAACAACACGTATCAAGCACCAAGAACATAAAACAAACCAACCAAGCAAAATAACTTAAAACAATGAAACCCTGGCTTCCTTTACCTTGGTTAAACGTTAACTTGAAGAGAATAAGATCCTTAGCGAACTAGCACCTAAATTAGGAGCAACTTACGAAGTTGAAAACAGAACATACGTGAACGAAGATGAGGCTATGATAGGGACCAATGTGGAACCAAAGCTTGGAAACAAAAAAGAAACACAAGGGACCTTGAGTTTCAAGTCCTACTTACCCGGTGGGGGAGTGTTCAGCAAATTCGGAGGAGGAAAGCTATGCCCTAACAAAGCTCTTTGCTTTAGCAGTGTAAGAGAGAAATGTTCCTGTTTTTTGGGAATGGGGCAAAGTGAGAGGGTTAAGGATGGAAAAGGGGTTTTGGGGCACCCTATTGGCTGGCCTTAGGCCCAACAGATAAGACTAGGCCCTTAAACATTAGGAACAAAAAAAGTGGGCCTTACAGTCGACAAGAAATTCGTCTCCCATTTTATTCCGCAATCTTATTTTTATAATCTTCATTGTAGAAAATGATTTTTCTGTTGTACCTGTAGAAATAGGAAGAGTTAAAAGACGAATTAAATGATTAATCAAGTAGAATATCCTTGACTTTTCTGTTCTTGTCAAAGATTAACATAATTCAAGCATGATTGATAAATTCTTCAAATCTGGATGGTTAGGAGCATCAATAATAAAATGTTGAAGTTGAAATTTTAAACTAATCTTCTCTTGCTCACTAAAATCTGAATGATAATATTTGTTTACAAGAATGCATATATCCTCAATGTTAAAAGCTTTATAAGCATCCTCAGGAACTAAAGCATTGTTTAGAGTTAAAAGTTCCATTATTTGATCACTAAACCTATTATTTAATTCTTGCAATTGCTTGTGTAACATCCCGACTGGATATTACAGATTTAGATAATAAAATAAAGAAAATAATAATTACGCTTCATTGAATAAAACATCATTTCCCAAAAGCGCGGGAAATTTAAAACTTTTATTATATCAATAATAAATCCAACAACCATAATTATAAATAATATCATAATATCCAAAATTTGTGTAATACAAGGATTACAATTTATTTCAAAAATTCAAAATATAGAACTCCTTAAGCTATCCCCGTTTCGTAGCTAAGCCTCACCGGAACCACCTACAACAACATCCTCTGCTCACGTGTACCGCGTACACGATCATCTCCAACCACAAGTAGATAGGGTGAGTTTAATAGATAAAACATATAAAAATATTCACATATATAAAACACTTATATATAACACCATATTCACATCAGGGAAAACTTCCTTTCTTTAGTTCCATACCACATGGCCACAACCATGTGAATCGTGTTCTACATCTTCTAGTGATTACCTCAAGATGACTTCCTGCCATACCTATTAGCCACAACCGATAGAGCACGTGCGGGAAACCATTGCTACGAATCATACACCGTAATGTTAGGTGGAGTTCCCAAATACGAACATAGTTTGCAACGTCCCAAGACTACCAAACTCGTCAGCTAACTACTGAGGAGGGCAATCTATCTGGACCCATCCATACTGGTCACAACCAGCACACTCACACCGACAACACTCGCCAACCCGAGATCAACTCAAGGGTTCCTCATGTTCATCCGCCATCCCGAGCTCAACTCGAGGGATGCCATTCTGAGCCCAACTCGAGGAATGCCACATGCTTAACCCCTATCCCGAGCTCAACTCAAGGAACACTAGCAAGCCGACCTTTAAAGTATCCTAAAAGCCTTGTAGATCACGCATGTAGAACCAGCAACCAAAGACTGCTGCAACAAAAATTGCCTGGCGGGGGACACGTACCGCCAGGTGCTGCCGCTTCAAGACTGCCTGGCGGGGGACGCGTACCGCCAGGTGCCAAACGCTTTAGAAATCCCAACGCTGCAGACACCGTGTGGCGGAACCACCCTCACCGCCAGGTGCACGAGTTCCAGGTGCCACTGATGTATCAGTTATCGTTTGGCGGAAAATTCTCTATCGCTAGGTGCCGCAAGTCCAGACAACCTACTGAATCATCGCTATCGCCTGGCGGTTCGCATATTACCGCCAAGCGCCATGACAGTATTTGCGCGATACTAGTTTCTGCTCCAGTCCAGGCACAATTACTCGCATCATACTCAGGTCATTTCCCCAAGATCCTATAACTTAGATGGTTACTAACAATAGTGAGGTTTAATCATCACTCCCTAACTTGATAACATTGCATATTCTATTACTACCATCACAATTACAAAATCATGCTTCCTCATTTCCATCCTATTATCATTCTTGGATTCCTTAACCTTAAGTTAATGCCAAGCTTGTTACTACTGTTATGGAGTCTTCTTCAAAGTCCAATACCAACACTACTGATATCACATTACTTATTACATGATTCTATTTGTCTCAATGCCTTGTTCTATTCCATAACTACCAAACCCACATTTGTTCAATGAACTTTCACATATACATGTGCTGGAGTACCTACTACTTGTCTCACTAATCTTTTACAATTTTGTTTTTGTTACTGTATCATCATTGCACTTCTATCAATACCATTCTACACTCCTTTAAGTCTGGATCATTCCAATGCATCACCCTAGATCATATAAGTTTGTAACATCAGTTTTCCCGTTTAGACCATTCCCAATTGAATTCCCAACCCCAAACTTATATCCCACATGAGCCAAAATGGTTTCATCCAACAAAAACGTGCCAAGACCTCCAAATCCTACACCTTGGTATGGCGCCTAGCGGCAAATAAGATGCCGCCAAGTGGTTCCTATTATTCTAGGAACCCAGTACCTCTTCCTACACCTGCGCACTTCAATCAACCCCAATTATTCTGATTTTAAATTGCAAATTCGACCCCCTGGCTGCACTCCTATGTTTAATTTTAGGATTCACACCTAATTTCCCTAATATTACGGGTTTCCCTCAAACTTTACCACCTAACATCGTGAGGATTGGATAATCACAAATAATCTTTCATAAACTCATGTTCATACCATTTACACCCAACCGAACATTTAATCATGACTAATTCAGCGCATTCTAACTTCCAATCACTTCCAAACCATTAATAATGTATTTTCCCCAATTAGATTCCACCCAAAACGCGAAAAATATCAAAAACGAGGAAATAAGGTTTGCGTCGCCTGGCGAGTGTTCATCACCGCCAGACAATTCATGCTAAAACCCAGAAACTGGGTTACTTACCCAACGTCGCCTGGCGGGTAGAGTAGTGCCACCAGGCGGTTCCATCTCTGGAACCCAAAAACACCACAAAATAGCTTAAGCCGCCTGGCGGCCTAGCGGCTTTGAATGCCTGCCAGGCGGTTTCTGGAAAATTTCCAGAAACCCAGAATTCAACGTGACATGCAATGATTCATACATATATAGGCTATTCATAAAGCAATTAAAATTAATACACATAACTTGGGTAGCCCTTGGTTCTCCCTTGCTTCACCAATAACCTTCCTTGGCTTCTCTTAAATCAACCTCAATGCTCCACTCAATCCTCAACACTCTCAATTTTCGTTCTCTCTTCTGCAAGCACAATGGCAGCCTACCAAAACCCTCTCTCTTAGCTCTAATTGGCCTTTTAATGTGGTCTTAATATGGTCTTAATGTGGTTTAATGGCATAAAAACGAAAATAACATTAATCTAATGTTAATTACCATTCATTAGTTGTCTCATGAAGGTTTTCCAACCCTTCTTGGCTGCTAGGGTTTCATCTACCCTTTCATATTCAATCCAAAACTAAGCTTAGCAAAAATGAAGTTTAATTTGGGTTCTCTAAGGTTTGAACCCACAACCATGGCAAAGTCAAATCAATGCTAAACCATTCAACCAATTCATATTTTATGATAACTAATATAATTCAATGATTATATCATTCCTCAATCATTATCAACGTATATTTAAAAATAATAAAAAATAAAAAACACACAATTGGCATACATAGGACTTGAACCCAAGTCCTTTCACAACAACTAAGTACTCTTAACCATTTGAGCTAGTGCTTTTCCACATCACATCTATCAACATTTAATGCCATAAAGGCTCCCACTACCTGCATTTATTAATTAATTAATTAAATTCCACATGTCTTACAGTTTGTCCGCCATAACAAAAAAAAATGTTCACCCTAAAATGATGTTCCACAATGACATGATCTTTTTGATGTTGAGAACGACTATGCCATGCAACATAAGTAGAATTAAAATCAGGAATATCAATGTCATGTTGTTCATAAAACAATATCACTACTTTCAATATTTTTTCCCATCCTCTCTCAACTTTTGAATTAAAATTTTAGTAGAACAAACCAATTGCATATCATTTAGTATATACTGAGATTGTTTTTGCAAAGTTTGGCAATGACAATCAATAATTCCCATAATCTCTTTCATCATGTGTAAAATTAATATGAACTTAAATCAAGACAAGATGCATTATATAGCTTCATCATACTATAAATGGTATAAAAATGTGAGCTCGAATAAGTATCAACAACTCATTTTAAAGTGCCAATTTGATTTTATCCTTTACTAGTTTCAAGTTCACTTATTCTAACAATTGAGTTATTCCATCTAATTCAACAACTTGTAACTCATCATGATGTTTACTAGAGGAACACACAACATTTACAATAAAAGCTAAATTTGAAAAAATTGATGAACTAGAATAATCTCTCTTGAAGTAGCCACCAAAGCAAGTAGTAGTTTATGAGCAAAACAATGCACATGATAAGCCTAAGGATTATCATTAAGAAATAATGCTTGCAATCAATTCCATTCTCCTCTCATATTACTAGAACCATCATACCATTGACCACAGATATTGGAAACATCAAGATTATGCCTAGAGAGAACGAAGCTCAATTCCTTTTTTGGAGTGGCGGCTATTGTATCCTTAACATGCATAAGATTAAAATATCGTTCTTTTATTTTACCATCCTTATCTACAAATCTTAAAACAATAGCCATTTGATCCTTTTTAGATTCATCATGTGCTTCAAAAAAATTATGCAAAATTTAGAATCTCCAATTTCTTCTTGAATCCGTCTTCTTACTTTTCTAGAAAATATGTGCAAGATTTCTTTCTAAATATGATGAGAAGTGTACTTAGCATTATATGGAGCATTTTCTAACATAACTTGTGCCACTTTATCATTATTTGATGCTAGAAGTTTAATCATCTCAAGAAAGTTACCTTTATTACTTGACTCTAGTGTTTTCTTGTGGACTCTAAATGCACAAGCTTAAAATGCCAGCCAACGAATTATATCAATAGAGGTTTTGAGCTGTAAATGGTTCTTGCAAACTTGCTTTAAATTTTGAACATTTATAATGTTATTAATGTGCATAGATTGATTCAACAAGTCTTCACAACCTTTAATTGCATTGTTATGGAGTGAGTAAGGACTATCTCTATTGTGGTTGAGAAATGCACATTTTTTGTTGTATTAACCTTTTTCCATGATCTAAAACCTTGTTTAGTAAACACATCGGACCCAGAACGACCATCTAGCTTTGGACTAAATAAATAATGTAACATCCTGGTTGGATATTACTAATTTAAAATAAAATAAATAAAATTGATAATAAATATGCATTAATTAAACTATTTTTTCCCAAAAAAATGAGGGAAAATGAAAATATTTATTAACTAGCCAAATAATTCGAAAGCCACAACTCGCACACTCACACAACAACACTTGCTAATCCGAGCCACAACTCAAGGAATGCTCGTGTCATCCGCCATCCCGAGCCACAACTCAAAGGATGCCATTCCGAGCCATAACTCAAGGAATGCCATGTGTTTACCCTATATCCCGAGCCATAACTCAAGGGATATTGTTCCGAGCCACAACTCAAGGGATATTGTTCCGAGCCACAACTCAAAGAACACTCCAGCAAGTCGATCTTTAAGGTATCACCCAAAGCCTTGTAGAACACACACATCCAAAGTATACAATCATTCTGCCCTTGCATTATCGCCTGACGCTACTCTTGAGCCGCCAGGTGAAAGCCAGTTCCAGACCACCTGGGGGACCTTTCTGCCACCAGGCGCTAGGCGCCTCAAAGTATACTAACTTTACAGGTATCTCCTGGCAGGATGACCCTCACCGCCAAGCTCCACGTGTCCAGAGCTTTCTGAAGTTGTAGTTGTCATCTGGCGATCAAACTCCACTGTCAAGTGCTACACCAGTACTCATGCAATAATGGTTTTTTTTTTCTGGTCCAAGCACAATTGCTTATACGCTAACCTACATTGTCACTCATCCAAAGTACCACAAACCTAATCCATTATTGTCTACACCACTTCCAATTATAACAACTTATCTCATGGACATCCATCCCTTAGATGTTGTCACTTATGCAAATCTCAAGTGTTCACCCTCTTCCTTTCATTATTAATTTATACAAGCTGCCCTCTGCCTTCCACACCTAGTCACAACACTCATTCAACTTGACTATTTTTCTCTAAGTCCCTTGCCTCATTATACTTCCTTTTAAAACTTGAATGGAACCATGTCTAACTTGGACCCCCAAAAAGATACCACGAGTTCCTAAGTCTCGTGCTACAACCACTCCATTCCTGCTATTGGTTTAGTTGATATTTTGTACCAGTTTTAATATCACAAATTCCTTCATTACATTTCGAATCACAAATTATTCTTATTAACTTTCATCTATTTCTTCCTCAACATCAAAGTACTTGTGACCTGTCATTGCCCTAATTTATTTGTACTATTCTTTCTAAAACACATCATTGATTTTTCCTCTGTGCCCCTCACAACCAGAAGCAAAACTGGCACTATGCTCTGTACTATCGCCTAGCGGCAGACTACGTCCCGCTAGACGGCACATCAGTTTCTGGAAAACCCAGATTCTGTTGTACTTACTATAGAACCTTAAAAATCTCACAATTTCATTTTCTATCAATTCCTTGCTCGAAACGTTGCGATCACAGGCTTAACTCAAGATTCCAAGCCTAACCCCCCCAACATTCTCAAATCCTAACACAAGTACATATCATAATCATCCATTTTCCTCGCCCCACACCTTAATTTCAAAATTAATCCCTTCCCTTTAATCAATCCATGATTAAAACACCTTTTCCACCATTTAAAAGCAACCTAGAACACAAAACCCAAAATCGAGCCAAATCTGCCTCGCATCGCCTAGCAGATCGCCTAAAAACCCAACAAAATAGGGAAGAGAGGTTGTGTCGCTTGGCGGCTAACTCATGCCGCCTGGCGCTTCCTATCAGGAACCTAGAAGTACACATAATAGAGCATGAGTTGCCTCATCCATCCCAAAAATAATTTTAGCAAGATTCAAACAAACAATCACACAGTTACATGCAAGTGCACAATCAATTCAACCAAATCATGTTTTGGGATAATTCCTATAAATCTAGGATTATATCATCACTCATCATGATCAATCATATTATTAAAATAATACCCAATTAAAATAGCATATAATTTGGCATACACAAGACTCAAACCTAAGTCCTTTCAACACAACTAGATATTCTCAACCAATTGAGCTAGTATTATTCCACATCATAAAAACTAGTATTAACTGACATAAAGGTTCCGATTATCTGCATTTATTAATTAATTAATTATTTAGTTAATTAAATTTCTCAGGTCTTACAAATAACATGCCAAATAATAAGCTTTATCATTAGTCGGGGAATACATTAGCTAAGAAGGAAAAGTTTTAAACCAATTAAATTGAAATCTCCTTGGATGTTTCTCATTAGAAAAATGGTATCGTTCAAGTTGTATTTGATATGGACCCCATTTTAAATAAGCTCTTCTAATTTAATCTCTTTGACTTATTGGATATTCCCATATTTGAAGACATTTTCTTGGATCATGTTCTAAAGAATTAATATGAAACTTCTCACTTGTAATTCTTTGAACCTTAAGAAAGGGCTCTTCTAATTGAACAATTGGATCATCAGTATCATGCTTTAGAATATTTGAAGAAGTTGAATTTGTCTTGTTTTCATCTTCATAAGTAGCTTCCCTTTTATCACTTTTAAAAAATGAATATATTCTTTTATTTTTCACCAATATACCTATTTAAAAAAATACAAATTAATTTTTATCATAACCTAATAAAAAATTAAGAGATGTAAATACTAAATGAAAAATCGATGATAATCAAAGCACAATTAAGATCCAGTTCTAAAAAAAACACATAATACAATACATTTTTTTCTATGTTCATAAAAAAAATTAATATACAAGAGGGTTATGAGGTAAACTAGTAAACTAATATTTCACTATCAAGTGAGTCAAGAGAGAATTACCTTCTTTATGTTTTCTTCAAGAATGAAATATACCATATGAGAAATGAGAGCAAAAATAATAGATCATTTTCTCTTCAAAAACAAAAGAAAACAGGTGAGAATGAGAAATGTGAACAATTTGTGAGAGACTCAAGACACAATGGGAGAGAAAAGTAATCAAGTAAGTCCACCTTAGAGACTACTCAACCAAATATGGTAAAAACATGTATAATTAACTGAAAAGTTTTCAATTCAATGATAAATTAAAAAAAAAAATAATCAAAATATATTGAAAATAAAATATTTAATAAATATTTTACATATAATTTGATTCTTCCCTTTATACACTTTTATAAAATTAAATTTTAAGAAAAACTAGAAGATAAAAATGAGAGATTAGTATCTTGTTCTAATGCATAAAAAGAAAAGTTTTTTAACTCCAAGAAAATAAGAAGAATTTTATGTATCGATTAACATTAATGTTAATATGATGAATTAATATAAGCTGAAGATAATGTTTATCACAATTTCTGCAAAAAGGAAAAATTATAATAAACATTCCCTTATTTATGCAAACCGGGCTCAATGACATGCGTTGGTCAAACACAATAGATTTAAATATAAAGTAAATTGAAAATAGTGAGGAATAGAATTATTTTTTATAATTGGTTTTTAATATTAAAATATATAATTTATAAATAGAAAAATTAATTAGTCAGGTTTTTTTTTTCTTTAAAACTATCATCTCTAAAAAATATTCTCTTTTCTATTTTTATTTTTATTTATAAATTCATGATGTATTTTTTGTTTATCCTTTTGAAGATCAAAGACAATCTTACAAATCTTGGCATAAAACAAAATAATCCTAGCCAATCACAATTCTCTTTTGAGTAAGTTTATCTTTATCCTATTAGTGCAAGATGGCTATAAAAGAAAGAGGATAAATAGAGCCTATAGGCATTTTAAATGTTTTGTGCAAATATAAAAAAGTAAATACATAATGTAAAGAATTAACATTACATATAGAGTTTATATAGTTTACCCTCAACGCAAGGGCTATATCCAGTCACTTAAGCACCTAGCTCAAAAAGTTTCATTAATCAAATATTTTAATTTGATTACAACGAGTATCGGTCTTTCTAAGTATCACGAGTAAAAACCTCTTCAAGTATCTCGAGTACATATATCTCTCCAAGTGAGTACGATCTCTCTAGATAACAAATATAAACCTCTTCAAGTATAACCTTCTGAATATCCCCTTGAGATCAAGAACTCTCAAGTAATAATGAAAAAACAATCTTATAATAAGAGAGTGCAATCAAAGCTTAAAAGGTAAACTTCTATGGAAGAATATTATAATTGTTAAGCTCTCAACTAGAAATGACAAATAAACCTTTCCCTATGGGTATTGTCTGAACTCGCTCCCGTTTTGACAAGGAATCCCCTCATTGATTAGGTATGAGTATGTGTATGGGTAATACCAAATTTTTTTAATTGAGTATGGTGGTGGGGATGGATATGTAAATATATGTCTCGTACCAATCCCCATACCCACCTTAACACCCATCCCCGCCTTCATCTCTATCCTTGTTAAAATACTCATAGTTTATTAGATAGTCTTATATATATATATATATATATATATATATATATATATATATATATATATATATATATTATTGTTAGCCTTTAGTTTTATAACTTTTTTTTTCTTTTAGCTACATACTTTTTCTCTATTTTCTAATTGTTTGGCTTACCATGAAATTAATTCATATCTTCAAGACACTTTCTCTCTTATCAGAACCTTTGGGCATTTATGTTTAAATGATGTATGTAATTTAAATATTTTTATCTCAGAACCTTTGTGCACTTATGTTTAAATGATGTGCACTTATGAAATTAATTCATATCTTCAAGACACTTTCTCTCTTATCAGAACCTTTGTGCACTTATGTTTAAATGATGTATGTAATTTAAATATTTTGTATCTCTTGTATTTGAATATTTATACTTCTTTATAATATTTTTATTTATTGGTTTTTGTTCACATGAAAATGTTTAACTCTAAATTTAAGTGTTCAATAGCATAAACCCTTCATTTACTAGATAATATAAAAAATTCTCTTCTTTAATCTCTTATTCTTAATTGTTGTTTCATTTGAGGAATTCTTTTTGTTTTGCTAAAAATTTTTTTATTATCTATCAACAATTGGACTAGTTTGATATCTGAAAAATTTACTTAAATCTTTAAGGTATTTTTCGTCTTATCATATCCTTTATTATACATTTGTTTTCCTTTGCGTGATTTCATACAATGGTGTATCAAATTGTTTTTAGAACACACATTTGACTTCTTTGTAATATTTTTATTTGTTGTTTATCATGTAAAGTACTATTTTGATGATATCTCGAGTACATATATCTCTCCAGGTGAGTACAACCTCTCTAGATAACAAGTATAAACCTCTTCAAGTATAACCTTCTGAATATCCCCTTGAGATCAAGAACTCTCAAGTAATAATGAACAAACAATCTTATAATAAGAGAGTGCAATCAAAGCTCACAAGGTAAACTTCACTATGGAGTAATATTATAATGGTTAAGCTCTCAACTAGGAATGACAAATAAACCTTTCTCTATGGGTATTGTCTGAACCCGGTCATGTTTTAACAGAGAATCCCCTCATTGAATAGGTATGAGTATGTGTATGGGTACTACCAGATTTTATTAATTGGGCATGGTTGTGGGGATGAAAATGTACATATTTGTCTCGTCCCGATCCCTATACCCACCTTAACACCCATCCCTGCCTTCATCTCTATCCTTGTTAAAATACTCATAGTTTATTAGGTAGTCTTTTATATATATATATATATATATATATATATATATGTATATATATGTATATGTATATATATGTATATGTATATATACATATATATACATATACATATATATACATATACATATATATACATATATATATATATATATATATATATATATATATGTGTGTGTGTGTGTGTGTGTGTGTGTGTGTGTGTATATACATATATGTATATATATATATACACACACACACACACACACACATATATATATATATATATATATATATATATATATATATATGTATATACACGTGTGTGTGTGTGTATATGTATGTATGTATATATATTATTGTTAGCCTTTAACCTTTTTTTTTTCTTTTAGCTACATACTTTTTCTCTATTTTCTAATTGTTTGGCTTACCATCAAATTAATTCATATCTTCAAGACACTTTCTCTCTTATCAGAACCTTTGTGCACTTATGTTTAAATGATGTATGTAATTTAAATATTTTTTATCTCTTGTATTTGAATATTTATACTCCTTTATAATATTTTTATTTATTGGTTTTTTTTCACATGAAAATATTTAACTCTCAATTTAAGTGTTCAATAGCATAAACCCTTCATTTATTAGGTAATATAAAAAATTATCTTCTTTAATCTCTTATTCTTAATTGTTGTTTCATTTGAGGAATTCTTTTTGTTTTGCTAAAACTTTTTTTATTATCTATCAACAATTGGACTAGTTTGATATTTGAAAAATTTACTTAAATCTTTAAGATATTTTTCGTCTTATCATATCCTTTTGTTCCTGCAGAGAACAAATAAGAGGTTAGGCACAAATGTCACCTTACTATGTAGTCCGCTATCTCCTCAATTGGCCTCTTCCCGGTCGATATATGTCAACTTGAACCCAGGAGGGGCTACCTGCAGAAGAATCTCCGAAGCTCAAGTAAGTCAAAGCTCTCAGAGAGTCAAATTAGTGATTAATGAATGCGTACCTTTAAATGATGGGGTCCACGTGTATTTATAGGACATTAATGACGTTTGACCATTTCATGGGTTGGGTCTTGACTTGGGCTCTAGTTTGGGCCATGAATGGGCCTGGGCCCCAACCCAGGCCCTTGAGACCTATTGAATGCGGGGGCATCGATGTTAGCTTAAGTTTATTGGAGTAGTCGGTCTCGACCGGCTTCTTGACTAGATGGCTTATGTTGGTGATGTGAAGTGCTAACTCGGCCTAGCCTGGATACTAGGCGGTTTCGATATGCATACTGTTTGCTTGGTTGAGTTTGGCTAGGTACGGTACACCAGTCCCCCAGCCTTGTCCGATATGGGTTGTTGGTCAAGGATGATATGTGTTGATAAGCTAGCAGAACCGGCTAGGTGTGATACACCAGTCCCCCAGCCTTTAAGTGTGGTGAACAGTGTTAAGGCTTAAAATTTGCAACTGTCAGAAGGTAGGTGAAAGGGTGTCAGTTGGTTACATCGAAAAGGTTTTGGCGCCGTCATTTTGAAGTGGGATCTTTCGCAATGATGGTGTCGATTGGTCTGTGGTATGGTTTTGGCGGGAAGAGGTTCGTCGTTTGGGATCGCAGGCTATAAATGTGTGTTTGCAAACAGATAAGGGGTTACCTGTTTCATTTGTGAATTCTGAATTTAAAGACCTTGTGCGCGTAAAAGTGTTCGACTAGTCCTCTATTTCGACCGACATCTTCCCGTAAAAAACGAAATCAGGTATGTCCAGTAGTAGTAGCGTGTCTTCGTCTAGTAGTAGTGAAAGTACTGAGTCAGATAGAAGTAAGGATGAACGACTTGGCGGAGAGGGTACATGTTCTGGAGTTGTTACAAGCGGGGTGCCGATGGAGGTGGTGAGGGAGGTTCGAGAGGATCCTCCTGAAGAGTTGGAGGAGAGTAACTGGCCGGCCAAAGGCGGCTATGGATGGGTTGCTGCTGATGTTCGTGACCAATCATCCTTATTTAGGTGGTCTCGTTTGTTAAACTCTTGGCTAAACTGCACACCCGTTATGTCCAGGGGTGTCAGCGGAGACATTATTTCGCTGGAGAGGGTGAGTGCCGTCGACCGGGTATGCCACGGGCAGGAGGGGGCTACCGAGAAATTCTTCTACATGTATATGTGCCACTTTTCTCAGCTTCATGTGCGACTACCCTTAGACGACTTCACTATGGGTGTGCTGCGGGCGTTGAATGTGGCACCTACCCAGCTACATCCTAATAGCTGGGCCTACTTGCAGGCCTTCCGCATTCTGTGCGAGTCTTTGTATCTGGAGCCTACTCCCTATGCCTTCTTGTATTTTTATGACACCAGACCCCGAAGGCCGACTACTTGGCTTTCGTTAATCAGTCGCCCTAGCATCAGCAGGCTGGATGCTTTCTCCCAGTCTTTCAAGCATTTCAAAGACGGGTACTTCAAGGTCGTTGTGAAGGAAGGGGGTAAATCTCATTTTTTGAATGCGGATGGGAGTACCAAGTTTCCCTTTAGCTGGACCAACAATCCTTCTCGTTATAAAGACATGGGAGTGGAGGAGTTGTCGGCTAGTGACAAGGAGGTGGTGGGGATGTTGTTGAAATTTGTGGATAAGTTACCCACTAAGGGCCTAGTTAGGGTTTATAATTCGGTGCATCCGATAATAGATATTGAAGGTATCTATTTATTACTTAAGCTGTTTTAATGATGCTAAGTTGTTTTGATCCGAGTCGTGATATGTTATTGCAGGGCATATGGCGTAGTCTGGTAAGAAGAATTTGGCGCTCTTTCAATCACTGAGGAAGGAGATGGCCGCTAAGGCCAAGGCGGCTGGGAAAGCTGAGTTCCCAACTTGCAGGAATCGGTTGTGGAGGTGCATGTACACGGCGAGACGAAAAGGAAAGCTGAGCTTCCGCCTCGACCCGGGAAAGGCAAAGACGTGAAGAAGATAAGGGCAGCTCTTCTTGGGACGGCTAGCGGGGCGGGGTCGGCTAGTGGAGAGAAGTTGACTGAGGCCGGGTTGATCGAGTTGCCGGAGATATCCGTTAGGAAGGATATCTCGATCGATCTTCCGGATACTGTTGTTAACTCTATTGATAACATGGAGGTGGATCATATCGTGAGAACAATGGTAGAGTTCGGAAGCAAGGCTTTAGTCTTGAGTCGGCGTGTAGGGTCTCTTTACAGAAGGGAAGTAAAGGAGGTGGGGGAGTTGCAGGGTAAAGTAGATAAGCTTGAGGAGGAGAAGGCGGCTTTAGAAAAGGAGAAAGAAGGCTGGGAAGCGGAAAGGAAAAGGCTGGCATCATGGAGAGTGCGTTGCTTGGACTCTGAGGAAAAATTAAACAAGCGTATAGGGGAGTTAGAAGAAGACTACGAGGATTTGAAGGACAAGTATGATGGGGCTGTTGGAGAACTGGACGATTTGAAGAATAGCGTTATCCAAGAGCATATTAATGGTTTCGAGAAGGGGTTGCGGCAGGCAGCCTTCTTCTATCCGGATGTGGATGCCTTGGATTCGAGATTTAACGTAGATAAGGATGTAGTTGGTGGGAAGTTGGTGAGGGAGGATGAGGGGGATGCTGAGGATGTGGAGGAGAAGGCGGCAGAGGAGGAGAAGGATGCGGGAGTTGCCGTGGGGGGTGAGGAGAACAAGGGAATGTAGTCAATTCATTTTTTCTTGAAACTTGAACTTTGTTTGTAATAATCCGTACACTATTTTACTTTGCCCTTAATATGATGAATGCCTTGTGTATGCTATGTTTGTTATTAGATGTTGATAACTTGTATGATTGTGTTGCGTTAGCGGTATGGTATAATTGTGAAGGGGTGTTGGATTTTGACCGTTTTATTTGAACTTAAACGAATGAACCAAGATTAGAGGGTGTTCGACCCAGGCCGCTTATTTGGGGTAAGGGTGGGGAACTTAAACGAATGAACCAAGATTAGAGGGTGTTCGACCTAGGCCGCTTACTTGGGGTAAGGGTGGGGAACTTAAACGAATGAACCAAGATTAGAGGGTGTTCGACCCAGGCCGCTTACTTGGGGTAAGGATGGGGAAATGAACCAAGATTAGAGGGTGTTCGACCCAGGCCGCTTACTTGGGGTAAGGGTGGGGAACTTAAACGAATGAACCAAGATTAGAGGGTGTTCGACCCAGGCCGCTTACTTGGGGTAAGGGTGGGGAACTTAAACGAATGAACCAAGATTAGAGGGTGTTTGACCCAGGCCGCTTACTTGGGGTAAGGGTGGGGAACTTAAACGAATGAACCAAGATTAGAGGGTGTTCGACCCAGGCCGCTTACTTGGGGTAAGGGTGGGGAACTTAAACGAATGAACCAAGATTAGAGGGTGTTCGACCCAGGCCGCTTACTTGGGGTAAGGGTGGGGAACTTAAACGAATGAACCAAGATTAGAGGGTGTTTGACCCAGGCCGCTTACTTGGGGTAAGGGTGGGGAACTTAAACGAATGAACCAAGATTAGAGGGTGTTCGACCCAGGCCGCTTACTTGGGGTAAGGGTGGGGAACTTAAACGAATGAACCAAGATTAGAGGGTGTTCGACCCAGGCCGCTTACTTGGGGTAAGGGTGGGGAACTTAAACGAATGAACCAAGATTAGAGGGTGTTCGACCCATGCCGCGTACTTGGGGTAAGGGTGGGGAACTTAAACGAATGAACCAAGATTAGAAACATAGAGTCATAAAGTAGGGAACCATTCTTTTTATTTATTCAAATAGGGGTGCCTCGTTAAAACCTCCTTGGCCAAAACCCTCCTTAGGGAAAAAAGACCAAGTGAGGAAAAAGAGTACACCCATGGTTACAAGTATTGATTCAACCATGATACATATTCAGCTGAAGTAGAACTTGAAGTGGGATACATTCCATGTGTTGGGAATCTCTTCCCCAGATAATTGTTCTAGGCGATAAGCCCCTCCTCCTGCGTCTTCTCGTATGCGGTATGGGCCGTCCCAATTGGCGGAGAACTTGCCATCCTTCTTTCTAGCACTGCTGGCCATTCTCCATACTAGGTCTTCGACGACAAATGATCGTGGGTGTAGGTTTGCATTATATTTCCTAGCAGCTCGTTGTTTGGCGGCTAGATTGCGTATTTGGGCTTTTTCTCTGAGTTCGGGAAGGAGGTCGAGATGTAAGGCCATGTTTTGTTGGTTGTGAGTTGGGTCGTATAGTTCTCGGCGCAGGGATGGTTCGCCAATTTCTACCGGTATCATGGCGTCTGCGCCGTAGACTAGGCTGAATGGGGATTCGTTTGTTGATGATTGAGGGGTGCATCTGTAAGCCCATAGCACTTCGATTAACTCTTCAGGCCATCGGCCTCTGGCGGTATCCAACCTTTTACGTAGCTCTACGAGAATAACTTTGTTTGCCGCTTCCGCTTGCCCATTGGTCTGTGGATGTTCTACAGAGCTTGTGATGTGTTTGATGCCTAAGCCAGTGTAGAATTTGGCTAACTCCTTGTCGATAAATTGTCGACCATTATCTGTTATGATGGTATGTGGTACACCATATCTGCATATAACGTCCTTCCACACAAACTGCTGGACTTGCTGGGCCGTGATGGTGGTCAATGGCTTGGCTTCGATCCATTTGGTAAAGTAGTCAACGGCTACGATTAGGAACTTGACCTGCCCCTTGCCGGGTGTGAAGGGTCCGAGGATGTCCATTCCCCACTTAGCGAATGGCCAGGGGGACAATATGTGGTGTAGTTGTTCTTGTTTCTGATGGATAAGGTTGTCGTGCTTCTGGCATGGCTTGCATTTCTTGACATGATCATGGCAGTCCGCTTCTATCGTGGGCCAGAAGTATCCGGCTCTGTGAACTCTTGTGGCCATGGTGCGTGCGCCTGAATGATAACCACAAATTCCTTCGTGTAGTTCTTTGATGATATACTGGGCTTGCTCCGGTGTGACACACTTAAGTAGGGGTTGGCCGTATCTGCGTTTGTAGAGGTCATCGCCTACCATAGTGTACCTGGCGGCCTTGGCCAACCAAGTTTTGTCCGTGTCGAGGGGGGGTTGCCGGTTTTGAGGTATTGAATGTAAGGGGTGGTCCAGTTTGGGGTTTGGGTGGGGGTGATGCTGTTTGATGGGGTGTGGGTTAACGTTTGGCAAGTGTGTGTGATGGAAGGTGTGGATAGTGTTTGCTGTAGTAGGGATCGATTACGGTTTTTGAGTTTGGTGCTGGCTAATTTGGAAAGGATGTCGGCCCTGACGTTGTCAGTTCTGGGGATGTGTTCGATGCGGACCTGTTCAAAGGCAAATTGAATAATTGCGCGGACTAGATGGTAGTATTGTTGAAGGATGGGGTCTTTAATTTGGAATTCGTCGTTTAGATGACCTACAGTGAGTTTGGAGTCGGTTTTGCATGTTAACTTCTTGACGCCGACTTTACGGGCTAGGGAGAGGCCGGTGAGGATAGCTTCGTATTCGGCTTGGTTATTCGACGTTTTGAAAGCAAAATGAAGAGATTTCTCGATGAGGATGTCGTTGGGGCCTTCCAACACGATGCCAGCGCCGGCACCCCTTGGGTTCGAGGAGCCATCTACATGAAGCGTCCACTGGTCCTCAATAGGTGTTTGTTGTAGGTCATTGACGAAGTCTAAGAGACACTGGGCTTTGATGGGGCCGTGGGGTTCATAGCGAATGTTGAATTCTGACAGCTCCACGGCCCATGATGACATGCGTCCAACTAGATCCGGCTTTTGTAGTATTTTCTGGATTGGGTAATCGGTCTTGACGGTTATGGTGTGGTTTTGGAAATACGGGCGTAGGCGGCGTGCGGCGTGGACCAAGGATAGGGCTAGTTTTTCTACCATTTGGTACCTGGTTTCGGGGTCTTGTAGTGTTCTACTCACGAAATACACAGGATGTTGCGTGCCTTCTGCTTCTTGGACAAGGGTTGCGCTGACGGTGTGATCGGTGGCCGTGATGTATACCAGCAGGGGTTGGCTGATGTCTGGTTTGTAGAGGATGGGGGGTGAGGTTAGGGATGTTTTGAGTTTCTGGAAGATCTGTTCACAATCATCAGTCCATGTGAATCGGGCGGATTTCTTTAGGAGTTGGATTATGGGTTGAGTTTGTTCCGCTAGTTTTGGCAGGAATCGAGAAATGGCCGTGAGGCAGCCGATTAGCCGTTGGACTTCTTTGACAGTAGTGGGGCTGCGCATTTCGATGATGGCCCTGCATTTTTCGGGGTTAACCTCTATGCCGCGTTGGGTTAACATGAAGCCAAGGAATTTACCCCGGTCGATGCCGAATACACATTTATCGAGATTTAGGCGGAGATTGTACTGGCGCAGGGCGGAGAATATTGCCTCCAAGTCTTTAGCGTGTTGATGATGGCTTGGGGACTTGACGACCATGTCATCGACGTAGACTTCGACACAGTGTCCTGTCAGATGGCTGAAGACTTTGTCCATTAGTTGTAACATCCCAAGGGAATATTACTTAAAAAAATAAATAATAAAAGAAATAATTACATTAATAGTCATCTCGATAAAAATCCCAACACGGAAAAATTTAAACTCATTAAAATAGTACGCCATAACTCATAACTAAATCCATAAAAGGTTACAAGTTACCAAAATTTGTATTTAAAAACATAAATTACAAATTAGCAAAACCCTAGCTCTAATCCCATGCTAGCCCTCACTCCGCCATCTGAGCATCCTCAGCACCACCTGTATCAACATCTGCTCCCGTGTAACGAATTACACGATCATCGCCACACACAAACAGAAAGGGTGAGCTGAGAAAATAAAATAACAACATATAGAACACCAGATAAATCATATACCCATCTTATTCATTATATATATAATTCTTGGCCAAGACCCTAACCCCAAGACTTAACAGTCTTCAAATCATACAATTGGTTAGCCTTGGACTCGGGAACATGATGCTCACACGAACCTGCCCGCTCGTGGTCCTGCCTCTACGAACCTCCCCGCTCGTAGTCCTACTCTACGGACCTGCCCGTCCATAGTCCAACACATGTGATCCACCAGCCCCCGTACCTCCCCGCACGTGGCATCTCTCAACGTGAGCACGGAACATACGAACCTACCTCGCTCGTATCCCCACTTGAGAGTAACTTGATATGAACCTCCCCGCTCATATCATCACATGTCAATCACCATCCATGAACCTACCCGCTCATGGCACAACATCTCCCGATCCAAGCAAAGTATCCTCGTCAGTTAAAACAACACACCAGAAGGCAGAGAATAACAGCATTTTTGCCTGGCTCGGCCCACACGCCGCCAGGCGAAACTATTCCAGACCGCCTGGCGGTATTCACTCACCGCCAGGCGCCAGCGTCCTCCCAGACCCACTGTTTTCTCGTCACCGCCTGGCGGACCTCACCGTGTCGCCAGGCGCCATCCCATACAGGGTTCACTCACGCTACGTTTATCGCCTGGCGGTGATCTACAAGCTGCCAGGCGCCATATCAGAGGCATTCTGCAACTGATATTTGGCACTCCATTTTGGTTAATTCTACAGCCTAAGTTACTCGAAGAGCAACTCACCTTTTGGTCTCAGCACCCCATTCTGATTTATTGCCAATTCCCATCCTATTATAATGTCGTTATAGCCCAACCTCATCCTTCACAAATTTCAACTAAAGATTTATTTATTCTTAAGTCATACCATCAGGTCTAAATTCACAAGTTAACAGATCTTATTCCCATATCTCCCTTTTTCACAATCATACTCACTCATAAACCTCATATACTCAATTGACAGTTCATGTATCATTTCATCCTTCACTCTATCTTCCCACTCCTCTTGCCCATCTCACTCGAATTCTTAGTTCCAACTTTTCTACCATTCTTTTCAACCAACCCCTCTTCACTATCATTGACCCTCAACATCCACTAATAAGTTAGGGTCATGTTCCGATTCTATTAGCATCATAACATTCCAATTGCATTTTCCTCTCACTCATTACACTATATATAATCTTAATTCACTTCCTATCCCCTTTACTTTGTCTCTTTTCAAGCCACCTCTCCTTTCCAACTCCCCACTCACAATTCTCTCCTTTCCACTATACCAACCTTTACATTCCCCAAGATTCTCTCTCTCTCTCTCACAGAACTCCCTTGTACATTACTCAATCAGGGCTGCTACACGTCATCGCCTGGCGGATAGGACAGCCCCGCCAGGCGGCACACCAGAATCAGACCCTCTGCATGCGTTTTTTGCACTCCCCACAAACCTATCTTGTTTTCCTCCTTCCCAGATAACCACCACACATACAATTCCAACCTTTTCAACGTCCAGACTCAATAATATTATAATTATCACATTCCTCAATTTCAGTTAATTCCTAATCCACCCAACAATCCCACGTACAAAACCCCAATATGATCACAAACATTCCCACAAGAAGTATATGACAATAATCCATCACACAATTTTATACAATCATTTGACACTCAACAGTTCATTACATTCTTCCAATTTAGCATCAACGCCATCAAACAGAACACAATCAAGGTCGCGCCGCCAGGCAGGAACTCATCGCCGCCAGGCGACTCAAACCAAAACAAGAACATACGCTCATCTCTGATGAGCCGCCTGGCGGTAAGGATCAAACCGCCAGGCGGTTTCTAGGAAAAACCCAGAAACCCAATCGAACAGTGCAGAAAACAGGTGGAAGGCATGTAGTTTCGATTACCAAAGCATAATACAATGTATATGTATCTAAAGCATCGAAAGCAACTCCCCTTACCAGGAATTCGCGCTCCAAATTGAGATTCCCACTCTCCTTGCGCACCTTTTCCCTTTGCTAAAAGAACCACTCTAATCCTTCTCTCGCTGGCCCCTTCACACACCAGAAATTTCCCCTCTCCCTCTCAGAACTGTTTGCACCTTTCACAGACTGATTTTTTTCCTCTCCTTCTCTCTTCTCTCTCAAGCTTAATGTGCCCTAATTATTCTCTATTTTACTAAAACGAATTTTATTAAATAAAAATATGGTTAAGGCCATTTCAATGGTTATCACCCATTATTTTTCAGCCCCCTCCTCATTGCCTCTCCAGTATCTGCTAGGTTTCCCAATCCTTTCATATTCATGCTTAAAGGAAATTTAGCAAAAAGAAAACTATTTAGTTCTCAACAAGGTTTGAACCCACACTCATGCACATACCAAACCAATGCCAAACCATTCAACCAACACATGTTTCATGATGACTCCCACAATTTTAAGGATTTATCATCATCCATACGCATTCAATATATAAACACACAAAAATGCATAATTTAAATAACACCCAAGTGGCACACATAAGACTTGAACCCAAGTCCTCACACACAAGAAAGTACTCTCAACCACTTGAGCTAGTACTTTTCCACGTCATAGTTCTCCACATTTATTACTTTAAATATTCTCATTTCCCGGGTCTTACATTAGTCGCTGGTAAGTTGCCCCAGCGTTTTTGAGGCCAAAGGGCATGACCCTATAGAAGTAGTTGGCCTCGTCCGTGATGAAGGCGGTCTTGTGCATATCTGCTGTGGCCATGGGGATTTGGTTATAACCTGAATATGCATCTAAAAAGCTAAGCACCTTGTTTCCTGCCGCGCCGTCTACGAGTCGATCGATGTTGGGTAAGGGGTAGGCGTCGCGAGGGCACGCCTTATTCAGGTCTGTGTAGTCCACGCACATCCACCATTTGCCATTGGCTTTCTTTACCAAGACAACGTTAGAAAGCCAAGTGGTGTATTGTGCTTCTTCTATAAACCCTGCGTTCAGTAACTTGTCGGCCTCTACTTTGGCTGCTTGTCTGCGTTCTTCCCCAAGTTTGCGCTTTTTCTGGGATACGTAGCGGGCTTCTTTATATATCGAGAGTTTGTGGGATGCCACCTGGGGGTCTACTCCAGGGAGGTCAGCGGCTGACCAGGCGAAAAGATCTGTGTTATTGATGAGGATGGGTGTGATTGTGGCACGCTCATTAGAGTTTAAACCGGTGCCTAAGTTGATGGAGTGTCCATTGGGGAGTTCCAAGGGAGTAGTGTCCTCGACTGGTTCGAGGCGGGCATCCCGGCCTATTCTGGGGTCAAGGTCCTCGCCGGATAGGGCTATGCGGGAATTAGGTGGTCGTTCGATGTGGTTTGTTTGTTGAATTGGGAGTTGTGGTCTTAAGCTTGCCATGTAGCACTCGCGTGCCAAGCGTTGGTCATAGTGGATGGTCAGGATGTTGCCGGATGGGGCTGGGAACTTCATAGCCAAGTGAGGGGTAGAGACGACTGCACCAAGGGTATTGAGGGAAGGACGACCTAGGAGTATGTTGTAGGATGTTGGCGCATCGACTATAAGGAAGCGAATTGGGATTGTTTTGGTTTGGGTTCCTTCCCGAAAGACGGTATGGAGGTCTATGTAGCCTCGGATGGATACTTGTTCGTCGGAAAAACCGTATATGGGCTCATCATATGGTATCATGGCGGTGTCAGGAAGTTGTAACTTTTGGTAGGTGGCCCAGTAGAGGATGTCAACTGAGCTGCCTTGATCCACAAGTACTTTCTTAACGGCATAGTTTTCGATTTCGATGGTGATGACCATGGGGTCGTCCTGCTGGTGGTCGAGGCCGTGGAAGTCGTCATCTGTGAATACGATGGGGGGCATACGACGTCTGTGGTGGGAATGAGTGATATGGTTGATGAATTGTATATGGCGAAGGTGTTTCTTTCTGGCGGACGAGGTGGAGCCTCCACTTGTGAAGCCACCAGAGATGGTGTTAATGGTGCCTCATAAGGGGGGGTCGGCAGGGGTAATGTTGGTGTGGGCGGGCTCTGGTTGTTGGTTGGTTGGTTGGGTGGAGTGGCTATTGTGATGGGCGTTGCTTGGTTGGCGTCTGTGGTCATGCCGTGGAGGGTGGCGGGATCGGGAGGAGGAGGAATGGTTATCCCTACGGATGAAGCGGCGAAAGTGGCCGGCACGGACCAGTTCTTCGATTTTATCCTGGAGCGCTTTGTATTCTTCCGTAGTATGACCGTGGTTGCGATGGTACCGACAATACTTGGTCATGTCGGCGTTAGGAGGTGTGGTTGTCTTTCGTGGTGGGGGGAGGAGGTCAACTTGGAGGGCCTCGTCTAGGATGCGGGAGCGGGCTACTGTGAGGGGAGCGTATCTGGTGAAGCGAGGTTGGCGGGGTTCGCGTGGGCGGGTGTCAGGGCGCGGATGAGGCTGTGGAGTGGGGTTGGGGGTGGGGTTGGGGGTGTTGGCGGCGTAGTCGTTACAGAATTTGGTGTGAAGAGTTTGCATTTCCTCCATGCGGACGTAGTCAGCTGCGCGCAGCTTGAGTTCGTGCATGGAGGTGGGTGGGTGGAGGTAGACGTTGTTGGTGAAGGGGCCGGGTTGTAGGGTGAGGGTCATACATTGAAGTATCATTTCCTGGTTGAGGTGTGGTGTACGAAGTGCGGCTTTACTGAAGCGATCGATGAATGCTCTGAGTGGTTCATTCGGTTCCTGTCTGATACCCAGTAGGGATATGGTGGTGGTTTGATGTGGGCGGCTTCCAGCGAAATGTGTGGAAAACATGTGTGAAAGGATGTCGAAGCTATCAATTAAGTAGGGTGGGAGGGTGGTAAACCATTCTAGGGCAGGGCCTTTGAGGGTAGTGGGGAAAGCTTTGCAAAAGACTGCGTCTTGGGATGTGTACAGGGCAACGTGGGTGATGTAGACTTTCAGGTGTTCGTCAGGGTCGGTTTCGTCGGTATAGCGATCCAGGTTGAACGGTTCCCACTGGGCTGGGAGAGGGGTGTTAGCGATAAAATCCGTGAATGGGTGGCGGCGTCTAGGCTAGTGAGGGGGAGGGATGTGGGGTGGGGGTGGGTGGTTGATCATAGCAGGAAAGGTGGAGGTGATGTTGTGGGGTGGGATGTGGGTTGTGGGAAGATATTGTGGGTTGTAGGGTGGAATATATGTGGTATGGAGAGCGGTGGGTATGTTGTAGGGGGCGTGGGTGGTTGGGATGGTGGGGGCGGGGGTTGAGGGTGCGGTGAGCCCTGGTTGACCGGGTGGAAAGTGATGGGGATGGGTGGAGGTAAGGGGTGTCTGTTGGGTGGTGGTGAAGGTGTGGGGGGTGGGATTGTATTCACTTTCTTCTTCTGTAGGCTGGAAGGCCGGGGACTTCACAGCTTCAGAGGTTTCTTTGGCTTTTCCCTTCAGGTTGGGGTCTGCCTCGATCCTTCTCCTGAGGCGAGAGTTCTCTTGTTTTAGCGCTTCCATTTCCTCAGCGCTGCGCTTCTTCAGGTCTGCGAGTTCTTGTTGCATCTTTGCCTGACCGTCTAGGATGACGGCCAAGTCAGGGGCGATGCTGGGAGGTCCAGAAGGACCAGCGTTCGCTTGCTTGTTAGCTCCAGCTTTGCTACGGGTAGAAACCATCTTCAGAGAAAAACGGGTACGAAAGGTGCTCGTCTCGTGCCCCACGGTGGGCGCCAATTGTTCCTGCAGAGAACAAATAAGAGGTTAGGCACAAATGTCACCTTATTATGTAGTCCGCTATCTCCTCAGTTGGCCTCTTCCCGGTCGATATATGTCAACTTGAACCCAGGAGGGGCTACCTGCAGAAGAATCTCTGAAGCTCAAGTAAGTCAAAGCTCTCAGAGAGTCAAATCAGTGATTAATGAATGCGTACCTTTAAATGATGGGGTCCACGTGTATTTATAGGACATTAATGACGTTTGACCATTTCATGGGCTGGGTCTTGACTTGGGCTCTAGTTTGGGCCATGAATGGGCCTGGGCCCCAACCCAGGCCCTTGAGACCTATTGAATGCGGGGGCATCGATGTTGGCTTAAGTTTATTGGGGTAGTCGGTCTCGACCGGCTACTTGACTAGATGGCTTATGTTGGTGATGTGAAGTGCTAACTCGGCCTAGCCTGGATACTAGGCGGTTTCGATATGCACACTGTTTGCTTGCTTGAGTTTGGCTAGGTACGGTACACCAGTCCCCCAGCCTTGTCCGATATGGGTTGTCGGTCAAGGATGATATGTGTTGATAAGCTAGAAGAACTGGCTAGGTGTGATACACCAGTCCCCCAGCCTTTAAATGATGGGGTCCACGTGTATTTATAGGACATTAATGACGTTTGACCATTTCATGGGCTGGGTCTTGACTTGGGCTCTAGTTTGGGCCATGAATGGGCCTGGGCCCCAACCCAGGCCCTTGAGACCTATTGAATGCGGGGGCATCGATGTTGGCTTAAGTTTATTGGGGTAGTCGGTCTCGACCGGCTACTTGACTAGATGGCTTATGTTGGTGATGTGAAGTGCTAACTCGGCCTAGCCTGGATACTAGGCGGTTTCGATATGCACACTGTTTGCTTGGTTGAGTTTGGCTAGGTACGGTACACCAGTCCCCCAGCCTTGTCCGATATGGGTTGTCGGTCAAGGATGATATGTGTTGATAAGCTAGCAGAACTGGCTAGGTGTGATACACCAGTCCCCCAGCCTTTAAATGATGGGGTCCACGTGTATTTATAGGACATTAATGACGTTTGACCATTTCATGGGCTGGGTCTTGACTTGGGCTCTAGTTTGGGCCATGAATGGGCCTGGGCCCCAACCCAGGCCCTTGAGACCTATTGAATGCGGGGGCATCGATGTTGGCTTAAGTTTATTGGAGTAGTCGGTCTCGACCGGCTACTTGACTAGATGGCTTATGTTGGTGATGTGAAGTGCTAACTCGGCCTAGCCTGGATACTAGGCGGTTTCGATATGCACACTGTTTGCTTGATTGAGTTTGGCTAGGTACGGTACACCAGTCCCCCAGCCTTGTCCGATATGGGTTGTCGGTCAAGGATGATATGTGTTGATAAGCTAGCAGAACTGGCTAGGTGTGATACACCAGTCCCCCAGCCTTTAAATGATGGGGTCCACGTGTATTTATAGGACATTAATGACGTTTGACCATTTCATGGGCTGGGTCTTGACTTGGGCTCTAGTTTGGGCCATGAATGGGCCTGGGCCCCAACCCAGGCCCTTGAGACCTATTGAATGCGGGGGCATCGATGTTGGCTTAAGTTTATTGGAGTAGTCGGTCTCGACCGGCTACTTGACTAGATGGCTTATGTTGGTGATGTGAAGTGCTAACTCGGCCTAGCCTGGATACTAGGCGGTTTCGATATGCACACTGTTTGCTTGGTTGAGTTTGGCTAGGTACGGTACACCAGTCCCCCAGCCTTGTCCGATATGGGTTGTCGGTCAAGGATGATATGTGTTGATAAGCTAGCAGAACCGGTTAGGTGTGATACACCTTTATTATACATTTATTTTCCTTTGGTGATTTCATTCAATGGTGTATCAAATTATTTTTAGAACACACATTTGACTTCTTTTTAATATTTTTATTTGTTGTTTATAATGTAAAGTACTATTTTGATGTTTTTTATATAATTATTTTTATTTTCTAACCATTTATCATAAGTGTAATTTTATCACTACAATTGCATATAAGAAATTACGATAATATAATTTGTATCGTATATGCTAGATAAGGTCGGATGGTCTACGACCAAACGACTGAACCTAAGGCCGGAAACCAGCTTACACCACATGCAACAGAAAAGACCGGTTAGTCCCTGGCCAATGATCAGACTCAAGGCCAAGAACTCCTCGAGGAAGGTCAATCATAAACCTGTAAACAAAATAACTATGTAAGGAAGTAGAAGCCAATTACCATTCCAAGGGTCGACTACATATCAATCACTCCAAAAAAGATTAAATCAACTACTTAACAACATTAATAAAGTAAAATGTGCAAAGCAAATGACTATGACATGTAAACAAAAATAACGGTAAGGACTCTTGTTAGCAAACTGGAATTTAAACAATCCTTTCCCCCTCTTTCCTAACATAACTTAAATATCCAACAAAGTTCCTAGTAGAATTGGGCCTCTAATGGCAAGCCCACACAACCCCATCTAAAGGCCCTAAGGCCTAAGCTAGCGATAAAACCACGGTACACATAAGATGGTAACTTAAACAGGTAACAACCCTTGGAAAAATAATTAGTATAAATACAGGTGGACCGAGGTAAAGCAACGACAAAGTCGGTGCCCCCAACAAAGTTATCCTTGTTGAACTAAAGAAACGATTGGACTCCTCCAAGGGAAGATGGCTAGAAGATCTATTGGAGATCCTTTGGTCTTACCGATGTATCCCCTAGTGCTCGACTCATGGGTTCCCTTTTAGCTTGGTATACGACACATAAGCTATGACACCCGTTGAGATAGGAGAACCCTTACTACGGAGACAAAATTATGATGAAGATGAGAATCAAGAATCTCTTAGCACGAGGTTGGACCTTTTGATAAAACTACGAGAAAAAGCACAAATCCGAGATATGATAGCCAAGAAGAAGGCGACCAGAAATTACAACTTCAAGCTCCAACCACGAAACTATGTTAGAGGAGACCTAGTGTGGCGAATGGTTAGTAATTCAAGAAAAAAGAGGGTAAAGTATCTGCCAATTCAAAAGGGCTATTTAGAGTAAGAGAAGATATCGACAAATGGGCATATCGATTAGAGCGACTATCAAGGGAACCCATACCGAACACCTGGAATATAACACATTTAAAGTTCTACTTTAGTTAAAAACCTCATCAGATAATTGAGCAGATTGCAACCATGTGTGTAATCTTTCCCCTTACCTGGTTTTTTATCCCTAAGGAGGGTTTTTCCCGAAAGGTTTTAATGAGGCACCCTTACCGAATAAAACAAGGGTTTTGTAAAAATTACACGTTTCTTGCAATACTACATTTCTATGTGTTCCCTACCACATACCTAGGTGATCTTGGTCGAATAATTAAATTTCTATTGCATTCCCTACCGCATACCTAGGTGGTCCTGGTCGAACAATTAAATTTCTCTAAGTTCCCTACCACGTAACTAGTTAGTCTTGGTCAAATCATTAAATTTCTATGTGTTCCCTACCATATACCTAGGCGGTCCTAGTCGAAAAATTAAATTTGTATGTGATCCCTACCACATACCTATGGGGTCATGGTTGAACAATTGTGTTCCCTATCGCCTATCTAGGCGATCTTGGTCGAAAAATAAATTTCAAATGAACAAACTACGTAGGATATCATACGTTTACGCATACATTAAACTCAACAACGTGTATAAAATGGATATATAAGCAACGAAAGCAAGGAAAGAAAATATGTTGCCCAATAAACGTCATTGTTATATACACACCAACGACCACCATAGTTCTTGACCATATACAAAAAAGAGCAAAGAAAAAGGAAAGTACAACAATAGCATAAAAGGACAAACTTAATCATGGAACTTTTTCAAATTAAATGTCTGCCACAACTTCCTCCTCGACATTGCCAATTGTTCATTAGCATCCCCAAAATGCGAAGGGATCACCCTAGCATTATGCTTAGTTGAGCCACCATTATTCTCGACACTAAGAGCAACAATAGTTGGCTTAGGACCCTCAACAACCTTTAGTATCTTGATCTCATCCTCATCAATTAGATGGTTGCCATATACATCTTTGTTCACATTGAAATGCACATCCTTCATGGACACTCCATTGTATAAGAACTTCACCTGTTGTAGAGCTTTGTTAAAGCCATTAATATGATCGGACACCATGTACTTCTTGAGATCCCTCATTTCGGCCTCCACTTAAACAACTCTTCCCTTCCATTCCTCCACTACGCCTCCAACTGTTTCTCTTTGTCCTTAGCTTTTTTTTTTTAGAATCTAAACACCTCACCTTCCAAGTTCCTAATTTCTTTTTCTCAACCTCCAAAGCCTTTTCCCTCATACCATAGACCAATTTGTTACCTTCATACTTGGCTTGAATTAAAGATAATTTTTTTTCTAGTCTGGCTTTATCTCTATCCCTTAGCTCCTGATGCACCAAATTACTTACCTTCTGGCCTATCACCAAAGGATTTTGCTAAGCTCTACTATGGCTCGAATAGTGGCGCTCGACTTCATCTCATCCAACGCTTTCACCACTTCCTCATCTAGGTTATTTTCTACCCCTTTGCGAACCTTGACTTCTGGCTTCTCCAAACCCCAAATTCCAATAACTTATTCCCTGAAGTCTATCTCTCCCCCCATTTGAGAAGTTTAGCCCCTAGTTTCTTTCTCTCTTTTCCAACACCGCTCTAAGCAGACAAAGGACTTTCCCTCTTAGCGCTTTCGAGCCAATGAGTATCCGTCAAAGTCCCTTTGAAGTTGGGGACATTGGTCTCCCTAGACTTCTTGGCTTCTTCAACCAACTATTGCCACAAACTCCTGAACATGTTAATGTCGATCCCAATCTTTTTGGCATGTTGGCCATGTATCCTATATACACGAATAACTTATTAAAAACAAAACAAAAAACACAAAACAGATTCATAAGTTAAATATTACCTTGCAATTCAACAATACGCTGAGTTGGGTAGACAAATACACCTTAACTAAACTTTTAGTAGGCAACTTATGGGGAAACTTCTCAAGGATCCCCATAATCCACCTATCATCCACCAAAAACATTTCCTTCGTCGTGTCCTACACCTCCATGAATTATCAGTCCAATAAAAAGTAAACTTCACCTTGCCATTGTCATGATAAAAATAGGTCAGCCCAGCTGGGTTCACAACAATCCTGAAGAAACCATCTTTAAAACGCTGAAGGGGCTGAGAATACGCATCTAAAACAATAATACCTAAATGACTAACCAATGACAACAGGTAATCAAATTTTTAGGACGTGTATTATAAAAATAGGAAGCATTTAGGCGACAGACTCGGTTACAATGATCGATACAACAACTTAAACACCTAAAGATAACTCTAGCTGTTTGGATGCAACTGGTTAGGCACAACATTTAGCAAACGGAGCACAACCATAGTAAATTCAGCAAAAGGCAATCGAATTTGCAATTGGATGAAATGACACATATACATGTAAAAAAGCTCCTTGGTATAATGTTCTTAGCGATGACAAACATTGTCCATGATACTCACCCTCTCTAACAAAACTATGTCAAGCAACCCTAACTAATGGAGATACCCATTCGTACCCTCCCTTCGCAGCAAATCATTTTTGGTGCGCTCGTTTACTGGATCCTTCCTAATATCAGAAATACTCTCTATAACCAATCCATTTGACCTCGACAAAGAATACTTTAAAGAAGAAGTTAGAGTCAGGCTACCCTGACTACTCGACCCTCCCACATACGCCTTACTCGAACCACTACAAGACATACGTTAATTAGATGGATATTGACGACACTCAATTTTTTTCTACATAATATCTCGGCAACGGAGACAAGAATATGACCACACAATAACAAAACTGACAAATGATCCTTTTTTATAGATACTTTCCGCAACTTTTCATCTTTGTGTTCACCTCAATTGTTATCATTACTCTTCTGCAAACGTCACAACAACACAAGCCATGAAGCAACTCTAGATATTCTCCACTATTCTTGATTTCTATGCCAAGCTCAACGTAAATATCTACTACATCTTCCCATCTCAAGCTAAGCCAAGCCTTCTTGATGAAACGCCTTCCCTCCTCAGCCTAATTTGACATGTCACTCCCTCATCAAACCTCTTCGTCGTTCACACAACACTTTTCCTATTAACCACTAAACTCTGAGATCTAATCTTGGGAGAAAAAGCTCTGTGTTTTCTTGGACATTGGAGCACTTTTTGTAGGTACACCCCTATCTTTGCCAGCAGAAGTACGAGCACTTGACTGATGACCACTACAAGCGGTAGAGAATTATATTCAGAAGTCCAAAGATCTTTACAAGGTACTATATCGGTCCTGTAAGACATAATAATTTAATGTCATTGTCATGAATCTTATTTATCACCATCTAACATATATCAAAGTTCAAAAAATGAAAGGTATGTGCTAAATTTCAATTATTATTAGTTCAACCTTTGTTCTTTGTGTGATTTCATTCAAGTGGTGTATTATAATTTTTAGGTTAAAATGCTCCGTTGGTCCTCGTATATGTTTGAAAATCTTAATTAGGTCCCCATATTATGATTGGTCTCAATTGGGTCCCTATTTTTGAAAATGTGTAACAATTAGGTTGTTTCCATTAGTACTATACTAACATCGTTAAATATGTGCCACATGTCAGTTCATGCTTTTTTTTTAATTTTGATTCCAAAAAAAAAGAATTAAAAATTAAAAAATTAAAAATCCACGAACTAACGCGTGACACATATTTAACGATGTTAGTATAGAACAAACGAAAAGAACCTAATTGTTACATATTTTCAAAAATGGAGACCAATCAAAATATGGGGACCTAATTCAACAAAGTATTTTAACCTCATTTTTAATAATGTTTAAAGAAAGATATATCAATAAAATTTAAAGAATATGAGAGTAAAGAGACATTTAAAATACTTTTAAGTTCGATTTTATTTTCTTTTGTAATTTTATAAAAATAATTTTAAACTTTATCAACTTTGTTTGATTAAATTTGCAAATTTAGTAAATGTTTCGGTGTCATAAAATTTTATTTGGTATTCTAATTTGAAATGTATACAATTATAATTTTTTTTTTTAAAATATTTCACATTCAAGAAACAAGAATACATCCTTTTGATAGTGAAATTTTGATAATATTATATTTTTTTGTAAGATTTTTTATTATTTTATAAATATTAATTAATTGATACTCAAAGAATAAGAAAATAGGCACAAGTACGAGTGTTTACCCGTTAGTGAAAATGGGGATGAGATAAAAATTTCATACTTGTTGAGTTTGGGTATGAGGATGAGGGTGATTTTTTCTTTTTGGGATGAGTATGGGATAATGAAACAGATCCCTATCTTTCCCCGTTGCCATCCTTACTCTCAACCTGATGTGTTTAAAACAAAAGATTTTACACGCTTACTGTCTCTATTTGTTTTTCTTCTTCAGTCTTCATATTAATTATAAAGATTATGTCGTTGTATATCTCGTTAATTTCTTTCATATGTTCATCTTTGTTCATGCATGGACAATATTAAGTTATTATGGGACTCATACCTTATCTTACAACAATCTTTAGGTTCCTCAGATGGATACTCCACAGTCTTGTTTGCAAGGTCCTCGTTACCGGATACTTGGTGGAATGTGGGGGATTTCCCGCAAAAAGGAAGCTCTCAAATTCAAATCTCATTATTGTACTAATGAATTGCGTACCTTTAGTTACTAGGGTCCACCTTTATTTATAAAAGGTTAACTACTTGTGGTACCTTTACTTAGTTAATTATGGGCTGGGCTTTAACTAGGTTTTACCCAACTTTATTGGGCCTAAATAAAGCTTAATTGGTCCTACATTGCAAGGCCAATATTCTTTGAAAATGTTTAGTTAGGTTTTCGCTTATTTTTGCCTAAGTTAGAGTTAGTTCGCTAACATACCAGTATAACAGATTTTCCTGCATGCATACTTGTCATCCACATATATGTTCAATTAGTATATATATATCTCTTCTTTAATTGATGGAGTGAGATAGTTGACTAGTGTTGCCACTATATAGGCGACCTTATGCATACATGATGTAGTTAACGGTTAGGCGCCTTGTTATTTGTTATGCTGCTATGTACCTGAATGTGGTGCCTGTGGTATTTTGGGTTTAGTGGCTATTTGAGTTAGCAATTTTTTGGTGTTGGTGGTCATTTTGGTTAACAATGTTTTGGGTTAGCAGCCAGTTCGACCCCTATGGTACAATCTCCATTTCTTCGTACCTTTGTTCCTCTATTTATAAATATTTTTAGAATTTGATCATTGATCATTGATATTTTACTTTTCTCCTTCTATCCCTTTTTATGTTAGTTTTGATTTTCTTGCCAAATTATAGTTTAATACAATTCTTATTCTTTTGTGATTCTTGCATTACATCTTTACTATTACAACATTGAATTCTTGATTTAGATTCTAGGTAGTTTAAATTTGTGTTGCCTTGTTTGTCCTAGCTTTTTTATTTAGCACATCTCTTTACTCAATCAATTTTCTTATTTTTACTTTGAAGAATTGAATGTTTGAACTCTACATATCTTGGTTTCTAATTAAGATTCCAAAGTCCCTAAAGTGGGTCTTACTTGGTAAGATGTCTTCTTGAGCTAGGTTTTAGTTCAATACATTGAGTAAAACAAGATTTTTAGTTTTGAGTTATTATTTGTTTGTTACATTCTTACATTTTATTTCCTAATTTCCAATTTCTTTACTTTACATGTGTTGTTGCCATCTTTATTGCCTGCCACTGTAATTTTTTATTACCTTGTCTTGTGCTCATTATAGTTTCGTTGTTTAGCATGGTTGATCTTGCATTTTACATTCTTGCATTCTCTATATTTGTTTAATCATCAATTAGACTTGTTAATAGGATTGCTCTTGTTTCTGCATATTACAACAATTTCTAGTTTAGTTATAGCATTTTACACAATTGGGGATTTTTAGCTCTATTTGGTTTATGCTTCAATTAGACATTCTTAGGACCAACTCATATTGCATTGAGCAAGATTGCATTATTAGGATATAGTAGACATGATTGCATGCATTAATTCTCCACAGTTCTCATTTTTAGTTCGTAGAGAAGTTTCATAAAGCAGTTATATAAATTGCTATTCAACTGGAATCAATCGATTGAGCATAAATTTGAACTTGTTCAATATGTTAGCTGACAAACTATATAGCTTGATTTTTTAATGATAATGAAGAAAGAATCATATTGAGTGTGAAATCACATTGATACTTTTGGAGTCTTGGAGCTGTGAGTGCTCCTGGTGTGTAAAGAAGGTTCTGGGTTGGCTAGGGAAAGCCACCTTGGAAGTTTGATCCTACTTTTGCATTTGTGGTATGTCTGGTGTGATTCAATATCTACAAGAGAGGTTCTTGTTGTGCAGTGTGAGCTTATTGTGTGATTCAAGAGCCTTGCTGTGTTGCATATTATTTTCGAAAGTCTAATCTTTTAAGGATTTTGTAAAACTTTTTAAATAATGGAAAGTCAGGCTAACGTTAACTTGACTAACTGGATGTAGCTAAGTAGAGTGAACCAATAAAGAAATTTTGTGTGATTTGATTTACATTTTTTGTATTGTTGGGATTCTTCATAAAAGTCATCAATAAAATCAATCCAAGCAATCTTTCTTTCTAATGTTGACATGATTGCACAGTCAATCGGTAAAACATTGCTTCTACTATTAATTTAAATTGATCCTGACTGGTAATTTGATCAGATTTGAAATCTTGTGTTAATTGATATTTTTGTACACTCTATATTAGAATTTTAATCAATTGATTCTATTTTTAAATCTATTGTTTATGTCAAGAAATCAAAATTCATTGATCTTTAATATCAATCATTGTGTAATTGTACATAAAGTTCGCAACTATGAGTATTTGAAATTAGTTAAAAAATAGTCGATTCAACCACCTCTTCTTGGCCTAGAAACACCTTATGTTACTTACAATTGATATTAGAGCGGGTTCTTGAAAGTTAATCAAGTTTGATCCTAATTTATTTCTTCAAAATGTCTAAAAGCAAACTTCCTTTTGTTGAAGATGCCACATGCCTCTTATGTTTAGTGGTGTGAACTATCAATTTTGAAAAATTCGCATGAAAATTTTCATATAATCTATTGACCAAAGAATTTGGAATGCTATCAGGAGTGGACAATTCATTCCTAAGCATATTGTTAATGATAAGCAAGTTGACAAGCCATGGAACCTCTAGACTGAAGAAGAAAAGAAGAAAGCTCAATATGATTGTGCTGCCAAAAAAAATCTTGACATCCGCTTTAACATGGAGGAGTTTTTTTAGAGTTTCTCAATGTGGTTCTGCAAAGGACAAGTGGAATATGCTTGAAGTCATACATGAAGGATCAAATTATGTGAAGAGGGGTAGGAAACATGCATTGGTTCAAGAGTATGAATTGTTTAATATGAAACAAGGAGAAACCCTAGTTGAAGTCCAAAAAAGGTTCACACATATTGTTAAACATCAAGGTCTTGAAGTGTCTTGATAAAAGTTAGTAACATAAAGTCATGCTTATTTCAGAATCAAAGGATTTGTCAACAATGACTATTGTTGACATGGGATTGAAATGAATAGGTTGAATGAATTAGAAAGTAGTGTACTTATGAAGAAGTTTGGAAAATTTGTCAGGAAAAGAGGTAACAAAGGTAACCAAAGGATGTACAACTCAAAAAGTAATGAATCAAATGGTACTCCTAATTTTACTTTTTATAATTATGAAAAACATTAACCAAACCAAAGATAAAGGTGCTGAAAGGAAAAAGGAAAGCAAGCCTAAGGAGAGACGTGCATACATTGTTTGGGAAGATAATGATAATTCAACAATTGGGTCATAACAAGAAGAAAGTGAAGAAGTAAATTTGTGTCTCATGGCTGGTTATAAGTCATCATCATCATCATCAAGTAGACAAGTTCTCTGTCCTTAAAAAGATAAGAATGATTATAACCAATTACTGCTTCCTTTTGATGAATTGTATAATGAAGCAACTATGATTGGTGTCATAAATAACCGATTAAAAGGTTTAAACAATTGGCTAGAAAATAGGGTTAATTAGCTAGAAAAAGATTTAACTGATTTAAAAATGGATTTTGAAAACTGAACATGATTTATAGTAATTCAACGTGTTGTTATAAAAATCAATTGATTTCAAAACCTCATGGAAACTACACTTTTTTGGAAAATAAATTCAAATACCTTTTAAAAACCTATGCAAGATTCACAAGAAGAAAAACAAATTTAGAAGTTGTTCTTGGCTCTTAGAATTGTGTTTTTGCAAAAAGGTTGGAATTGGATATAATTATGTTTTTGAAAAGAAAGTTAAGAAGTTTACAAATTTATTTTCCACAAGTAAATCAAATGATATGCCTTTCATTATTTGCAATTATTGTATGAAAAATGGTAATGTTTGTAAAGTTGCAATGCTGGGAAATGTGATGTGCCTAAGGGATATTTGAAATGGATCCCAAAAGGACCAAGAAAGGATTAACCATAATTGGCCCAATATATTAAAGGTAATACATAATACAAATCTGATTTATAGGTCTTGAAGAATGATAAGAAGGATCTGTTGTACCCATATAATGGGTGTTTCAGGCCCATGACTGGTGATCAAGCAAAGTTTGCAAACTTGAGCTTGAAGAATGAAGGATTCGTGACATATAGAGATAACAACAAAGGAAAATTGTAAGACCTAGGAAAAAAAATACATGTCAAGAATGGTGAGTTGGATGTGAATGGCATTATCTAATGTATAAAGAAGTGAAATGTAACACAGTTGGTTAAGGCCTTGTTGTGGGTTGAAGGTCACATGTTCTATCTCTAATGCGTGCAATTGGTGTGATTTACATTTTATATTTTCTATACAATTTATTTTGAATGTGTCAATTATGTGACTACTTGTTGTAATGTTCGTTGTGTATGTGGATGACAAGATAAATATGATAGTCTGTTTGGTTTGGGAGTATTGGTTTGGAACTTAGTGGGGGTGAGTTTGAAACTTGGCAAGAGCAAAAGTAAATTAGTTTTCTTTTTAGTAATTTTGTGGTACTCTTAGGGGAAAGTGAAGAGTTGAAGGCAAATTCATTGTATCTGGTCACAGACTCAAAAGTTTTGGTTTGGACATAAAGAGCAAAAAAGCTTAGAGCAAAGGTAGTGTGGTCTTGTTTCAGGAATTCTAGGTAAGGGTAGCTACCTTGTATATATGATATTTTTTATATTATTTGTGAATATGAGATAAGATAATAAAGTGTTAATCTTCGTCGAAAAGTTGGGATTCTTAAGGTAAAGGGAACTATCTCGTTGGTTCTCTTTCTTTTTCTTCTAATGTGGCAGAGATGTTTTTTTTTTTAAATTTTGTGATGAAGGTGATAATGGTTTTGGAAATATGGAATAGATATATGATTCTTGTCACAACCGAAATCGTGACAGGATGACGATCCAAAAAAAACAAAATTTGTAAAAACAGAGTTTTGGAGTCGCCACCATAGTTATTATAGGAAACTATGGAAAACCATAAAAAAGGAGCAAGGTCTACGAAAACAGAGATTGGGGGTACGGGAGTTAATTACGCGTAGAGAAGGTGTTAGCACCCTACAACGCCCATCCTAAGACGGTACCTTTAATTAAAATACAAATTGATGTTGTCTCCTTTAAATATTTATTTTAAAAAAATAAATAAAATGAAATGAAATAAATAAATAAAATAAAATAAAATTAATAAATTAATAAATTAATAAAAAAAATATGACAAAGAAAAACAAAGGAAACAAAAAAAGATTTTTTTTTTGTTTTTTGGGCTCGACAAGGATTAATCCTCGCTCCTACGTATCTCCATGTGAATGGAGAATCAGGGTTACGTAGTTCTTTATCAAAAAAGACTTTTTGAAAACAATTTGTTCGAAGATGTTGATATCACTCTTTTTTAATATTTGAAAATTTGTATTTTTTTAGTAATCTTATAGAAAAGCGAATTAAGCACTAAGTCGACGCGAGCGGTCACACGAGCACTTATACATTTTTAAAAGTTAAAAGGGTATTTAAATTATTTTTTTTTGTTATTACCTCCTTTAAAAAAGAAAAAAAAACTTCCGAAATAAGATATTGATACCCACAAAATGTGACTATTATATATCCACAATTTATGAAAACATTAGGAAAATAAATAAATAAAAGATTAGGACATAACGTTTAGGATTAAACATATTATTTTAATATGAACAAGTTTTACAACACTTAACATGAAAAAATATAGCACAACATATTCATACAATGTCAAAACATGATACCACTCACTTATTCATGCAACAACGTTTACAACCCAAAGCAATCAACAAAACCTTAATTATAAAACCAATGAACCCCAAAAAGCATGACAATAATGTTTTTTTTCCATATAAAAAAAATAGTGAAAACATCAAATTCAACCAATATGAAAAGTAGATCTCGAGAAATACTACATAACACGATAAAAAAAATTTTGCGAACCTGAACGGGAGATCGTACTTACAATAGTTATGTTGGAACACTAAGAAACACATGGGGGTGGCGATCGAAGGTGAGTGGGTTTTTTATGTGCGAGGGTTAAAAGAGAATGTGTGCTTAGGGTAACAGAGGTCTCCAGGAATAATTTTTGAGAGTGAAAAAAAAATTCCCCTTTCTTCTTTTTTTGATGGGTTTATATACACAACATTATAAATCTAATGTAATCTCGTAATAAAGGTCTGCCTTAATTACAACGAGTTTTAAAAGGCAAGAACTGGTCTTAATATTATTACAAAATGGGAATCAAATCATAGAAAAAAAATAGAGCACAAAATCAAACGTGATCAGCAAAATTAATTTTAATTAGTAAAAGAGATATTATTTTGAGTTATATTATTACTTTCTCTATCTGGAAAAAAGGTGTCATAAAATTAGAGCACAAAATCAAACGTGATCAGGACAGATTAATTATAATTACAAAAAAAGATATTCTTGAGAAACATATTAATATTTTCCTCATCTGGAAAAGGAGGTGTCATAAAATCAAAGCACAACGTTAGAGTAAATAATTCTAAATATTAGAACATATTCTATTTCTAATTATTAGACTAACTTCTTAATCTAGAGCAAAAACGAAAAAGCATAGAGTGGGGGTGCGAAAATTAAATGTTAGGCTGCCGTTAGTTGCAAGAAAAACGGTGTGGGTATATAGAGTATTTTGGACTAAAATAAAACAAAGCCTCAAAAGAAAATATATACAAGATTAAAACAAAATCTTTCTTTTTATTTATTAATTTATTATTATTATTATCCCGTTATTATTATTATTTAGACAAAGAAAAAAACCAAAGAAAAAACTTATTTATTTTTTATTTTTTTATTTTTGACCTTTTTTTGAAAAAATGAATTGTTATTATTTATTCTATTATTTATTTAGCCGGACGAAATTGGGTGTTGACAGCTGCCCCTCTTTACTTAGATTTTGCTTGATAATATGAGAATTTTACATTTTCATATTCTCAAAGAAATATAAGTAAAGATAAAGACACTAATTTCGTCTGGTTTCAAAAGAAACAAAGGCGAAATATGAAATCAAAGGTCACAAACCGACAACCACACTTCCAAAGGATTCAATGACCATTACCACGTAGAGGGCCTTGATCCAGAAAGTCATAAACATTTTGCGAACTAAACCTTTTGAAAAAGATTAGACCAATCCCGAGGAGAGGGTCTACATCTAAAGGATTCGGCGACCATTACCACGTAGAGGGCCCCGATACCAAAACATATACTTTTTGCCAATATAATTTCTTTTTGAAAAGATTAGACCAATCCCGAGGAGAGGGTCTACATCTAAAGGATTCAGCGACCATTACCACGTAGAGGGTCTCGATCCAAAAACGTATACTCTTTGCGAATATGATTTCTTTTTGAAAAAGATTAGACCAATCCCAAGGAGAGGGTCTACATCTAAAGGATTCGGAGACCATCACCACGTAGAGGGCCTCGATCCAAAAACGTATACTCTTTGCAAATATGATTTCTTTTTGAAAAAGAATAGACCAATCCCAAGGAGAGGGTCTACATCTAAAGGATTCGGAGACCATTACCACGTAGAGGGCCTCGATCCAAAAACATAAATTCTTTGTAAACTAAAACTTTTTGAGAAAGATTAGACCAATCCCAAGGAGAGGATCTACATCCAAAGGATTTGGAGACCATTACCACGTAGAGGGCTCCGATCCCAAAAACATAAACTTTTTACAAACTAAAACTTTTTGAGAAAGATTAGACCAATCCCGAGGAGAGGGTCTACATCCAAAGGAGAACCTGAATATCAACACAATGTGAATGCCTTTTAAAAAAGAAGTAGAGTGATCCCAATTGAAAACTTGCTCCTGTGTGCCCTTATTTTCCTTTTCGAACTTCTCAAAATATGTTTTGATGATAAAAATGAATGGTATGATATGATGAGGGTGCATGAATGCATGCATAAAACTCTTATTTTTCCTTCCTTTCCTTTTCTTTTCCTTTTTCTTGGCATTTAGTGAATTCATCATAAATGTACCCTTTTTACCAATATTTTATTATTTTTAATTATCAGCTCAATGTGACACTTTTACAACACATTTATGAAATGATATATATTTTTTATCAAATAAAACGAAATACACAAACTTGAAAATAATGTCGATATCCTTAGTTGCATCCCTTGTTATGGAATCATCATGCATAGAATTTTTTAACCGCATCAGAGTTGATTGACAATGGTAACTCCTCCCCATCCATCCTTATGAGAATTAGTGCCCCACCAGAGAATGCTTTCTTCACCACATACGGGCCTTCAAAATTTGGAGTCCATTTGCCTCTATGGTCCCTTTGTATAGGTAAGATTTTTTTCAAAACTAGATCGCCTTCATGGAACTCTCTAGGACGCACCTTTTTGTCAAACGCTTTTTTCATTCTTCTTTAGTATAATTGTCCATGACACACCGTAGTTAACCTTTTTCCCTCAATGAGGTTAAGCTGTTCAACTCTGGCTTGAACCCATTCTGCTCCTTCTAATTGGGTTTCCATCAATACTCGCAAGGATGGGATCTCTACTTCAAAAGGGAGTACTGCTTCCATTCCATATACCAGAGAGAAGGGTGTTGCCCCGGTTGAAGTACGTACTGACGTGCGATGTCCATGCAAAGCAAAAGGAAGCATCTCATGCCAATCCTTATACGTGACCACCATCTTTTGTATAATCTTCTTTATATTTTTATTAGCAGCCTCAACTGCCCCATTCATCTTTGGACGGTAAGGGGAAGAATTATGGTGTTGAATCTTAAATTTTGTACACAATTCTACCATCATTTGATTATTTAGGTTGGTAGCATTATCAATGATGATCTTGTTAGGCAAACCATATCTGCAAATCAACTCTCTTCTTATGAAATTCGTCACTACTTTTATGGTCACACTGGCATGAGAGGCCGCCTCTACCCATTTGGTGTAGTAATCAATTGGAACTAAAATGAAGTGATGTCCATTTGATGCTTTTGGTTCTATGGCTCCAATAACATCTATTCCCCATATTGAAAAAGACCATGGTGATGTCAAAACATTTAGGGTTGTGGGTGCCATGTTAATATTGTCAGCATATACTTGGCATTTCTCACACTTCCTCACATGCTTGCAACAATCATTTTCCATGGTTAACCAAAAATAACCAGCCCTCAAAATCTTTCTGGCCATCGAATGCCCATTCATATGTGTGCCAAAAGTGCCCTCATGAACATCTTTCAATATCACTTCGGCTTCTTTTGCATCCACACATCTGAGGAGAACCATATCGTGATTTCTTTTGTATAAGACATCCCCATTTAAAATGAAACTAGCAGCCAGTCTTCTTAAAGTTGTCTTATCATTCTCGGTTGCCCTTTCAGGATACTCTCGAGTTTCAAGATAATGTTTGATATCAAAATACCAAGGTTTACCATCTGACTCCTCCTTAATGAAATGACAATGCACTGGGTCCTCATAACTCTCCATTTTGATCATGGGTAGCTCTCTGTCTGGAACAATCTCAAACATTGATGATAGGGTAGCTAAAGCATCGGCTAATTGGTTATCTTCCCGAGGACTGTGCTGGAATGTTATAAAATCAAAATACTCTATCAACCCCTTGATGTAAGCTTGATAAGGGATTAATTTCTTATCTCGGGTCTCTCATTCTCCTTTCAACTGATGGATAACCAAAGCTGAATCGCCATACACCTTCAAAACTTTTGCTTTTGATTCAATTGCTGCTCGAATTCCCATGGCACATGCCTCATATTCTACAATATTATTTTTGCAATTAAAGCATATTCTTGCTGTCATTGGTATGTATTGACTTTCCGGAGAGATAAGTATTGCCCCTATTCCATGCCCTAATGCATTAGATGCACCATCAAACAACAATATCCATGCTTGTTCATCGTGGCCTCCCTCCTTCTCTTCAAACAAAGCCATGATATCTTCATCCGGGAAATCAGGCTGCATTGGTTGATAATCATCAATGGGTTGTTGAGCTAGATACTCAGCCAAAACGCTACCCTTGATGGATTTCTGAGTGACATATACAATATCATATTCTGACAAAAGCATCTACCACCTTGCTATCCTCCCAGAGAGAGCAGGCTTTTCAAAAATGTATTTTATTGGGTCCATCTTGGATATCAACCATGTAGTATGACTCAACATGTATTGTCTCAAACGATGGGCTGCCCATGCTAGTGCGCAACAAGTTTGTTCTAGCATAGAATATCTTTTCTCGCAATCTGTGAACTTCTTACTCAAATAGTATATTGCATGCTTAATCTTCCCGGTTTGGTCATGTTGGCCCAACACACAACCCATGGATTCCTCTAGTACAGTTAAGTACAAAATAAGGGGTCTTCCGGATTCCGGTGGTCGCAGTACTGGCGGGTCTTATAAGTACTGCTTGATCTTATCAAAAGCGGTTTGACAATCATCGTTCCATTCTAGAGCTTGATTTTTACGCAACAATTTGAAGATCGGTTCACAGGTAGCGGTTAATTGGGGGATAAATCTAGCAATATAATTCAGCCTGCCCAGGAAATCTCGCACCTCCTTCTCCGTGTTGGGAATTGGCATTTCTATTATTGCCCTCACCTTGTCAAGATCAACCTCTATCCCCTTTTGGCTAACAATGAAACCCAATAACTTTCCTGATCTCATACTGAATGTGCATTTAGTCGGATTTAATCGGAGTTTAAACTTTTGTAACCTTTCAAACAATCTTCTTAAGTTGACGAGGTGTTCTTCTTCAGATTCATATTTAGCGATCATATCATCCACGTAAACTTCAATCTCTTTGTGCATCATGTCGTGAAAAAGAGCTACCATCGCCCTTTGATAAGTTGCCCCAAAATTCTTGAGGCCGAAAGGTATCACCTTATAGCAAAAGGTTCCCCACAATGTAATAAAGGTAGTTTTTTCCATATCCTCAGCCACCATCTTGATCTGATTATAACCCGAGAAACCATCCATAAATGAAAACAACGAGAATCTGGTCGTATTGTCCACCAAAGTATCGATATGCGGTAATGGAAAATTATCCTTTAGATTGGCCCGGTTCAAGTCTCGGTAGTCAACGCACATTCGAACCTTCCCATCCTTCTTAGGCACAGGTACAATGTTTGCTACCCATTGGGGATATCTCGCCACAGCCAAAAAACCAACATCAAATTGCTTTTTTACTTCTTCTTTAATTTTCAAGGACATTTCTGGTTTCATTCTCCTCAACTTTTGCAAGACGGAAGGACACTCTGGCTTGAGAGGTAGTTTATGTTGCACTATCTTAGTATCCAGTCCTGGCATGTCATTATATGACCAAGAAAAAACGTCCCTGAACTCCTTTAGTAGAGCACACAATTGTTCTCGTATTTCTTTCCTTACACCAGTGCCAATTTTCACTTCTTTTATCTCTCCTACATCTCCTAAATTGAGCACTTCAACATTCTCTTGATGGGGTTTTATCTCTTTAGCTTCTTGTTCCACTAATCTCAACATTTCAGGGGAAGGTTCCCATTCATCCTCATAATCACCTTCCATATTATCAACGAGGTGCTCAAAATTAGGGAAATCGACATTAACATTTTCAAAACATCCATCATCATATCTGTATTTTTGAGTTTATAAAATGGATATTTAAAATGAAACAAACAAAAAACGTCAATTATAAATGATTTTATTGTCACATTGAGCATAAAGATTTAAAGATTAAAAACGGTCATCTCAAAAAAGTCTTAAATCCTAAAACCGCGAGTAAAGCAAAATGATAAACTAAATCTATTACATTTTTTCCAAATTAAACATCACTGGTAAATTTGTTATCTCCCAATTGTTCAGCTGCACGTCTGGAGGGCAATATCACACGAAGTTCAAGCTTTCAGATCCACTTCCTCCCTCGATAGCTTATATTTGACAAGTGTTAACCCAACCAGCGTTGTGGAAGCTTTTCTTGATATCACATATGTGAATCTTCCCTATCTTTCGTTCTCGACCTTCTATGCGAGCCAAGATTCGCTCCTTCTTCTTTTCTAACAGCCTCTTCTTGTCTTCTTTAGTAGGCTTGTACCCCAAACTGTATCTACCCTTGTTTTCAAAGACCTCTAAGGGGAAAGTTAGCCCTTGGTTATTTTTACCAAGCCCTTTTCCATATTGGTAACCCTCTTTCAGCATAACCTTGGCCATCATGAGGGAAGCACAAGACATGTGTGGGATCATCGAAAATGGTTCAATATATGCATTCCCCACAATTTCTAGTGATTGGAAAGCTGTCTCAAAGGCTTCCTCTGCTGCTTCAATGTAACGAGATGATGAGGGCCCACTCACAAGGAGGTCCTCCTCACCTGACACTATTACCAGTTTATCACCCATTATGTATTTCAGTTTCTGGTGTAATGTTGAAGGCACCACTCCCGCAGAGTGGATCCAAGGGCGACCTAACAAGCAACTGTAAGCTGGAATAATATCCATGGCTTGAAATATTATTTGAAAGATATAAGGACCGATCTGAACTGGCAACTCTATTCTCCCATTACTTCCCTCTTGCTTCCATCGAAGGCCCTTACAATCATGGCACTCGGCTTCATGTGCATACCATCACATGGCAATTTTTCTAGCGTCGATCTTGGCATCACATTTAATGAGGAACCATTATCAATTAAAACTCTTGCCATGACATGGTCCAAACATTTCACAGATACATGCAACGCCTTATTGTATCTTCTACCTTCAGTAGGTATCTCGTCATCAGTAAAGGTAAGGTAATTATTAGTAGTGATATTGCCAACAATTCCCTCAAACTTGTCTAGGGAAATATTCTGATCCAAATGAGCTTTGTTGAGTATCTTCATTAACATCTTTCTATGGGAGATTGAATGCATAAGTAATTCCAAAAGGGAAATCCGAGCAAGCATGCGTTTCAATTGTTCTACTACTTTGTACTCACTTTGTTGTATGAACTTTAAAAAGTCACAAGCCTCTACATCAGATATTTCTTGCTTTTCCTCTTTTTTAGGTCATTCTTGTGTTTGCACGTCCTTTTCTTTCAAGAGTTCTTTAGTTTCTCCTGTTGTTATTCCCTCGTTGCCAACTACGTCCTTCCTTAAAAAAGGTGGTGTAAAGATACGACCACTTCTTGTCATTCCTCCTACGCCTGATATATTTTCTACAACTGGCTCCCCATCAGCTGATTGATTCTTTGTTTGTTGTCCCTCTCCTAACACATGTATACCGTATTTCCATGGGACTGCCTTCTCACTTTTGTATGGGAAGGGTGAAGGTGATAGGATGACAACAGATTGTCTTTTCGGAGATGTTGGTGCAAAAGTGGATCTAGCGAAATGAACTATCAATGGCTTTGGTGGCGACATGACATATTTCTCACTGGTTTGTGCAAAAACTTCTTCCTCCTTACTCCTACACAACACTTGTACGAAATTCTTATTGATCAAATCTTCCAAAAAGTTCTCAAACCTGTTGCACGACTCAATGGAGTGTTTAGCACCTGGATGGAACCCACATGCCTCATTCAAGTTATATTATCCTTCCAACAATCCTGCTGTTAGTAGCGCCTCAAAAATATCCCTTCGTGAACTCCGAATTTCGCTCACATTCTTTACCAACTTGGGTCCATTGAGGTCAATAGCATTTATCGAAGCATTACCATGCCCAGAGAGGGGATTGGCCTCGATGTTGGGTTTATCCTATTGAAATTTTAACCACCCTGAGTCTATTAGAGCTTGCACTTTGTGTTTGAAAGACAACATCTCTCGATAGAGTGTCCAATGGCTCCTCCGTGATAATCACATTTGGCATTTATATCAAAATTCTTAGGATATGGCGGTTGCAAGGGCTTCATCGGGCAAATGGCTACTAAAGCATTACGGAGTAGATCTGGCAACAACTCCGTGTAAGTCACAGGAATAGGAGTGAAATGAACAAATTTCCTTTCTTGATTCCTTCTGGGACTAGCGATTTGCCCTAAAGGCTGGTTGAGATTTGTGCTAGCCTCAGTTTTCCAAGTGTTATTTGAGGCGTGTAGTGGCTGATTGAATCCCTGTTGCGGAGATTGTGGTTGGTGGGTAGCTGCTGTATGAGTCACATAAGGATGTTGATTCACCTGTCGTTGATAATTTTAAGTGTGGGCTTGGTTTTCCCACCTTGGTACTGTGGATGCTGCGTGCACTTCTACTTCCTTTTTCTTCCCTGGATTGAAACCGAGCTTTTTAGGAGTTGTAGCCGCGAGCAGACTATATGCAATCTTTCCATTCTTCAACCCAATCTCTATCCTTTCACCTATGATGATAATATCGGCAAAAACTGAAGATACATTCCCTACCATGTGTTCATAGAACGGTGGTTGTAACATGCTCACAAACATTGCTACCATTTCCTTATCATGAAGAGAAGGCTCCACTTGAGCAGCAAGCTCTCTCCATCGTTGGGCATACTCTTTAAATGATTCTGCATCCCTTTTGGCCATGTTCTGCAATTGCAAACGATCTGGCGCAATATCCATGTTATACTTGTACTGTTTCAGAAAAGCATCTACCAAATCCATCCAAGAGCGAATGCGAGACGCCTCCAAGTGGGTGTACCAACTCAACGCTACCCAGCCAAACTGTCTTGGAAGAAGTGGATTAGTAATTTTTCATCATAAGCATGGGCAACCATCTTTCGACAATACATGGTTAGATGGCTTCTAGGACATGTGGTACCCTTGTACTTTTCGAACTCCAGAACCTTAAACTTGTGAGGTATTGTTACATCACGAACTAAGCTTAAACTTGCAACATCGCCAAACCCATAGTTTCCACCTCCTACAATAGCTCGTAGTCGTTTTTCCAAAATTTCTAATTTAGTTTTGGTTCCCTCAACCTCAGTTGATACGGCCTGCATAGTAGAATGTGATTTAATCTTGTCCAAAGAGTTAACACCGATAGTGGTGTTTAAAGGCTTGGGCATTACAATCTCTCGGGGTCCCGTGAAGGTAGTCGTTTCATTCTCTTGAGTATTGATTGGGAATGAGAAGGAAGCATGCTCAGTCTCTGAATATTCTCCAACAAGTGGGGTGTAACCAGATGGCAATCCGTATGCTGGGAAAGTAACAGGACCGTCGTAAGTACTTTCCTCACCCTTTGCCGACGAAGCTTCTCCTGATGCCTTTAGGGACTTCAAGGCCTCCAGTATTTGACCAACTTTGTCCTTTAGTTGACAGATATCTGCTTTCACGGCCTCTTGTGTTGTTTCCCAATCTTCCATATTCTTTCTATTTGCTCGCGTCCTGTAGGGATGCCTTGGTTTTTCCATATTTGTTTTTTATTATTTTTGCTCTATTATTATTTAAGAAAAAGAAAAGGAAGGAAAAACAATGCAAAACGTTTAATTTATTAAACAAAATTATAAAGCTGTAAGTAAATTAACATGGAAAAGAGTCAATACAAATCCCACCCTCTAAAAAGCTCATAAATGAAATGCAAAAAAAAAAAGAAGAAAATCTTAATCTCTAGCCCTAGATATCATGCTCTTCATCTCTTCTATTAATTTCTTTCTGTGGTCTAAAAAGGTCTCAATCTTCTTCGGAGGATTAAAGATTGGCAGTGCAGACTTAGCTTCAGATAGTAATCGTGGAATGTCTTCGATGGCTCCATTCGCCAAGGCCACCAATTGCGAAAAACTTTTCTTCCAATGTCTTATATTCCATTCATGCCCCAATGTGTAGTCATTCATCTGGGCAATCATTTCTTGATATCTTTTCTCAGATTCTGCTTGATATTGATGTTCTTCATTCATCTTCATATCATAGGTCATCATTATCTCCTTCATCTGTTGCTCCATATTATTTATCTTAATCTGGGCCTCGTGCAATATTTTTAATGCTTCCTTCTTATCTCTCTTAACCTCTTCATACATTTGATTCCTATAGTACTCAGATGAAGTTGTTGCATCTCTTTCTTGAGCCCTTAATGTTAATTCGACGTTGGCTGCAGCAAGATCTTGTTTAACTCTGAAGCAATGATTCCTCTCTTCCCTTAGTGTCCTAAATAGCTCTTGGTACATCCTTGTCCTTTCTTCATTATCACGCCTAAGGCCTGCACATTCTTGTTGGAGCCTCTGGAGATCATTACTTAACTCATCATTTTTCATCTTTACTACCTCTATTTCTCATTTCAGGATTGTCATTTCCTCAGATTCTGCTGGTTGTGGTTGTTCTCAAGGAGAGAAGTCTGACTTGAAGGGTAGCTTTATCACTTTAACTCTCTCCATAATCCATCGATTGTAAGAGATATTGTCCTCAATTATCAAAGACCTTGGATCTTCCTCCACACGCATAACCTCATCCCAAGCACACTTGATTTGTTGAATTAAATCGGGGGAAACTCGTTCCTCATAATGAGTCCATATGGGCAGCAAAGCTCCTGGATTTGGAGCGCCCCGAATGGGATACCCATATTGTCATTGAGCTAACACAGGATTACAATTTATGCAGCTCCTTGTGCCTATGAGAGGTACATTAGGAAAATTTCCACATGACACGATATGTTACCTAGATTGCCAAGGAAGGCACCATCTGATTTTTCCCCCATTCAAGCTTGCACAAAACTAGGCCCAATCCTTTGCCCCTTTAATTTCTGACTTGTTCAATAAAACTTCTTCAACTGGACCTTCAACATTTGAAATGCCCTTATTAATTCTTGAGATGAACCACACGTACAACACATGTAAACAACATAACATCTTCTTCTTCTTGAACTCATGGCAAAGGTTTAGACTTCCGTACATATCAGCCAAAACTGCATTAACTGGGCTTTCTGAATGATTTTTGTAAGCCACAAACACATTAATGGTGGTGTGGTCAATGATATTCTCCATGTTAGGGAAAAGCATGGCTCCGTAGAGTGTGAGAGCTAACACATCCATGAATGTTTCTCCAAAACCTTCTTCAGCCAATTGCCGCAAATGCCACTCCAAATACCCTTGAGAGATGCCTCTCGAATTGCCCCTGGTAATCATTTTACCTTCTAGCTCAGCAGGATGCACTTTCAAGATCCTTGCTAACGTGACGGTTGAGATATGTTGGTCTGAGTATCTATAGGGGACCTTGCCCTTCATTGACAAACACAGGATATGCTCAAATTCCTCTATTGTGGGTACTAACTGAAAATCTCGGAAGGTGAAACATCTTAACGGTGGATCATAGTATTGGGCCAAAGCTGTGAGTGCTGCAACCATAACTTCCACTTTCAGCAAACCTAATAAATTCCCATATTTCCTCTTGAAAGTATTCCTTGATATGGTCTTCATTCTTCCAGCTAACTCTCTTAAATTACTCAAATTACCCTCTACAACTTTAATGGACAACTTTTTCTTCAAAGAAACAAAATCTAATTGCCCCCCGACTTCAGATTCCATGTTAATTTTCCTTTTCTTTTTAAACTTAAACACAGCTTTATAATTTCGAACCTAAAATTAAATAAACATGATGAGATGACATGGGAAAACATAAATATATAGATGCAATAATATTTCATGCATTATTTTATTACTAAATCAAAAATCAAAAGGAAAGAAAGAAAAAACAAAAAAATAAATAAATAATAATTAAATAATTAAAAAAAAGATAATAATAATAATAATAATAATAAATAAAATGAAACGAGGAAAAAAAGAATATCTCCCTTTGTGCCTTATCCATTGGGTTTGGTGCCTAATGGATCTAAGGTAAAATACATGCGCTTACTAGGATGGTTTCCTAATGCCTAAATATCAAGGTCACTAGAGTTATGGCCCACTTCATGACATTTCCCACGACAGTTGCTAAACAACAAGAGGTGGGAGTACCAATGAAGCAAACAAACTCTAGCTGGGGTTCTCACAATGACCACTTGGGAAGTACATCCACTGTGACACTGCTACACAATCCCCTCTATTTCTAAAGTTACTCAGGCCTGGGTATAGGGCCCCATTCATGTCATGCACATAGTGTGTGTGAAGGGAGTATAATGCATACCCAAACCCCTTCCTGCAAACAAACAAAGAAAAAAAAAAGACAAATATATATAATAAAGTCATCTATCCTAGGATTCAAAATTCAAGCATAAGAATAAAGCAATAAGAACAATAAATAAATAAATAAATAAATAAATAAATAGATAAAATAAAATAAACATCATCCAAAATTAACAAAAAAATACACAATAATAATAATAAATAATAAGAAATAATAAGAAATAAAATAAAATAAAACAAATAAATATAAGACGAAAAAAACAAAAAAAAAGAGAAAAAAGTAAAAACAATAAAAAAAAAAAAAAATTGAAACAACCACATCAATTTATATATTTAATTAAATGGCCTAACTTTCTAAAGTCCCCAGTGGAGTCACCATCTGTCACAATCGAAATCGGGACGGGATGACGAACCAAAAAAAACAAAATTTGTAAAAACAGAGTTTTGGAGTCGCCACCATAGTTATTATAGGAAATTATGGAAAACCATAAAAAAGGAGCAAGGTCTACGAAAATAGAGATTGGGGATACGGGAGTTAATTACGCATAGGGAATGTGTTAGCACCCTACAACGCCCATCCTAAGACGGTACCTTTAATTAAAATACAAATTGATGTGGTCTCCTTTAAATATTTATTTTAAAAAAATAAATAAAATAAAATGAAATAAATAAATAAAATATAAATAAATAAAATAAAATTAATAAATTAATAAAAAAATATGACCACACGAGCACTTATACATTTTTAAAAGTTAAAAGGGTATTTAAATTATTTTTTTTGTTATTACCTCCTTTAAAAAAGAAAAAAAACTTCTGAAATAAGACATTGATACCCAACAAAATGTAACTATTATATATCCACAATTTATGAAAACATTAGGAAAATAAATAAATAAAAGATTATGACATAACGTTTAGGATTAAACATATTATTTTAATATGAACAAGTTTTACACCGCTTAACATGAAAAAATATGACACAACATATTCATACAATGTCAAAACATGATACCACTCACTTATTCATGCAACAACGTTTACAACCCAAAGCAATCAACAAAACCTTAATTATAAAACTAATGAACCCCAAAAAGCATGACAATAATGTTTTTTTCCATATAAAAAAGAAATAGTGAAAACATCAAATTCAACCAAGATGAAAAACACATCTCGAGAAATACTGCATAACACGATAAAAAAATAATTTTGCAAACCTAAACGGGAGATCGTACTTACAATAGTTGTGTTGGAACACTAAGAAACACGTGGGGGTGGCGATTGAAGGTGAGTGGGTTTTTTATGTGCGATGGTTAAAAGAGAATGTGTGCTTAGGGTAACAGAGGTCTCCAGGAATAATTTTTGAGAGAGAAAAAAATTCCCCTTTCTTCTTTTTTTGATGGGTTTATATACACAACATTATAAATCTAATGTAATCTCGTAATAAAGGTCTGCCTTCATTACAACGAGTTTTAAAAGGCAAGAATTGGTCTTAATATTATTACAAAATGGGAATCAAATTATAGAAAAAAAAACAGAGCATAAAATCAAACGTGATCAGCAAAATTGATTTTAATTAGTAAAAGAGATATTATTTTGAATTATATTACTACTTTCTCTATCTGGAAAAAAAGTGTCATAAAATCAGAGCACAAAATCAAACGTGATCAGGACAGATTAATTATAATTACAAAAAAAGATATTCTTGAGAAACATATTAATATTTTTCTCATATGGAAAAGGAGGTGTCATAAAATCAAAGCACAACGTCAGAGTAAATAATTCTAAATATTAGAACATATTCTATTTCTAATTATTAGACTAACTTCTTAATCTGGAGCAGAAACGACAAAGCATAGAGTGAGGGTGCGAAAATTAAATATTGGGCTGCCGTTAGTTGCAAGAAAAATATTGTGGGTATATAGAGTATTTTGGGCTAAAATAAAACAAAGCCTCAAAAGAAAATATATACAAGATTAAAACAAAATCTTTCTTAATTTATTATTATTATTATCCCGTTATTATTATTATTTAGACAAATAAAAAAACCAAAGAGAAAACTTTTTTATTTTTTTATTTTTGACCCTTTTTTGAAAAAACGAATTATTATTATTTATTCTATTATTTATTTAGCCGGACGAAATTGGGTGTTGATAATTCTTTTATATGTTGAGTAACTTGTGCTAGAAGAATTTTGTGAATAAATGTTAAGGTGCTCGTGTAAATTAATTTTGGGAAAAAAGGATGGTTGAAATGAGAATAAGAATTATTTTTAGGTTTTAAATGTTGGATTTTTACGCAAGAGAATGTTTAAGAATAATGATTACATTGTCCATCTCTATGGAGTTTTTTTTTTTATGAGGAGATATATGTAACTCTAGGAATATAATTTCCCATGTGAAGTAGTTAATTTTGTCTTAGACTGTTGTGGAATATGTGATTTGTATCCTAACTTGAATGCATGATTGGTTGTTGCAAAATTTTCTATCTAAGTAATAAGTTTGGTTGTGGTTTAAATTGTTGGGAATTATTTTTGGTGTGTTGATGGTGCCTAAATTTATTGGACATAGTGTGATATGAAATTTCAATCCAATTTTAGATGGTTCTTTAGTTATGATATTATGTGGTTTAAAAGTTGGCAAATGTATAAGTAAAGGGTGGATATCTTACGTGATTTTAATAGTCTCAATTATGTGAAGTTATAAATGGAGAAGGTTTTGTGTGCAAAAAAGCGTTATTTTTCGTTTGTCTGGTCGTAGGGCGACAAGGTTAACCATTGGGCGAGATTTTTGCGAAACAAAGTGGTAGCTGGACGACTTGCGCGCTCGTTGGGTTAGACAAATTGGTCATTGGACGACAACTCGTGTGGTTATTGGGCGAACAGTGTGGTCATGGGGTGAGAGTTTTTCGAGGCAGGGTGGTCACTGGGCGACTTGTGTTTTATGAGTTGATACATATTTTGGTGTTTTGAGTGTCAAGTTGCTTGTTTTGTGTGTTTTGCTTGTTCCAAATGTGATTAGAGGTCCTATGGTGATGATATATGTATGATGTGATATGCTAAGTTCTTTAATGATGAATTCACATTATGAGTTGAGGTATGGTTGATCATATGATGATGTTATATGTATGTATGTATGTATATGGTGATGATGTCTAGATTCTCTTCCAACCATAAAGCCAGGTTGGTTCTGTTACCCAAAGGGCTTTGGTGAGCCAGGTAAAAGAGTTTCTTTCAACCATAAGGCTTTGGCATGAGCTTAGCAATAATTCTCTTACCTAAGGCTTTGGTAACAGGTGGAGTTATTGTTTGTAAGTCTTATGGAAAGCAAGTGAATGACCTTTTTCAAGAGATGTTGTTTTTGCAAGAAAGATAAATGGTTGGTTATGAGAGAATGACATACCGTTTAATACTACTTGGTGATAATATGAATTTGTTGAGTTATGAATATATGTGATCATATTAGGTGAGTGATATGTTGACAATATATTGTTATGAAATGTTTTATCTACTTAGCTCACCCTTGCATGTTGTTTGTGTTTGTGTAATGATTGTATAACTTGTGTTATACGGGAGCAAATGTTGATTTAGATGTAGTTGGAGAAGCATAATACTAAGGAGTCTCACGAGGAAGCTTTTGGGAGTTTTTGGAAAGCAATTGGAATTGTTATGTTTTTGAATAAGATGTAATAATTGTCTTTATTTGAAGTTTTGTTTTGAATTGGAAGGATTTGTGATGAGTCATTATTTTCCTTTATTTCATTGCCTTGTTATGTTCATCTTTATGGATGTTTAGTGCTTAATTATCTATCTGTAGTGCATTTTCGTCCGGTGGGCTTTATTGGGCCATTATTATGAATTTTGATTAATTTGGCATTAATTGGTGTAATTTGTGTTTCTAATTATTTTTAGGTATTTTGTGAAACAATTTTGTAGCTTGGATGCTAATCATAAGGTGAATAGAGAGTTGCCACGTCATTTCCACATCATTGCCACGTCTTTGCCATATCAATTAACTTACCCACGTCATTGGACGAACATTTTGGGCCTAGAGTGAGATTTTTGTAATTCTAAAGCCTTTAATGACATTGTTGTAAATATGAGTGGCAGAATGGAGAACACCACGTTTTTAGGGTTTTGGGAGGGTTTGAGACAAACTCTCCTTCCCCATTCGAATTTTACGTTTTTAGGAGAACACCCCCTTGGGGTTTTTTGATTTTGGTGATTTGAGACCATTGGATAACCACCCAACTTAGGGTTTTCGTCCCATTCAATAAAAATCTTGTTTGTTCACTCTTTCCTTATTCTTACTCTAATAATGCAATTTCGTTTCTGTTTGAGTTATTTTTTGAATTCCATGTCTAACTAAGCTTTTGGTATAGATTCCCTGAAGAAATTGAATTGAAACCATGAGGTTATTGTTTTGCAGTGCATCATGGCTTATTGAATGAAAACGAGATTTTATGATGTTTAATCGTGGCTTCATGTTTTCTACACTTTTACAGCCCTTGTTCAAGCCTAATGAGTTTGGGTTCTACCATAGTTGCTTAATCTATATGTGTGAAATTGAAAGATGTGTGTTATGCTTAATAGCATAATGAGCCTGTGTTAATTTTTGCCTAGTTGGTTAATTTTGGGTTTCATGAGAGTAAATTGGATAAGATAATTAATTTTGTAACTTGTGATTGGTGGATTTTCATTAGAATCAAGGAATCAATACATTTTGAAATCTGTTTAATTAAGTTTTATAATTACATTTTGTTAGCTTTGTGTTTGAATCTTAATCTATCAAACCAACCCTCTTTTTGTTGAATTTGGAACCTTTGAGTGAAAACAATGGTCATTGGGAGACCACCTTGGGTTAACTCTTGAGTACTACATTTAATTGTTTTATTTGGTTGGATATGACCTCAATCAATTTGTAATAAGTTTCTTTTGATGACTTGCACCAGTTTGGTTTCGTTTTAATGTTAATTTATTTTGGACATAAAGTTTTATTTGGATGAAACTTTGGCATGTGGGTTAAAAGAGAAAAATATTGACAAGTTCCTATTTAATTAGGATTGTACCAGAGATGTGTTGTGGTATTATTTATGTTTTAAAATTAGAAGTGACATCTTGATAGGTATAAGTCAATTGTGTGATAAAGGATATAAAGTAGTCTTTGAACCTAATCATTGTCTTATATTTGATGCATTTGGTACATTGTGTTAGTAAGAAAAAGAGTAAAGAATATCTACTTGCTTGATCTGCATTGGGCATCAAATAACATACATTGTTTTCTTAGAAAAGAAGAAAATACACATTTATGACATATAAAACTTTTTCATATGAACATGCATCATTTAAATCGGCAAAATAGAAAATAATTGATTGAAGGATTGCCAAAACTCAAGTTTGTAAAGGACAAAGTATGTGAAACATATCAGAAAGGAAAATGGACTAAGGTCTCTTTAAGCCTAAGAACTGTGTTTCAATAGAAAGACCTTTAGAATTGCTTCACATGGACTTATTTGGGTCTTCACAAACTATGAGACTTGATGGAAACTTTTATGCATTAGTCATGGTAGATGATTTTTCTAGGTTCACATGGACACTATTTTTAGCATTAAAAATGATACTTATCACACCTTGAAAATACTTGCCAAGGTTTTAGAAAATGAAAAGAGTTGTAAAATTGTTTCTACCAAAGTGATCATGGAGTAGAGTTTTAAAATGAAAAGTTTGAATTTTTTGTGTGAAAAAAATGGTATAAAATATAATGGTGTGGTTGAGAGGAAAAATAGATTACTTGAAGAACTTGTTAGAACCATGTTGAATGAAACTTTATTGCCAAAATACTTTTGGACTGATGCAGTCAACGCAACTAGTTATGTTTTAAAACGTGTGTTGACAATGTCAATTTTAAAGAAAACCCCTCATGAAATTTTTAAAGGAAGAAGGCATGTTTTGACTCATCTAAAGGTTTTTGGTTGTAAATGCTTTATTCTAAACAATGGTAAAAAAAAATTGGCAAATTTGATGCAAAAGCTTATGAAGGAATCTTTCTTGGTTATGCTACAAATATCACCAATAATGTTGTTAACAAGAGTTCACCTTGGTTTTCTTGAATTGTATCTTCCATATTTACATCAATAGAGACTTGATCTTGCAGCTTAGAGTTAGATTCATCAAATACAACATGTACATATTCTTTAACAATCATAAGTCTCTTATTATATACCTTATATGCATGAATTGGAAGCCCTGAGGCAAGAGAATTCCCATCTAAGGAGGAAGGTGGAGATGGAAGCTGCATATAGCAAAGGCAAAGAGAAAGAAGCCCATCCGGAGTCCAAAATTCCCCTATATTAGATGACTAAAGAAGAGAGCGAATATAACCCCGACTCACCACACCATCACAACCACCCAACACACTGCCACCATTTATACACCTACCACAAACTCGTTCGCCACCAACAGAAATAAGCGCCACCACCCCTTCGTTGACGACATTTCTGAGATCCCACTTCCCAAGCAATGGGAAACTTTCACCTTGGAGTAATATGGTGGAAAGACAGATCCCGATAAGCATGTAAAGATCTATGTCACTCAGGTTGGACTCTATTCGACTGAAGATGTTGTCATGTGTAAAGCCTTCTCCACCATATTCATTGGGTCAACCTTAGAATGGTTCACGTCCCTGCCCCTTTACTTCATCGACTGTTTCGACATCCTTTCCACCCTTTTCTCCACCAAGTTCGCGAGCAGGTGCTCCCACTTAGCAACACCATTATCCCTTCTAAATGTCAGACAGGAAAGAGACAATACATTGAGAGTCTTCATTGATAGGTTTAGCAAGGTTGCACTGAAGATTATGTATGGTTTTTTCGGAGAAAGAGTGTGTACCTAGGGATTCCTAGTAGTTTAAGCATACATAGTATTCCGTGAAGTAAACCAAACAAAGACAATAGTCGTGTGATTTCTAGTACTTGAAACACACACATCATACAAAAATCCTATTAGGGAGACCATCCTTGAACACTTTGGGAGCGGTTATATCAACCCCTCACCTTGCAATAAAGTTTCCATTAGCATATGGCAACATTTTCACTATCCACGGAGACTAAAAACATGCACGAGAATGTTACATAGCAAGCCTACTACCAAAGGAACCCGTCGTGGCCACTAACAACATCGAAAGAGAAATAGGAGCAGGCGCCAGTTTGGTAGGAGAATATTTAAACCTAAAGATCTGACTCAAGGATAGAGCTGGTGGGAGAGACGAAAGGCGTAGAACTAACGCCAAATAAAAGCCTAAAGGTTGGCTCAGCTTGAAGGACAACATTAAAGGATAACACATACCTTTTGGTTAGTAGCAAACTTACCGGGACTAGATCCCCAGATAGTCGTCTATCGATTATCAATTTTCAAAAAAGACTGATATGTCTCCTAGAAGAAAAGAAAATTTGGGGAAGAGAGAAGATTGGCAATCAATGTAGAAGTAGCGAAACTTTTGGAGGTCGGATTCATCAGAGAAGCCCAATAAACGATATGACTGGCCAACATAGTTTTGGTGAAGTCGAGCGGGAAATGGCACATATGCGTCGATTTCACTGACTTGAATAAGGCCTGCCCCAAGGATGTGTACCTTTTGCCAAGTATCGACCGCCTAGTTGACGAAGCAGTAGGAAAATACGTACTCAGTTTCTTAGACACCTACTCCGTGTATAATTAGATACCCATTGCACTAGCCGATGTGATTAAAACTTCGTTTATCATAGAAGACGCGGATGATTTTACAAGGTCATGCCCTTCGGCCTTAAAAACACGAGAGCGACATATCAGAGATTAATGGACAAGGTCTTCAGCCTTTTAACCGGCAAAATCGTTGAGGTATATGTAGATAATATGGTCGTAAAATCACCTTACCTTTAGCAACACTCCGAAGATCTACAAACATATTCGTGACACTAAGAAAAGATAATTTAAGGGCTAAACTCAGAAAAGTGTGTTTTTGGTTTAAATGGCGGTAAATTCTTAGGGTTTATGCTCACACAAAGGGGAATTAAGGCGAACCCTGAAAAAATGTAGGGCGATAATAGAAATGAGAAGCCCAACTAATGTTAAGGAGATACAACGACTAAAAGGCTAACTAACAGCCATATCTAGGCTCCTACCTAGGTTAGCGGACAAGACACGCCCTATGATCCGCTTACTAAGAAAATTTGCTAAGTTTGCATGGGGAGAAGAATGCCAAAAAATGTTCACAGAATTGAAGGAGATATAGCTTCCCCACCCCTCCCCCGATTTTGCAAAAACCTAGATGGTATTCAATAACCTATCTATTTCGTTAGCCGAGCACTATAAGACCCATAAACCAGATATCATATGGTAGAAAAAATAGCCTTATCCTTGGAAACCGCAACAAGAAGACTCAAACCCTACTTCAAAAATCATTTAAGTTATTGTTAAGACCGACTAACCCATCAAGAAGATTTTACAAAAGTCCAATCTCACTGGAAGGATGTCATCATGGTTTGTTGAGCTCTCGGAGTTCAACATACGGTATGAATTGCATGGACCCATCAAAGCTCAATGCCTATCATACTTTGTCAACGACTTGCATTAGGCCCTAGAGGAAGACCAATGGACCCTATATGTTGATGGATCTTCTAATCCCAAAGGGGTAGGGGCCAACATTGTGTTGAAGGGACTCAACAAAATTTTTATCGAGAAGTCCTTACACTCTGCCTTCAAAACCTCCAACAACCAAGCAGAATATGTGGCCATCCTCGCCGGATTTTACTTGCTAAAGAAATGGGAGCACGTCGTGTAGTGTGTAGAACTAACTTCAAGCTCACGGCAGGCCACCTGAACAATGAATATTAGATAAAAGACCTAATCCTTCTTTAATATTATCATTTGGTCCATGATGTCATGAACACCAACTTCGATGAGATAATCATACAACACGTACAAGGGGAGATAACGCTCTATCCAAATTAGCAAGCACAAGAAAAAAAGGGAATTGTAGATCCCTATTTCAGCAAACATTAATGGCACCATCAACTACCAATACTTGTATGAACTTGGACAGCAGCGACGACACTGGGATGACACCATACCTACAATACTTGAAGATCGACACCCTTCTATACCCTATGGACAAAAGATGGCTACGAAAAGAAGCACGATACATAATGATAAGGGAAAAGTTATACAAATGAGGGCATAGCCAGCCCCTGCTAAAGTGTGTCATAAAGGAATAGGCAGGTTATGTCATAAAAGAAGTTCATGAAGGCATCTACGGGTATCACTCTAGATCGCAAACAATGGCAGTAAGAATTCTAAGGGCGAGATATTTTTGGCCAATTATGGAAGCAGACTATCACGACTTCGTTAAAAAGTGTGTACCCTGCCAGAAACATGGAAACCTCACTCATATAAGACAAAAAGAGTTGCACCATTACAAAATAGATTGAAGCTCAGCCATTAACTACCATCACGACCCAACAAGTCCAATAGTTTGTTTAGAAGAACATCATGTGTCGCTATGGGGTGCCACACACCATAATAACAGACAATGAGTGACAACTTGTAGACAAAGAACTCACAAAGCTCTATATCGGCTTAGGGATAAAACACATCACCAGTTTAGTCAAACACCCTCAAACTAATGGGTAGGCCGAAGTTGCCAACAATGTAATTCTGGTAGAACTGAGAAAGAGGTTGGATGAATCAAAAGGGAAGTGGCAAGATAAGCTATTAGAAGTATTATGGGCATATAGGTGCACCCCACAATCTGCTACAAACGAGTCCCCATTTAGTTTGGTATACGAAACGAAGGCTATGATCTCGGTTGAAATTGGAGAGCCCTCTCTAAGAAGACAAATTTAATATGGCAAGCTAAATGAAGAAAGCTTGTGCACGAGCCTGGACCTAATACTAGAGTTACGACAAAAGGCACAAATCAGAAACATAGCAGTTAAACAAAGAGACATAAGGAAGTACATTTTCAAGCTTCAATTGTGCGCATTCATAAAAAAGGGATCTCATTTGAAGAATGGCTAGCAGTACCAGAAAGAAGGAGTGTAAGTTCTCAGCCAACTGGAGTGGGCCCTATAGAGTACGTGAAAATGTCGGCCAAGGAGCTTATAAGCTGGAACAACTATCTAGTGAACCAATACCGAATACGTGAAATGTTTATCATCTCAAATTTTATTTCAGTTAAGGCTCGGGCTATAAAAATAAAGTAATCAAATGTAACCCTAGGTGTACTCTTTTTTCTCACTCAGTCTTTTTTCCCTGAGGAGGGTTTTGGATGGGGAGTTTTTAATGAGGCACCCTATCATCAATAAAATAAGGGTTCCCTGTCGCCTACTTAAGTAGGCAGTCCTGGTTAAACAAATCAAGTTCCATGTCGTCTACTTAAGTAGGCAGTCCTAGTTGAACAAAGCAAGTTTCATGTCGCTTACCTAACTAAGTCGCGTTGAACTAAACTACTTCTTTATCACCTACCTAAGAAAACGACCATCATCAAAAAAAGCAAAGAGCAAACGAGGCACATTACTAACTACCTATTTTATTATCTCTATCCTAGCATACACAATTTTACGTTCTTTACTACGCATAATATCTAGAATAGTATGAATCGCAAATTAAAGGATCTTAAGCAAGGTATCCGAAAAAGATATATTATATCTTGGTAGTATCACTAACATTTTGCATGTTCAAATGAAGTATTAGAGTATTAATTATTATAAACTTTTTTGACAAAAATCCCAAAAATATCATAAACAAAAACAAGCTTAAATTTAAGCAAAACAAAAGCAAACATAATTCTTCAAGACATGACTACTCCGGGTAATCTCAACTTCTTTATGGACCGCCTCCTCCTCGCCCTAGCAGCAACACCAACAACGGTGACTTCAAAATCCTTTGAAGTCTTACGGGTTTCCATCTCTTCCTCATCTAACAATCGGTCATCAAGAACATCCTTAATCATATCAAAGCGCGAATCCTCAACATTCACCTCGTGCAAAAACACCGCCTACCTCAAGCCCTTATTAAAATTGTTTATATAATCTTGGACTATGTATTTCTTCAAGTCCTCAAGTTCAATCTTTATTCCCTGATACTTCTCCCTCAAGTTCAATCTTTATTCCCTGATACTTCAGCCTCCAGAAGCTTTATCTTCTCCTCCATCTTCTTCTCTGAGTCCAAGCACCTTATCTTCCATGAACCAAGGTGTTTCATCTCGGCAACCAGTTCCTCTCTCTCCTTCTCCTAGGCCACCTTTTCTTCTTCATAATTAGCATACAACGCATTCAACTCCCCATTGACCTGCTCCACCTTGGTTTTCCCCCTCTTTTAGCTCCTTTTGCAACAATGTTGCCCACCCTCTGGCCTAAGATTAAAGCCCTACTATTGAATCCCACTATTGCCCTCACCAAAGCATTAGGTTCCATATTATCCAGAGAAGATAATACAGCCTCATCCAGACTTATCTCAATGTATGACATACAATAGTTTTCAGTAACTCCAAAAGTCCAACCTCTGGCCTCTTAATCCCAAAACATGAACCCGGCCTTAGAAGCTCAGCCTTGACCCTCTTGATATCTTTCCCAACCCCTTTCTGAACAGGGATTGTCATTTTCCTCTTAGTTTCACATTGTACTCGAACCTCTACCAAGGGCTCCTATACGTTGGGCACCTCAGTGTCCCCAACATTCCTGGCCTTTTCCACCAACTCCTTCCTTAAACTCTTGAAAAAACTCAAATTCCTCTTTCCCAATTAAGCCATATAACCTACATCACAAGTACACATTTCGTCATCATTCTTACTCTAAAGAAAATAAAACACGATACCTTTTAGATCAACAAAAGGATGGATTGATAAATAAACCCTAACTAAATCCTTAGTAGGTAATTTATACTAAATCTCTCTAGAACTTTTACTATTCGCTTATCATCCGCCGACAAGTCCTCCATCCTCATCCCCTTGTAATGCCATGGGTTATCTGTCCAACTAAAAGGAAACTTTTCACTCATGTCCTCATTGTAAAATAATGAGTGGCCTGGCGGCTTCACGACAACCTTAAAGAAGCCATCCTTAAAATGCTTGAATGACTATGAAAAAGCATTTAAAATACTTATACCCGGTTGGCTGGTCAAAGATAGCCATCTAATTGGATTTTTTGTCTGGGTATCATGAAAGTAGAGAAAACATTTTGGAGACGGACAAAGATACAACGACCAAAATAATAGTCTAAATGCTTGCAAGTACCCCCAACTATTGGGGTGCAATTGGGTTGGTGCACATGTGAATCCACCTAGTCATATGCGATCTTGCCCGATATATTGCTCTCGGCCAACTCTTCAGCTAGATCCTCCCTCACATATGGAACAACATCCATGTAGATCCCTCTCTTACTAGATAAAAAACCACTTGACTCACTCGTCGAATCATTACCTCAACTACTCGTACCCAAGATAGAATCACTATCGGACATACCTTAACGAGAAGATGACAACACAAGGGTAATGAGTCGGACATGAAAAGCTTGATGGAGATAGAATACAAACTTTCTCTCAATCGTGCAAATGAAAAGTGAATTCATACATTTGCCCCTAACTCTTATTTATAGGGTTGAACTTAACTTCCACACTTTCCCGCCCAAAACCCAAATCATTATGCATGATACATTCATAAATATCATATTAAAATAAGGTGTCTTTTTAACTTCCCTTAACACCACCTCTAGCTTCCTTATCCCATCTTTGTCACCACCTCTACGTCGCTTCAGCTCCTTGAGGCTGGGGGGCTACCATACCCTAAGGGTGTAGACCAAAGAAAGAGAAAGTTTTTTTGCAAAAACTGAAACACTTACAAAGAGCACTTAGCATGACAGATCTTGCTACAGGTTAGGGGACTGATGTACTATAGTGGCCAAACCGACCGCTATAAACCATAATGACCAAGCTAGCCACTATGTCATAGTATTCTGATTTGACTACTAACTTAGGAAAGTTGCCAACCCTAAAGGCCGCTAACTTACAAATAAAGGCCGCTAACTTAAAAATAGTCGTTGGACTTAGAAGGATACTACACGGTCCATGACTGAACCCACATAATGGCCAAGTCAATTAACTACATGACTTCCTCAAACGTCTATTATAACCAGTAAATGCTGCATACTCTAGTTTGGAATAAATCAGTTAAATCATTACGAAAAAGTATTGAACCTGAAACTTGGGTGCAACTAAGCCCACACAAGCCCAATTAAGGACTCGACCACTAAAGAGATAATCAAGGCCCAACTCTTAGTCCAAACCAAGGAAAACATGATTAATCCTCTATAAATAAAGATGGACCCCAGCATATAGGTACACTTTTCATTAGTGCATAATCTGATATTTGACTTTAAGATTTTTTGTTGACTTGATCGTTGGAATCATTTCTGTAGATAACACCCAAACGCTCCATCAAATATCCAATGATGAAGACATGATAAATAGGACCAAAGAGTATCCATTTGAGAAATTCAAAAATTGTAGTAAGATAAAGTTTGAGCCCTATAACAATCTATTATTGTCTCTCGAGGAACAAATATCATAGCTCCAATCCTTTCATATAACAAATCTTAACAATTTAAAAAATATTCTTAGAACACCCATTAAATCATTCAGGCCATCCACAAATTATTAAAACTTATATTTCTGATTAACAAAACAATTACCAACCTCATAATATACGCAACTTCCATTTTAGCTCCCTTAATCTTCCATCACCATCCCAAAACAATAATTGTTTAACAAAAAAAGTGTACTCCTCAATGATTTCGTCATAATTTTATCTTCCAAAACTTAATTAATTCTGATGTGTGTTCAAAAATTTCAAGCAAGTTTTGTCAAAAGATAATTAGCGCAAAACAAATAAAATATAAAAAATTTGATTATACAAGTCGAAAAGAAAAATATACAACCTCCCTCAAAATTATACGACTACGTGTATTAGACAAGTAAAAAAAGCTACATTAAATTATTTTTTAATTTAGTTATTGATTGAATATTTAAATTAATATTTTTATCTAATTATTTGAAATCAAAATTATTAAAAAAATGTCACAATGTTTAAAGTTATATTTTTATAATTAAATTTTAATTAAAAAATTGAATAAGGGATGTTCCTGCGGAGAACAAATAAGAGATGTCAAACACAAGCATCACCTTACCTCAATCTGCAATCTCTCTAGTAAGCTTTCTTCCGGCATGTATGTGCTATCTACTGGTGTCCCGGCTTGGACCGATTTGGACCTGGGAGGGGTTACCTGCGGAGGAGACTCCGACGCTCAAGTCAGCTAAGAATTCTCAGAAAGTCAAATATCGTGATTAAAGGATTAATGAATGCGTACCTTTAATTCGTGGGGTCCATGTATATTTATAGATTATTATCGTGTCTGGCCACGTCATGGGCTGGGCTTTTGATTGGGCCACAAAGAGGCCTGGACCAAGCCCAGGTCCCACAGTTTGGTTATTGTGGGCCCCAGTGGCCTGGTTAGTAGTGTTTTAGGTCTATCAAGTACTCGTTTGATTTCCTTGAGTTAGCGGCTTAGGTCGTTTACTCTTGCTTGTTCGACATCGATGATCGTTTGCATCCTTGAGGGATTATGTAGGCGGATCTCACGGTTGTAATCAGGTTAGGCCGCCTAGGTGTAGTACACCAGTCTCCCCAGCATATGTTGGTGTATCTATAACGGCAAAAGATGAGAAGTGTTGGTGTATTTTGTTAGTCCGCTTAGGTATAGTACAAGGGAAATTATATTTAAAATTTGAAATAATCTTCGAACAATCAATGATAACAACTATTTTGATTACATATGATTGATATATTTGATCATTTTGATTACTTCTAATAATTATATCATGATTTTTTTTTTTTCTTCTTCCTCCACCCATCCTCAACATCTCCGATCTCTCCATCCCTCCATATTTTCTCTTTCACTGAACACATCATCACAGGTGTAACAGAAAAGGACGCACCGCAGATTCCATCATCATCTCTTCCCTTTCATCCTCCAAAACACGATCCATTCCACACCAACACCCATCAGCTTTTTCCATCCACTCTAACAGGTTCATCATTCCTCTTCATCACCAACATTCCCCTCACTTCTAGACAACACACAAAAAGTACCGATCTATCTTTTCCGGCGAGCCTCGAAGTGGCGGCATCAGAACCCGCACCGGATTTGGTCTCCTTCGACGGGAGCCACTACACGTCACCTTCCTTCGACTTGGATGCACGAGCTGTTCTCGGTTAAAGTTTTTTCATTTGGTTTTTAATGCTGTTGGTGGAGGAAAAGGTTCAGACCTTCCTTCTCTTCCTGGGAGCTTCTCTTGGTTGATCATGGCAAGAAATCCAGCGTGGGTTAAAGATGGAATTCGTGGGCTGATTAAATCCGCATGAGAGTGGTTAACCAATGAATCAGCCTTTTCTTCTTCTTTTTTTCTCTCTCTCCAATTTTATTTTGCCCAAATTAATTTTTAATCGCCTATATTTTATATTATTATATCTTGAATTTTGCATTACTTTTGGAGGTTAATACTCCTGCACCATTTTCTATTAGCTTTATGTGATTAAGTTACCATGAGGTGTACTCTAAACCTATACTAATTTAATATTTAATAATGCTTATAAAGAGTGAAAGGGGTACATGTTTAATGGGAAGGGATTGGGAGATGGAATCAGCGGGCATACATATTTCATTTGCCATTTTTATGTGAATTTGTGCTAAATTGATGGATCAAAATTTGAGTTCAATTTTATTTAAACATCTATTTGCATTTTGTTAAAGAAAATTGGTAATTACTGATTTTCTTTCATGTATGAGTATAATTGTATTTTTTTATTAGTTAGAAATAAATTCACGTGAGATATTATTTTCGTAACATGAAAATTTTATTAAGAAAATAAAAAACAAGAAGGAAAAAAACAAAAAAAATATCAAGTGGGTTTGTTGGAGGAGGCTCATCGATATCAGCTAGAAAGAGACACCTTAGAGCGGTGTAGTCCGTTAGTGCTGGTTTTAGAATCTTTAGGATGAAGAGGATGCCTCCTATCACCTTCATGGATGATGACTTCTTAGGTGTGGACCCTACGCAAGATGACTTCATAGTCATCATAATGGAGATTGAAAATGTAAGAACCGTGAAATTTAAATAAGTAAATAAATAATTATTTAATAAATACGGGTACTAGAATTTTTATAACGTGGAAAAGTACTAGTTCAAATGGTTGAGAGTACTTAATTAGATTGAGAGGACTTGGGTTTGAATCTTATGCATGCCATTTAGGTGTTATTTTAATCATGTAATTTTAATAATATTTGAGCGTGAAGAGGGATAATATAATCTTATATTTATTGAAATTATCAAGAAACATGAATTGGATTGATGGTTGTGCATGTGCTTAGTAATTGGCATGGGTATGGGTTCAAACCTTGTTAAATCCAAATTAAACTTTCTTTATAATGTATCTTGAATAGCAATTAACATAACCTTAATGCTATTTTTCGTTAATGGTTAATTAAGTGAAATTAGAGTGGGAGAGAGAAGAGAAATAGAGGAAAAAAGTAAATGGAAGCCTAAGGAAGCTATTAAATGGAAGTTGTTCTTCTTGTTTTTTTGGGTTCCTTTAAGGAACCGCCTGCCTCGTGGTGAGCACCGTGCCGCCAGGCGACACAAACAGAGCAACCCAGTTTTCTGGGTTTTTAATGAACTGCCCGGTGGTGATGAACACCCGCCAGGTGACGTGAGTCAATTTGGATCGATTTTAGTGTTTTGGAGTTTCTGGGTTGATTTTGTTCGGGGAAAAAGATAATGCCAACTATTTGGAAATGATTGGAAGCCGAATTCGCTGAAGTATATAAAATTAAAGGTTCGATTTGGTGAAAATTGCATGAATATAAATTTTTGGGTTGATGAATTGGGGATTTCATAGTCGCACTATATTAAGTGGTAAGGTTAGTGGAATTTCGTATATGGAGGAGTCTGATAACGCTGTCGTTGACGCGATCAAATTAATACAACTAACCTATAGCAACTTCAGTATTGCTAAGATAGTAGTCAAGAAAATAGAAAAGGTAAAGTAACCCTAAGTCGTCTCCCAACGAACACGGAATTGATTTTTAACAAATTAGTTCTTATAAAACTATACAAATGAGTTAGTCAAATAAAATATAAAAAATATAGGGGATTAAGATAAACAAAGATAGAAATAAAATTTAAAAGATAAAAAGAAATAAAAACAATAATAAAGAAAATAGATTGATTCCATTGCTTTTTCAAAATAGATTCATCATCGGTTATCTAAAGATTATTGCTCAATTAATTATTGTTGTAGATTTGCAAATTAATCAATGTAAAGTCTCAATTAATTTGTTGACCCATTAATATCATAACTTCCCTGTAGGATGGTCCATTGGTTGTTTCAACTTTCTGTGGTGGTACATAATGTTGTTGAAAACTGTTTGGAACATATGGTTGCTGAGGTGGACACTTAGAATATGATCGTTGCTCATATCACAAAAAAGATGATCTAGGATATAGATCATTAAATTGTCGTAAAGTTAACCCACTTATATCAGGTGCAGAAGTAGGTGTGACAATTTGTTGCTGAAAATCACGTGGTTGCTGCGGATAGCAATTGTAATCCATTTGAAAACTACAATGTTGATTATTTTTGTATGAAAAATTATTTTGCATTTTTGAAAGAGGTTTTCTGAAAAAAAATAAGTTGAAAGCTTGTTGGGTAGACTTCCAGGAAAGAGAGGTGCGTCTCAATGGACAACTTAAGTACCTTATCTTTCCTTAGCCAAAGTTTTTCCCAACCAGTTTCACAAATTTCCCAACAAAATTCCTCAAACAAAAATTATGCTTAAAAAAATAAATAACTAAAAAAAATTAAGTAACTAAAGAAAATAAAATAAAATAACTAAAGAAAAAAAATGTTAGGAAAAAAAATTGAGAAAAGAAAATGTTAGTGATAAACAAAAATAAAAATAAAAATAAAAATAAAAAATAAAATCAAAAGAATAAAAATAATAATAAGAACTAAAATGATAAAAATTCTAACCGTGTTCCCCAGCAACGGCGCCAAATTTGATAATGCTATCGTTGACGCGATCAAATTAATACAACTAACCTATAACAACTTCAGTATTGCTAAGATAGTAGTCAAGAATATAGAAAGGGTAAAGTAAACCTAAGTCGTCTCCCAACGAACACGGAATTGATTTTTAACAAATTAGTTCTTATAAAACTATACAAATGAGTTAGTCAAATAAAATAAAAAAAAATATAGGGGATTAAGATAAACAAAGATAGAAATAAAATTTAAAAGATAAAAAGAAATAAAAACAATAATAAAGAAAATAGATTGATTCCATTGCTTTTTCAAAATAGATTCATCATCGGTTATCTAAAGATTATTGCTCAATTAATTATTGTTGTAGATTTGCAAATTAATCAATGTAAAGTCTCAATTAATTTATTGACATTCTCACTTTTAACTAAAGTACAGTCTCAATTAAAAGTGAGAACTTTTAGATTATCCATAGTAAATTCAACCAAAGTACAATCTCAATCAAATTTTACTATGCCTAATCATGTCTATTCTTTTATCTCTTCACCAAATAAAAAGCTTAATTAATCAAAGTAAAGTCTCAATTAATTGTAGTTAGAGTAAATACCTTTAACCAAAGTAAAGTCTCAATTATTGGTAAAAACTCATTTAATCATATGAAAGTTTCTAAATAAAATCAAAGTAAAGTCTCAATTCAATTTAAAAACCCTTGGACTCATATGACCAACATGCATATAGATTTAAAATCATTACTTCTTACGTGATTCAAAGATAAAAGACATAAATGAATTAAAACCTCAACAATAATAAAAAGAACAAAGAAATTAATTCATTCTAACCTCAGAATCCATAATGAAATTACAATGGAATCAACCCAAGAAGTTTAGCAATCCATGGAATACAAAATAAATAGAAGAATGGAGAGAAGAAAAGAGAGAGAAAGGAAACGAAATTAGGCACCCCTAAGGGTTTCAAAACTCTGAAGTCTCGAGCTTGTTTTTTCTACTTCTCCCTTAGTCTCTTTATATAGGAATTGGACTAAGCTTTTTTGTTGCTAAAATCTCTCAAATATCTTTTAAAATAAATATAAAGATAAAGATAAATATTTAAAAATATTTGGAGAGATATAAACTATTTGACAAATATAATTGGTTGATAATATCAATATCTAATATAATTAAATTAATTAATTAATTATAGATATATGATATATTATCACCAATTAGTATTTGTATTAATTTTCCAAATCAACCCATTGCAATCTCCTTAAATTATCTTCTAAATAATCCAATATCTTCAAGATATATTTGTTTGTTGTGGAACTAAAAAGATTCAAGAACATATTGTCATATTTAAAAATATTTGGTAGTTATTATCTTTTAATATTTTATGATATAATTAAATAATATAATTATTTAAAAATATCAAATAAAATATCTAAAGATATATTTTTTCCAAATTATCTTCTATCATAAAAATAAAGAAAACCGCAAGGTCCAATTTTTTTGTTCCTCTCTTCTTGGTTTATTCAAACTTCTTCACTTTTGCAAGCTTTTCTTGTCATCTTCATGCAATGCTTGGCTTGGATTTTTGTGCTTTTGATAATTTCTTATTCTTGGATTTATCTTTAAGGTGTCATGAAGCTTTAATTAATTTATTTCCACACCTCCATTAGCTCAACTTAGCTGCAACTGCACTAACACACCTCAAAATATCCAAAGAACATTTATGCAACTAAAAAGCTATTTTTAACATGTTTTTGTATCTCATGCTCAATAAACCCAATTATAGGAAATCCCAATTAAATCAATCTTTAAGCACATAAATTCAATTAAATACCCAGAATTAAACATTAAATGAGGGCAAAAATACGCACTCATCATAGTCTTATGAAGGAATAGTGAAAATAAACACGTGAATGCAGCCTATTGGATTTTTAATCAAGTGGAATCAGAATTGTAGGGGTTGGATAATGTTTGCAGGTGCTGAGGAAATTTTTGGGTTCTTAGAATAGTAGGAACCGCCTAGCGGCAACCATTTAGCTGCCAAGCGCCATACCAAAGATGCGTGGTGTTCTGATTCACAAAGAATGTTGTTTTTCATATTTTCGCGAAACAGGAATCGCCCGGCGCTGGTTTTGTACCGCCAGGCTCTAGATGCCTGATTTCTAGGCGCTAGGCGCCATCATTTTTTCTAATTTGCGCAATTTTCGTAAAATTGCATTTCCTGGTTCGTTAACCGTCCGATTTAGGTGAAATTTTGACAGGTACTCCATAACATGTATTTATTCACTTGGAACGGTGGAGATTTGATTTTGATATCAGTATTTAGAGATATACGTTACTCAATATTGCTGATTTTGGAGTCTTTAAAATACATGAATAAGCTCTTGATAATTTCAAGTAATTTCTAATGAAGCATGATTGAGTTATGTGGTAAGTCTCTAACAATTTTAATGTTCCTTTGGGTTAGTCACATGTGGAGAATTGGTTAATTGTGAATGCATGTGTGTCAATATTAATTTGCATTGGTGCATAGGATCATGTGCTTAAATTGTTAGAGTGTTGCTGCTTATATTTGTTTGAGCATGCGTTATTCATAAGTTATAATTGAATTCTAGCATGGATTTAAAGGGGGAATATATATATATATATATATATATATATATATATATATATATATATATATATATATATATATATATATATATATGAAATGTGAATGAATTGATTTTAATTTGTTCTGGGTGCTAGCCAAGCGATTTTTTATGAAGCAGACATTGTATTTTGCTTGCTTTGGATGTGCGTGATCTACGAGGCTTTGGGCAATATCTCAAGGGTCAGATGCTGAAGTATTCCTGGAGTTGTGGCTCGGGATAGAGGGTAATACGAACATTCTTTGAGTTCTGGCTCGGAATAGCGAGTGTTTTTGCATGTGTTCTACAAGTGGTGGCTTGTAGGTTGGACAACAACGATAGCTTTAGATTATCAACCAAAGACGTAGAACATGGATTACATGGTGGTGGCCATGTGTGATGAGACCAAAGGATGGAGTTCCTTTAATGTGTGTGTTTTGTTATATAAATTGTTGCATATGTTTATATTCCTTTAGCTCACCCTATCTACATGTGTTTGGCGATGATCGTGTACGCGATACGCGGGAGCAGATGACGTTGCAGGTGGTTATAGTGGAGCGTAGATCTGGAGCGTGGGCTAGTTGGGAAACTTTGTGGCAGCATTTCATCATTTTTATGAGTTTTAAGGATTTCTTGTAATAATTAGAATTATAGAACTTGGCTTTATAATGAGACTAATTTTGATAATGTATTGTGTTTATAAAAATTGGATTTAAGTTGGTTTTTATCGATGTAATAAAGTTTTAAATTCCCACGGTTTTGGGAAAATGATTTATAATAAATGAAATATTATTATTACATTTTTATTTTATTAATTAAAATATGTAATATTCGGGCGGGATGTTACAAAAAACTTCCATGTTAAGAAGATTTCGGTTGATCAGGTAGTTCAGTAGATATTCTTTGTTGGCACAAATAGATTTTGGTTGATTAAGGTAGTTTATACTCTGTTGGCACAAATAGCCTGGATGATTTGGTACTTAAAGATTTGATGAAGGTACATGAAGTCATTACCTTGGAACATGTTGGAACCATGCTTATAATGATGAAGATGTGAAGATTTGATGTTTCACGTGTTGATCAAGCCTTTTGTGTCTACTCTCTATCTAGATTATTCATGGGGAAAACAAACTTGAAGATTGCAATTCATGTTGTAGACCATTTTGCATTAATTAGATGTATAGGGTCTTAGTTGTGCGTTTAATCTATTAAAAATTTTTTCAACAAGTAAAATTGTATCTTTTAATCTGTTGAATGAGTTTTTAAGAGATTAAAAGGTTTGTTGTTGTAGTCTTAATGGGTACATATTCAATCAGTTGATTTATTTTGTAATCAACTGATTTCACTTAAGTTAACTAAAATCAACTGATTGCTTTGAAAATCAACCTGTTGAATTTCGTAACAATTTGACTATAAAAGTTATATTTTTTGAAAGAGAGCTATGAAGACCATTTTTTAGCGTGAAAACTTTCTAGAATCTATGGAACTCTCTCTTTCGTGATCATATAGTATGCAGTTGTTGAAGATTGATCTTGGATCATTCTTGAAGCTTTTGCTTAGTATTTGAAGCTTGGAGAATGTGGTTTTGGTATGCAAGGTTATGCTACCACTGAGGTTTAGTCTTTCTCAACCTTTTAGATTATGTTGGTGGTTTTTCAGGTCTGCAAGAGGTGTCTTATTTTGCTGAGAGTCATTGTGTGGTGTGTTTGCATATTTTAAAAGTGTAATATTGTAAACTTTGTAAATCTTTTGAAATAGTGCAAATGTCAGGCTCAGGTTGCCTTGACCAATTGGATGTAGCTCAAGGTTGAGTGAACCAGTATAAAAATCTTTTGCATTGTTCTTGTCTTTATCTCTCCTCACTTGTATTGCACTTTAAAGTTTGAAGAATTTTGATTTGAGTCATCTTTTTGGCATTCTTGTGTAATATAGCATAATCTGAAGCTCTGCTCATGTTTGTATAACTCATAGGAATCAATCTTGTTTGATCTTTCATTTTGTTCCTAGCTTAAATCACAAATTCATATGTTTGCAATTTTCCCAGTTTTTCAGTTGATTGTTTCTAAGATTTAATTTGTTGATTCTATTAGTATTGTATCTGTTTAATGAAATCAATCGGCTATATCTATTTTTGATTGATTGAAAGTGTCTAATTCAAGAGTGTTTGTATCCATACTTCGTGGTTGATTTGATTCAATTGAAAACTATTTTAGGCCTTTAAAAGTCATCATATTTTTTAACTAGCCAATTCAACCCCCCCCCCTTCTTGGCATTTCAATCATTTCAATACTTATATACTCCACTATAAGACATATGAAATGTTGCAGCTTCCAAAGGAAGCTATGACCCCGTATGATGAGCCCATATTTGGCTTCTCTAGAGAGAGGGTCAGCACCAAGGGCTATATCGACCTATACACCTCCTCTAGGGAGAGGGGACTAACGAAGACCGTACATATTTGGTATCTGGTAATAAACACAAACATGTCTTATAAAATCCTATTGGGTCGCACATCGCTCAACCTGCTCAGTGCAATCGTATCCACACCGCACCTGACCATGAAGTTCCTTTCATCGTTAGGTGACATCATGACGGTCCATGGAGACCACAAAAAATCACGGGAGTGTTACATCGCAAGTTTGCAGCTTCCAATTGCACAACTCAGTGCTTATAATATTGAAAGAGCAAGTGTAATCGGCGCTACTATAGAAGGAGAAGACCTCGACCCTAGGGTAGGCAATATTATTAGGATTCAACTAGTGGGGGAAACCAATTTGTTCCCTCTACAAGAAGGTCAAGGTTTGAGGATAGGAATCACAATAAGTGGAGAAGAAGAGAAGTGTGTGAGGCAAGTCTTGATTGACAATGTCGATTTGTTTGCTTGGACAGTGGTCGACCTTCCAGGGGTCAACCCAAGGGTAGATTCTCAAAGGTTATCCATTTTTAGAGCAGTTAGGCAGATATCGCAAAAGAAAAGGAAGCTGAGGGAAGAAAGGAGGTTAGTCGCCAAGGCCAAGGCCGAAAAGTTGTTACAAGTTGGTTTCATTAAGGAGGTGCACTATATAACATGGTTAGCCAATGGTGTGTTGGTAAAAAATTTTGGTGGGAAATGTCAGATGTGGGTAGACTATATAGATCTTGACGAGGCTTGCACAAATGATGCTTATCTATTACCTAGTATAGACCAACTAGTGGATGGAGCTATTAGTCATAGTATGTTATGTTTTTTAGATGCGTATTTGGGATATAATCAAATCCTCATGGATGAAGGAGATAAGTCAAAGACTTCTTCCATTACAAAAGAGGCCAACTATTACTATGAGATCACCCTTCGACCTCAAGAATGTTGGAGCCACCTATCAGCGACTCATGGACAAAGTTTTTAGTCATTTGGTCAGCATAATCGTAGTATACATGGACAACATGGTAGTGAAATCTCTTACCCCCCCCCCCCTCCTCCTCCCCTTTAGCATGTGAAGGATTTGTCTGACGTCTTCTCAGCTTTAAGAGTATATAACCTATATTAATTTGGAGAAATGTGTGTTCGGGGTGATGAAGTAAAGTTCCTAGGTTTCTATTAACCAATCGCAGGATCGAGGCGAATCCCAAAAAATGTAATGTTATCATTGACATTAAGAGCCCCAAGAATATTAAAGAGACTCAAAGATTGATAGGAAGACAAACAATGATATCTTGCTTCATGCTGAAGTTAGCAAAAAAGACCAAGGTGATGGTAAAGTTATTGAAGAAGTTGCAAAGTTTTTGGGGGACGAGGCTGTCAAGCTAGGTTCGAAGATGTTAAAGCTGGGTTAACATCCCCATCAATGCTATATAGACCAGATACTTCAAAGAAACTTTTAGTATATATCGCTGCAATTGAAGATGCCATTAGTGTGACTTTGGTTCAAGAACGTGATAGGGAGCAACACTCAATTTATTTCATAAGCAGATGCTTGTAGGACGCTGAAACTTATTACCAAATGGTGGAGGAAGTGATTTTATCCCTGTTGACGACAACAAGAAGGTTGAGGCCTTACTTTTAAATTTATAAGGTAGTGGTTAAGATCTATTGCTTTATCCACAAGATATTGTAGAAACCATACCTAGCTCGTAGGGTTGCATCTTGTGTCGAGGAGTTATTAGAAATCCTATTCGATATCAACAAAAGGGGTCAATAAAAGCGCAATGCTTGGCATATTTTTTTTATTGAACTTCAGGCTAAAGGATTGTTAGAAAAGGCATGGTAGACCTTATATGTGGACAACTCTTTGAACACTAAGGGTGTTGGTGCTGGTGCTAGAATAATACTCGAAGGGTCTAATGATATGCTAATGGAGAAGTCCTTGCACTTTAGTTTTAAAACTTCTAATAATCAAATTGAGTATGAAGCCTTAAAAGTTGGACTCTCCTTGGCAAGGGAGTTGGAGAAACCAAAGTTATATGCCGAACATATTCCCAACTCATTATCGGCGACCTTACTGAGGAGTATCAGGTGAATTACACATTTTTACTTCAATATTATCTCCTAGAAAAGAATATCCTAGAGAGTTTTGCAAAATTTAAGCTGGAACAATATTCGAAGGGGAGATAACATGAGAGTCGATGTATTGTTGAAACTTGCCACTACCAAGAAGAAGGGACAAATGTATGTTGGTAGAAGCTTAGAAAACATGGATGATGTCCATCATAAAATATCTTAAGGGCAACGAGGTACATTGTACTTGATGGCAAACTATTTCGAAGAGGGTATAGTCGGCCACTATTGAAATGTGTCAGGCCAAATACATTGTGAAAGAGTTACATGAGGGTATTTGTGGATACTACTCAGGTGCAAGCCCTATGGTGGCCCGTGTGCTACGAGCAAGTTACAAATGGCTGACCTTAGAGGTAAACTATGCCAAATATGTGAAGAAGTGCATACCTTTCCAAAAAAAATGGTAACCTAGTTTATAGTAACCAAGTAGAGCTTCACAATATGTTTTCACCATGGCCTTTTGCCAAGTGAGGGATAAACATCATTAACCCCTTTGCTCATGGCAAAGGCTAAGTCAAGTTTCTGCTAGTCGGTATAGACTACTTCACTAAGTGGATTGAGGCAAAACTCTTGGCCACCATCACAACTTAAATGGTCTAAAAGTTTGTTTGAAGAATATAGTATGTTGGTATAGTGTGACGCATACTATCATAACTAATAATGGAAGACAACCCATTGATAAAAGCTTGGTTGAGTTCTATACCAACCTTGACATTAAATACGTAACAAGTTGTGTAGAGTTTCCCTAGTCCAATGGACAAGCTGAGGTCACAAATAATGTCATCCTAATAGAATTAGAAAAGAGGTTGGACTCAACCAAAGGAAGATTTCCATAAGATCCTTTAAAAGTGTTATGGGCTTACAAGTGTACTCCATAATCGTCTACCACAGAAACGCCCTTCAATCTAGTACACAACACTGATGATATTATACCTATGGAGATAGGTGAGCCATCATATCGACGACAACGATATAATGAAATTCATAATGATAATTGTCTCCACATTGATATGGATTTGCTCATTGAAAAGAAGAGAAAAATCTCAAATATGAGAAGCAAAAACCAAACTGAGAGCATATAGAAAGTACAACTCTAAGTTGAAGCCAAGATCTTTCCAAAAGGGCAAGACCTGGTATGGCGCATTACAAGGAATTCCGGGAAAAGTAATGAGAAGTTCTCTGCCAACTAGGAAGCACCATTCATAATAGCTAAAGACGTCGGCAAGGGAGCTAATATGCTAGAATACTTGTCAGGACAACCTATACGAAATACTTGCAATGTAACCCATTTGAAATTTTATTTCAGCTCATGATTGTAAGCTATAGTGTACTCTTTCCTTATGCGGCCTTTTTTTCCTAAGAAGGGTTTTAGTCAGAGAAGGTTTCAATAAGGCACTTCAATTAATAAAACAACAGGTTTGGACTATTTTATGCTTTCTTAACTTAGAGAATTTCATAACACACATCAGTCCCCTGCCGACTACTTTATCGGTCTTGGTTGAACTTATTTCTTGGTTCCCTGTCAGCTACATTGTCGGTCATGGTTGAACTCTTTTCTTAGTTCCTTATTAGCTTACTTTGTTAATCATAGTTGAACTTTGTTCCCTATCAGCTACCTTGTCTGTCCTGGTTGAACTCATTTCTTAGTTACTTGTCAGTTACCTCATCGGTCATGGTTGAACTCACTTCTCAATTCCCTACCGACAACCTAGTCGACCCTAGCTAAATCCACTACTAAGTTTATTGTCGACATTCAATTACTGAATAACTGAATATTCGATTACTGAATAACTGAATAACATCAACTTCATTGATAGAGAACTAAAAAAGCTACAATTTTTTGCCTTATATATTTTGGCCATTACATATAAAAAGAAGACAAACAACAAATAAAATATATTGTTATCACCATCCTAGAATGTCGGTTTCTTCTTCATTAACTATAGCTTCGACAACAACGCTATTGTGTTTGGTACTTGGAGAAAGTTCTTATACAATACAAACTGGTGGCATCTCGATCGAAACAGGAGAAGGCACTTGAGTATCCCCACAAGCCTCATTATCATTCTTATGGATAACATTAGTGTACCACCACTTTCAAGATGCCATGTGTAGTCTTATAATTTGAGAAACTTCAAACATAAAACTCTAATATCATCCTATAAAATAGGAAACTTCACAACATTTTATTTCAAAAACCATTTGCCAAAATTTTCATCCAAATAAAACTTTATTATTCAAAATAAAACCTCATAAATAAACCAAATTGGTTTAAGCCATCAAAACAAAACTTAAAACAAGTTCTTTGAAGTTTAAAACTCCAAATAGCCAAACTATTACATCTTATACAAAAAGAAAACATTTCCAAATGCTTCCTATAAAAACTCCCAAAAATATTTCCCATAAGTTCCTCACAGTTATGCATATCCACTAGCATCTACATCAACATCTGCTCCTTATAACACACACATTATACGATCATTGTACAAACACAAACAGCACACAAAAACAAGGGTGAGCTAACCAGATAAAACATCATACACATTATATTGCCAACATTCAACTCACCTTGCATTATCACAATCTATGGATAACCTCAACCAAGATAACAACTCATCACATGTTCCCAAAACCACAACATGCAATCATCAACATATTATCACTAAGTAATATCAAACAGTATGACATTCTCTCATAACCAACCAATCTACCATTCTTGCACAACAATATCTCTTGTAAAGGGCCTTTCCCCTACTTTCCATATACTTACAAGCAACAACTCTACCCTCTCGACAAAGCCTTAGGTAATAGTACTCTTGTTAAGCTCATGCCAAAGCCTTATGGTCGAAAGGAACTCTTTTACCCGACTCAATAAAGCCTTCTGAGTAAAAGAACCATCCTTGCTTTACGGTTATCACCAATGTCCCATCACATATGTACACATATACATATCATACCATATCACACAATTAACCATATATCAACTCATCATGTCCAAACATCCAGTATACTGCAAACAGGGACCTATCACAATTTATCACAATAAGAGTATCAACACACTACAATAAGAAAAGAAAAATAGCAATCGTGCGTGGCATATATCTCCAGCTACATACCTCCAAATGAAGATCACAATGGTCAAACTGAAGAACAACACATTACCGATACTTTGACAAACTTCCAACTCCATCCAATGGTTAACGAACCAAGAAACTCAAATTTTCCAAAATTGCGCGAACCAAAAAAAAAAACACCCTTGCCTAGTGACCTCACTATTCGCCTAGAGAACTCACCCCTTGTCACTCAGTGAATACTTTGGCTCGCAATTTCTCACACACAAACAACGTAGTAACTTACCCAATGACTCTAGTCGCCCATGGACCACTTTGGTTCGCAAAAACACTTCCAGAATACGAAAAATAGTGTAACATACATATTTTGGTCACTTTAAAAGCACCCAAACATAAAAGAAATACCAAATGACCATTCACCATGCATAAACCTTCACAATACTTTATTCCTTACCTTTTAACCTTCCGTTTCATGCACATCATTCACTGCTATAACACATTCAATTCAACCAAGACTAAATTCAACCAATTTAGAACAAAACTGCACATAATATTGGGCACATAATTTTACAACCAAACAACTCCAACACCATATTCACAGTTTCAAATTCAATCTTAAAATACCAAACTATATTACACTCATCACATACCAAGAATCCATACCACAACCATCAGTGCACATGAACATGAACCAAAATCAATCAACTTAACCTGCATAAGTAATTCTCTACCACCAACAATTTATCAACACAAACCTTTTTGTTGTTCATCCAACAATATTTATCCAATGTCATCAAAAATTCATATTAAGAATTAAAATTTCCCTATATCCCAACAACCATAACACCTCTTTATATCAACTTAGCATAAAAAAAATACTTTCTAACCACAACAATAAAATTTCACCATACTAAAATAAATTCTTAGACCACCTGTTCTACCACCTAAAGAATACATCTCATAACAAAATTATTGTTTCACCTTACAAAAGAATCCAAACTTTCCACTAATATTATCATGTTCTTATTTTTATCTCGTAGTCACAAGCAATATAGCAAAATATCATAGAAACTGAATATTCTCCTTTACAATTCCATATTCCAACTTCAAAAACTTTCACTATAGATAACCACAAAATAATAAGAACAAAGTATAGACATCATATTAAAAGCCATCAATAAAACTAAATATTCACCATTGATTCCTCCATAAGAGATTAAACATCATATTAAAATTCATCAATAAAACACAGTTCACCATCCCATAAATCAACTTGCAAACATTGCTCCACACACAATCAAGTAATAACAAGGAAAAGGTTTACCACCCCTTACCTGAAATTCCTAAAACAAGAGTTCTCTTCTTTTCAATTGAAAATTTCCACTACTCCAAAATGACTCTCCTTCTTCCCTTCTTTCCCGTAGAAAAAATTTTCTAAGCACTTCCCCTCCTCCCAACCCAAAAATTTAACTTAGTAGAACAACCCTTTGTTTCCCCTCAAACCAACATTAAAATAAAATAACTTTGTTTTCTTCCTCTTATTTTCCTTAATATCCACGTTAACTAATGCTACCTTAACCCTTCACTTAATTTTTCCACTTAATCCCACTTAATTATCAATTATTTCCTATGGATGTGATCAAATTCAACGAACCCGCCTTCAAATCTTCACCTTCCTAGGAGCACCACAAAAAAAAATCCAAAAAGAAAACTAATATGTGCATTTTGTTATAGCCAAGGTTCAAACACACAATCACCAAAACTCGAGCAAACACTTCAAACCATTATAAATAATATTTACACAGATAATGCATTCCAACTAAATTGTAAAAATTTACAAAATATAAATTACTCCAATTGCACACATAACACTTCCAAACAATTATAAAAACAATATTTAAAATATAAACACTCCAAATGCACACATCAAAAATCAAACCCATGACCACCAACCTATAGCTAAGGCTATAACTAATTATGTTACCCTTCACTTCTATAGAATGATTTATTTATTAATTTATTAATATATCTCACGTACAACCACCACCTTTGAAATAATTATTATTTTTCCCGCATCTTACAATTAGCTTGTGCTTCAACAATCTCATCAACATTCATAAGTGCATCCATAATTGTACCTCTAAAGACGTCCTTGTTCATGTCAAACCGCTCATCTTTTATCGATACCTTGAAGAGGAACTTAGCCTGCTTCAGAGCCTTACCAAAACCATTGTTATGTTTAGAAAGGACAAGCTTCTGATACTTGAAGGATCCAGCCTAAACACTTTCTCATTCACTCTTCTCCTTTGCCAATGCAACATTCAATTCCTTCTCCTTGCCCTTACTCTTCTTCTCCGACTCCAAGCAATAGTTCCTCCAACTCTTATATTTTTTCTCTAGTTCAACCTTTTCCCCCTTCACAATTTCTCGCTCTTTTTCCAACGCTTCCTTGTGAATGACACATTGTTTTTTCAAGGTTGTCAGCTTGTTGGTCATTTTAGTCTTTTCCTCATCCTTTATCTCTTTCTTTAAAAGTTTTGTGATCATATGGTTGTACATGAGAGATAACCAAAGAAACACAAATTTTCTTTGCACATGCCAACCAAAATGTTTTCATTTGTAGAACCAACTATACTTTGTAAAGATCTTCACTAACAACTATCATTTTGTACTCCAATCTCCAAAGTTTCACAAGTCAATAACCCCTCAGATATCGTCCTCTACCAACCGTAACAGTGGTTGTGCCAGCAGACACTTTGACACTAAAGTCTGTCAAGTGCATCAGATGGCAATAAATGTGGTAATTAATGAATGTAATTAAATTACCTTGTGCAATATGATATTTATATTATTGTTCATGGGTCACTACTTGAATGGGTTGGAGCCACATGGCTCAATTACCTTAGTTTAGCCTACTTTAACTTTTTTTCTTAACTTAGTTATATTTTACCGATATCAATGACTTGGCCGATTTGGTCTCGTCCTGACCAACTATACTTAGACCTACTACATCTCACTTTAGGTGTTTGATATGTATTCAAATATGTATAGTATGTTAGTCCCCTTGACCTAACATGTCCTATGTTTAAGTCTATGTGTTGTTAACATCAGTGGCGGATCTTGACCAACATTATTGGGGGAGCCAAAATAATACGTTTAAAATTTATATATTTAATTATTGTCACTAATATAATAAAAATGAATATATAACTAAAAGTTGAACATATGAAAAATTGAATTTGTATACCTATTTAAAAAAAAGACAAAAATAATTTTTCATAATCTAATAAAAAATTGAGAGACATAAATATCAAAAGAAAATTCGATGATAATCAAACCACACTTAAGATCCAGTTATAAAAAACACACAGTACAATATTTTTTCTTTTATGTTCATAAAATAAAAAATTAATATACAAGCTCATTAAATAAATTAATATACAATTATTAAACTAATATTTCACTATCATGTGATACAAGAGAGAATTACCTTTTCCTTTATTTTTTCGAGAATGGAAGACAACAACTTATATATGAGAGCAAAAATAGTATATATTTTTCTCTTCAGAACAAAAGAAAATAGGTGAGAATAGGAGATGAGAACTGTTCCTGCAGAGGGACAAATAAGATAAGTTAGGCACGAGCGTCACCTTACCATGTAGTCCGCTATCTCCTTAGTTGGCCTCTTCCCATTCGATACATGCCGGCTTGAACCCAGGAGGGGTTACCTGCAGAAGAATCTCCGAAACTCAAGTAAGTCAAAGCTCTCAAGAGTCAAATCAACAATTAATGAATGCGTACCTTTAAATGATGGGGTCCACGTGTATTTATAGACATTAATGACGTTTGACCATTCCATGGGCTGGGCCTTGACTTGGGCTCCAGCTTGGGCCATGAGTGGGCCTGGTCCTAAAGCAGTTTCCAGAGGTGTATTGAAGTGGGTTAGCCTTCTAGGCAAGCAGTCGGTTTTGGCCGGCTACCTGTCTAGATGGCTAGTGCTGGTTGTGTCCGGGTGCTGGATGGTATGTGGTTTTAACGTGTGTACTTATTTACTTGATTGGGCTTGGCTAGGTACAGTACACCAGTCCCCCAGCCTTGTCCGATATGGGTTGTCGGTCAAGGATAACATGTGTTGGTGAACTAGCAAAACCGGCTAGGTGTGATACACCAGTCCCCCAGCCTTTAAGTGTGATGAACAGTGTTAAGGCTATGAAGTGTCAGAAGGTAGGTGAAAAGGCGTCAGGTGGTCACATCGTTAAACTTTTGGCGCCGTCGTTTTTTATGTGTCATACATTTCATAATGATGGTGTCGCTTGGTCTGGGATTCCATTTTGGCGGGAAGAGTTTAAGTCGTTTGGGATCGTGGACTATAAATACAGCTTTGAATGCAGCTGATGGTTTACTTGGTTCATTTGCGAGTTTCGAAATCAGAGATCTTGTGCGCAACATCTTGTCCGACTAGTTCCCAAATTCCGCCGACATCTTTCCGTAAAAAATCAAACAGGTATGTCCAGTAGCGATAGTTCATCGTTATCTACGTCTAGTAGTAGTCAAAGTACTGAGTCGGATAGGAGTAGAGGTGACCGGCTCCGTGGAGAGGGTGTGAATGTTGGAGTTGGCACAAGCGGGGTGCCAATGGAAGTAGTGAGGGAGATCCGAGAAGATCCCCCTGAAGAACTGGAGGAAAGCAACTGGCCGGCTAAGGGTGGTTATGCGTGGGTTGCATCTGATGTTCGTGAGCAGTCATCCCTGTTCAGGTGGTCTCGTCTGCTGAATTCCTGGCTAAACTGTACACCCGTCATCTCTAGAGGGGTCAGTGGAGACATTGTTTCATTGGAAAGAGTGAGCGCCATAGACCGGGTATGCCATGGGCAAGAAGGGGCTACCAAGAAGTTCTTTTACATGTATATGTGCCATTTTTCTCAACTGCATATACGTCTACCTTTCGACGACTTTACCATGGGCGTGTTGCGGGCTTTGAATGTGGCGCCTACTCAACTACACCCTAACAGCTGGGCTTACTTACAGGCTTTCCGCATTTTGTGCGAGTCGCTGTACTTGGAGCCTTCACCTTATGCGTTTTTGTATTTCAATGATACCAGACCCCGGAGGCCGGCTACATGGTTGTCATTGATAAGTCGTCCCAGCATTAGCAGGTTGGATGCATTTTCCCAGTCTTTCAAGCACTTCAAGGATGGATACTTCAAGGTTGTGGTGAAGGAGGGAGGTGAGCAGCATTTCCTGAATGCGGATGGAAGTACAAAGTTCCCTTTCAGTTGGACCAATAACCCTTCGCGTTACAAGGATATGGGGATGGAGGAGTTGTCGTCCGGAGATAAGGAGGTGGTGGGGATGTTGTTAAGATTTGTGAATAAGTTGCCCACTAAGGGCTTAGTTAGGGTTTATAATTCGGTGCATCCGATTATAGATATTGAAGGTATCTGTTTATTACTTAATCTGTGTTAATGATGCTAAGTTGTTTTGATCCGAGTTGTGATATGTTATTGCAGGACATATGGCGCAGTCTGGCAAGAAGAACTTGGCGCTCTTTCAAGCACTGAGGAAGGAGATGGCCGCCAAGGCCAAGGAGGCTGGGAAAGCCGGTGTTCCCAATCTGCAGGAGTCCGTGGTGGAAGTGCATGTACATGGCGGCACGAAGAGGAGGGCTGAGCTTCCAGCTCGACCTGGGAAGGGTAAGGATGTAAAGAAGATAAGAGCCGCTATCCTTGGGTCAGGTGATGGGGCGGGATCGGCCAGCGGGGAGAAGGCGCCGGAGGCCGGGCTAATCGAGTTGCCGGAGATATCCGTGAGGAAGGATATCTCGATAAACTTGCCTGATACTGTTGTGAACTCCATCGACAATATGGAGGTTGATCATATTGTGAGGACCATGGTTGAATTTGGGAGTAAGGCATTGGTGTTGGGTAGACGTGTGGGGTCCCTTTACAGAAGGGAAGTGAAGGAGGTGGGGGAGCTGCAGGGTAAGTTGGACAAGTTGGCGGAGGAGAAGGCGGCGTTGGAGAAGGAGAAGGAAGGATGGGAAGCTGAGAGAAAAAGGTTGGTGTCGTGGAAGGTTCGTTGTCTAGACTCTGAGGAGAAGTTGAATAAGCGGATAGGGGAGATGGAGGAGGACTATGAGGATCTAAAGGATAAGTATGATGGGGCTGTCGGTGAATTGGATGACCTAAAGAACAGTGTTATTCAGGAGCATATAAACGGCTTTGAGAAGGGGTTGCGGCAGGCGGCCTTCTTCTATAACGATGTGGATGCACTGGATTCAAGGTTTGATGTAGATAAAGATGTGGTCGGTGGAAAGCTGGTAGGGGAGGATGAAGAAGGTGAGGAAGGGGTTGGGAGTGAGGCGCCCGAGGCAGAGAAGGAAGCGGATGTGACCGTGGAGGGTGATGGTAACCAAGCAGCTTAGGATGTAGTTTTTATATTGTTTGATTTCGCAATGAATCCTAAGTCTGTAATAACTCGTACAATATTTTGATTTGTTTTTAATATGATGCATCTTGTGGATATATACATGTTTTGTGGTTGTTGATGATAGCATGTGATAGGAATATGAGATATGTTGTATGTGTATTTAAATAAGGGAACGTTGTTGGCGTTTTGCGAATTAAAACATAAGTAGAGGGTGTTCGACCCAGGCCGCTTACTTGTGGTAAGGGTGGGGAACTTAAACGAATTAAACACAAGTAGAGGATGTTCGACCCAGGCCGCTTACTTGTGGTAAGGGTGGGGAACTTAAACGAATTAAACACAAGTAGAGGGTGTTCGACCCAGGCCGCTTACTTGTGGTAAGGGTGGGGAACTTAAACGAATTAAACACAAGTAGAGGGTGTTCGACCCAGGCCGCTTACTTGTGGTAAGGGTGGGGAACTTAAACGAATTAAACACAAGTAGAGGGTGTTCGACCCAGGCCGCTTACTTGTGGTAAGGGTGGGGAACTTAAACGAATTAAACACAAGTAGAGGGTGTTCGACCCAGGCCGCTTACTTGTGGTAAGGGTGGGGAACTTAAACGAATTAAACACAAGTAGAGGGTGTTCGACCCAGGCCGCTTACTTGTGGTAAGGGTGGGGAACTTAAACGAATTAAACACAAGTATCATAGAGTCATAGAGTAGGGAACCACTCATTTTATTGATTGAAATGGGGGTGCCTCGTTAAAACCTCCTTGGCCAAAACCCTCCTTAGGGAAAAAAGACCAAGTGAGGAAAAAGAGTACACCCGTGGTTACAAGTATGGTGTATGTTCAACTGAAATAAAACTTTAGGTGGGATACATTCCATGTGTTGGGGATTTCTTCCCCGGATAGTTGTTCTAGGCGATAAGCCCCACCTCCTGTGTCTTCTCGTATGCGGTATGGGCCGTCCCAATTGGCGGAGAACTTGCCATCCCTCTTTCTAGCACTGCTGGCCATTCTCCATACTAGGTCTCCTATGACAAACGATCTCGGGTGCAGGTTTGCGTTATATTTCCTGGCGGCTCATTGTTTGGCGGCGAGATTGCGTATTTGGGCTTTTTCTCTGAGTTCGGGAAGGAGGTTGAGATGCAAGGCCATGTTTTGGTGGTTGTGAGCTGGGTCGTATAGTTCTCGGCGCAGGGAAGGTTCGCCAATTTCTACTGGTATCATGGCGTCTGCGCCGTATACTAGGCTGAAGGGGGATTCGTTAGTTGACGATTGTGGGGTGCATCTGTAGGCCCATAGTACTTCAATTAACTCCTCTGGCCATCGGCCCTTAGCGGTATCCAATCTTTTACGCAGTTCCACGAGGATAACTTTGTTTGCCGCTTCCGCCTGCCCGTTGGTCTGTGGGTGTTCTACAAAACTTGTGATATGTTTGATGCCCAAACCGGTGTAGAATTTTGCTAGTTCCTTGTCAATGAATTGTCGGCCGTTATCTGTTATGATGGTATGCGGTATACCATATCTGCATATGATGTCCTTCCACACAAACTGCTGGACTTGCTGGGCCGTTATAGTGGTCAATGGTTTGGCTTCAATCCACTTGGTGAAGTAGTCCACGGCTACGATGAGGAACTTAACCTGTCCTTTGCCGGGTGTGAATGGGCCTAGGATGTCCATTCCCCACTTAGCGAATGGCCAGGGGGACAATATGTGGTGTAGCTGTTCTTGTTTTTGATGTATGAGGTTACCATGCTTTTGACACGGTTTGCACTTTTTGACGTATTCTTGGCAGTCCGCTTCTATTGTAGGCCAGAAGTACCCAGCTCTGAGAACTCTTGTGGCCATGGTGCGCGCTCCTGAGTGATAACCGCAGATCCCCTCGTGTAGTTCCTTGATGACGTACTGGGCTTGCTCTGGTGTGACACATTTGAGTAGGGGTTGGCCATATCCGCGTTTGTAGAGGTCGTCGCCTACCATAGTGTACCTGGCGGCCTTGGCCATCCAAGTTTTGTCCGCGTCGGGCGGGGGGTTGCCAGTTTTGAGGTACTGAATGTAAGGGGTGGTCTAGTTTGGGCTTTGGGTAGGGGTGAGATTGTCTGATGGGGTGTGGGTTAACGTTTGGCAAGTGTGTGTGACGGAGGGTGTGGATAGTGTTTGCTGTAGCAAGGATCGGTTGCGGTTTTTGAGTTTGGTGTTGGCTAATTTGGAAAGGATGTCGGCTCTGATGTTGTCGGTTCTGGGTATGTGTTCGACGCGGACTAGTTCGAAGGCGGATTGGATGATTGCGCGGACTAAATGGTAATATTGTTGGAGGATGGGGTCTTTGATTTGGAACTCGTCGTTCAAATGACCTACTGTGAGTTTGGAATCGGTTTTACATATTAGCTTTTTGACGCCTACTTCACGGGCTAGGGAGAGACCGGCTAGTATAGCTTCGTATTCGGCTTGATTATTTGATGTTTTGAAAGCGAAATGAAGGGATTTCTCGATGAGGATATCGTTGGGGCCTTCTAGTACGATGCCGGCACCTGCACCTCTTGGGTTCGAGGAACCATCTACATGAAGCGTCCATTGGTCCTCGGTGGGTGTTTGTTGTAGGTCATTAACGAAGTCCAAGAGACATTGGGCTTTGATGGGGCCGTGTGGTTCATAGCGGATGCTAAATTCGGAGAGCTCTACGGCCCATGACGACATGCGCCCGGCTAAGTCTGGTTTTTACAATATTTTCTGAATTGGATAATCGGTCTTGACGGTTATGGTGTGGTTTTGGAAATATGGGCGCAAACGGCGTGCGGCGTGGACCAAGGATAAGGCTAGTTTTTCTACCATTTGGTATCTGGTTTCAGGGTCTTGGAGTGTCCTGCTTACAAAGTAAACAGGGTGCTGGGTGCCTTCTGCTTCCTGGACAAGGGCAGCGCTGACGGTGTGATCGGTGGCCGTGATGTATACTAGCAGGGGTTGGCTAGTGTCAGGTTTGCGGAGGATGGGGGGTGAGGTTAGGGATGCTTTGAGCTTAAGGAAGATTTGTTCACAGTCTTCGGTCCATGTGAACCGGGCGGATTTCTTGAGGAGCTGGATTATGGGTTGAGTTTGTTCTGCTAGTTTTGGTAGGAAACGGGATATAGCTGTGAGGCGGCCAATTAGTCGCTGTACTTCCTTGATGGTGGTGGGGCTACGCATCTCGATGATAGCCTTGCATTTTTCGGGGTTAACCTCTATGCCGCGCTGGGTTAACATGAAGCCGAGGAATTTACCCCGGTCCACGCCGAATACGCATTTCTCTGGGTTTAGGCGGAGGTTGTACTGGCGCAGTGCGGAGAAGACCGCCTCCAAATCTGTAGCGTGTTGGTGATGGCTTGGGGATTTGACGACCATGTCATCAACGTAGACTTCGACACAGTGTCCCGCGAGGTGGCTGAAGACTTTGTCCATTAGCCGCTGGTAGGTTGCTCCAGCATTCTTTAGGCCGAAGGGCATGACTCTGTAGAAGTAGTTGGCATCATCTGTGATGAAGGCGGTCTTGTGCATGTCTGCTGTGGCCATGGGTATTTGGTTATATCCTGAGTATGCGTCCAGAAAGCTAAGTACTTTATTTCCTGCCGCGCCGTCTACAAGGCGGTCAATGTTGGGTAGGGGGTAAGCGTCGCGAGGACATGCCTTGTTTAGATCTGTGTAGTCCACGCACATCCGCCATTTACCATTGGCCTTCTTCACCAAGACAACATTAGAGAGCCAGGTGGTGTAATGCGCTTCATCAATGAATCCTGCGCTCAGCAACTTCTCGGCTTCTACTTTGGCTGCCTGTCTGCGTTCTTCACCAAGTTTGCGTTTTTTCTGAGATACGTAGCGGGCTTCTTTATATACCGAGAGCTTGTGAGACGCGACGTTGGGGTCTACCCCTGGGAGGTCGGCGGCTAACCAAGCGAAGAGATCCGTGTTGTTTATAAGGATGGGTGTAATTGTGGCACGCTCGTCAAGACTTAAACCAGTGCCCAAGTTGATAGAATGGCCGTTGGGGAGTTCCAGGGGGGTTGTGTCCTCGACTGGTTCGAGGCGGGCATCTCGGCCTATTCTGGGATCTAGGTCTTCGCCGGATAAGGCTATGCGCGAATTAGGTGGTCGTTCGATGTGGTTTGTTTGTTGGATTGGGAGTTGGGGCCTTAAGCTTGCCATGTAGCATTCGCGTGCTAAACGTTGGTCGCAGTGGATGGTTAGGATATCACCGGATGGTGCCGGGAACTTCATAGCCAAATGGGGGGTGGAGACGACTGCTCCGAGGGTGTTGAGGGAAGGACGGCCCAAGAGTATGTTATAGGATGTGGGTGCGTCGACTATTAGGAAGCGGATTGGGATTGTTTTTGTTTGGGTTCCTTCTCGAAAGACGGTATGGAGGTCTATATAGCCCCGGGTAGAGACTTGTTCGCCAGAAAAGCCGTATATGGGCTCGTCATATGGGATCATAGCGGTGTCAGGGATTTGCAATTTTTGGTAAGTGGCCCAGTAGAGGATGTCAACTGAGCTGCCTTGATCTACCAGTACTTTTTTAACGGCATAGTTTTCGATTTCAACTGTGATGACCATGGGGTCGTCTTGTTGGTGGTCGAGGCCGTGAAAGTCATCATCAGTGAAAACGATGGGGGGCATACGTCGTCTGTGATGGGTTTGGGTGATGTGGTTGATAGATTGTATGTGGCGGAGGTGTTTCTTTCTGGCAGATGAGGTGGAGCCTCCGCTTGCGAAGCCACCAGAGATTGTGTTAATAGTACCTCGCAAGGGGGGGTCGGCAGGGGTGATGTTGGTGTGGGCGGGTTGTGAATGTTGGTCATTGGGTTGGGCGGGTTGGTTATTGTGGTTAGCGTCGCTTGGTTGTCGTCTGTGGTCGTGTCGTGGGGGGTGGTGGGTTCGAGAGGAGGTGTGGTCATCTCTGCGGATGAAGCGGCGAAAGTGGCCGGCGCGTACCAGTTCTTCGATCTTATCCTGTAGCGCTTTGCACTCTTCTGTAGTATGACTGTGATTGCGGTGGTATCGACAGTACTTGGTCATGTCTGCGTTAGGAGGGGTGGTCATTTTGCGTGGTGGGGGGAGGAGGTCAGCTTGGAGGGCTTCGTCAAGGATGCGGGAGCGGGCTACTGTGAGTGGGGCGTATCTGGTAAAACGTGGTTGGCGGGGTTCACGTGGACGGGTATCGGGGCGCGGGTGAGGGTGTGGGGTGGGATTGGGTACGGGGTTGGGATTGGGGGTGTTGGCGGCATAGTCGTTGCAGAATTTAGTGTGAAGGGTTTGCATTTCTTCCATGCGAACGTAGTCAGCGGCACGCAGCTTGAGTTCGTGCATGGAGGTGGATGGGTGAAGGTAGACGTTGTTAGCGAAGGGTCCGGGTTGCAGGGTGAGGGTCATGCATTGGAGTATCATTTCCTGGTTGAGGTGTGGTGTGCGAAGGGCTGCTTTACTGAAGCGGTCGATGAATGTTCTGAGAGGTTCATTAGGCTCCTGTCTGATGCCCAGTAAGGACATGGTGGTGGTTTGGTAGGGGCGGCTGCCGGCAAAATGTGTGGAAAACATGTGGGAAAGGGTGTCGAAATTATCAATGGAGTAGGGTGGGAGGGTAGTGAACCACTCTAGGGCGGGGCCTTTTAGTGTTGTGGGGAAGGCTTTGCAGAAGACTGCGTCATGGGATGTATACAGAGCAACATGTGTGATGTAAACTTTCAGGTGTTCATCGGGATCGGTTTCGCCAGTGTAGCGATCGAGGTTGAATGGTTCCCACTGGGTTGGGAGAGGGGTGTTAGCGATAAAGTCTGTGAATGGGTGGCGGCGTCTAGGCTGGTGGGAGGGGAGAATGTGGGATGGGAGTGGGTGGTTGATCATGGTAGGGAAGGTGGAGGTGATGTTATGAGGGGGGATGTGGGTTGTGGGAAGATATGGGGGGTTGTAGGGTGGGATATACGCGGTGTGGAGCGTAGTGGGTATGTTGTGGGGAACGTGGGTTGTTGAGGGTACGGTAGGTCCCGGGTGACCTGGTGGGAAGTGTTGGGGGTGTGTGGTAGTGAGAGGGGTTTGTTGGGTGGAGGTGAAGGTGTGGGGGGTGGGGTTGTATTCACTTTCTTCCTCTGTAGGTTGGAAAGCCGGAGACTTCACAGCTTCAGAGGTCTCTTTGGCTTTTCCTTTCAGGTCGGCATCTGCCTCGATCTTCCTCCTGAGGCGGGAGTTCTCTTGTCTGAGCGCTTCCATCTCTTCAGCGTTGCGTTTCTTGAGGTTTGCAAGTTCCTCTTGCATCTTCATCTGGCCGTCTAGGATGGCGGCCAAATCAGGGGTGACGCCAGAGGGTCCAGAGGGACCAGCGTCAACTTGCTTGCTAGCTCCAGCTTTGCTGCGGGTAGAAACCATCTTCAGAGAAAAGCGGGTACTAAGGGTGTTCGTCTCGAGTCCCACGGTGGGCGCCAATTGTTCCTGCAGAGGGACAAATAAGATAAGTTAGGCACGAGCGTCACCTTACCATGTAGTCCGCTATCTCCTTAGTTGGCCTCTTCCCATTCGATACATGCCGGCTTGAACCCAGGAGGGGTTACCTGCAGAAGAATCTCTGAAGTTCAAGTACGTCAAAGCTCTCAAGAGTCAAATCAGCAATTAATGAATGCGTACCTTTAAATGATGGGGTCCACGTGTATTTATAGACATTAATGACGTTTGACCATTTCATGGGCTGGGCCTTGACTTGGGCTCCAGCTTGGGCCATGAGTGGGCCTGGTCCTAAAGCAGTTTCCAGAGGTGTATTGAAGTGGGTTAGCCTTCTAGGCAAGTAGTCGGTTTTGGCCGGCTACCTGTCTAGATGGCTAGTGCTGGTTGTGTCCGGGTGCTGGATGGTATGTGGTTTTAACGTGTGTACTTATTTACTTGATTGGGCTTGGCTAGGTACAGTACACCAATCCCCCAGCCTTGTCCGATATGGGTTGTCAGTCAAGGATAACATGTGTTGGTGAACTAGCAAAACCGGCTAGGTGTGATACAAGAACAATTCGTGAGAAACTCAAATCATATAATGAACCACAGTTAAAATCTGGTTATAGAAAACACACAGTAAAATACTTTTACTTCTATGTTCATAAAATAAAAATTAATATAAAAGAGACTTATTAAATAAATTATTAAACTAATATTTCTCTATCATGTAAGATGAAAGAATTACCTCATTCTTTTCCTCCTCGTAAATGAAAGAGAACGAAGAGAAATAATAGCAAAAAAATAGATATTTTTCTCTTCAAAAACAAAAGAAAAAATTTGAGAATAAGAAATGAAAACGATTTATAAGAAGCTCAAACCATGATGAAAAATAATAATAATAACATCTTGATAAATATTTTTATTCTTTATTCTTTATTATGTTTGATTTTATATTTTATTATTTATTAACATTAATTATTATATTTATAAAAAAAATAAAATATTTAATTTAATCATCATTAATTTATAATATATTATCTAATATCTATAATATATTATCTAATATTTATAATATAAAAAAATTTAAAATACCTAAAATTTAAAAAAAAAATCAAATTTTTGGGGTGGGCCATGGTCCCTCCCTGCCACCACAAACATCCGCTAGTTAACATGATGTCGGTCTCGGTTTAGCCAGCATGTGCAAAAACAAATATATTTCTTTTATTACAAATTATTTACAAAAATCATGTAACGTGTAACATGATGGTTAATAAGTTTCAATTATTTACAAAAATGTTAAATAATCTTTATTTGGACTCATAGTAGTAACGTAAAAAACTAATTTTACATTAGTACATAAATACTAAATCTTGCTAATTAATCAAATGTGAAATTTATAAAACATTAATTAATAGTTTTAGAAAGAAAAAACCAAAAACATCAATAATTTAAGAGAAGGGTATAATAAGATAACTATTGTGGAGCAACCTATATATATATATATATATATATATATATATATATATATATATATATATATATATATTGAAGTGTCACCGTATGATATGTGGAGCAACTTATATGTATGGATTCTATAACAATCTTATTAAAACGCAGTTCAAATTTGGAACAACACAATTACCCTACTACAACGTCAAAAGATTTGGAATTAACAAAATTTATGATGAAATAAAATGAGAAATGAATCCATTCTTAAGAATTAAGTGCATGATGAAAAAAAAAAAACTTCTGGTAGAGGCCAACTTCCCCAGAAGTCACAATATAAGAGACGCCACCCCTAATGATAATTAGAACACACGTCCCTAACTTACAGGTCATTTCCTATATGACTGTAAAGTTATCATGTTTCTTTCATTTTCTTGATGTGTTTCATGATAATAGTTACATAAATTTTGGTATCCTAATATTTACGCAACATCAATGTTACATGCCCCACATGCACTATCCACAGTAGCATATCACATTTCTCCATTATATATATTTAGGATTTCATAAGGAATTACATGCGTTTTATCTTCTAATAAATGATTATTTTATTGGATTAAATATACTTATATTTAAATTTTAAAATAAATGTCAGATTTTTATTTCTCAAATTTTAAAAATAAATAGATATAATATTTTTTCCAATTAAAGTACATAATAAATGATTTTGCTATGTAAAAACATTTTATGTCGGTATTTAAATTATTTATAATGTTAATCGAAAAACAAGACATATAGATATTAATGTAATTTAATTAAAAATATTATATTCATACATTTTTTAATTTCAGAAACTAAAATATATATGTTTTATAAACAAATTCTAACTTTGGATTAGAATTCATCGATTAAAAACGTACTTATCCCTCTCTCTAAATTCTCTAAATAAAATTGATAAAGTGGATTGGGAAACAGTCCCAAAAATGAGTTGATAGGAACCTTTGCTTCTCTAAACCGTGAATGGGCATCTCAAAAGAGAATGACGAGGCCTCTCTCCACCTTAATTTCTCTTTACTTTTAGCGACAAATGGAACACGCTCTTTGTGACGCGTTACATTTTGACGGTGAGATTCGTAGAAGCAAACAACATCCAAAGAGTAACAACGTCAACACATAATCAGTGTTACTTATACATTTGACAACGACAACGGCATTGAGTGAAATCCAAGAGGGAAACACACTGGACCAAAGGGATTTTCTATGCTTTCTAAATCCCTTTAAGATGTAACATTCAAAATCTGATACAAATAATAACACAAATCAGAAACAAATCAAATCAAAATTAATAAGTTACAAATCAATTTATTCTTTGATTGTAGTTTGTCACTCTAGATTAGACATGTAAAACGATGATGTTCCATTGCTTGATATGAAAAAATTATGGGGTGTTTATGAGAAAAGAGAGCAACAGATGACAAAATTGGCTAGTTACAACAGCATAGTCATGGTTGAGGATAAGCCTTGTCCTTCTCATGAACCATAAGGCCAAGTATAATAATGTTGATGCAAGTCACAGGAATCAAGGGGTGACCACATTAAAGTCAGCAAAAAAAAAAAGTATGTGAAGGAAAAGCATAATAAAAGAATATGGACAGAAGAGTTGGACCCCAAAGGAGATGACAGCACATCCCTACGTCACATGCTTTCTGTGGTGAGTGAAACCACAATTCACAAGAATTTTACCTCTCTGCTACCAATCTTATTAATTTTAGGAACTCAAGGTTTGTGATATTCCCCCTGTTGTAATGCTAAATCACAATCTCACTACCTATAATACATAAATATTGCAATAATTTAGCATTATTACTATGCCAGTGTTGCGTTGGAGCTTAAATTGGGCCAACATGAATCATTTGCCTTGTTCTCATTGAACTTTGGAGCCTTTCTCTGGCATGCCTCAATGCCTCTAAAGCTTCAATCACACTGACAGTAATTGGTTTTTGGTTACTGGTGGCTTGTGATGTAGGTGTCACAGTCACGGGAACTAATGCCAGAGAATTATCACACACATACCCATCATTACTCTCATTCTCAGTCACTGATGATGATCTTGAGCTTAAACTGCTAAACCTGAAATAAACCACAAAAATTAAATATTCAACCACACAAACTATTCATCAGAAAGAATATATATCAGATAAAACACTCATAAAGTATAGCAGTCAACAACTTCATAATTTGTCACCTAAGAATTTAGTTTATAGACAACTGATAGTTTAAAGACTCTTTTACATGTAGTCTATTCACAAATCATGGTAAATAATAATTTTAATGATCTTTATAACATTTACATTAATCTTACATGACAGAAAAACTCTTATTTTATTATACTCCACTCCTCTAATATTAAGACCATACAACAGAGAAATTTTACTTTCTAAAAGTGCATTCCCTCGTTGAAAAGGAACCAAAATGTCAGCATCAAAACGTTCAAATCTAGTACCTGTTTTCATCCTTCTGCAAATTCCCATAGCTCAGATTCGGATTCTCGCCCAGGCTTTGGGGGTATGAATTACTACTGAAATCATCAGTATTCTGAGAATCACAATCTCTCGTACTGGATGGACCATTGTGGTTCTGAATAAGAGTAGAGGCTTCGGAAACATTGTCACTGTGATCTACATTTTCTGGCAAAGCTGGAATTTTTGCACCATGCTTTTTTTCGTTTTCTTCTGAATGTTTGGAAAGTGAACTGATCCAAGACGAGCCACGGGAATTTTCACATTTCTCCGACGAATCAGAACGTTCCAATTGCCCTGACTTGGAGGGTATGCCGAAAGATCCAACCTTGTTTTTTAAAAATTTGAGCCTTCTTTCAGCTTTATCTCTTAATTTGGTCTCTTCTCTAAGCAGTTTTTCCAACTCAACTAACTGTCTCCAGAAGAAATTTTCATTAATTTTCGGGAGAGAAAAATGGAAACATACACAGGATAAAGTTTGTCAGACAAAAAGCCACACGCAATGCCATTTTCTTTTCGTTACAGCGGTGATCCAAACAGTGCCACATAAAGTGATAATGAAACAACTATTCAAGATTGACGCTGTTGTTAGAACAAAGATGTGTTGTTGTGTTATGTTATGTTACCTTGTTCCCCATTGATTCTTCTTCCATCTTGGCCACCCTTGAAGCGTGTCTCTCTGCCAGTAATCTCCCTCTGAGGCACTCCACAGTGTTCAGATTCAGACCCCCCTCTTCCACTTTCTTGCTGCTGAATTGACACATTCAACAATGTGATTCCACTTTTGTTGCCACTGGGTGCCCCATTTCACAATGCAATGTAAGTGAGATAGATAGAGAGTGAGAGAGAACAGAAACACACCTCCATATGTGGTCCTTATCAGCAGCTACCACTTGCTTCTCACCTACACTTTCACCACACCAAGACCCCATCTATGTTTTCTTCAGATCAGACCCCAAAAAGTGTGTTCAGTTCTTTTATGAACACAGAAAACGGGAATGTGATGGTTCTCTGGAAGATCAATGCTTGTTTTTCGGTGTGGGGTGTGCACTTCAGGTTCAAAAACAAATGTACTTTGGCTTTTCAAAAAATGTCTATAGAGGGAATGGAATCTTGCTCACAACAACTCACCCATGGTGATTTTTTATTATGAAGTCACTGTCTAAGAGTCATAAGTAAATGAATAATTAAATACCCACCTACAAGTACACTTCTGTGTTGTGCCACCGATTGACGGTAATAGTTAAAAAAGACATTCTGTATCTTTTTTCCTTTCAAAAAGAGATCTTGTTTCTTACGCTTTGTTCACAGCTCAAAATTGTGAAATTGAACCACTAAAAAAATGTGCATGTGAAGTAGACATTCTTTTTTGATTAAATATGTTAAAAAAGAATGTATCTTTTTATCGTTTTCTATTTTTAGTGGAATTTAATTACCCAGTTTCTTTTACTAAGTAGTGGGACTATCCACCGATCAAAAATACATTACAGCTAAACACGCCTAAATCAGAGGCTTGCGTGAAGAAATTAACATATTAATTAATGTTTTAATGCATATTGCAGTTGCAGTTGCTAAAGTCTATGTTGAAGTCATAAAATATTAAATATTAACAACGGGAAAGATTAACTGTATTTTTATTGATTAATAATTAAACTGTACGAGGCTGGTGTTCTGTTTTTTGAACTTATTGACGATTGTTCTCCTGGTTTTAAAACACTGTTTGAGTTTCAAAATAAAATTTCAATAAACAAATTAATTTACTACTCAAAATTGTTAAAGAAAAGAGAAAGAAGAGTAAATTGGATGATGTTGTGGACATAATATTTTATTTCAGCCAATGTTGTAAGATATCCGGTGTAATATTTGGAAAATGTCATCTACAGTTTTTTCTACGTTAAAAAACTGTAAGATGATTTAAATTTATTAAATATTATTAACATTAATGAATTTATTTAAAAGGTTAAAATATTATTTTAGTTCTTGAATTTTTATAAAGAATTTAACTATATCTCTCGTTTTTTATTTTGTTCAATTTATTTTTTAAATTTTATAAGATAATTCAATTAATTTCTTTTCATTAATATATTTTTGTTGAAGTTAATATATAAATCATTTTAATTAAAAAGTTTTAATATTTTAATTTATTTTATTTTATAAGTGAAATAATTTGAAATTAATTTATACATCAATCTAACGAAAAATATATAATTAAATTGTTTTTAAATTAAAAAAATAAATTGAATTAAATAAAAGTGAGAGATCTAAATTTTCAAAGATCAAATTAAAATTTTAACCATTTGCAAACGTAGATCATGCTTATTAAAATATAGTTGTAGAAATTGCAGGCGGCAGGGCAGCAGGCGCACACAATGAGAGGGTTTTGTGTGATACCGACACATATAATTCTGCAGCATATATTGGTTTTATCTGAAACATCCTTTTTAAATTTAAATTTTGAATTCACATGCAATGGGTGAGTTTGATTATTTCAAACTTTTTCTTCACTACCTGCTATTCTTATACTATCACGTGATCTTATTTAAATTTCTTTTACTTCTCAACCATCTACCAAATCTCTCTAAATTTTAAGAATAATATTATTCCTATAATTAATGTAAAATTTTCAAATTAGGATCGCTAATGTAATATAATATAGAAGTGTTCATGTAAAAACAAACTTTACAAAACTAAGATTGGTGGAAAAGAAATAGCTTCTAGAAAATTGCATTTCTCATAAACCGCTCCTACAAATACTTCTCGTACATCCATAATCATTTCTCATACACCTCTCCAACAAACACCTCTTTATTTATTTATATATATATATATATATATATATATATATATATATATATATATATATATTAATGTATTTTAAAATATCAATGTAAATTAAAGATTTTTAAAATAATTAGTAAATAATAAAATATTATTAAATGAAAATTGTATTGAAGTAATTACAAGAGTTAAACTTCTTTCCACTACACACATGTTATGTTATATCATACAAGTAAACCATTCTTAAAAAATAATATTAATTAATCTAATTTGTATAACAAGTTATTACAGTTTATTAATTAGTTAATTAATTAATTATAATATATATAATCATTAAAATAATATCAATTTATCATTATCTTAAACACAATCTTAATAACAATAGATCCACATTGTTTAAGAAAGAAGTACGTCATACAAGAACTTATATCTTATTATATAAATTATTTAGGTTTATTTTTTAATTGTAATTAATAAGAGTGATAATTCAAATTAATAATATTTATCTTACACTATTTGACTCAAAATACAAGTTCCAAGAAAAAAAAAAACATATTCTAATTATTTACAATTAATATTAATCTATGAGAATAAGAGCTTGGACCACTTAGGTTATTTGAGGCTCACTCTTTTTGTATGCGTCTAGTCATAACTCTTGTGGTTGGTCTCTTAGCTAGGGGTTTGCCATCACTCATCCCAACTCTTTAGGCATTAACCATTCCTTACAAAATCCATTTTTCTTTCTTCCTATGGTAAGGGATAATGTGGTATTTTTCTTTGTAAGGTTTTGTAGTGGACTTAAAATAAGAAAAAAATGTTTAAAGCTCAAAAGGGCAATCAATGGGTTAATATCAGGGTAAACTTTTGGCCAAGTAGTTACAAATAAGAAACTTGATTCAACCTCTTAACTAGTAGATTCAAGTTCCTATTGTCACTTGATTCAGCCACCTCCTCCTCGGGTTCATCACTCCTTTCGGTGCCAGTCTTCGAGGCTATAGTCTTCATCTTTTTCTCACTTGAATCTTGCTCATTTAGTTTTTGCATCTCAATTTCATGTTCTCTTAGCTTACCAAACAATGCAATTGTGGTCATAGTGGATAGATCCATTGATTATGAGATGGTTGTGACCTTAGGTTGCCAACTCCTATCAAGACACTTTATCACTTTGATGTTTAGCTCTTCTTTATCAAACTCCTTTCCCAAGCTTATAAGATGGTTAACAATATGTGTGAATATTTTTTACACTTCAGCTATTGATTCTCCTTATTGCATCTTGAACAACTCATATTCTTGGATCAAGGCATGCTTCCTTGCTCTCTTCACATCATTTGTTCCCTCATGAGTAGCTTCAAGCACATCCCACATGTCTTTTTCACTTTTTCATTGATAGACTCTAATGAACTTATCCATGTTCAATGAGGTGAGGATATTCTTTGTTGTACCTAAAGTAGTGTCCTCTTTTGAGTAAAAGTATGCACCTAAAGTAATTGATTCTCTTGCTTCATCATTAAGAAATTCAATTGTAGTAGTAGATGCTTTTTATATGTATCATCTAATATCATTAGTTCTTTTACTTTACCTGGTTCCTCGATTGTGTTACTCTCAAGTTGGAGAGGGGCCAAATTGCTTCATTTAAGAAACAAAAAAGGACTAAATTGAATCGAAATTATAAATAGGGAACTAAATTGAAAACAAGCACGACCATGTCACATGACACGTGGCACTGTCACTACTACGTAGCACAACCATTACCTAACATGTGGTAGTGTTTTTTTAAAATTCAAGATTAAAAAAATTAAAAATTTTACCAATTGACACGTGGCATGTATAAACATGTCGTTAACATCAGTCTAATAGAAATGATCAAATTGGACATTTTAAAAAAATTAGAGGGCTAAATTGGAAAAATAAAAAACTTGGTGTGTCTTTTTGAAAATTCAAATAAAATTAGAGGACCAAATTAAATATTAAGCCTTGAACTTTTAAACTAGTTTTCTTTTTGAAATTGTCAACATTGTAACAAAATTGTTAAATAATAATAAATGAGAAAATAAGTAAAAGATTCTTGATAAATATTTTCATCTTTCTTCATTTTTTAAATTTAATAACTAAGAACAATAATTTTTTGATACTCATACTTTAAAAGAATAAAAACATATTATTATATATTAATGAACGATGTATATTTAAATAATAAAAATATATTATTCTACATTATTATATATATATATATTATATTAAAACAACAAAAGTATATTATTATATATTATATATTTTAAAACAATAAAATATATTAATTATATATTGAAGGGTTAAATATGATTTTAGTCCCTGAACTTTAGCCAAAAATTAGAATTCGTCCCTGGTCAAAACTTTGAAAAATTTTTGTCCCTAAACTTTAAAAATAAATGAATATAGTCATTTTAACCCAATTATGTTGACTTTTTTCAACATGTTGAATGTGTTTCGTGTTAATATTGGAGTTGTTTACGCTGTTTGACACATTCTCAGCTTAATATTTACTGAGAAATGCAATCGAAACCTAAACAAAAGTTAACACAATTGCGTTAAAAGGATTATATTCATTCATTTTTAAAGTTTAGGGACCAAAATTTATCAAAATTTCGGTTAAGAACGAATTCCAATTTTAGGTCAAAGTTCAGGACTAAAAACATACTTAACCGTATATTGAAATATATTATTGAGCAATTTGAAAATGTTTGGGCGGCCAAGCCCCTCATGCACTAAGATCCGCACCATTGAGTGAGTGTTACTTGATCTAATCTTTTAAGCAATATATTTTAGGTTTGAGTATTATATAGAGAAAAACAATATGATTGAAATAACTAAGCTACTGAGAAAAAGTTAACAATATTTTATTAAGATTATAATCATTGGTAAAATTAACAGATATTACAGATTAACAAAATGATTAAAAGAATGGGCATAACTAATGAAGTAAAACGCAAGTAGGGACCAATGGTAATTATGATATGAAGTTGTATATGTATATCTAGCCGTGAAAATGGTTATAGAATAATTGAATTTCTTGTTTCCATGCTATGCAACAGAAGCATAATGAGTATTATGATGAGGGTTTGTTTTTCGCTTGTTCTGCACTCGAAGAAATGTACAAAGCTGTTGCATTATTTTACTTGATTTTGCAATGGAGATTAAATACACCTAACTGCATTATAGTTATCCATTCCAAAGCATAAATGCACACAACTTTTAAGCTTTCACCTTTATTTCACTGTAGCACCACTGCCTCCTTTTCATTTGGTCGCAGACTATGCTGATAAAAAAAATCAAAAATCAAAAAATGAGGACTAATGTGTGAAACCCATTGTCTATTGATGCCTTAACGTATAAGCATTTTCATCTTATACTTTAGAATTTAAATACCATTTCAAAATTTTATAGAATAAGATAATATATATATATATATATATATATATATATATATATATATATATATATATATATATATTGATTTGGTTGCATAGGAACCTCTTATGTAAACAAATTTTTATGGACCAACTTAGATATATAAAAGAGTAAAAATTTCAAAACTAAATATGGATGCAGAAAAGTCGTGCAAAGGAACTTATGAGGTGAAACATGTCATACAAATCAATTTTTTAAGATTATTCGAATAATTGTTTTCTACTAGAGTTGTCAAAGCGGTTCGGCTCGATCCGGCTCGGCTCATCACGGGTTGATCACTTAGTGAGTCAATCCAACCTAACTCACTTATTAGCGAGTCAAAAAAATTTGAATCTAGACAGACCCACCATGGGTTGGTGGGTAAAACGGGTTGGCTCACGGACTTACTTAATTAAAAAAAATTAACTTTTTATTTTTTCTTTCAGTCAAAACTAAATTATAATTAAAATTAAAATCTAAATAAACATTAATACAATCCAAATACAACAAAATCACAAAAATACAAATTATCTGTGTTGGCTAAAAAAAACAACCTAACATGACCCAAGTGCAAAGTCCAACTTAACAAAAAATACTTGTGTGACCCTTTATTTGTGGGTTGGTGAGCCAACCCGGCTCACCACAGAATCAACCCGAGTGAGTTGGGTTCTCAGTGAGTCAGATAAAAAATCAACCCATATTGAAATTTGTAAACATATTTTAACCCAACCCGGCCCAAACCCGTGGTGAGCCGAGTTGGCTTGCGGGTTCCAACCCATTTTGACAGCTATACTTTCTACCATAAGATTCAGTGATTGGTCGATCATGGAGAGGATGGTCAAATTCAACAACTGAATTAGAAGAATTTGATGCGGGAGCAATAACAGGAGACATTATTGATGATGTGGAGGGTATATAAGTAGGGGATGATCTTGTATGGGTAAAAGGTTATGGTATGGATACGGATGGGTGAGTAGCACAATATGGTGTGGGTACCATGGCATGGTGTGAGTAGTAGGGGACTCTATGGGTTCACTATGTGTGTTAGCAATAGTGGGTGGACTTGGGGTAGGTGTGGATGGTATAACTAAAGGAACTCTTAGAAAATATTTTCTCCTTTTTTTTGCTATTCTCTTCCCTTTATCGAGGCAAAGTGGACCTCCATATGACATTGTAGTGTAACTAAAACCTTACAAGTAGCAATTAATAAATTCATGGCACAATAAAGGTTCAAAATTATAAGAATAACTAAATAAAATCTCATAACAGGACAAAAAGTTAAATTACAGCTAACCAAAAATTATGAGTGTCAAGTACAAATGTGAAAAGTTAATCATCCTCATCATCATTGTCATCATCATGATACTCATAAACAAATGTGAAAATTCTTCTTCTTCTGTGACGTTTGATCAACTTGATAGGAGATATCATTTTCAACCTCATTTAAGTCAATGCAACCCTTAGGCTTGTTTTTATGATGGAAGACGTAACATGCCTTATGTTTTTCTCTCATCATGACATCTCATATGTTTTGTTGTTTTCATTGAAGCAAATATTATTTGTAAGCTTGGAATTATATACAAGTAGAACATGGATATCAATGGTATTATTTTCCTTTCCTTCTTCCTGGATGGATTTTGTGATATCGAGTTTGCCACAAAATTTACATTGAAGTAAGGATGCATCCTTTTTCCCACTATCATTGTCATAGAAAAGCATACAATCGTTCGCACAAAAATCAATTTTCTTAACTTTCAATCAAAACTTTGAAACTAATCTCTTAGCTTCATAATAATTGTTTGGCAAGTATTTGGTAGTGTTAAATCTAATAGGATTTTTTAAATAAAGTCCAAACATTGGTTAGGAACATTTCAATTTGATTTGCAAGCCTAAAGTCTAATGCATATTGATAGTTTTGACCCAGTTGTTCCTTCAAATACTGGTTCATTTGCCTTTACCAATAAATTGTAAAACTTATAGGTTGATTCTGTTAGCACAAGCAACATTGGTGCAAAGATTTGATAAAGCAAAGTGCATAAGATCACATGTGATTGATGAAGATTGATGAAGATCCATTTGATGATCATGTTTCTATAGTGTTAAATCTGGAAATAAAGTGTAGAATATGATATTTACATGTTGTACCATATTCGTAGGCTATATGATATATGTTAGATGTCTTGTTAGTCTTAGTGTGTCCTTTTTAATCTGTTAAAATGAGTTCTAATAGGTTAAAAGACTTGTTGTATATAGTTTCTAATTTAAATGCATTCAATCAGTTGAATTGGTTTTCAATCGACTGATTTCACTTAAGTCAAGTGAAATCAACAAATTGTACAAACAAATCAACCTGTTGAATTCACTTAAGATCAAATTATTTAAGTTGTCTTTTAGAGAGTTGGGCCACGATTGTGAGTTTTTGAGCACGAAATTAGTCATTCATATTGCTGACTTGTCCGGAAAAACTCTTCAACTCCAATGACAAAAGCTTCCTTCAAACATCTTCCACCATTATAACAATACTCATACATCCAAGCACGATGAATGTTCTCTTTGGCACATCTATAATAAGAAAAATGATAAATGTTACGTTACACTACATAAGTGCAACACAGGACATTATGAGATTGGTAGAGTACTAATATGGGACTTAAATACTAACACATAAGGCTACCTAAGTCCGATATGAGACTTAAGTACTATCACCTAAGCCTACCTAAGTCCAACATGGGACAAAGTTTGAAATAAAGCATTCTAGTCACTAAAGCCACATAATATAACAAATTGTCTAATATTGTCAATGTTACTTGTGATCAATTAATTAGAACGACACAAATTCTAAATAAATACTACAACAAATTTTGTTTTTAATATCAATAATTTTGAATTAAAAAAATTAATACAAAACACAACAACAACAACAACAACAACAATAATAATAATAATAATAATAATAATAATAATAATAATAATAATAATAATAATCTAGTTTTAAGTAGAAAAGCCAATTGCATGCGATGAGTGCTTGAGATTGGTAGAGTAGCTTCTTTCATTGGTTATCATGAAAGAATTTGACAACTTGCATCTTAAACACAATAAGAATGACATTTCAAGTTCACATTGTGTGTACTTGATTAAATGTTTTCTCCTCTTTTCCAAATAAATACACCAATATGCATATTTTTGAGTTCCTACCAACTTAATCTCACATTCCTCTATTAAAATCCAAAAAGAGTAACTTATGATTTAAATCTTTTAGCCCTGAGTAGATTACCAACTACCCAAAGAGGATGTAAATCACCACCTCCATAAATATCTCTCTATAACCTCTTTGACATTCGCTTTTGACCATGTGTTATGTGTAGTTTCAACTCAAGTTGTACAAATTTTTATTGCCTAATATGTTGTTTGTATTGGACAATAAGCATTTGTAGCGTGAGTTCAAAGTGCAAATAGCACATGCTCGACAACGAATGTTAAAGGAATTGTAAAAAGGTCTTTATGAAGATAGGGATTTACGTCCTCTTTTGGTAGTTGATAATCTACTAAAGATTTAAAAGATTTAAATATAAGTTACTATTCTCGGGCTCTGTTGGAAGGAGGTCATATTGAGCTTATTAGAACTCAACAATGTTAGTGCAATGTTGTGCAAGAATACCATTGGGATGAGAAGTGTGAGGCTCTATAAATATTTTAAATTAACTTTAAATTCTATACAAAACATTAGACTTTGGTTTTGTTTTGAACTTGAAATTTAGTTCCTAAACTTATGTGTGACAAGTTATTTGATTTTTAACCTTCACTAAGTTTGTATAATATGATACACTTGATGCCTTTATATATGATGAAAAAATTGTTAATTTTTGAAATTAAGTTTGGGGTTTAACTTTGTTTAATAATAAAACTAAAAAAAACTTGTTTAAAAATATTTCTACAAATATTTAATAAAAATGCCAATTTTATTAAGAATATCATCATAAGTTGTATACAAAAATTAAATTGAGTGTCAATTTAAGGAGGGACAATATTGCTTCATTTTTACAAAAAGTGGGAGTAAATTGAAACTAAAAACAAATATAGGGACCAAATTGAGTCACTTTGACACGTGGTATAACTGTCAAGTGACACGTGTAAAAAAATAAATAAATAAATAAATAAATTCAAAAAAACCAGAAATTGACACATGATGTTGACTTTAACACCGTCTGGTCAAAATTAACGGCAAGGACCAAATTGAATCATTTTTAAGAGAATGAGGACCAAATTGAGACAACGAAAAACTTGAGGACCAAACTAATATTACTTGACAAATAGAGGGACCAAAAGAGTAATTTAACCTAGAATTTTCCTTAATACAACATCTTTTGCCTCAATTCCTTCTATTTTATTGTTATCTATTTCTATGGGTTGTTTTCTTATATTCTCCTAGGTCATAACTAATTCCTTTTTAAGTTCCTTATTTTTATGTAATGTTTTCTAGTTGATTCTAGTGTTGGCCCAACAGAAGGCGCGTTCCTACTCCATACCAATGTACACTCTGACGAGAAAACATCACGTGATAGAAGTGAATGGGTTGCTGGAAGACTCAACCCAAAGGTTCACACTTCACGTTGAGTTATACGTTGGTTACGTTCATGATGGCTATTGAAGGATGGAATGCGTTGTTGATTGATGTTGGGCTTATGGGATGTTAGTGGACCAAACAAATACAAGGAAAAGAATAAAAGACACTTATATATATGGGCCAGAATATAAGCCCAATGACAATGCTAAATACACCACACAATTCACTAACCTATACATTTATTTAACTAATTAAAAACAAACAAATAAAGATTGGTCTAAACCATGGCCTATAGGATGCGGACCCCTAGGACGGGATTCATCACTACAAGATTTGTCACGGGGTGGAGGATGTGCATTGACTATAGAAAATTGAATCAAGCAACCAGAAAATACCATTTTCCACCACCTTTCATGGATCAAATGCTAGAAAGATTATTTGGACATGCCTATTATTGTTTTCTAAATGGATACTCTAGATATAATCAAATAGTCGTGGATCCACTAGATCAGGAAACAATTGCATTCACTTATCCATTTGGAGTTTTTGCTTATAGAAGGATTCCCTTCAGGTTGTGCAATGCTCTAGTCACATTTCAGAGATTCATGCTAGCAATCTTTTCATACTTAGTAGAGAAATGCATAGAAGTTTTCATGGAGGATTTCTCAGTATTTGGATAATCATTTGAATCATGCCTAGAAAACCTCAACAAAGTTTCTGATGACTTGGGCCTAACCATAGGCCCAATCAAAGGCCAATCACTATGCTTCTCTCATGGGCTTAAAAGTTTCAAGACCACAATGGGCCTAAACCCAAATGCTTATCTCATGGCCCAAAGAGGACATCAAGCTTCCTAAAAGTTCATTGGTTTAGATTTCAACTAGGCTAACTATTTAGGCAATGCTTTTAAAATAAATTTCTAGAAGTAATTTTAGATCATAATTCACCTAGCTTTGCAATTGGATCCATTAGGCCCAATTACAAAAGTCTAGGCTAAGTTGCATCTAGGTCAATAAGGAAGGCATGATCAAGCCATATGACACTCTAGGAATGGAGAGTATTTTTCCACCTTCTTGAGTGGTCACATGACACTCTTGGAATGAAGAGTATTTTTTCACCTTCTTGAGTGGTCACATGACACTCTAGGAATGAAAAGTATTTTCCACCTTCTTGAGTGGCCACATAGAACTCGAGGAATGAAGAGTATTTTTCACCTTCTTGAGTGGTCACATGGCACTCTAGGAATGGAGAGTTTTTCCCGCCTTCTTAAGTGACCATATGTCCTTCTCCTATTGGAGAGGAATTTTGGTTTGGTCTCCAAACTAGTCAAAGTTAGAATTTTTAAGGTTTTGCTTTTCCAAATTAGGAGATACCTTAGGCTATAAATAGAGGTGTCTCTCCCCCCTGTAAATTTACTCTTGAATGTGTAATATTATGATGTTGAGATCACTCCACAAACATTCCTTTGAGAGTCACCTAGCTAGAGTATTCTTCAAGAAGCTCTTCTAGCCTTTCTCCTCTAAAGTTGGCCCAACCTCTTTAGGGTTTATCCATCACCACCCAAGCCGCTACACTCTATCCTCTTTTCCTTCAATTGCTTCTACATAAATCCTCCACGGAGTGTCTTCATTCTAGCCCACACGCCTAAGGAGACTCATCACAACCTGGTGCTCAATTGAGAAAAATTCCATTTTATGGTTAAGGAAAGTACTGTACTTGGCCACAAAATCTCTAAAAAAGAGGCATAGAAGTTGATCTAGCTAAGGTGGACATCATAGCCAAACTTCCTCCTCTAAACAATATTGAAGGAATCATAAGCTTCCTTGGACATATTGGATTCTATAGAAGGTTTATAAAAGACTTCTCAAAGATTGAAAAATCTCTTTGCAATGTGATGCTCAAAGAATCAAAATTCTCTTTTGATGAAGAGTGCTTAGAAGCTTTTTCAATGCTCAAGTAGAAGCTAAGCACGACTCTAGTTATCTTTGCACCAGACTGGAAAAATTGGTTTTGAATTGACATATGATGCTAGTAATTTTTTAGTTGGAGTTGTCTTATGCTAGAGAAAAGAAAAGCACTTTCATACCATTCATTATTCCAGCAAGGTACTCAATGAAGCTCAAGTGAATTATGTCACAACTAAAAAAGAGTTTCTCGCAATTATTTTTAGGTTAGAAAAGGACAGAACATACTTGATTGGGTCACTAATAAAAGTCTACACTGACCATGCAACTATCAAATATCTCATGAGCAAAAGTGATTCCAAGCCTAAACTAATAAGGTGGATTCTTCTACTACAAGAGTTCAATTTGACCATCAAAGATAAAAAACAAAAGTGAGAACCTTGTAGTAGATCACTTATCAAGGCTAAGTAACGAGTACAACTCGACTTATGTACCAAACCAACCCATATTTACAATATTATTATTATTATTGACATACCTAAAACTGCTTAATAAACATAGGATCCAAGTGTGTGATCTATATGACATATTAACCTCCCTAAAATTCGGGGAAGATAATATTTATGAGATATATGATATAAACAAAATCCATTAACAATAATAGAACTTGTTAACCGGTTAATGGTAGGCCTAAAAAGACTATAAATATATGTCACCACAAGAAGTATCTCATCTCATAATTAATTTTATTAACAAATATTCACTAAAAACTTTTTAGTGACATGAGCATGAGAGAGTCTTTATAGGTGGATTTCTCTTTAGTGATAATTCGGGACTCGATCACATGTTAACAATGAGGTAAGCCCACCTCAAAGACAGTTCAATTAAATCTGATGAAAATACAACTCTTAGTAAAACTATTAAATGCATTTTTAAAAGCCTTCCTATTAATTAATATTTTTATTTCAATAAACTTTATATTAAAATTGTTAATAAATTTTAGCTAATCTATCTCTCTATATATATTTATAAAGAAAGGAAATTTAATATATATTTTACTTTTCAAAATATATATATATATATATATATATTTAAAATAAAATTGTCTCCATTTTATTATACTGCGAAAAAGTATTATTCACTTACCATCAAGCCCACAATTCTATTTTCTACGTATATTTTTATTTATTTGATAAAATATAAAGGCTTAAATATACATTTGGTCCCTATTTTTGTTGTTTTTATTCAATTTGGTCCCTATTTTCGTTTTGTGTTCAATTAGGTCCTCATTTTCGTCAAATTATGGTCAATTTGGTCCTTTTCACTTACGGTGTTTAAATAGTTAACGTTTTTGAATAATACATGTTATGTGTTATTTCCTGGCTTTTTTGATTTTTTTAACTTTTTTTTTAAATTTTTTAAACTTTTTTATATTTCAAAAAAAAATTGTCCACGTGTCAAGTCAATATTATACCACGTGTCAATGCTAGTGTCACATGTCAATTTGTGGTAGTATTATTTTCTTGTTCAATTTAGTCTCTATATTTGTTATTTTTGTTCAATTTAGTTCCAATTTTTGTTAAAATAAATCAATTTTGTCCCTTTCAAATTGACACTAAATTATAAGAATATTCTAAAATACTTTTAAAATTGATATATAAAAATATTTTAAATATTCAAAATATTTTAGAAAAGTAAACTAATATTTATAAAATTAACATTTAAATATAAAATTTTAGATTTTAATATCTAAAATGTAATAAAAATATTAAATATTTTAAATTTAGGCTTAAATACTTTTTTCGTCCTCATTTTCGTTGTGTTTGTTTCGGATGGTCCTCATTTTGACAAAATGTTTAAAATGGTCCTCATTTGTACCGAATGTTTAAAATGGTCCTCATTTTCGCAATTCGTATTTTATTTGGTCATTTTTTGTGACGCCGTTTAAATTAGTAACAAAACACTGTACAGGTACACGTAACACACTCCAATGCAATGTAATACAAACAGTTCCACTTGTACAGTGCTCCGTTACTGATTTAAATGGCATCACAGAAAAGAACCGTATAAAACACGAATTGCGAAAATGAGAATCATTTTAAACATTCGGTAAAAATGAGGACCATTTTAAACATTCTGTCAAAATGAGGACCATCCGCAACAAACACTACGAAAATGAGGACGAAAAAGGTATTTAAGCCTTAAATTTAAATGTGAATTTTACAAATGTTAATATTTATTTTTAAAATTTTAATAATTATATTTTAATAATATTTAGATAATTATATTCTATTTAACAATTGAATTAAAAATTATATTCAATTTAGAATTAAATATTATAATTTATAATTGAATTTAAGAAATAACTAATAATAATGTCAATTTTAAAAATTAAATGGTTCTATTTTAACAAAATTTGGGACTAAATTAAACATAAATAATGAATATAGGGACTGAATTAAACAAAAATAACGAATATCGAAACTTAATTGAACAAAAAGAAATAATACATCCATAAATTAACATGTGGCACTAGCATTGACACGTGGCATAATTGTGAGTTGACTCATGGACAATTTTTTTGAAATTAAAAAAATTAAAAAAAAAAAACAAAAAAACCAAGAGCTGACACGTAACATGTACTGCTCACAAACATTAACTATTTAAACACCGTTAGTGAAAAAGATAAAATTGACCATAATTTGACAAAAATGAGGACCTAATTGAACACAACGAAAATAGAGATCAAATTGAATAAAAATAATAAAAATAGAGACCAAATATATATTTAAGTCAAATATAAATTTAAATTAAACACAATAAAAAATTATTAGAAAACAGTTGCCAATGTATCAGATTCCTTTTTAATTGTTTTCAATTATTTTACTCTCTGCATCCTATTTGTAAGGCCCAATTTTAAATTTTTGCCCTCATGTTTAAGGGTTGGCCTTAATCTGTTGCGCCTAAAGGGTGGCACATAGGGTGTTAAGGCCCTAAAGCTGCTAGGGTTCCCTTTCAGCCTCACTTTTGCAAATCTGAACCTAAACACTGCCCCCTTCTGTTTCAGAGCTCTACTAGGGTTAGCCGTCACCCACTCCAAGCGAACTTCGACTTTTCCACTCCATGTAAGTTATTCCCGAACTCGTAGTAGCTTTCCACTAACTCTACTGTGGCATTCCTGTGAGACTCATTTCGATAACTCATTCTACTCTATTTCTTGGTTTCCTTCCAGCCACTTATTTCTTTCCTTGAGCTGTTGCGCTCTTACGTTTTATGTCGAGGGCGCGTCGGGATATCTTGCTAGCTTATTTCCAGGTAAGGGAAGCTAGAACCCTCTGGTTATGTGATGCGTTTTCTGTGGTTGTGTGTTTGTATCGTAATTGATTGAAATTGCATGTTGTTGTGAACGTATGAGATGGCTGGAAATATTATTGGGTGCGAAAATATAGCTGATGCAGGTTGAACAGTGGCGTGGTCTGTCATTCTCACCCAAGCGACTTGGTCTCGCCTAGGCGAGACTTGCAGAGAACCCACCCCAGATCGCGGTCGAGCTCTCGCTCAGGCGGAGGGTCTTAGTTTTGAGCGAGGTGCTATCTCGCTCAGGCGAGAGACGCTCACCTAAGCGAGCTCGCGTGGGAGTTCGAGGATGGGTTGCTGCAGTTGTAGCCCAGGCGAGGAGTGGGCTTGCTCAGGCGAGGGAAGCCTCGCCTAAGCGAGTACGCGAGAAACACTTCATTCGCCTCTGTCGCGATCTCGCCTAAGCGAGGGCTTGTCGCTTAAGCGAGAGGACCCCTCTCACCTGAGCGAGGGCTTCTGGCCTAAGCGAGGGTTGGGCGAGAGGATGTGTGGGTACTGTTTGGAATCCTTGTTTGGGGTATTACATACATGTTTGGTTGTATTGCTATGTCAAAATATGAAATAAATGAGTATGCATGAAATGGGAGGGTGTATGAGTTGTGAGTGGTGAACTTGGACAAATTCTTGGCATGTAATGAATATGAGATTGGTTGGTTATGAATGCAACATGGTAATGAGATGAGTTGACACCCTATACTCATGAGTGGAGTATGACGAGTTGGTATGAATTTGACCTGGAACACGAAAGGGGATTGGCTATGAGGGTTGACATGATCTTTATACATGCATGATAAATATTACCTGGTTTTGTGCATATGTTTTGGTCCGTGTCAGTGCGTAATTCCTTGGGATCTCTAGGTGAGATTCTCAGGTCGTACTTCAGTAGTCAAGACGTAATTCCATGGCCCCTGTTAGTGGGTGTCCATGGTGGTGCCCCATCTGTATAACTAGGTAAGGATTCAAGGTAAGGTTGCATCCTGACACTCTAAGGGGTCAGTTAGTCTCACCTAGAGCGGACTGACTCCTGTGGTGAGAGTAGTAGGAGTCCTGAAATTCATTAAGGGCTAACCTTGTGGTGAGGGAAAATTGATTCATTGTAACACTTGTAACACATAGCTCGGGGGTGAGCAGCTCAGGGGTAAGCAGAGGTATCCACCACAAGTGCAAGCATCTGCTGAATCCGACCAGGTTATATGTATCCGAATGAGTTGAGTCGAGTCTTAGTGTATTGCTTGGAAGGTTGTAACATGCTTGTGTGATGTGTGTATAATGAACTGTGAATATGTATCTGATATCATTAATGAAATGGTTTTGGCTCTAGCTTACCCTTTGCTTGTTTGATTGTCTTGTGTGTGGTTCTTCTCTTTTGCGATGATCATCAAATTATTGATGTGAGCAGAAACAAGAGATTCTCGCGGTCAACAGGGGAATGGTGACTCTGTTGCGTAGCTCGCTTGGGCTGGATCCTGATCCATGATCTTTCTTTTAGGGCCACGACCCATGTAGCATCTGTCCCTTACATTTCAAGTTGTTTTGTGTAGAATATTTTGTAACTGTTTCTTTTGGCACCGTTACGCGTTTTGGTTGGTTGAATGAAGTTACTTTTAAACTTCAGGACTGGACTAAGATATTATTCTAATGTGACGCTTCTTTTAATTACGCTATTAATTAAATGGGATGTTCCACTATTCGTTTCCATCGATGGTAAAAATCAAATTCCTTTAGTATTAAATCTAAAAGATAACATAAGAATAAATAAAATATATATATATATATATATATATATATATATATATATATATATTTAACATGTAATGTAATAAAACCTATATAATAATTAAATTTTAACTCGTGAAAAATAAAACAATATAATACATATAATGTTTTAGCGAAGGAAAACAATAAATCGAAGCTGCGTTACATTTCCAGGTGCCGAAACACCCTCAACTGATTTGACAAGTAGAGGAGAAGCCACTGGTCACACTATGAGTACAGGGTCCAAGTCAATGGCAGGGTTCGCCGGCAGTGACGTGGCTGCTTCCCGGTTTTCTTCCGGCTGCGTTGACATGTGCGTATTGCTCACGTTGCGTAGACCAGACGGGACGACCTGGTCAGTCTCGCGCACTCCAAAACCACCAAGAATAACCATTTTCTTGCATTCCACTTCTCGCCATGGTGAATCCCAATTCTAGGGTTTCTCTTCTCCTTTTCATCTCTTCGATATTCTTCACTTGTTTTCAAGGTAAAAATTTTCTCCCGAATTAACTGCTTTTCTTTTTCCTCATTAATTCGTAATCTGTCTACTAGTTCTTTGACCAAACATTTTCGTTCATAAAGCGTGCGATTATTCGGTTCGGGGAACTTTGGCACTTATAATGCTTTCCTGGATTGATATATGTGGGATTTTTTAAATACTACAACAAATTAAGTAAATTGTGTATGTGTATAAATGGATGTGCTTTGTTGTTTTTGTTTTGCACAGGGTCAACGTTATGTGCAGTTGTGTCGCTGAGATCAATTGAGGTTTTTAAAACGCACGAATGGCTGAAAGCCACTACGACTGTGTATTTCCTGTGCAAAGGGGAAAGCAAGACCGTGCTTCTTGATGTCAGGAAATCACATGTCTTGTATGCTTTCAGTGGTGAAGAATCTTGGCAGGTTATTTATACAGTTTTTTCTCTCCTTTTAGGATTTCAGTGGGCTACTTTTATGTCTTAATTCTTGCTTCTGTTATTTTTTATGTAGGCTTTAATTAAGTTTTATTCAACTCGTAATTTGAGTCCCTAATAGAATTTTCGTTATCTTAAGAAATCGAAATATCTTTTATCTTGGTAAAAGTATTCTGCTCCCATTTGATTTTTGTATGACATTTTAGACTTATCTATCAACTCTTTCTTACCTTCTTCAATCACCTTTTAACTCATCAATCAACTTGCTTTTGGACATGATTGGAAGTGCAAGTTAATGAACAAGTTGGAGATGATAAGTTGGAATTAACGACCACGCCATCTTATAGACGCCAAAAATCAAATGACAGTGTAGTTAGACGAAAAAAAAAGTGTTTTGAATGTTCAATAGAACAAAAATTAAATTCTTAATGGAGATTGAAATGAAAATAGTCAAATTCACAAGGTATAATGTGAATTCAAATACACACGTATATGGAATAGGGACGATGTCTCCTAAGGGAAGTTTTGACCACTTGCTTATTTCACCAAATGAGACAACATAATTGATAGGCCTTCAAAAGATATAACATCAATGAGACAAGAGTTCAATCCACGCATAAGAGATTGACACTACCTTTACCCAAAATATTATGGAAAACTCTTTATATGGTGTTCAACTTTTTTAGCTCTATTCAATGTAGACTTAGACTCATACTTGGATTTCCCAACATTCTCTTCTTCAAGTATGAGTCCCTTCACATTGGTACTTTCCTCTCAAGCTAACCACGAGTATCCCTCACTTGTACCGCCTATTCATCATAATGGAAAACGCTTACCTGACCTTCTGTCATGAAGACTTCCAATTGAGAGAGTTGTTTTAGCTGGTAACCGGGATTAACCATCGGCTCTAGTACTATTGATGGGTCTTTTGAGGGAAGGTCACCGGGAAGACACAACACCAATGACTCATGAACCCAACTCACACAAGAGATTTATCATCTCTAATCCAAAACCTTAAGACAATGGATTTATCAGTTTTCATTCTTATATAGTGTTCAATTTTCTCATTTATATGTATGTGAATTTTAGACTTACTTGGATTTTCCAACAATAATAAGTTTAACCATATACTGTTTATTTAGTTCTTGTTCAAGGGGACTGACTCTGTTTTGATCTAAGTTCTTGTACAATTTGTGGATTAAATTTTGAACTTTGTGGAACTTCTTTGGTTAGGAACCTAAAGCTCAGTCATTAAATTCCAAGTACCTTCACATTTGAGCTGCATGTGTTACTGTTTATGCTAATACTTGGGTTTTGCTTTGTACTCTCAGCCTTTAAGCAACTTTACAAGTAAAAAATGCAAGCGGTGTGGATTCTATGAGGAGGACAGCATTACTTCAGACGATGTATTTGACGAATGGGAGTTTTGTCCATCTGACTTTACTGCACCTGATGGTGAATATATTCGGTTCAAGGAAAATCAATTCGTTGCTACTTTTCTGTGTTCAGAGTGCTTATCACTTGCTGCTGGTGAGTACTTGCAATTCTTTTCTTTAGAGATTCTTTATTACCACTTATTTGAAAAAATGTTGTGACCTAGGAGACGCAAGTGCAAAAGTTGTATAATTTTCAAAAGCAATTCATTTCAATCGGTATGAATGATTCTTTTGATCTGTAGTTCTTTCTACTATTTATTGCTTACATTTAAGAGAATCATTTATGTCAATAGCCTTTTAATTCTGATTGTTAGCAGACATAATAAGACTAATAAACTAAATTGTTCTGTTTATCTTCCATTTTATGTTTACTGTGCAAACGCCCGTCTATTGGCAAAAGTTGCATAATCCCAGAAAGTGTTGTCAGCAAATTTGTTAATTGGGCCACCAACTCATGGATTTTTTTTTTGGTTTAATGTCTTTTCTATTCTTATTCAGCGTCATATGTAGATAGAAAAATAAAAGATATATATCCATCTATCTGTTGTATAGATGAATTGAAGTGCCCTCTTGGTACCCAAGCATTTGAGTTGAAGAATTAATTACACTAAATGCATTTCCGCACCTTTTGTTCTATGTAAAGGTAGATAAACAATAGTTGGAATAGCATTTGAGTAGAAAACTTATGAGCTAACTAGTAACTAATGATACCAAAGCTAGTAGGATTAACACCTTTTAGATTTAACGATAGCATTTTTTATTGTAAATAAATATTTTTTTCATCATAACTATTTTATTTTTAAGATTGAATCTTTTTTAACGGTTCAACCTGTGGAATTACTAGGTGTGCCAGAATTTAGTTTGTTCCACTTCCTTGCATTTGTGAACGAATCTTTCAGGATTTTTTCGTAAGTTAGTTTGTTAATCTTGGAGAAAAATATCCACAATCTCCCCTCCCTCTCTCCTAGACTTTTTTTTTTTTCATGTATAGGACTTAAATTTTATTATATGCTTGGTGTGCTTGCATTGTTTCTCATTTACTTGCTTCCCTTCAGTGTATTTTATATATTAACAAAATTAGTTGTTTCATGTTCTGTAGTTGATGAGCATGATGATGATGATGGAAAAGGAATGCATATAGTTGTTGTGGTTTTGCTGAGTGTTTTGGTCTCGATTATACTGATTCTTGGAGTGGTGGGTGCATATAAGTTGTGGGAAAAGAAGATTAGGGAACAGGACCAGGCTCGGCTTTTGAAGTTATTTGAAGATGATGATGAAATTGGGGATGAGCTGGGGCTTGGCACTGTAATATGAAATAACGATAGCAAACAAATTTCGTCGTGTAACATTATACGTCCACCGCTATTGTCTTTACGAAACGACGAAAAGTTATTTTGTTCTGGTTTGATAGGAGATAGATATTCATCATGGTGGAAAGAAAGGTGTCAATGTTCGAATCCACTTGTACATAAGACAGAAGGCTACTTTGCAAATCATATTTTAGGTTTCCTCAGCTATCTAATAGTAACTGAGGCAAAATAAACAAAATGTCGTATTTTAGGTTAGCTCGGCGATCTAATATAAATAAGGGAAACAAATAAATAGGTCATGAATGACCATTATTCTCATAGGCCTTAGGATTCTTGTGCATTTCGCAGAGTTTGTGTAGATTCTTGTACTTGATCACTCAAAGGAAGTCAGTAACACCCACCATTAGGGTGTATTCAATCTCAAGTTTGTTTGTTTTTTTTTTTTTTTTTTTTTTATGAAAGAGTTACTTAGATTTTAATAGATTATGAAAAGAATATAGTGATTTTTTTTTAAAACACTTTTATAATTAGGGTTTTGTAATTTAGTTTTTAAACAATTTATGAAATTTCAAATCATAATAATTGAAAGGATTTATAAGAATTTAAGGATATTATGCATTTTAAAAAATCATAAATGGTATGTATTTTTACTTTCTTATGGTGAAATATGCATTTAGTTCTATTTTTTTAATGTAAAATCAAAGTGTATTTTAGTGGAGGTGATATTACATTAAATAATTCAAGATGAGTAAAATTTTATATTTTGGTTATTGAAAACAATAAACAATTTTGTTATTTGTTATACATTGATCTAAGTAGATTGATATAATGTTAAATATCTCGTGAAAGAAAATAAAGCATATGTGGGAGAGAGATATGTATTAAATAATTCATTATCCTTTACAAAAGTAAATTGAACTTAGTAAAATGAAATTTCGAAACAATTATCATAATCAATGAGAAATATACAAATGAATGACAATGTTTAAGTTACAAAAATGTAAAACCAATACAATGATAATAATTAACTGTTTCTAATTTCAAATAGGTTCATGGTAAGTGCCAAATCTGTACTTATTTTATGTTTTAAGTCCATCTATTTGTGGTTTATAAAATTAACGGTATATTTATATATAACACATCACATTTTATACACACCCAATTTCTTTATATATATATATATTTTTTTTCTACGGCATTCATCTAAGCTCATTTCCAAAGTTCTTGTAATTTAGCAATCAGAACACGGATGCTGCTTTGAATTGTCAACCTGCTTGTAGTTACTTCTCTTTAACCAAGAAGTAAAGAAAGAGGCTTAGGAAACCTCAACCATCATAATCAAAGTATTTCTAAACATAGTGCTCTAAGAAAATTTTTGTTTGTCATACCAACATGATCTTGACAAGCTTAATAATTCCCAACAAAATTCATTATCTGTATATTTTTTCTATTTTTTCCACTGTTGCTAGACTGTACTTTGTAGATTCAGATAGTACATGCATGACCTCAACAAATCATATATCAGAAGTTATAAACAAGAATAACCCCACCAGCATAATAATCAATGGACGCAATGACGAGATATCTTGAGAAATTACGAGTCCAAAATCCATAAATTCTAACTAGAAGATTTCCTTATTGAGCAGTTGAAATTATGAAGTTCCTCTGAATTGGAACCATAAATAGCCTTAATCGTGTCCCTGCAGAAACTGCAAGAAAGAAAGAAGATTGGATAAGAGAAACACACTTCTTTGGGTGCCTTTGTTTCAAGATAAAATAGCTTCGGCCTTCAAGGAAATGTTCTGCTTAATAATTTTTGCCAGTTTTTTAAACAATAAATTCAGTGAACAAATTGCAAAAAGGTCAACAAAAAATATGGGGCAATGTAACAAAATTTGAAATATGAGTTCTGCTTTAGCAAAATTCAGCATGTATGAACAACTCTTCTCCATTGTGAGGAGTAATGATTGATTTATTCCTCAGGTTTAAGCATATACCGAAGTCACAACTCCAAGGGAAAGATGGGGCTCTTATTAGTACAATTAAAACTTTGTCTACACTACACCATACTGCAATGTTATAATGAATTTATAATGCCAACACCATCGTTTCGAAAGCTCCAACCCATCATTAGTCCCAAACCAAATAAAGGCAAATGTTGACAAAAGTTAAGTTCATTGTGTATAGGCCTTGCCTTTCTTTCTTATCATACATTAATAATTAACTGTGAACAACTAGAGATACTACAGAAACTTCTCATAAATATAACCAGCTCCCTAGAAGCTTCACTAGCAAATCTTGACACAAAGTTGCACGTAATTCCAGCTTCAAGAGTGAAAATAGAATCTCAAGGAGCCAACATTTTGTAAAGGCTTCAAATAAAAACTTAGAATTGTTCCAATACCACAATTCATGAGAATCTTTACCCATTATATTGCTTAAAGCCATTAGAGACTAAACAGATTCCTGGACTAAATAGAGGGAAAGTATCTAGGGTGCATGTGAAACAAGTTAATATTCAAACACCATTCAGTTTTGAATGGTAGATTCATTTATGGTTATAGGTCAAGAAAAATTCCCTGTTGCAAGTTCACTTCTTACATAACAAAATTTGTTATTTATTATGTCTATCGTTTTACCCGCTATCGGACTATCTATTAATATTTAATCTCATATTCGATATGTATATACCTCGGCGTGAGGCGTGTGAGAGTGTGTTATTGGAAGTCCACTTCTTAACATTTCCCTGTAATCTTATAGTTCGATTCTTTCTGAAAAAAACATAATTAAAATGTGAGAATGGTGGACCTGCAGGCCTCCTTGTGGAAATTCTTCTCTTTAACTCCAAACAAAGATTTAAACACCTCTGGCTCCGCACGGCAAAAATAAGGACGATCTGAAGAAGAACAAATGAATGACAAGTTAAACTCTAAACCTAACATTCCCATCAAGTTCAAACATCAACAATGAGATGCATTATGAGCAACCAGGGTAAATGGAACATTTCCGAGTACTCTTCTCATAATGAATACACCATCCATCTGCTCCTATCAAGCTTTTGTAGAGCTGAAATCCATCACAGTAACACAGATAAATAATTAGATACAGTAAATGGCATGTTCATAGCTCAGTTCACAGTATATCACATCACACGTGACAAAAATAAAAGAATAAACAATCTATTCGAACTTTTTTTATGACCATGTTGTATCTACCATTCTTTTCAATCACTATGACTTATATTAATCTCTATCTCGGAACCTAACTAGTAATTTTTCTCTCAGTTGCATTTTTTCGTCTACAAATATAGTGAAACCATGGTTAAGGAAACCGAATTCAATACCACTCTAATTAACCTAGTACATGTTAATTTGATTGGATTTTTGGAAAAACAAAAAAGATAGAAATAGAAAATGGACCTGAACATCAGAAGGGTCATCAAAATATTCTTCAGGAGAAGGAAAAGAAGGACCCTTTTGTAGCTTACAGCATGCCCCACAACCCTCCACGCAGTGCCACTTTGTTTCCTTCTTGTCGCCGCCGAAGCCGAGGCTTGTTTGCCCTTTCCTTTTGTCGGTCTTAACCGTCGCCGCCTTCCGTGGAGGACGCGCCGCCGAAGTGACGGCGAGAGATAACGGCTGTGTTAGAGTGGTGATGGCGGGAGACATGATAAGGCGCTAAGTTATTTCTTAAATCCCGAATAATAGGAGGCGTGGCAGTACTAGCCAAAAAGAGCGGAATTGATTTATTTATTGGTAACAAATTTTAATTTAATAATTTATTTAATTATTTATTTTTTCCGAAATTATTAACATTTTTTAACGCTTTTATTAAGGCAATGTGTTATAACCACTGTCCATGTTGGTCTGAAATATCTCTGGCTAAAAACATTTTGCAAATATTAAATGAATTTATTTTATTCACTTAATATATCTTAAATAATATGAAATTAAACTGTAAAATACATAATATTAGTATGAATAAAATATTGCATTATAAATACATTTGTTTATTTGTATTTTTATAAAAGTTAAGAAATTAAATCATATTGAAAGTAAGGTTAAATATGATTTTAGTAATTAAATTTGGACGCAAAATTAAAATTCGTTATTGTTATAAAATTTAATACAATTTGATCCTTAAATTTAAAAAATGAATGGATATAGTTATTCTAATTCAATTATGTGAAATTTTTTTGACATGTTAAACAACTTTTCATATTGAAGTTTGAGTTGCTTACACCATTTGACATGTTCCAACTCAAATAAAGCCCCTAGAATGTCGTTTAACACGTAAAAAAAATTGAAGTTGTTGGGTTAAAAAAATTATATCCGTTCATTTTTTAAGTTTAGGACCAACATATATCAATGTTTGAAACAATGACGAACTTTAATTTAACGTCCAAGTTTAGGAACTAAAAACATATTTATGCATTTAAAGTATATTGATCAAGTTAGTATGAGAAGAGGTGTAACATCCAAGTAACACTACTCGTTAAGTTAAAAAATATTACACAATATTTGTAGTATCCTTTACAATTTAAAATAAATTTCCTTTTCGTTGGAAATCCTATTATATTTATACAACTTTTAGAAAGAAAATAATATAAACAATATATAAATATTTATATTCTTTTTTATCTTCTATGCTTATCTTTGTTGAGATTTTTTTCTTGTTATATCATTTGCTCATGTGTACCACATGATTATCACACTAATAAAAAACATACAAATACATAACATAGAGTAAGCTAAAGTTTTAAAAACTTTAATATATAGGTTAAATCATAAACAAAATTAATCATATCTTATCCATATACTCTAATTGATAAAATTTCAATTAATTCGTTTAATAAACACAAGAATCAAGTGTCTAATAAAATCAACCCATTTACTACATCTCATGTCAGGATATTATTGACATCAATCATCACATATAATTGACACTATTTTTGAAAGAAACATGCTTTGAATTGGACTCAGATATCTATACTTGTCACACTACCTTCATCAAGTTATCATCACCACAAAGATACATAATAGGAATATATTTCCACTCATGTGATAGGGTAAATCTCAATGACCTACTAGACAAAGTTCTTTTTTTCATCGCAAACTAAATAAATCCCTATGACCTACCAGACATAAATCATTTTCACACCACAAACTAAGTAAATTCATATGACCTATCAGACATAATTCTTTTTCACACCGCAAACTAGGTCATATGAGCCTCTTTAAGTCTCACAAATTGATATTTTTTTTATGTCATTCCTATATTATTAAAGTCAAGCTATTTCTTTTTTGAATCTCCAATCAATACACAACTGCTAAGGACCTAGGAAAGTAGTAAGTGTAGAAGTAGAAGAAACACGCCTAGAAGAAAGAGAGTAGAAGTTGTGTGTAAGAGGAATGAATTAGATGCTATAAGGATCTAGTAATATGCTAAGTATTTGATCAAATAAGAGAGGTAAACAAGTTGTAGGAATTAGAAAATAACCTAATTATAGAACCAAATGAAGAGTGTAGAAAAGAGTAGTAGATGAGGTGTGTAATGGTGATGGTTATATGAAATGTATAAGAGTTTTAGCAGAAATTTGAAAGATAGGTAAGCATGACAAACACTATAAGTAAATACTAAGTGTAGTTACACACAGTAGACGATATATGTAGATGTACTTCCTAGACACTATGTGGTTGGACGAGGAAAAATGCCAAGCGTAGGGTAACCTAGTAAACTCTGTGTGATTAGTAGACATTGTGTGGTTGTATGAAGTAGACACCAAGTGTGGGTAAACATGGTAGACACCAAGTGTGGAAGGGCTTGGTAGATGTTATGTATGGTCGAACAAAGAAGAATGTTAAGTATGTGATAAAATAGTAGACACTGCATGTGATTATTCCCTCCTCAAGCTAGGATGCTCCAAGCATTGAAGAAGACTCCATGAATAGTTGTAGGCGCGCAGAAGCAAAGACAAGTGTCTACAAAGGTCTCTACTTTGGTGTTTTGGTGAGTAGAATGGTGTGGTTTAGTACTCTCAAGTAAGGTTAGGCCAATACTCAAGAAAGGATGACTAGAAGACGCCACATGGGATGCTCTAACCTTAACTTTAGAGACAAATAAGTGCACACAAGCAATTTGGCAGCAAAACTATACTAATCTCAAAGTGAATTTACAAGGGGGAGGGACTTCTATTTATAGCCTAAGGTGTCTCCAAATTTGGAGATGCAAAATGTAACATCCCTGGCTACCCCTCCTCGGGCCCCAGAGGCTGTCAGGTTACTACAGCCCAATGCACCCCAACCCCTCACCCTTCTCCGTCCATTCATACTGGGTGGGTTGTTGCCAGTGGGAATCGAACCCCCAACCTGACCTTTAACACCTCTGGCTCACCAGCAGATGCTACCAGTTGTAGAATTGAAACTTGGTTCCCAGCCTTGACCAAAGAGTTTTCCAAAAATGGCTAAGGAACTTAGTATCTTTATCACACACAATAGTTCTAGGAAATCTGTAAAGTTTCACCACATTTTTAAAGAAGGGTCTAGCAATATATCTTGCATCATCTACCTTGTGACATAGTATAAAATGAGTCATTTTACTAAACATATCCATAACCACAAAGATAGAGTCAAATCCCCTTTTAGTCGCATTAAGTTCATTCAAAATCAATTTCCCTTTTTTCTTTAAAATATAGTAATAGTGAAAACTTGAGTGTCCATCCGTGGACAAGAATAATTAAAGATGCCTATTTATATGAAAATTATGGTAGGGAAATTTATATACTAAACACTTTATAAGCTATGCTAACTTGAAAACTAGAACCATGCAAATCTACTCTAAATGCTCAACCAAATGTTGTAATGGATGGTTGAATAGCCTACTGAACCTAGCACATGACTAATGCTTCACACAAACACTAAAAACCACTAGAAAAGTACAAACCAACAAACTAATTGAGGAAAAATCCTCACAAACTCATGATGCACATAAGGTGTTTGATGAAATGCATGATGAACATGAGGTAGATAATTCACTATGCAATGGAATGGAACGTAATTTAATTGCTTAAAATAAGTAATACACATGTTTATTACTTAACAGAACCTAAGGAAACATCAAAATGCAATCAAAATCAGTAAGTCAACATTCTCACATAACCGGAGTTCATATGAGCCCTAAGACGCTGAGCATGAATTGCAATAGATGTTAAGTGATGTAATGAATGAAATAATGGTGTAGAATGTTTCACTAGATGAAGAATATAACATGAATAAGAGCGAAAGCAAATGATGCAGTCGAAACGAAGATCCCAAAATTTGAACCCTAATTTCTACTGAAGAACACAATAATAACGGTTTTCATTATCATTTGTACCTATTTTGATTTTCTGCTTTTTAGACTAAAATTCATGATTTCACATATTCATACCACTAAATTAACCAAAAATGAAACATTCACAACGAGAAAAACATAGAATTCATACACAAAAACGAGAATTACAGAGGAAAATGCTTAAGAACACTTAAACTCAAGTTTATCACCAAATTTGTTTCCAATGACTAGGTTTGACACAGAAACCTTGGCATTTTTTTTATCTTTACTAGGTTAGTGGAATGACTCCATAACCAAAAACATAGCAATTTATGGAAGGAAATTGGATCCAACTCGAATTTAAGATGTACTCAAGCTAAAATAGTGGAAAACATAATGAAAACAATATAACATTAGCAGTAACGAAGTAGAGTGCAAAACAACAAAGATAAATGATGGAAAATTATAGAAAAAGCATGGATCAAATAGAGTGTACTGAATGTAATTACAAATCCATGAAGAACTTGAACCTATCTCACCTAGGTTCTTGAACTCCAAGCTAAAAGATGAGAGAGAAGTCGAGAGAAAAGAAAACTGAATTTGGAACTAAGTTTCTAATATGTGAATTGTATTCTTTACCTAATTCAGATTATACTTTGTATACCTACTAACTACCACTAGTTAACTAACTCAACTTCTAACCAAAACCATTTAGAATTCCCTCCAAAATAACCAAAACCAACTTAACTCTACTAATCCAAACAACACTTTTAACTTTGATCTAGCTGGCACGATTTGAGTATCGCAAGGATTCTACTACTACTCAGAAAGCCACCAAATGCACCTTCAATGGTCGCCCATATGTTTGGCACCGTTTGGAACCCAAAAATGTGAAAGGCAACTCTTGGTCAACCATTTAGCATGTGAAAGTTGAAATCTGGTTTTCAGTTTTGATCTTGCTGTGAACTATGTGTGCTCCTTCTCCAGCCAATCTTGCATCACTGCCTCACCTGTAGAAACTTTTGCCAAAGCCACACAACTCGAGTTAAAGTGTTAGTTGCTAAGAAAAACTACCTCATTAGGCTAAGCTAACTAGCTAACTACTAAATAAGTGTAACATGAGATTGGTCCAAAAATTCAGCTTCTAACCCTCTTCTAGGGTTCTCTAACTTCCAAAAATGTATCTTAACTTTTCAAACAGCTTACAAAACCATAATCAATCACAGAAACTGATTTCCAAAAAAGTCAACCAAAAAGTCAACATTTCAAATTTTGGTCCAAAACTATTGTACAATTTATTTATAGATGTTGTTTTCTCCATCATTTGATCTTGATCAACTTTAGAATATCTCTTTGTCGCTACCTTGTGTTCACTTTTACAACAGCTCTTCAAGTTACACAGCCTAGCTAAACAAACCAATGAAAATACACCTAAACTAGGCTAGAAAACTAGATTGTTTTTCCTTATGAATACCAAACTAAACTTCTAACTGATTGGAATGCCAAGCTTAGATGCTAAATCTGAAAACTATTGAACAACCCTAAAAAGATGCTTAAAAACAACCTATTAGCAAGAATTCTACTAAAGAGGTAAAAATCACTACAAAAGAGGAATCTAGCCTAAAATGAACTATTTAACTAGATTATTATGCTAAGAAAGACACAATTAACTACCTAAAACATGGAAAAATAAGTACCTAACACTCCCATTCCAAGTAGATGTTGGGATCATTATCTCTTTTGAACTTGGGAATCTTGATTAAAGGTGGTGGCCTCCTTAGTGTTGAATTATGCCTTTCATCCCCTCTATAATGATACTTATTCGCCCTCCACCATAAGAATCCTTGGCTGAAGAAGCCCTTGTCCTTCTAGCCTCCTCTCTAACTTATTTTTTAGCTAGCTCCCTTCTTTCTCTATGTGCCTATCCACTTTTCTTTGTTGTCTCTCTAGTTCAAGCCTTTGGATTTGGTCCTTGAGTTGTCTTTCACTTTCTTGCTTAACTTCTAGGATTTGATTTATGGTTTCTTTTCTAGACAATAACAATTGTTGAATCAACCTCACCAAAGTTGGTCCAAAGTTTATTTATTGCTTAATTAAGGCTTCTCCTTGGCTTGGTGTGTAATTAATTGGGGATTCTCCTTCCATCTCCTTCAATTCAGGTTCCATACACCAAAGCAACTCAAAACTGAGATAAGAAAAAGTGGAAATTGTTAGATAAGCTCAAAATCAAGACCAATTAACACTTAAAAAAACATTATCAAAGTGTTTGGGTTTCTTCACAACATGCAAAAGATTAGGCAATCACTCAAGCTCCTCCTAGTGCAAAATCCTCTAAGTCTTAAAATCAAGAGAAAAGCAACACAAGAGGATTGATGATTCGGCAACACAATAAGAAAGCAAGAAATGGAAACTTAAATGAAAAAACTTTTAAGACCCTAATGAAAAGTAAGAAAAACACAAAATAAAGAAAGGTAAACTCTATGAAAAGAAAATTATGTGACAAAACTAGCAACAAGACTAACTCAAACAAAGCATGGAAAGAAGACTCTATGGAAAGTATTTTTAGCATGCAATCGCAAAGACCAATCAATCATGCATATACTAAAGAAGACTAGGGCCAAATAATGATGGAAGTAATTTGTCACACACATCAAACACTCAAGTCATGCAAGCTAGAATCATAATGCATCATGATTTGCAATTTTTGAGTTCACTAAGGTGCACATTTAGCTCTCGACTTTTTGGTTTTTAGCCTTGAAAATTTTGTCTATGTTGAGATTCTAGCTTAGCACAAGTTAAAGAAAGGTGTCTATATGTATTTGAACACTTAGGTCATAGTTTTAAGTCAACCAATCAATTCAAAGACATATATACTCGAACTAGTCATTTTGATCATGCAATTTCAAATACTTGGAAAACAAGGAATGAAAAACTTCAATTAAACATATGACATATGACTCAAAATTTAAAGCTAAACACATTTAAAGACTTACAAGACAGAGGAAATGAAATTTAAAATTGGTAAACACAATGATAACTCAAAGATGACATATTCTCAACTTAACAAAACATCAAACAAATATAGTGTTAGATTTTGATACTCTAACCTTAATGCCAAGTGGAAAATTGTGCAACATCAAGTTGAACCCAAGATAACTAAGAGCTCCCTGATGAGTCATTATTTTCTTCCATTCCACTAGCCTTTGTGCACCCATTAGACAGTTGATTAGTGCTTAATTGTTCATCATTAGAGTGTTTTTCATCTGTTGAGCTTTATTGGGCCACTGTTCCGAATTTGGACTAATTTCACATTATTTGGCCTAATTTTTATTTTTAATTATTTTTAGGTATTTGGGTGAAGCAATTTTGGAGCTTGGACATTAATATTTAGTTGAAGAGACTTTCCACATCATTGCCACATCATTTCCATGTCATTTTCACGTCAGCAAAGTCAATGGGTCAACATTTGAGGCCCAGAGTGACATTTTTGTAAATCTAAGTGGCAAAGTGACAGTTTTGTAAATATGAGTGGCAGGGGTGATATGACCACGAATTAGGTCTGCATGAAAAGGGACCAGCCGCTCCATCATCTTGAACCTCTCTTCAAAACCTCCATTTTCGTTCTCCAAGCTTCCATGGACGTGCCCCTTGTGGTTTTTCACGTTTTTGGCTCATTTTTACCGTTTTTATGCATATTTGACAGCACCCATTGAGGGTTTTACGTTTTGAATTCATTTTCTTGGCTGGGCAGTTCGTTTTGTGGGTTTTATACAACTAGAACAACACCCATTAATGGGGTCTTCACATTTATATATGATAGCACCGTTTTGCATTCCATTTAAGCTTTGAAATCTCTATTTTTGCTCTTACATTGTTTTTTCAGATTTCATAAGTTAGGGTTCTTGGTTCTGTTTTTGTGATTCCAGTTTTGAAGTGTTTAATTGCTCATTTCCATGTCTAGCTAAATTCGTGTATTGACTTCTTGATGAAGAATGCAATGAAGCTTTGAGGTTGTGCTTGTTTTGTGAAATCTGCCATGTTTTTGTTCTGAATTCGTGGAATGCATGTGGTGAGTCTGTTAATGCTTAATTTACAAAGTAATTGCATATGTTTTGGTTAAGATACGTTCATGCTTAATATATGTAGCTTAGCTGTCACGAATTTAAGGATGTGTGCATTGCTTAATTGCATAATGAAGTTAGATTGTACTTTTCGCTTAGTGAATTATTATCTAGTGGATTGAGATAAGGCAAGTTGGTGTTAATTTGATGGCCTATGATAAGTGAAATTGCGTTTGAATCAAGGATGTCAATACAGTTTTAATCACTATAGCATTTAATTTAATTTGTTCATTAGCATTCTGAATCTGTCTGCCAATCCCCCCCTGTGTTTTATTGTTGTGTTCATCTAGAAATTTCGCTTTGAATGAAAATATTGGTCGTTGGGAGACGACTTGGTTCACTTTCATGTACTGCATTTAATATGTTTTAATTTGGTGGTGTACGGCCTCTATCAAATTTGACGCCGTTGCCGGGGACCAATCGTTTTGTTCAAAGTAAAATTTTCAGTGTTTGTATTTCGTGTTTTGGTGTGTGTGTGTGTGTAGTTCAAGTGTGGTTGAGTTGGTATATGTTCATTGTGATGTTAATGTTGTGTTAAGTTCAATGCATGTTTCCATTTCTGTGTGTTTCTGTGTAGTGTAATGTGAATAGTGTCGCGACGCGCATGAATAATGTCATCTAGTGTATGAATAGTGTCCGAATCTGGCATTTAACTTCTGGATTTTTGCTCTGGTAGCTACGGTGCTTGTTTTGACTTGAAATTTTTTCCCCCCACTTCTAAGACATTGAACTTGATAGGAAAAATAGCTGGAGCAGTTGAGTTAAGAGATTCAAAAAAATTTTGGACTGATTTTTAGTGAAACTTCAGAGGACCATAACTTTTGCTCTGGTTATCAGAATCACTATTATTTTATATGCATTTGGGGTGGAATTTGCTTCTTCAAAAGGGTCCATTTAAGCAATTTTGACCATTACAATTTCATCTTTCTACTTGTTAAACACAATTATTGTTGCGTTTAGGTTTTCCTCAAAGAAAAATGTTACATGCATAATTATTAACAATATTTCATACAAATTAAAAACATGAGTAGTTCGCATTCTCTGCACATGAAACCAAAAATTAGTTTCGCACAAAAATAGGAAGCATGCAAGTAAAAAAAATGGAAACTTTCCATTAACGTAATTTGTAAAATCAGTTCCAAAATCTGCATTATAGTGATTTTCATCATCCACAATGAGAAGCTACCTAAAACCTACATGCAAGAAGGTTGAAGCATCAATGGATCCTGAAGCCAAAAAAATGGGTTTGAGCGAACACTAAAAGGTTTTTTCTTTTACAGAGACAAAGTGAATAATGAAAACTTTTGTACCTACTTGTAGAATGAAGATGAAAAGTGAGAGGTTTGATGGAAGTTTCAAGAATTTGAGAGGATTGGAGGTTTGGAAAAGGAGAGAAGGCAGAAAGAAAATGGAAGTTTTTGAAATGAGCTTTTAAAATGAGAGTGGTTATATAAAAGGTCTATTTTAAAACTTCAAATTTTTAAACATCATTTAAAGGCCCTAGAGGATAGTGGCTCAACACTAGATTTTTGTGCTCAAGCCAGATGAGTCATTATTTTTCCCTAATCCATTGCCTTTTTGTGTTCATCTTTATGGATGTTTAGTGCTTAATTGTCTATTTTTAATTCATTTTCATCAATTGGGCTTCATTGGGTCATTATTCTGAATTTTGATTAATTTAACATTAATTGTTCTAATTTTTGTTTCTAATTATTTTGTAGGTATTTTTGTGAAGCAATTTTGAAGGTTGGACATTAATTCTAAGATGAAGAGAGAGTTACCACATCATTGTGACGTCAATCCATGTCATTTCCATGTCACTTTAGTGTTTGGGCTAGCATTTTCAGTCCATAGTGGCATTTATATAATTTTGCACCCCATAATGGCATTTTTCTAAATTTAGGCCTCTATGGTGATATGACCACGTTAGGGGTTTAGGGTTTTAATGGTAGAACCCTCATTTTCGTTTTATCATCTTCTTTTTCGCATTTTTGGAGAGCTTGGAAGAGCCATTGATGGCCGCCACTCTATTTTGAGGTTTTGGTGCATTTTGGACCACACCCATGTTAGGGTTTCACATTTTGGTTTGATAATTTACATTGCAATTCCATTTCCCCTTGTTTATGATGCGTTTTCATTCTGGTTTATGCTATAACTCGAGTCCCATGGAAAACTAATTTGCAGTATTGATTCTTTGATGAGAATGTGATGAAATCTTAAGATTTTGTGCATATTTTTCGCTTTTTATGTTGCTTTTCATCATTTTAATTGGTGGTTGGTTGTTGGATACGAATTATGGGCATGCTTAATGTTTGGGTTTTCATTCTTGTATTGAAATAGACTTGAATTCATGCTTAATGTCTTTGGGTTCTATTTTTGGATGTTCTCATATATGCTTAATCAGTGGTTATGATTAAATGATGTGATGAAATCGTGTTAATTCTCGTTTAGTGGTTTAATTACGATTTCACAAGAATTTCTAGATAGCATGCTTAATTTGGTGATCTGTGATAGGTGGAATTTTATTTGAATCAGAGAATCAATGCGTTTTTATCAAATCGGCAATTAACAATTTAATTTTGTGTTGAAATTGTGAATCTGCCAACCCATCCCACCTCCCCCTTTGTTTAATTTGGAAAGCTTTGATTGAAAACAATGGTCATTGGGAGACGACCTTGGGTTAACTCCTGAGTACTATATTTATCTATTTAATTTGGTTGGGTACGACCTCAATAAGAGCCCAAAGCTTTGTTTTTGTTCAAATTGTAACCGCTTATTTTTTTTTAGTTTTCCAATCATCTCCTACTATTCTCACCCTTTTTTATTCTATTTTAGAGGCATCCTAACTAAGAAAAAATATAAAATAAAATTCAAAACATAAATCAAAAGAAACTAGTTATTTATGTTGGGTTGCTTCTTAGTAGTGTTTGCTTAACGTCTTTATCTCGATGCCTTATTTATCATTTGTCATTTAATATTGTCCTTGTGGTAGTCCTACAAAGTCACCACCTTGGTATTTCATGAGTCTCTATCCATTCAAAAGCCAACTCCTCTTTGTCATAGGATCTTTAATTTCAATAGCTCTATATGGCTTGGCTATCTTGACAATGAATGGTCCAAATCAATTGGACTTCAATTTTCCTAGAAACAGCCTCAACAATAATTGGTTTGGTTGAATTATCTACTCTTTAAGATCTTCTTATCACTAAAGGCCTTCATCCTTCTCTTGTAAATGCTAGTGATTCATAGGTATGCATTCTCAACTCTTACAATTCATGCATCTGAGATTCTCTCCTCTCACCAACAACTTTTAAATCATAATTCAGAGTCTTTAAAATCCAAAAATGCTTAGTGGTCAAACTCCACTGGTAAGTGGCAAGCCTTTCCATACACAAAATGGTATGGATCATACCTATAGATGTCTTGAATGTTGTTCTATAGACCCATAGAGTTTCATCCAAATTCAATGATCAATCCTTCCTTGAATTAGAAATTGTTTTCTCTAGAATTACTAAGTTATTTTTTTTGAAATTTTAACTTGTCCATTATTCTGAGGATGATAAGGTGTAGTCACCTTATGTTTGACATTACAATGGTCAAGTATGCGTTTGAGCTGCTCATTGCAGAAATGGTTGCCTCCATCACTAATTAGCCATCTGAATAGTAGTTGTTTATAGGCTTAAATAGTCATTTGGTTCTAGTTTTGGTCCACTCTTTTCAATTTGGTCCTAGTTTAAGATTTGTTTTCAATGTGGTCCTAAATTTCGTATCGTTTAATCAAGTCCATTTCCTGAACGCCGTCAAAATCGTTAACAGAATAATGTACACAGTGAACTACTCTTGTATGTGGGTTCATTGAATATCAGGGGGCTTTGATTTTGCTAAGTGTATTAAGGTTGTCGGCCTAAACCGACTACTTCCTTTGGCGGTTTGTGTTGCCCACATGCTGTCTTAGGCAAGTTATTCCCCTAGATGTTTATGTTACCGGTTCAGGCCGGCTAGGCTTAGGTCAGCCGAGACTAGGCCGGTTACTTGAATGTTTTGGTGTATAGGTATAGTGATCATTTCATTATTATTTTGTTAAGTTGGCTTGGTGTGGTACACTAGTCTCCCAGCCTTGACTGACATAGGTGTCGGTCAAGGGTGATATATGCTAGTGGGATCGGCTAGGTGTGGTACAATTTTATTTTATAATTATCTTTATTATTATTATTATTATTATTATTATTATTATTTATTTTATTTTACTATTATATTATTATTATTGTTATTATTATCATGTTTTGTTTTATTGGTGATTTTATTATCATTATTATTGTCTTATTATTATTTTTTTATTTTATCATTATTATTATTTTATTTTATTAATATTGTTGTTTTATTATTGTTGTTTTATTTATTTTATTATTATTTTCATTATTTTTATTTTTATTTTTAAAATTTTGTTTTATTACTATTATTATTATTATTTATATTATTATTATTATTTTGTTATTATTTTATTATTATTTTTATTATTAATATTACTATTTTCATTTTTATTATTTTTATTATTAGTATTATTATTTTCATTTTATTTTATTCTATAATTAACTTTATCTTTATTATTATTATTATTTTATTTTACTATTATTTTATTATTATTTTTATTATTATTATTGTTTTATTTTATTTATGATTTTATTATATTATCATTTATTATTATTGCTTTATTTTATTTTTATTATTTTATTATTTTATTATTATTATTATTATTTTATCTTATTAGTATTATTGTTTTACTATTATTGTTTCATTTTATTTTATTATTATTTTCATTATTATTATTTTTTATTTGTATTGTTTCATTTTATTATAATTATTATTATCATTATTGTTATTGTTGTTTTTATTATTATTATTATTATTATTATTATTATTATTATCATTATTACTATTTTATTGCCCCATGCGATAGTTGGGACAATGGTTATGTATTCTTCCTGCTTTTGTATATTGTTTGGTTGTTTAGGATTGTGTTGGACTATGATCCAGTCATGTTATTATGACTAGATAAGCATATTTCATGTTATAGATCGTATGTATAGTGTTTGAGGTTCTTTGGGACTTGCTTCAAAGTGCCAAAAATCAGTAGCAGTGACGCTACTAGTGTGGCGCCTAGCGACTTGGGGTGTGCTGCCTGGCGGCTTGGGGTGTGCTGTTAGGTGATAAAGGAAAAATAGAGAAGCTTGGAACGCATGGCGCTTGGCGGAAAATGTGATCCCGCCAAGCGGAAAAGATCTGGTAAAGGCTCTGGAAAGCGTATAGCGCCTAATGATGTGAGGTGTCTACCAAGCAGTTTGGATCCAAGTTTTGCCTAGCGACGCGAGGATTGCACCAAGCAGTTTTGGGTGCAGTGTTGGATCGCGAGGAGGATTCCTGCACCGCTTTGGATGGAGGTCATGAGGCGATGCTTTGCTGGGGGCCCAGTTACAAGTGTAACATGTATTGGGGTAACACATGCCCACTCTAGGTTGTAGCCTGGTGGTTTTGGATGTCCAATGGAGTGTGCGAGATTGTGGTTCGTACGATGAGGTTCCGGAAGATTGCCCTCTTTAGTGTAACTGATTGAGTTTGGTAGTCTGGGGATAACTACAAACTGTGGTTCGTTTTGGGGAACTCCACTTGGTGTCGCGAATTGTGGTTGTTGCAATTTATTCTCGCGTGTGGACTATTAGGCGGTGGCCTGTAGTCAGAGGGGCGAGTAGACACTCATGCAGCAAAGATCGATCAATGTACTCATCAAAGGGTGTAGTATCAAGATGCGTCGAACATAAGGTTTGGGAGTTGAGGATTGAGGATTGGGGTGCTAACCTAGGTCATATTTTGAATTGCTTTATTACTTATCTTGTATTTATCTTTCTTGTATTCGAGCTCACCCTATCTGTGTGTGTTTGGCGATGATCATGTAACTCGTTACATGGGAGCAGATGTGGATGTAGGTGAGCACGTGGATGCTTAGATTCAGAGTGGGGCCAGCTATGGGAGTTTTTACTAGTTTTCTTCATGAACTATTTTGTAATGAATATTATGAACAATTAATCTTTGTAATAATTGAACGTCGTATGGATTTTATAATTGACGCGTTGAAATAAAGTTTTAAATTTTCCCGCATTTTGGGAAAAGGAATTATCATAAATGCGATTTTATACTTATATCCATTTTTTAATTATTTAAATTAATAATATCCGGTCGGGATGTTACAAAATGCACAATGCACACAATGGACAACCTCCTTAGATCTTCAATGGAAGAAAATCCCCAAATCTAAATCAAACCCTAAACCCAAAAAAGCCACGTCAATGAACAAACAGTGAACAGAGTGCATCACGTTACAAGAACAATCCACCGTGTACATTATTTGTTAACAATTTTGACGACGTTAAGGAAAAGGACTTGATTGAAAGAAATTTATGAAAATTAGAACAATTCGTAAGCTAGGACCAAATTGAAAAAAGTTGACCAAACCTAGGACCAAATGACTATTTAAGCCTTATTTCTACCCATTTAGACACATAATCCACTACAACTAATATGTATTCATTCTAATGTTAAATAGACAATGGACCAACAAAATCCATATCCTAGCAACCAAATATTTACACATTTATTATTCCCCTCAGGGTAACTCATGCCTTTTTGTATATACCTCCACTCCTTCGGCACTTGTCACAACTTCTACAGTATTTATTGGTGTGCTCTAAACCTGTTCCCTCACACAAAGTAAAATAGTACCATATCATTACCTTGTCAACTTGTATCCCCGAAAAGGACAACAAATATCAAAGTGTCACGACATATTCTCCTTTCATATCATTTCTCTATCTTTCATGTGTCTTTCCTTTATCCATATTCTCAATTTCACCCACGCCACAAAGCCTTGTCTGATGAGCTCAACCATGCACGTAAACCATGATGCATGCAATTCACACACAACATCTAACGCCTTAGAGCATCTAATGCACACATAACTTCTAACACCCTTGAGCGTCTAACATTCCACTTGTCAAATAGACACTCGTCTAACACTGAGGGTAATCTAACATTATACTCATCTAACCACTCTAAACTTGTCTAACCAACATAACCATGCATTCATCTACTCTTGACTCAGCTACTCTATCACTAGCTACTATTCAAAGGTCTTACAATAAACATTGTGTTGTCAAGCATCTGATGGTAGTAGACACTATGTTGTTAAGTGTCTAAGAGTGGTACACAATATCTTGAAATGGATAGAGTAGATGATATGAGTAGACGATACTTGAGGTAAGGACGAGTAGATGATACTAATGAAACTCATTTATTTTGCATTCTTGACAGAGCTTGCTTTTTAACTTATAAACACATGTTATTTAGTATATAATAAAAACAATTATGATTGGCATATGTTAGACTATTACATAGCATCTAACAATATATTCTTTCATAGACTCTAATGAATTCATAAGTTATTCTTACTTCACTAGTTTGTGCACATACATTTTCCAATCTTTTCTTACTTAACAAGCCTGGGTTTTGCATACTAGAATCAGTTTAACTTATGCCTTTACTATTTTATAGATTTTTTATCATCAAAACCCAATTAATAACACCATCATTTAATGGGATTTTACAACATCTAGTTCTAACAATCTCCCTTTTTTTTTATGATGATAAAAGTATGTAGATGAAACATAACAAGCAGCTCAGAGTTTCATAAAGTACTACTAGATTAAAACAAAAAAAAGAGTATGAAAAAATCAAAAAGATATTTCAAATGATAGCAAATATTAGTTCAAGTATATCGTTAATTTAATTTTGATAATTTGTTAACTTTGTTGTTTATTAGAACACACCAATTTGTTGAATGTTTATCAAGACATGTTAGAGTAATGGATAATAACTAAGCATTATAATTCTCTATTATCATATTGCTTAGTATCCAGTCTTTAGATTGTTGCTTATTATCTAGTCTTCAGATTAATCATATACTTCAGTACTATTTCTCCCCCTTTTTATTACTTAGCAAAACAATGTAGTCTATAAATTTTACAATCACTGAGATAATTTACATTAAATGAGACAGAATAGATTAGTCAATAATAGATTATGCATATCATGACATACAAAAATAATACATAAAAACAAAAGTAATGTGCATCATTTTTCTTGATGTTTTGATGGCTCTAGTTAAGGATATGAGGATAAGGGAACTTTGAGGGTTTGGATCAACTAGGCAAAAGAATATTGCATTTCATTTGTGAAAGATTTAGCAAATCATTGCAACTTTTTTGTTTGTTGGTCTTCTAATGCTTTCATCCTCTTCTTTATAACAACTTCAATAAATCATGGATATTATGTGTTTGTTGTTGTTATATTAAAGTAAGAGATTTCTTTAACTTTTCTTCTTCCTCTGCCTTCTACTTGTCTTGGTTTTTCTTCCACATTAGAAAAATGCACTTGAATTTCCTTCTTTTGATAAATATTTTTGGTTCAGTTGCGTGTCATGATAGAATAAACTTGTGGCAACAATTTTTAAGAGGTTGCCGCAAAGGTGGAAGAGGATTTTTGTCTTCAAGGAATCACTGCTTGTATGCAAGGTCACCAAGTTTGTAGTACCCTCTTATTCCTTTTGGTATAGTCTTGATGTATGTCCAAAAGGTACAATGTGGATCTTGAAGGAACATGGTGGTTACAAGATCAGATCAAAAAGTCTAGGCATGGGAAATGAAAGCAACACAAGCCTTTGTGCAATTTTTGCCTTTCACATGTGATTTTGCTTGATAAAAAGTATGATAATGATACTTCTTTTTCATTCCTTCACATAAGTTCATTTCAATCATCAATAACACTCGTTTGCGTCAAAAGGTAACATTGTTGTTAAAGGGTCAAATTACTTATTTATAAAAATTTAATTAATTGTTTTCAAAGTAGCGAAAAATATTAATATGGGTAAGATAACCCAAAGTCACCTTCTAATTAACACGAAATAGATTTCTAACAAATTAGGTCTTATAAAAAAATGTGCTAAAAGGTTAGACAACAAAAAAAAATAACAAAAGAAGAAAGGTAATAAAATAAATGAGAAGTTAAATAAAAAATAATATCTGAAAAAAAGAAAAAAAAATTGCAAAACAAATAAAAAGGGATTAAAACAATAATAAAAATATAAATAAATTGGTTCATTGCTTTTTTAAAATAGGATTCATCATTTGTTTTCTAAGGATTATCATTCAATTGATTATTCTCTTAGACATCAAATTAATCAATGTAACTTCTCAAAATTTAAATAGTGCAAAAAGAGCTTTCAACGACAATGATTGACGATGTTTAACAAGCCACCATGGTAAAAAAGTGCATAATTGAAATATTGCAACTTTTGTAAACTTTTTAACAACAGTTGTCTAAATAATCATCGTTTGAAGTAGAAATGACGATGGTTATCTAGAGAACCATTGTTAAAAGTGTGACAAACAAGAAATAACAACAGTTATATAGAGATCGTCGCCAAATGTAGTACTTTCATAAAAAAAGGATGTCCTTTCTCGCGCGCGACTTTCATTTGAGTGTTTCCTCTTTCCTCTACACTTTCATTTTCTCTCCCCCTGTAATTTCAGTTTCTCTTCCCCTTGCATTTTCACAGCCACCACTACCGCCAATGGTGAACCTCCATGAGGCTTCACTAGTCGCAAACCTTTTCGCACGAACCTCTACCAGTCATGAAGCACTACCAAGCAGCACACCATAAGTTTTTGTCGCATTGTACTGTAAAATCCACGTCGCGAGGCTCCTTATGAAGTTCTTTACACCATGTTGCGAGGATCCTCTACGAAGCTCTCTACACCACACCGCAAAACCTTAGCTATGAGTCTCCTCTTCACCTATGGTTGGTACTTTATATTTATTCAAGGATTTGTTTACTTGTTTCTGGTAAGTTTGCCTTTATTAATTCTATTGTGATATGCAACACGTTAATTTTTGTTCCTTTTGTTTTGATGAGTTTTAATGACGGTTCAAGAACATATGTCATCATTTGAGGCTTTTAACGATGATTGTTTTAATCTTTGTCATTTTTGTCAGACTTTTAACATCGTCGACATCTACGACGATTCAAAAATCGTCGTTGGAGGGTTGTTTTAACTATCGTGGAAAGCTCATTCTACAGTAGTGTTTGTTGGCATCCTCACTTTTAACCAAAATAACTTCTCACTTAAAAGAAAGTACCTTTTAGATTAGTCATAGTAAATTTAACCAAATAAACTTTTAAATTAAATATTACTATGCCTAATAATGTTTATTCTGCTACCTCTTTTATCAAGTAAAAATCTAATTAACCAAAGTTTTCACCTCTAATCAAAGTAATTTCTCAATTATTGAAAAAAACTCATTCAATCCCATGAATAACTCTTATTATTGTCTATTTCATTTTTTTGATATATTTGAACTCTTGTGTACTTTGGATTTGTTGATCCATCAATAGAAAAAAAAAATTTGTTCATTTTATTTGGATTGTCTTTTATTTATATATATATATATATATATATATATATATATATATATATATATATTTATATATTTAAATTTTCATTATTAGAAATAAATGTAATTGAATTTTAAAATTATAAACATAGGTGGTTAATAATAAATAATATAATACTATGAAAGTTGATAATGATGTATTTCATTTAAGAATTAATTATAATATTGACAATTATCAACATTTTAATATAATGTGAATAATGGTGTTTATATGTGCCACTTTTTTATTGAATTTCTTTTAATAAAAAATTATCTCAGTTTTAACTGCTATTATTTACCATTTTTAAAACATCATTTTATATAATGTATAAAATGGTGGGTGTTGTAGCGTTCGTTTTAAACCGTCATATTATACTTTTTGGCAGCATAATCTATGGCATTTTCGGAAACCATCACGCACATAAATAATGACAGTTAAAAACATCGCAATATAAAAAAATAACCACCATGACTTGCACAATTTTTGTAGCGAGTTACTAGTAAGGATATGTATAATAAAAAACCGCCTAGCATCTGGTACCCGGATACCATCGGCATAAAGCCATCTAGCCAGGTAGCCGGTCGAAACCGACTACTTGTCTAGAAGGTTAACCAACATCAATGCCCCGCCTTCAATAAGCCTCCAGGGCCTGTTTTGGGGCCCAGGCCCACTCATGGCCCAAGTTGGGGCCCAAGTCAAAACCCGGCCCATGCAATGGTCAAACGTCATTAATATTCTATAAATACACGTGGACCCCATCATTTAAAGGTACGCATTCATTAATTGCTGATTTGACTCTTTGAGAGCTTTGACTTACTTGAGCTTCGGAGATTCTTCTGCAGGTAACCCCTCCTGGGTTCAAGCCGACATGTATCGAATGGGAAGAGGCCAACTGAAGAGATAACGGACTACAGGGTAGGGTGACACTCGTGCCTAACTTATCTTATTTGTCCTTCTGCAGGAACAATTGGCGCCCACCGTGGGGCACGAGACGAACACCTTTAGTACCCGTTTTTCTCTGAAGATGGTTTCTACCCGTAGCAAAGCTGGAGCTAGCAAGCAAGTGGATGTTGGTCCCTCTGGACCTTCCGGCATCACCCCTGACTTGGCCGCCATTTTAGACGGCCAGGTGAAGATGGAACAGGAGCTTGCAGACCTGAAGAAGCGCAGTGCTGAAGAAATGGAAGCGCTTAAACAAGAAAACTCCCGCCTCAGAAGAAAGATTGAGGCTGACGCCAACCTGAAGGGAAAAGCCAAAGAGACTTCTGAAGCTATGAAGTCTCCGGCCTTCCAACCTACAGAGGAAGAAAGTGAATACAACCCCACCCCCCACACCTTCACCTCCACCCAACAAACCACCCTTACCACCACACACCCCCAACAATTCCCACCCGGTCACCCAGGACTTACAGCACCCTCAACCACCCACGTTCCCCACAACATACCCAATACTCTCCACACCGCATACGTCCCACCCTACAACCCCCCGTATCTTCCCACAACCCACATCCCTCCTCATAACATCACCTCCACCTTTCCCACCATGATCAACCACCCACCCCCACCCCACATCCTCCCCCCGCCCCAACCCAGACGCCGCCACCCATTCACAGATTTTATCGCTAACACCCCTCTCCCAATCCAATGGGAACCATTCAACCTCGACCGCTACACTGGCGAGACCGACCCCGATGAACACCTGAAAGTTTACATCACACACGTTGCTTTGTATACATCCCAAGACGCAGTCTTCTGCAAAGCTTTCCCCACAACACTCAAAGGCCCCGCCCTAGAATGGTTCACCACCCTCCCACCCTACTCCATTGATAACTTCGACACCCTTTCCCACATGTTTTCCACACATTTCGCCGGCAGCCGCCCACACCAAACCACCACCATGTCCTTACTGGGTATCAAACAGGAGCCCAATGAACCACTCAGAACATTCATCGATCGCTTCAGTAAAGCAGCCCTTCGTACACCACATCTTAACCAGGAAATGATACTTCAATGTATGACCCTCACCCTACAACCCGGACCCTTCGCCAACAATGTCTACCTCCACCCACCCACCTCCATGCACGAACTCAAGCTGCGCGCAGCTGACTACGTTCGCATGGAAGAAATGCAAACTCTTCACACCAAATTCTATAACGACTACGCTGCCAACACCTTCACTCCTAATCTCAACCCCACTCCCAATCCCATCTCACAGCCTCACCCTCGCCCTGATACCCGACCATGTGAACCCCGCCAACCACGTTTTACCAGATACGCTCCACTCACAGTAGCCCGCTCCCGCATCCTAGACGAGGCCCTCCAGGCTGACCTCCTCCCCCCACCACGCAAAACAACCACCCCCAACGCTGACATGACCAAGTATTGTCGATACCACCGCAATCACGGTCATACCACAGAAGAATGCAAAGCGCTCCAGGATAAGATCGAAGAACTGGAACGCGCCGGCCACTTTCGCCGCTTCATCCGCAGGGATGACCACGCCTCCTCCCGAACCCACCACCCTCCACGACACGACCACAGACGACAACCAAGCGGCGTTAACCACAATAACCACCCCACCCAACCCAATGACCAATAACCACAACCTGCCCACACCAACATCACCCCTGTCGATCCCCCCTTGCAAGGCACCATTAACACCATCTCTGGTGGTTTCGCAAGCGGAGGCTCCACCTCGTCGGCCAGAAAGAAACACCTCCGCCACATACAATCCATCAACCACATCACCCAATCCCATCATAGACGACGTATGCCCCCCATCGTGTTCACAGATGACGACTTCCACGGCCTCGACCACCAGCAAGACGACCCCATGGTCATCACAGTTGAAATCGAAAACTATGCCGTTAAAAAAGTCCTAGTGGATCAAGGCAGCTCAGTTGACATCCTCTACTGGACCACCTACCAAAAGTTACAAATCCCTGACACCGCTATGATACCATATGACGAGCCCATATACGGCTTTTCTGGCGAACAAGTATATACCCGGGGCTACATAGACCTCCATACTGTCTTTCGGGAAGGAACCCAAACAAAAACAATCCCAATCCGCTTCCTCATAGTCGACGCACCCACATCCTACAACATACTCCTGGGTCGTCCTTCTCTCAACACCCTTGGTGCAGTCGTCTCCACCCCGCACTTGGCCATGAAGTTCCCAGCACCATCCGGTGACATCCTAACCATCCACTGTGACCAACGTTTGGCACGCGAATGCTACATGGCGAGCTTAAGGCCCCAACTCCCAATCCAATAGACAAACCACATCGAACGACCACCTAATTCACGCATCGCCTTATCCGGCGAGGACCTTGACCCTAGAATAGGCCGGGATGCCCGCCTCGAACCAGTCGAGGACACAACCTCCCTGGAACTCCCCAACGGCCATTCCATCAACTTGGGCACTGGTTTAAGTCTTGATGAGCGTGCCACAATTACACCCATCCTCACAAACAACACGGATCTCTTCGCTTGGTCAGCCGCTGACCTCCCTGGGGTAGACCCTAACGTCGCATCCCACAAGCTCTCGGTATACAAAGAAGCCCGCTATGTATCCCAGAAAAAACGCAAACTTGGTGAAGAACGCCGACAGGCAGCCAAGATAGAAGCCGAGAAGTTGCTGAGCGCAGGATTCATAGATGAAGCGCAGTACACCACCTGGCTTTCTAACGTCGTCTTGGTGAAGAAAGCCAATGGTAAATGGCGGATGTGCGTGGACTACACAGACCTAAACAAGGCGTGCCCTCGCGACGCCTACCCCCTACCCAACATCGACCGCCTCGTAGACGGCGCGGCAGGAAATAAAGTACTTAGCTTTTTGGATGCATACTCAGGTTATAACCAAATACCCATGGCCACAGCAGACATGCACAAGACCGCCTTCATCACAGATGATGCCAACTACTTCTACAGAGTCATGCCCTTTGGCCTCAAAAACGCTGGAGCAACCTACCAGCGGCTAATGGACAAAGTCTTCAGCCACCTCACAAGACACTGTGTCGAAGTCTACGTTGATGACATGGTCGTCAAGTCCCCAAGCCATCATCAACACGCTATAGATTTAGAGGCATTGCGCCAATACAACCTCCGCCTAAACCCCGAAAAGTGCGTATTCGGCGTAGACCGGGGTAAATTCCTCGGTTTCATGCTAACCCAGCGTGGCATAGAAGTTAACCCCGAAAAATGCAAGGCCATCATCGAGATGCGTAGCCCCACCACCGTCAAGGAAGTCCAGCGATTAATTGGCCGCCTCATGGCTATATCTCGCTTCCTACCAAAACTAGCAGAACAAACTCAACCCATAATTCAGCTCCTAAAGAAATCCGCCCGGTTCACGTGGACTGAAGATTGTGAACAAATCTTCCTCAAGCTCAAAGCATCCCTAACCTCACCTTCCATCCTTCACAAACCAGACATCAGCCAACCCCTGCTAGTATACATCACGACCACCGATCATACCGTAAGCGCTGCCCTTGTCCAAGAAGCAGAGGGCACCCAGCATCCCGTTTACTTTGTAAGCAGGACACTCCAAGATCCTGAAACCAGATACCAAATGGTAGAAAAACTAGCCCTATCTTTGGTCCACGTTGCACGCCGCCTACGCCCGTACTTCCAAAACCACACCATAATCGTCAAGACTGATTACCCAATCCAGAAAATACTGCAAAAACCGGATTTAGCCGGCCGCATGTCATCATGGGCCGTGGAACTCTCCGAATTTAACATCCGCTATGAACCACACGGCCCCATCAAAGCCCAATGTCTCTTGGACTTCGTCAACGACCTATAGCAAACACCTGCTGAGGACCAATGGACGCTTCATGTAGATGGTTCCTCAAACCCAAGGGGTGCCGGTGCCGGCATCGTACTGGAAGGCCCCAACGACATCCTAATTAAGAAATCCCTTCATTTCGCCTTCAAAACGTCGAATAATCAAGTCGAATACGAAGCTATCCTGGCCAGGCTCTCTCTAGCCCGTGAAGTCGGCGTCAAAAAGTTAACATGTAAAACCGACTCCAAACTCACAATAGGTCATCTGAACGACGAGTTCCAAATCAAGGACCCCATCCTCCAACAATATTACCATCTGGTCCGCGCAACCATCTAATCCGCCTTTGAACAAGTCCGCGTCGAACACATACCCAGAACCGACAATGTCAGAGCCGACATCCTTTCCAAATTAGCCAGTACCTGTAACATCCCTAGGGAATATTACTTAAAAATAAACATTAAAATAAATAATTTCATTAAATAATCATCTCGATAAAAATCCCAACGCGGGAAAATTTTATTTCATTAAATTAGCGCGCCAAAACTCATAACTAATTCATAATTCATTACAAGTTCCAAAATTTGCATTTAAAACATAAATTACAATTTAGTAAAACCCTAGCACTACTCCCATGCTAGCCCTCACTCCGCCATCTGGGCATCCTCAGCACCACCTGTATCAACATCTGCTCCCGTGTAACGAATTACACGATCATCGCCACACACAAACAGAAAGGGTGAGCTGAGAAAATAAAACAACAAACATAAAAATATAAGGTAGATCATTTACTCATCTTATCCATTAATTATAAATCTTGGCCAAGACCCTAACCCCAAGACTTAACAGTCTTCAATTCGTACAATTGGTTAGCCTTGGACTCGGGAATCTGATGCTCACACGAACCTGCCCGCTCGTGGTCCTGCCTCTACGAACCTCCCCGCTCGTAGTCCTGCTCTACGGACCTACCTGCCCGTAGTCCAACACATGTGATCCACCAGCCCCCGTACCTTCCCGCACGTGGCATCTCTCTACGTGAGCACGGAACATACGAACCTCCCCGCTCGTATCCCCACGTGAGAGTAACTTGATATGAACCTCCCCGCTCATATCATCACATGTCACACCATCCATGAACCTACCCGCTCATGGCACAGCATCTCCCGATCCAAGCAAGCATTATTGTCAATCAAAACAGCACCAGGAAGCAAAGATCAACAGCGTCTCCGCCTGGCTCCAGACCACACGTCGCCAGGCGAAAATGCTTCAGACCGCCTGGCGGTATTCACCTCCCGCCAGGCGCCAGCGTCCTCCCAGACCCCACTGTTTTCTCGTCACCGCCTGGCGGAGCACACCGTGCCGCCAGGCGCCTGCTCAGTGCAGACCCTCTTACGCTAAGGCTATCGCTTGGCGGTTTCGTTAGCCCGCCAGGCGCTATGCCAGAACAGTACCTCACTGGTTTTAGCATCTCAACTAATCTGTTGGTTACATACTCACTCTTATGGATCAATAAGGATTCCCCCCTGTAGTTAGTCTATCACAATCCTGGTTAATCAAATGTCTATACACTACCCAAACAAATCCATCTGTCTATCTTTTCCAAATAATAAGAACCTTGTCTAACAGTAAATCTCCATTCGTCCCACGAAATTAGCTAGAAGTCTAGTCCCTTACTTCACACCATCTCTGCTGCCATGATAACTAACCAATGCATAAACCCTCTTAGTACATTCTCAACTTCCTCATTTATTCTTAATGAGCATACCAAAAACATGAGTCCTATATTCGCTACCCAATTATAATTATCTCTACCACACTATCTATTTATATCAAGTCCCTTATCCTCATCGACATTTTCATCTCTTATCGAACATCAACAGTTTCACTCTTTCTCTCTTCACTCACCAATAATTACGTATAAATCAAATACCACAACTTTCCCCCCCTCCACGGCCATCCACTCACTGCACTTACACTGAGACTGCTCACATCATCGCCTGGCGGCTAGCAAGGCACCGCCAGGCGGCATACCAGATGCAGACCTCCTCACACATTTTTCTGCATCCTCCGCGATCTTAACTCTCTCCTCTTCTCCCACGATCACCCCACAGATTCATTCACGTCAGTTTTAGCACCCGTTCTGACCAATATCATGTTATACGTATTCCAAGTTCCCACTTACATCTTAATTAACCCAAACAACCCAAGGTTTACATTCATTTCTAGGTTTCCATCCAACTACCCATACACGAAAATCTAATATGATTATAAACATTCCAACATATCAATCCAGTACAACAACTTTTACATAAATACACATATACAATCACAGAACCTCAGTACTCGGTTACATTCATCCAAAATAGCATTAGAACCATCAAACAGCACTCGAACAGCGTGATGCCGCCTGGCAGAAACCCATCGCCGCCAGGCGATTCAAGCCAAATGAAGAATAGTGCTCATCTCTGATGAGCCGCCTGGCGGTAGGGATTGAACCGCCAGGCGGTTTCTGGGAAAAACCCAGAAACCCGATCAAACAGCGCGGAAAAATAGGTGGAAAGCATACAGTTCCAATCATCAAAGTACAGTACAACGCAAATGTATCTAAAACACTGAAAACAACTCCCCTTACCTGGATTCCTTGCTAAATTCGAGTAGATGTGCTTATCCTCTCACCAAACCTCCCTAGCCCTTGCTTTCTACTCCAACCTTTGCGTTTTTCAGCCCCAATACTTTACTTTATCAGTCCCAATTCTCAGAAAGACCTCTGCTTATGTGTACCACGAACCCTAAGTGTTATTTCCTCTCTTTTAACCCTTGCTCTCACTATCTCCCTCCCTTAATTGTTCATTTAGTGGCTTATACGAATTTTTAATAAAAAGAATAATACAAGGTTAACCAGTTTGTTTAATCAACCCTCTGTTTTCCAGCCCTTAAGTTGCCTCCCTCTTGGCTGCTAGGTTTCCAACCCTTCCACCTTCATGCACCAAAAATTTGGCAAAAGAAAAGTAATTTAGTTCTCAACAAGGTTTGAACCCACACTCATGCACATACCAAACCAAGGCCAAACCACTCAACCAACACATGTTTCATGCTAAATCCTACAATTTTAAGAGTTTAACATGATCCATACGAGTTCAATATATAATCACACAAAAACACAAAATTTAAATAACATCCAAGTGGCATACATAGGACTCGAACCCAAGTCCTCACACACAATAAAGTACTCTCAACCACTTGGGCTAGTACCTTCCCATGTCATAGCTCCTCGCATTTATTGCTTTAAACATTCTCATTATCCGTCCTAATTAAATAATTAATTAAATAATTATTTAATTTTCCCGGATCTTACAGTACCAAACTCAAAAACCGTAACCGGTCCTTGCTACAACAAACACTATCCACACCCTCCGTCACACACACTTGCCAAACGTTAGCCCACACCCCATCAAACAGTTTCACCCCCACCCAAAACACAAACTGGACCACCCCTTACATTCAGTACCTCAAAACCGGCAACGCCCCTGCCGACGCGGACAAAACTTGGCTGGCCAAGGCCGCCAGGTACACTATGGTGGGCAACGACCTTTACAAACGCGGATACGGCCAACCCCTACTTAAATGTGTCACGCCAGAGCAAGCCCAGTACGTCATTAAGGAACTACACGAAGGAATCTGTGGTTATCATTCAGGCGCGCGCACCATGGCCACAAGAATACTCAGAGCCGGGTACTTCTGGCCCACAATAGAGGCGGACTGCCAAGACTACGTCAAAAAATGCAAACCATGTCAGAAGCACGGCAACCTTATACATCAAAAACAAGAACAGCTACACCACATATTGTCCCCCTGGCCTTTCGCTAAATGGGGAATGGACATCCTAGGCCCCTTCACACCCGGCAAAGGACAGGTTAAGTTCCTAATCGTAGCCGTTGACTACTTCACCAAATGGATTGAAGCCAAGCCATTGACCACTATCACGGCCCAGCAAGTCCAGCAGTTTGTGTGGAAGGACATCATATGCAGATATGGTATACCGCATACCATCATAACAGATAACGGCCGACAATTCATTGACAAAGAGTTAGCAAAATTCTACACCGGCTTAGGCATCAAACATATCACAAGTTCTGTAGAACACCCACAGACCAATGGACAGGCGGAAGCGGCAAACAAAGTTATCCTCGTGGAGCTGCGTAAAAGATTGGATACCGCTAAAGGCCGATGGCCAGAAGAGTTAATTGAAGTACTATGGGCTTACAGATGCACCCCTCAATCATCTACAAATGAATCCCCCTTCAGCCTGGTCTACGGCGCAGACGCCATGATACCAGTAGAAATTGGCGAACCATCCCTGCGCCGAGAACTGTACGACCCAACTCACAACCACCAAAACATGACCTTACATCTCAACCTCCTTCCCGAACTCAGAGAGAAAGCCCAAATACGCAATCTCGCCGCCAAACAACGAGCTGCCAGGAAATATAACGCAAACATGCATCCACGATCGGTTGTCATTGGAGACCTAGTATGGAGAATGGCCAGCAGTGCTAGAAAGAAGGATGGCAAGTTCTCCGCCAATTGGGACGGCCCATACCGCATACGAGAAGACACAGGAGGTGGGGCTTATCGCCTGGAACAACTATCTGGGGAGGAAATCCCCAACACATGGAATGTATCCCATCTCAAGTTCTATTTCAGTTGAACATACACCATAAGCGGACTCATACTTGTAACCACGGGTGTACTCTTTTTCCTCACTTGGTCTTTTTTCCTAAGGAGGGTTTTGGCCAGGGAGGTTTTAACGAGGCACCCCCATCTGAATAAATAAAATGAGTGGTTCCCTACTTTATGACTCTATACTACTTTACTCGTGGATAATTCGTTTAAGTTCCCCACCCTTACCACAAGTAAGCGGCCTGGGTCGAACACCCCTTACTCGTGGTTAATTCGTTTAAGTTCCCCACCCTTACCACAAGTAAGCGGCCTTGGTCAAACACCTTTCACTCGTGGTCAATTCGTTTGAGTTCCCCACCCTTACCACAAGTAAGCGGCCTGGGTCGAACACCTATCACTCGTGGATAATTCGTTTGAGTTCCCCACCCTTACCACAAGTAAGCGGCCTGGGTCGAACACCTTTCACTCGTGGATAATTCGTTTAAGTTCCCCACCCTTACCACAAGTAAGCGGCCTGGGTCGAACACCCTTTACTCGTGGTTAATTCGTTTAAGTTCCCCACCCTTACCACAAGTAAGCGGCCTGGGTCGAACACCCTTTACTCGTGGTTAATTCGTTTAAGTTCCCCACCCTTACCACAAGTAAGCGGCCTGGGTCGAACACCCTTTACTCGTGGTTAATTCGTTTGAGTTCCCCACCCTTACCACAAGTCAGCGGCCTGGGTCGAACACCTTTCACTTAATTTGAAATCTTTTTAGTTCATCACCTCCCCCACACGTAAGCGGCCAAGATCGAGTACTCTAATTTAGCATACAAACGTCAACAATACTCCCATAAGAAGATACGCATATAACATATCACATACATAACATCAATATCCAACAAACACGCTCTTATCACATATGCTATCGTCAACAACCACAAAACATATATATCCACAATGTGCATCACATTAAAAACAAAGTTAAAATATTGTACGAGTTATTACAGACTTAGGATTTAATGCGAAATATAAAATCATAAAAACTACATCCTAAGCTGCATTGTTGTCATCACCCACCACGGTCGCGCCTACATCCTTCTCTTCCTCGGCCGCCTCATTCCCAACCTCTTCCCCACCCTCTTCATCTTCCCCTACCAACTTTCCGCCAACCACATCTTTGCCCACATCGAACCTCGAATCCAGGGCATCCACATCATTATAGAAGAAAGCCGCCTGCCGCAACCCCTTCTCGAAACCATTTATATGCTCCTGGATAACGCTGTTCTTCAAGTCATCCAACTCCCAAACAGCCCCGTCATATTTGTCCTTCAAGTCCTCATAGTCTTCCTCCAGTTCCCCTATACGCTTGTTCAGTTTCTCCTCGGAATCTAAACAACGCACCCTCCAGGACGCCAACCTTTTCCTCTCAGCCTCTCATCCTTCCTTCTCCTTCTCTAGCGCGGCCTTCTCCTCCGCAAGCTTGTCCACCTTACCCTGTAACTCCGCCACCTCCTTCACTTCCCTTCGGTAAAGGGACCCCACCCGTCGACCCAAGACTAATGCCTTGCTTCCAAATTCAACCATTGTCCTCACGATGTGATCAACCTCCATGTTATCGATAGAGTTCACAACAGTGTCTGGGAGGTTTATCGCGATGTCCTTCCTCACTGATATCTCGGGCAACTCAATCAGCCTGGCCTCCGGCAACTTCTCCCCACTAGCCGATCCAGCCCCACTACCTGACCCAAGGATAGCCGCCCTTATCTTCTTCACGTCCTTACCCTTCCCAGGTCGAGGCGGTAGCTCAGCTTTCCTCTTCGTTCCGCCATGTACATGAACTTCCACAACGGATTCCTGCAAATTGGGAACACCAACTTTCCCAGCCTCCTTGGCCTTGGCGGCCATCTCCTTCCTCAGCGATTGAAAGAGCGCCAAGTTCTTCTTACCAGATTGTGCCATATGCCCTGCAATAACATATCACAACTCGGATCAAAACAACTTAGCATCATTAACACAGCTTAAGTAATAAACAGATACCTTCAATATCTATTATCGGATGCACCGAATTATAAACCCTAACTAAGCCCTTAGTGGGCAATTTATCCACAAATCTCAACAACATCCCCACCACCTCCTTGTCTCCAGCCGACAACTCCTCTACACCCATGTCTTTGTAACGAGAAGGATTGTTGGTCCAGCTAAAAGGGAATTTGGTACTCCCATCCGCATTAAGAAAATGCGGCTCACCTCCCTCCTTCACTACGACCTTGAAGTACCCGTCTTTGAAGTGCTTGAAAGATTGGGAGAACGCATCCAACCTGCTAATGCTAGGACGACTGATTAATGAAAGCCAGGTAGCCGGCCTCCGGGGTCTGGTATCATAAAAATACAAGAATGCATAAGGGGAAGGCTCCAAGTACAACGACTCGCATAGGATGCGGAAGGCCTGTATGTAAGCCCAACTGTTAGGATGTAGCTGAGTAGGCGCCACATTCAATGCCCGCAGCACCCCCATAGTAAAGTCGTCGAAGGGTAGTCGTACGTGAAGCTGAGAAAAATGACACATGTACATATAAAAGAACTTCTCGGTAGCCCCTTCTTGCCCGTGGCATACACGGTCGATGGCGCTCACCCTTTCCAGCGAAACAATATCTCTGCTAACCCCCCTAGACATGACAGGTGTACAGTTTAGTCAAGACTTTAACAGGCGAGACCACCTAAACAGCGATGATTGGTCACGAACGTCAGCAGCCACCCATGCATAACCGCCCTTGGGCGGCCAGTTACTCTCCTCCACTTCTTCAGGAGGATCCTCTCGAACTTCCCTCACCACCTCCATCGGCATTCCGCTTGTGCCAACTCCAACACTCATACCTTCTCCGCCAAGCCGGTCATCCCTACTCCTATCCGACTCAGTACTTCGACTACTACTAGACGCAGATAACGATGTGCTATCGCTACTAGACATACCTGTTATCGTTTTAACGGAAAGATGGCGGCTGAATTTGGGAACTAGTCGGACAGTATGATGCGCAAAAGATCTCTGAAATCGAAACTCTCGCAAATGAACCAAGTAAACCCTCTGCTGCTTTCAAACCCATATTTATAGTCCACGATCCCAAACGACTAAAATTCTTCCCGCCAAAATAAAACCCATACCAATCGACACCATTTTTATGAAGGATAAAAACGACGGCGCCAAAAGTTAACGATGTGACCACCTGACACCATCGCACCTACCTTCTGACACCTGCAAGTCCTAAGCCTTAACACTGTTCACCACACTTAAAGGCTCGGGGACTGGTGTATCACACCTAGCCGGTTTTGCTAGTTCACCAACACATGTAATCCTTGACCGACAACCAATATCGGACAAGGCTGGGGGGCTGGTGTACCGTACCTAGCCGAACTCAATCAAGTAAACAATATACATACCAAAACCGCCTAGCATCTGGTACCCGGATACCATCGGCACAAAGCCATCTAGCCAGGTAGCCGGTCGAAACCGACTACTTGTCTAGAAGGTTAACCAACATCAATGCCCCGCCTTCAATAAGCCTCCAGGGCCTGTTTTGGGGCCCAGGCCCACTCATAGCCCAAGTTGGGGCCCAAGTCAAAACCCGACCCATGCAATGGTCAAACGTCATTAATATTCTATAAATACATGTGGACCCCATCATTTAAAGGTACGCATTCATTAATTGCTGATTTGACTCTTTGAGAGCTTTGACTTACTTGAGCTTCGGAGATTCTTCTGCAGGTAACCCCTCCTGGGTTCAAGCCGACATGTATCGAATGGGAAGAGGCCAACTGAAGAGATAACGGACTACAGGGTAGGGTGACACTCGTGCCTAACTTATCTTATTTGTCCTTCTGCAGGAACAATTGGCGTCCACCGTGGGGCACGAGACGAACACCTTTAGTACCCGTTTTTCTCTGAAGATGGTTTCTACCCGTAGCAAAGCTGGAGCTAGCAAGCAAGTGGATGCTGGTCCCTCTGGACCTTCCGGCATCACCCCTGACTTGGCCGCCATCTTAGACGACCAGGTGAAGATGCAACAGGAGCTTGCAGACCTGAAGAAGCGCAGTGCTGAAGAAATGGAAGCGCTTAAACAAGAAAACTCCCGCCTCAGGAGAAAGATTGAGGCTGACGCCAACCTGAAGGGAAAAGCCAAAGAGACTTCTGAAGCTGTGAAGTCTCCGGCCTTCCAACCTACAGAGGAAGAAAGTGAATACAACCCCACCCCCCACACCTTCACCTCCACCCAACAAACCCCCCTTACCACCACACACCCCCAACAATTCCCACCCGGTCACCCAGGACTTACAGCACCCTCAACCACCCACGTTCCCCACAACATACCCAATACTCTCCACACCGCATACGTCCCACCCTACAACCCCCCGTATCTTCCCACAACCCACATCCCTCCTCATAACATCACCTCCACCTTTCCCACCATGATCAACCACCCACCCCCACCCCACATCCTCCCCCCGCCCCAACCCAGACGCCGCCACCCATTCACAGATTTTATCGCTAACACCCCTCTCCCAATCCAATGGGAACCATTCAACCTTGACCGCTACACTGGCGAGACCGACCCCGATGAACACCTGAAAGTTTACATCACACACGTTGCTTTGTATACATCCCAAGACGCAATCTTCTGCAAAGCTTTCCCCACAACACTCAAAGGCCCCGCCCTAGAATGGTTCACCACCCTCCCACCCTACTCTATTGATAACTTTGACACCCTTTCCCACATGTTTTCCACACATTTCGCCGGCAGCCGCCCAGACCAAACCACCACCATGTCCTTACTGGGTATCAAACAGGAGCCCAATGAACCACTCAGAACATTCATCGATCGCTTCAGTAAAGCAGCCCTTCGTACACCACATCTTAACCAGGAAATGATACTTCAATGTATGACCCTCACCCTACAACCCGGACCCTTCGCCAACAATGTCTACCTCCACCCACCCACCTCCATGCACGAACTCAAGCTGCGCGCAGCTGACTACGTTCGCATGGAAGAAATGCAAACTCTTCACACCAAATTCTATAACGACTACGCTGCCAACACCTTCACTCCTAATCTCAACCCCACTCCCAATCCCATCTCACAACCTCACCCTCGCCCTGATACCCGACCACGTGAACCCCCCAACCACGTTTTACCAGATATGCTCCACTCACAGTAGCCCGCTCCCGCATCCTAGACGGGGCCCTCCAGGCTGACCTCCTCCCCCCACCACGCAAAACAACCACCCCCCCAACGCTGACATGACCAAGTATTGTCGATACCACCGCAATCACGGTCATACCACAGAAGAATGCAAAGCGCTCCAGGATAAGATCGAAGAACTGGTACGCGCCGGCCACTTTCGCCGCTTCATCCGCAGGGATGACCACGCCTCCTCCCGAACCCACCACCCTCCACGACACGACCACAGACGACAACCAAGCGGCGTTAACCACAATAACCACCCCACCCAACCCAATGACCAACAACCACAACCTGCCCACACCAACATCACCCCTGTCGATTCCCCCTTGCGAGGCACCATTAACACCATCTCTGGTGGTTTCGCAAGCGGAGGCTCCACCTCGTTGGCCAGAAAGAAACACCTCCGCCACATACAATCCATCAACCACATCACCCAATCCCATCATAGACGACGTATGCCCCCCATCGTGTTCACAGATGACGACTTCCACGGCCTCGACCACCAGTAAGACGACCCCATGGTCATCACAGTTGAAATCGAAAACTATGCCGTTAAAAAAGTCCTAGTGGATCAAGGCAGCTCAGTTGACATCCTCTACTGGACCACCTACCAAAAGTTACAAATCCCTGACACCGCTATGATACCATATGACGAGCCCATATACGGCTTTTCTGGCGAACAAGTATCTACCCGGGGCTACATAGACCTCCATACTGTCTTTCGGGAAGGAACCCAAACAAAAACAATCCCAATCCGCTTCCTCATAGTCGACGCACCCACATCCTACAACATACTCCTGGGTCGTCCTTCTCTCAACACCCTTGGTGCAGTCGTCTCCACCCCGCACTTGGCCATGAAGTTCCCAGCACCATCCGGTGACATCCTAACCATCCACTGTGACCAACGTTTGGCACGCGAATGCTACATGGCGAGCTTAAGGCCCCAACTCCCAATCCAATAGACAAACCACATCGAACGACCACCTAATTCACGCATCGCCTTATCCGGCGAGGACCTTGACCCTAGAATAGGCCGGGATGCCCGCCTCGAACCAGTCGAGGACACAACCTCCCTGGAACTCCCCAACGGCCATTCCATCAACTTGGGCACTGGTTTAAGTCTTGATGAGCGTGCCACAATTACACCCATCCTCACAAACAACACGGATCTCTTCGCTTGGTCAGCCGCTGACCTCCCTGGGGTAGACCCTAACGTCGCATCCCACAAGCTCTCGGTATACAAAGAAGCCCGCTATGTATCTCAGAAAAAACGCAAACTTGGTGAAGAACGCCGACAGGCAGCCAAGATAGAAGCCGAGAAGTTGTTGAGCGCAGGATTCATAGATGAAGCGCAGTACACCACCTGGCTTTCTAACGTCGTCTTGGTGAAGAAAGCCAATGGTAAATGGCGGATGTGCGTGGACTACACAGACCTAAACAAGGCGTGCCCTCGCGACGCCTACCCCCTACCCAACATCGACCGCCTCGTAGACGGCGCGGCAGGAAATAAAGTACTTAGCTTTTTGGATGCATACTCAGGTTATAACCAAATACCCATGGCCACAGCAGACATGCACAAGACCGCCTTCATCACAGATGATGCCAACTACTTCTACAGAGTCATGCCCTTTGGCCTCAAAAACGCTGGAGCAACCTACCAGCGGCTAATGGACAAAGTCTTCAGCCACCTCACAAGACACTGTGTCGAAGTCTACGTTGATGACATGGTCGTCAAGTCCCCAAGCCATCATCAACACGCTATAGATTTAGAGGCATTGCGCCAATACAACCTCCGCCTAAACCCCGAAAAGTGCGTATTCGGCGTAGACCGGGGTAAATTCCTCGGTTTCATGCTAACCCAGCGTGGCATAGAAGTTAACCCCGAAAAATGCAAGGCCATCATCGAGATGCGTAGCCCCACCACCGTCAAGGAAGTCCAGCGATTAATTGGCCGCCTCATGGCTATATCTCGCTTCCTACCAAAACTAGCAGAACAAACTCAACCCATAATTCAGCTCCTAAAGAAATCCGCCCGGTTCACGTGGACTGAAGATTGTGAACAAATCTTCCTCAAGCTCAAAGCATCCCTAACCTCACCTTCCATCCTTCACAAACCAGACATCAGCCAACCCCTGCTAGTATACATCACGACCACCGATCATACCGTAAGCGCTGCCCTTGTCCAAGAAGCAGAGGGCACCCAGCATCCCGTTTACTTTGTAAGCAGGACACTCCAAGATCCTGAAACCAGATACCAAATGGTAGAAAAACTAGCCCTATCTTTGGTCCACGTTGCACGCCGCCTACGCCCGTACTTCCAAAACCACACCATAATCGTCAAGACTGATTACCCAATCCAGAAAATACTGCAAAAACCGGATTTAGCCGGCCGCATGTCATCATGGGCCGTGGAACTCTCCGAATTTAACATCCGCTATGAACCACACGGCCCCATCAAAGCCCAATGTCTCTTGGACTTCGTCAACGACCTATAGCAAACACCTGCTGAGGACCAATGGACGCTTCATGTAGATGGTTCCTCAAACCCAAGGGGTGCCGGTGCCGGCATCGTACTGGAAGGCCCCAACGACATCCTAATTAAGAAATCCCTTCATTTCGCCTTCAAAACGTCGAATAATCAAGTCGAATACGAAGCTATCCTGGCCAGGCTCTCTCTAGCCCGTGAAGTCGGCGTCAAAAAGTTAACATGTAAAACCGACTCCAAACTCACAATAGGTCATCTGAACGACGAGTTCCAAATCAAGGACCCCATCCTCCAACAATATTACCATCTGGTCCGCGCAACCATCTAATCCGCCTTTGAACAAGTCCGCGTCGAACACATACCCAGAACCGACAATGTCAGAGCCGACATCCTTTCCAAATTAGCCAGTACCTGTAACATCCCTAGGGAATATTACTTAAAAATAAACATTAAAATAAATAATTTCATTAAATAATCATCTCGATAAAAATCCCAACGCGGGAAAATTTTATTTCATTAAATTAGCGCGCCAAAACTCATAACTAATTCATAATTCATTACAAGTTCCAAAATTTGCATTTAAAACATAAATTACAATTTAGTAAAACCCTAGCACTACTCCCATGCTAGCCCTCACTCCGCCATCTGGGCATCCTCAGCACCACCTGTATCAACATCTGCTCCCGTGTAACGAATTACACGATCATCGCCACACACAAACAGAAAGGGTGAGCTGAGAAAATAAAACAACAAACATAAAAATATAAGGTAGATCATTTACTCATCTTATCCATTAATTATAAATCTTGGCCAAGACCCTAACCCCAAGACTTAACAGTCTTCAATTCGTACAATTGGTTAGCCTTGGACTCGGGAATCTGATGCTCACACGAACCTGCCCGCTCGTGGTCCTGCCTCTACGAACCTCCCCGCTCGTAGTCCTGCTCTACGGACCTACCTGCCCGTAGTCCAACACATGTGATCCACCAGCCCCCGTACCTTCCCGCACGTGGCATCTCTCTACGTGAGCACGGAACATACGAACCTCCCCGCTCGTATCCCCACGTGAGAGTAACTTGATATGAACCTCCCCGCTCATATCATCACATGTCACACCATCCATGAACCTACCCGCTCATGGCACAGCATCTCCCGATCCAAGCAAGCATTATTGTCAATCAAAACAGCACCAGGAAGCAAAGATCAACAGCGTCTCCGCCTGGCTCCAGACCACACGTCGCCAGGCGAAAATGCTTCAGACCGCCTGGCGGTATTCACCTCCCGCCAGGCGCCAGCGTCCTCCCAGACCCCACTGTTTTCTCGTCACCGCCTGGCGGAGCACACCGTGCCGCCAGGCGCCTGCTCAGTGCAGACCCTCTTACGCTAAGGCTATCGCTTGGCGGTTTCGTTAGCCCGCCAGGCGCTATGCCAGAACAGTACCTCACTGGTTTTAGCATCTCAACTAATCTGTTGGTTACATACTCACTCTTATGGATCAATAAGGATTCCCCCCTGTAGTTAGTCTATCACAATCCTGGTTAATCAAATGTCTATACACTACCCAAACAAATCCATCTGTCTATCTTTTCCAAATAATAAGAACCTTGTCTAACAGTAAATCTCCATTCGTCCCACGAAATTAGCTAGAAGTCTAGTCCCTTACTTCACACCATCTCTGCTGCCATGATAACTAACCAATGCATAAACCCTCTTAGTACATTCTCAACTTCCTCATTTATTCTTAATGAGCATACCAAAAACATGAGTCCTATATTCGCTACCCAATTATAATTATCTCTACCACACTATCTATTTATATCAAGTCCCTTATCCTCATCGACATTTTCATCTCTTATCGAACATCAACAGTTTCACTCTTTCTCTCTTCACTCACCAATAATTACGTATAAATCAAATACCACAACTTTCCCCCCCTCCACGGCCATCCACTCACTGCACTTACACTGAGACTGCTCACATCATCGCCTGGCGGCTAGCAAGGCACCGCCAGGCGGCATACCAGATGCAGACCTCCTCACACATTTTTCTGCATCCTCCGCGATCTTAACTCTCTCCTCTTCTCCCACGATCACCCCACAGATTCATTCACGTCAGTTTTAGCACCCGTTCTGACCAATATCATGTTATACGTATTCCAAGTTCCCACTTACATCTTAATTAACCCAAACAACCCAAGGTTTACATTCATTTCTAGGTTTCCATCCAACTACCCATACACGAAAATCTAATATGATTATAAACATTCCAACATATCAATCCAGTACAACAACTTTTACATAAATACACATATACAATCACAGAACCTCAGTACTCGGTTACATTCATCCAAAATAGCATTAGAACCATCAAACAACACTCGAACAGCGTGATGCCGCCTGGCAGAAACCCATCGCCGCCAGGCGATTCAAGCCAAATGAAGAATAGTGCTCATCTCTGATGAGCCGCCTGGCGGTAGGGATTGAACCGCCAGGCGGTTTCTGGGAAAAACCCAGAAACCCGATCAAACAGCGCGGAAAAATAGGTGGAAAGCATACAGTTCCAATCATCAAAGTACAGTACAACGCAAATGTATCTAAAACACTGAAAACAACTCCCCTTACCTGGATTCCTTGCTAAATTCGAGTAGATGTGCTTATCCTCTCACCAAACCTCCCTAGCCCTTGCTTTCTACTCCAACCTTTGCGTTTTTCAGCCCCAATACTTTACTTTATCAGTCCCAATTCTCAGAAAGACCTCTGCTTATGTGTACCACGAACCCTAAGTGTTATTTCCTCTCTTTTAACCCTTGCTCTCACTATCTCCCTCCCTTAATTGTTCATTTAGTGGCTTATACGAATTTTTAATAAAAAGAATAATACAAGGTTAACCAGTTTGTTTAATCAACCCTCTGTTTTCCAGCCCTTAAGTTGCCTCCCTCTTGGCTGCTAGGTTTCCAACCCTTCCACCTTCATGCACCAAAAATTTGGCAAAAGAAAAGTAATTTAGTTCTCAACAAGGTTTGAACCCACACTCATGCACATACCAAACCAAGGCCAAACCACTCAACCAACACATGTTTCATGCTAAATCCTACAATTTTAAGAGTTTAACATGATCCATACGAGTTCAATATATAATCACACAAAAACACAAAATTTAAATAACATCCAAGTGGCATACATAGGACTCGAACCCAAGTCCTCACACACAATAAAGTACTCTCAACCACTTGGGCTAGTACCTTCCCATGTCATAGCTCCTCGCATTTATTGCTTTAAACATTCTCATTATCCGTCCTAATTAAATAATTAATTAAATAATTATTTAATTTTCCCGGATCTTACAGTACCAAACTCAAAAACCGTAACCGGTCCTTGCTACAACAAACACTATCCACACCCTCCGTCACACACACTTGCCAAACGTTAGCCCACACCCCATCAAACAGTTTCACCCCCACCCAAAACACAAACTGGACCACCCCTTACATTCAGTACCTCAAAACCGGCAACGCCCCTGCCGACGCGGACAAAACTTGGCTGGCCAAGGCCGCCAGGTACACTATGGTGGGCAACGACCTTTACAAACGCGGATACGGCCAACCCCTACTTAAATGTGTCACGCCAGAGCAAGCCCAGTACGTCATTAAGGAACTACACGAAGGAATCTGTGGTTATCATTCAGGCGCGCGCACCATGGCCACAAGAATACTCAGAGCCGGGTACTTCTGGCCCACAATAGAGGCGGACTGCCAAGACTACGTCAAAAAATGCAAACCATGTCAGAAGCACGGCAACCTTATACATCAAAAACAAGAACAGCTACACCACATATTGTCCCCCTGGCCTTTCGCTAAATGGGGAATGGACATCCTAGGCCCCTTCACACCCGGCAAAGGACAGGTTAAGTTCCTAATCGTAGCCGTTGACTACTTCACCAAATGGATTGAAGCCAAGCCATTGACCACTATCACGGCCCAGCAAGTCCAGCAGTTTGTGTGGAAGGACATCATATGCAGATATGGTATACCGCATACCATCATAACAGATAACGGCCGACAATTCATTGACAAAGAGTTAGCAAAATTCTACACCGGCTTAGGCATCAAACATATCACAAGTTCTGTAGAACACCCACAGACCAATGGGCAGGCGGAAGCAGCAAACAAAGTTATCCCCGTGGAGCTGCGTAAAAGATTGGATACCGCTAAAGGCCGATGGCCAGAAGAGTTAATTGAAGTACTATGGGCTTACAGATGCACCCCTCAATCATCAACAAATGAATCCCCCTTCAGCCTGGTCTACGGCGCAGACGCCATGATACCAGTAGAAATTGGCGAACCATCCCTGCACCGAGAACTGTACGACCCAACTCACAACCACCAAAACATGACCTTACATCTCAACCTCCTTCCCGAACTCAGAGAGAAAGCCCAAATACGCAATCTCGCTGCCAAACAACGAGCTGCCAGGAAATATAACGCAAACATGCATCCACGATCGTTTGTCATTGGAGACCTAGTATGGAGAATGGTCAGCAGTGCTAGAAAGAAGGATGGCAAGTTCTCCGCCAATTGGGACGACCCATACCGCATACGAGAAGACACAGGAGGTGGGGCTTATCGCCTGGAACAACTATTTGGGGAGGAAATCCCCAACACATGGAATGTATCCCATCTCAAGTTCTATTTCAGTTGAACATACACCATAAACGGACTCATACTTGTAACCACGGGTGTACTCTTTTTCCTCACTTGGTCTTTTTTCCTAAGGAGGGTTTTGGCCAGGGAGGTTTTAACGAGGCACCCCCATCTGAATAAATAAAATGAGTGGTTCCCTACTTTATGACTCTATACTACTTTACTCGTGGATAATTCGTTTAAGTTCCCCACCCTTACCACAAGTAAGCGGCCTGGGTCGAACACCCTTTACTCGTGGTTAATTCGTTTAAGTTCCCCACCCTTACCACAAGTAAGCGGCCTGGGTCGAACACCTTTACTCGTGGTCAATTCGTTTGAGTTCCCCACCCTTACCACAAGTAAGCGGCCTGGGTCGAACACCTATCACTCGTGGATAATTCGTTTGAGTTCCCCACCCTTACCACAAGTAAGCGGCCTGGGTCGAACACCTTTCACTCGTGGATAATTCGTTTAAGTTCCCCACCCTTACCACAAGTAAGCGGCCTGGGTCGAACACCCTTTACTCGTGGTTAATTCGTTTAAGTTCCCCACCCTTACCACAAGTAAGCGGCCTGGGTCGAACACCCTTTACTCGTGGTTAATTCGTTTAAGTTCCCCACCCTTACCACAAGTAAGCGGCCTGGGTCGAACACCCTTTACTCGTGGTTAATTCGTTTGAGTTCCCCACCCTTACCACAAGTCAGCGGCCTGGGTCGAACACCTTTCACTTAATTTGAAATCTTTTTAGTTCATCACCTCCCCCACACGTAAGCGGCCAAGATCGAGTACTCTAATTTAGCATACAAACGTCAACAATACTCCCATAAGAAGATACGCATATAACATATCACATACATAACATCAATATCCAACAAACGCGCTCTTATCACATATGCTATCGTCAACAACCACAAAACATATATATCCACAATGTGCATCACATTAAAAACAAAGTTAAAATATTGTACGAGTTATTACAGACTTAGGATTTAATGCGAAATATAAAATCATAAAAACTACATCCTAAGCTGCATTGTTGTCATCACCCACCACGGTCGCGCCCACATCCTTCTCTTCCTCGGCCGCCTCATTCCCAACCTCTTCCCCACCCTCTTCATCTTCCCCTACCAACTTTCCGCCAACCACATCTTTGTCCACATCGAACCTCGAATCCAGGGCATCCACATCATTATAGAAGAAAGCCGCCTGCCGCAACCCCTTCTCGAAACCATTTATATGCTCCTGGATAACGCTGTTCTTCAAGTCATCCAACTCCCCAACAGCCCCGTCATATTTGTCCTTCAAGTCCTCATAGTCTTCCTCCAGCTCCCCTATACGCTTGTTCAGTTTCTCCTCGGAATCTAAACAACGCACCCTCCAGGACGCCAACCTTTTCCTCTCAGCCTCCCATCCTTCCTTCTCCTTCTCTAGCGCGGCCTTCTCCTCCGCAAGCTTGTCCACCTTACCCTGTAACTCCGCCACCTCCTTCACTTCCCTTCGGTAAAGGGACCCCACCCGTCGACCCAAGACTAATGCCTTGCTTCCAAATTCAACCATTGTCCTCACGATGTGATCAACCTCCATGTTATCGATAGAGTTCACAACAGTGTCCGGGAGGTTTATCGCGATGTCCTTCCTCATTGATATCTCGGGCAACTCAATCAGCCCGGCCTCCGGCAACTTCTCCCCACTAGCCGATCCAGCCCTACTACCTGACCCAAGGATAGCCGCCCTTATCTTCTTCACGTCCTTACCCTTCCCAGGTCGAGGCGGTAGCTCAGCTTTCCTCTTCGTTCCGCCATGTACATGAACTTCCACAACGGATTCCTGCAAATTGGGAACACCAACTTTCCCAGCCTCCTTGGCCTTGGCGGCCATCTCCTTCCTCAGCGATTGAAAGAGCGCCAAGTTCTTCTTACCAGATTGTGCCATATGCCCTGCAATAACATATCACAACTCGGATCAAAACAACTTAGCATCATTAACATAGCTTAAGTAATAAACAGATACCTTCAATATCTATTATCGGATGCACCGAATTATAAACCCTAACTAAGCCCTTAGTGGGCAATTTATCCACAAATCTCAACAACATCCCCACCACCTCCTTGTCTCCAGCCGACAACTCCTCTACACCCATGTCTTTGTAACGAGAAGGATTGTTGGTCCAGCTAAAAGGGAATTTGGTACTCCCATCCGCATTAAGAAAATGCGGCTCACCTCCCTCCTTCACTACGACCTTGAAGTACCCGTCTTTGAAGTGCTTGAAAGATTGGGAGAACGCATCCAACCTGCTAATGCTAGGACGACTGATTAATGAAAGCCAGGTAGCCGGCCTCCGGGGTCTGGTATCATAAAAATACAAGAATGCATAAGGGGAAGGCTCCAAGTACAACGACTCGCATAGGATGCGGAAGGCCTGTAAGTAAGCCCAACTGTTAGGATGTAGCTGAGTAGGCGCCACATTCAATGCCCGCAGCACCCCCATAGTAAAGTCGTCGAAGGGTAGTCGTACGTGAAGCTGAGAAAAATGACACATGTACATATAAAAGAACTTCTCGGTAGCCCCTTCTTGCCCGTGGCATACACGGTCGATGGCGCTCACCCTTTCCAGCGAAACAATATCTCTGCTAACCCCCCTAGACATGACAGGTGTACAGTTTAGCCAAGACTTTAACAGGCGAGACCACCTAAACAGCGATGATTGGTCACGAACGTCAGCAGCCACCCATGCATAACCGCCCTTGGGCGGCCAGTTACTCTCCTCCACTTCTTCAGGAGGATCCTCTCGAACTTCCCTCACCACCTCCATCGGCATTCCGCTTGTGCCAACTCCAACACTCATACCTTCTCCGCCAAGCCGGTCATCCCTACTCCTATCCGACTCAGTACTTCGACTACTACTAGACGCAGATAACGATGTGCTATCGCTACTAGACATACCTGTTATCGTTTTAACGGAAAGATGGCGGCTGAATTTGGGAACTAGTCGGACAGTATGATGCGCAAAAGATCTCTGAAATCGAAACTCTCGCAAATGAACCAAGTAAACCCTCCGCTGCTTTCAAACCCATATTTATAGTCCACGATCCCAAACGACTAAAATTCTTCCCGCCAAAATAAAACCCATACCAATCGACACCATTTTTATGAAGGATAAAAACGACGGCGCCAAAAGTTAACGATGTGACCACCTGACACCATCGCACCTACCTTCTGACACCTGCAAGTCCTAAGCCTTAACACTGTTCACCACACTTAAAGGCTCGGGGACTGGTGTATCACACCTAGCCGGTTTTGCTAGTTCACCAACACATGTAATCCTTGACCGACAACCAATATCGGACAAGGCTGGGGGGCTGGTGTACCGTACCTAGCCGAACTCAATCAAGTAAACAATATACATACCAAAACCGCCTAGCATCTGGTACCCGGATACCATCGGCACAAAGCCATCTATCCAGGTAGCCGGTCGAAACCGACTACTTGTCTAGAAGGTTAACCAACATCAATGCCCCGCCTTCAATAAGCCTCCAGGGCCTGTTTTGGGGCCTAGGCCCACTCATAGCCCAAGTTGGGGCCCAAGTCAAAACCCGGCCCATGCAATGGTCAAACGTCATTAATATTCTATAAATACACGTGGACCCCATCATTTAAAGGTACGCATTCATTAATTGCTGATTTGACTCTTTGAGAGCTTTGACTTACTTGAGCTTCGGAGATTCTTCTGCAGGTAACCCCTCCTGGGTTCAAGCCGACATGTATCAAATGGGAAGAGGCCAACTGAAGAGATAACGGACTACAGGGTAGGGTGACACTCGTGCCTAACTTATCTTATTTGTCCTTCTGCAGGAACATTAACTATCCCAGTGTAAAAGACACAAAAAAGTTAAGCTTGTCTTAAATAATAGAACCATATTACCATTTCTGTGTTTTAAGTTGGTAAGAAAACTCACCTGTTTCATTATAGCGCCATGAATGCTACTCATGCATCGCACTATGTTGCAACTAACTCTGTCATATTGTTATCAAATTATATATCATTCAAAAGATACATATTGCAAAGCTTTTTTTTTTTAATGTTTACAAAATGATTTCGTCTCTCAATAAAGTCTTTTTACATTGTAAGAAACCAAAAACTTAAAAAAAAAACTAAAAATCATATAAAAAGTTTGGATAAATTAGTTTATGAATAAATTAATTTTAACTATAGAAAAATTCATTTTGTTTATTTATTTGTCCTTATTTTTTTAGAAATTTTATGAATAACTTAATGTAATCGATCATATCTTAATTATTGATGGATATATCTCTGTTATTTTCAACTATAATTTTCCTTCGTTGATGCTTATATACTAGCAAAATCAAAAGCATGGTCATGTCGAGTAATATGTTATTTGTACCGTACCTAGCTGAACTCAATCAAGTAAACAATATACATACCAAAACCGCCTAGCATCTGGTACCCGGATACCATCGGCACAAAGCCATCTAGCCAGGTAGCCGGTCGAAACCGACTACTTGTCTAGAAGGTTAACCAACATCAATGCCCCGCCTTCAATAAGCCTCCAGGGCCTGTTTTGTGGCCCAAGCCCACTCATGGCCCAAGTTGGGGCCCAAGTCAAAACCCGGCCCATGCAATGGTCAAACGTCATTAATATTCTATAGATACACGTGGACCCCATCATTTAAAGGTACGCATTCATTAATTGCTGATTTGACTCTTTGAGAGCTTTGACTTACTTGAGCTTCGGAGATTCTTCTGCAGGTAACCCCTCTTGGGTTCAAGCCGACATGTATCGAATGGGAAGATGCCAACTAAAGAGATAACGGACTACAGGGTAGGGTGACACTCGTGCCTAACTTATCTTATTTGTCCTTCTGCAGGAACAATAATAATAATAATAATAATAATAATAATAATAATAATAATAATAATAATAATAATAATAATAATAGTGTAGAGAGTATGGATTGAATCTCATAGTTGAGTATGATTAAATTTTGAGTCAATATTCCCTCTAGTTGAGCATTGTATTTACGAATGACAAAAATATTCGTGTTTGCAAGTGTTCGTGAATAAAATTTGTGGCAGATAGTTAGTATCTGTAGTATCTATTACCCGCAGGTAAGAGTAACAAATATTTCAATTTATGAACGGGTTGGACGCGAGTATCATATTATTCGTATCGTAGCTATCCCTTCCCAGAAAAAAAATTAAAATTAAAATTTAATTTATATTTTATTAAGTTAAATTTAATTAAAATTAAATTTTAATGGGTTAAATATGTTTTTAGTCCCTCAAGTTTCAGTGAATTTTGAAATTAGTCCCTCATTAAAACTTTATACCAATTTAGTCCTTTATCTTTCAAAATGCGTGAATTTAGTCATTTTAATCAAATTTTGTTAAGTTTATCTGACATTTCAAGCACATTTCATGATAGTATTTAAGTTAATATTGAAGAAAAAATGTGTCAAAAAGTGTAAATAATTTAAATACTATCATGAAATACGCTTGAAACGTCAGATAAACTTAACAAAATTTGATTAAAAGGATTAAATTCACACATTTTGAAAGATGAAGGACTAAATTGGTCAAAAGTTTTGATGAGGGACTAATTCCAAATTTCGCTGAAACTTGAGGGACCAAAAACATATTTAACCCAATTTTAATTTATATTTTATTCGGTTAAATTGAAATTTAATTTATATTTAATTTTATATATCTTTTGTAAATTTATTTAAATTTTATTTTAAAAATTTATAAAATATATTTTTTTATATATATACATATATGGGTTTTAAAAAATCCACTAGTATTTTTTAAATGGATATCCGACGTATAACGAGTGAATTGTTTTGTTGCGGTTCAAGTAGCGGGTAGGCGATATTCATGCTTGACCAGACCCATTGTCATCCCTAGTTTTATTTATAAATTTCCTTGATTATGTTAAAACAATTACTTGAATATATAATCAACTGTTATATCGTAATAGCTTAGAGATATTAGATAATTAATTATTATATCATAATATTTTGAAGATATAATAAAATATGTTAAAAGTTATTATATCATAAGATATTAACTCTACATATTTTGGATGTATGTACAATAATTAGAAACAATTTGAAAAAATAACTACTAGTTATGAGTTAAGAGAAAAATCACATAATTTGAAAAAATAAAAATGAAAAAAAGAGGCAAATTGTTTTCAAACATATCTTATAAATAATAAGGACTAAGGAAAGAGTCACCAATACTTTTGTTTTGGGTTAAATATGTTTTTAGTTTTTGAAGTTTGATACAATTGAAATTCGTCCCGGTCCAAAAATTTAATATATTTTGGTCCTTAAACTTTATAAATGAATGAATATAGTCCTTTTAACTCAAATACATTAAATTATTTTTACCTGTAGAACACATCTCTCAGTAGATATTGAAGTGAGAATGTAGATATAAACAACTCAAATACTAGACCCATTAAAAAAAATCTAACGTAATTGGATTAAAAAGGCTACTTCTATTCTTTTATAAAGTTTAATGACTAAAATTTTTCAAAATTTCAAATATAGACAAATTTCAATTTCACCTCAAAGTTCAAGAACTAAAAAATGCAACTTTTTTTTTTTTTCTTTCTACTCCTGTTTCTATTTCGATGGAAAAGGGGGAAAATGTTTTTTGATCATTGCTTGCATGTTTACCACGTGCCATCCAATATAAATGCTGCCATTAATACATTCATAAATACAAAACGATGCTGCAATTAACACTTTATTAATTACTCCCTCGGTTTTCTTTAACTGTCAGGATAGGAGACTTTTTTATCTATTGTTTATAAAGTTTTGATGTTACATTTTTTATTTTATCAGTAATTATATTCTGATTTTTTTTGAAAATATCAAATATAATTAAATTATGGTGAATAATTCTCAATTAATAAAAAATATTTAATAATAAAAAAATACTATCAAAAGAACTTAAAAAATTTATTATAAATATAAAAGTTAATGTTTTTATTAATTTATCTAAAGAAATCTTAAATGACACTTAAAAAAAAGGATCAACGGAGTATATAATATTAATGTCATTAACACTTTCATAAATTGAAAACTTGTGAATGAAAATTCACATAAATTATTTCTGCTTCTCCCATCTGGCTCTGCACTTCCTTGCCCCCATATATAAACCAATCTCCTTCCGTTTATAAGATTTTGATATTATTATACATTCTAGTCAAGGAGAAAAAAAAATACAATATTTAATGAAATTTAATTGATGTATATTTGAAGTGAGAAGTTAAAAGATCTTAATGAATAAAGGAAATCTCAGTTTCAATCCGGATTTTATTCTCTACCCTAATTAGTAAAACCCATGTTAAAAGAAATTAACATAACAACCACACTCAATGAATATAATTATAACACAAGTAGACCAATGATGTCACATCATGAAATGCTGACAGAGAAGCAACAAAGTAATAAGGTTTAAAAATGGAAAAGAGAAGAAAAAAATAAAAAACACACATGATTGTTCCACGCAGGTTCCTGTAATTTTGGCACCCTACGAACACAACCCATCATCATCATCATATACGTCTCAACATTAATTCACTTTTTAATTATGTTTGAACAACCAATTTCGTTAAGTCCTTCCAATAAAAATAAACTAAACTAATTTTAACTTAAAAAATAAAGTTTTTCAATTTTCTTTTATTTTTCTCTGGTAAAAAAGAACTTTGAAAAGAAAAGTCGCCTAACTTACCTTTGTCATATTGCGATGTAATTTTCTTTAGGCGATCTAACCCTCGCCTAACACCATTCAATTAATGAAACTCATTCACAAAAACATAGTGATTGCAAATCATCACACATGACACAAATAACCCACTATAAAATCAACGGCCCCTCTTCCCCCACACACACTTCACCATCTTTCCTTTTCATTTTTCATCCTTAAGGAATTGAAAAGGAAGAAGAAGATGAGTTCTGTGTGCATATCAAACTGTGTAAGCGACGCACGTGATCCACGTGTGCCGGTGCGTGCGACGTACGTGAATCTCTACAAGTGGCCGGAATCGGACGCGGAGTTTGTGCGTAGAAGGGGTTCGCACGTGTGTGGGCACCCCAGGGTGGTGGACAGCGTCTCGTGCAGACAAATGTACCTACGAAGCTACAAATTTTCGAGGAAAGAGACGGTGCCGGAAAAAACCCAGAAATGTTTCGGAAAAGTTAAGGAGAGAGTGAAGGGAAGGTCTCATCACAAGGGTAATGGGTTTGTGAGGAGAAGGAAGTGTTTGGTTTGGAGAAAAATGAGGGAAATCTCATGCGCGGCTTTCTTTAAAATTTTCCGTAGGTTCTTGTCTTGCAGCGCTAGTGTAGATGTTCTCCAAACAAAATCTTGACTTCCATACATTATTCTCGTTAATTTAAGGTTTCAATTTTCAATTCAACCGCCAAATTCCGTTTATGTGCATTATTATTTTTCTTTTCGTTTTTTTTTTTTTTTTGAGTTGGTTTTGTGAATGTGAGTAGGGAATTGATGTTTAGGGTAATGTCTCCATCTATCTGTATATATATTTTTTTATTTGTATGTTTTAAAAGATTTTGTTTGGAGTTTATCTTCTAGTTTCTTGGCTTCTCTTGCATACGTTTTTCTTTTCCGAGCTCTTCCATTTTGGAAGCCAGCTCTACTTCATTGACAATGTAGTCACTGAAAATGATTTAAGGGTTTGAGATATTTAAAACCACTTTTAAAAATAAGATATTTTTCTAGATATTTTTTCTTGAAAGTCTAAAATAATTAGTATAAAAAAATATTTTGATGTTTATTTTAGGAATATTAGGTTTTTTCTTCTTGTAAGAGTTTTATTTAGGATTAAATATGGTCTTGGTCCCTTAACTTTCAGTTAATTTTGGAATTAGTCCATTTTGAAACTTTGGACTAATATTTACTCTTTCATTTTTCGAAATACTTGGATTTTGTCCTTTTAATCAAATTTTGTTAAGTTTATTTGACATTTCAAACATGTTTCATGATAGAATTTGACTTAAAATTAAAGCAAAAATGTATCAAACACTATAAATAACTCAGATACAATCTTGAAATACGTACGAAACATCAAATAAACCTAACAAAATTAATTAAAAGGACTAAATTTACGTATTTCAAAAAATGAAATACTAAATTGGTCCAAAGTTTCGAAATAGACTAATTTCAAAATTTACGACAAAAAACTTATTTAACTTTTTTATTTACTTGAACCTTAAGGTGGCTCTGACTTGTCTTTAACCTGTTTTTAGTATCCGTTGAAGTTTACTGAAAATTATAACATTATATTGCTAAAATTCATGAGTCAACTATATGCTATTTTATAATTTTTAACGGGTTTCAATTAATGATAAATGATGCGTTATAACTTATTTGTGATTTGGAACAACGAAGAACGGATAATGATAAGTGAATTAATTAATTACGGATAACAGGTTTGCATTGCATCTGTGTTATCATCATTGATAAATGAAACTAAGGCGATGTTTGCCGGAAAATAGTAAACTTATATTGGAACTTGAAAGCTTTTTACTGATGATTAAAATTTTTAAATTTATGAGAAGAGTAGTAATATGGGCTAAATAAGGTATAATTATAAGGTATAATTAATAATAATTGATTTCATTATTTTTATATTAAAAACTGAAATAATTAACTCTATTTAACGAAATAATATAAATTTATATAACATATTTTATAAAAATAAACATATTCTTTATAATGTCTGAACAATAACTCTATGATAAAATATAATTATTTTGAAACTTCTACAATCTCTACTAAAAAAATAACAAAAACAAAGACATTTCCTGACATCAACAAATGCAAATTTAAATCTAATGTTTCACTTTAAAGTTTTTTAGATAATTTTTTTAACTTTTTATATGTTTAACACTATTTTTTATTAATTTTTTTTGTTAATTTAATTTTTTTACCTTTAATTATATTTTAATTTTTAGAAATAGTTATTTTATTATTTAATTATTTTTAACTTTTTATTAGGAGCATTGAATAAAATGTTAGACACAGTTGTATAACACAGACTTTTTGTCATTTAAAAAAAATAAAATTACATTAATGGTTATTAAGTCAAAATTCATTTAATATCGTATTTAATTATATTTTTTTTATAAAATTCAATATATATAATTATTCTTTACCGTGTTTGGCACCGGTTAGCAGGACTCAACTTATAATTATGAAAAGGATAATGCTAATTAGTGTCCCTTAGGGCACTCCTTAAGTAATAATTAATGCGCACTGATTTTATTATTTTTATATTGAAAGATGAAATAATTAAGTCCATTAATTAAAATAATATAAATGCATATAATAGATTTTATAAAAACAAAATTGTCCTTTGAAAATTGTAAACAACTCTGATACAAAATAAACACATTGGAATTTTTAAGGTATCTACTGTAAGGCCCATGAAAATCCACCTTATTTTTCTGCCCTAAGATTAGTAGGCCTAAGGCCGGCCCAACGCATAAAGTTCTCAGGTCTGCCCTAATTCCACACTCATCCTCACTCTTGCAGAAATCAGCAGCCGTCACCCCTTCCGCACTAGAGCTCTGCTAGGGTTTGTCCTTGTCTTGAACCAGTTCGTCCCAAGAGCTCAACTAACGATTCCTACCCCATGTAAGTAACTCTAAACTTATTGTACTTACCTCCTAAAACTTTACTTTCGTTTTCCACCGATTAAAGTCCGAAAATAATCGTGTCCTCCGCTGTTCCGCCAGTTCTTAGGTCCATCACTCGAACTGCCGTGCTCCAAGGTCCCGCGTCGAAGTTCTGTTAAGCCGCTTTCCAGGTACGGGAAGTTAGGGTTTCAGCTAGGTTGTTTGTTTTCTGTCGTTCCTTGAGTTTCTGAGCTGTTTGCATGGATTAAATCGTTGTTCTGGATGTGTGGGTTGTTTTGTATGTTTGGTTGGACGAAATGATGGATCTGTTGCAGGTGAACCAGGGCGAGAACTGTTAATCTCGCCCAGGCGAGTCGGGCTCGCCTAAGCGAGTCTGACGAAGGCTCGCCACCCCACTTTTCGCGATAAGTCGCCCAGGCGACTTGCTCAGCTTTTGAGCGAGCGAACCACTTGCCCAGGCGAGAGGGATCTCGCCTAAGCGAGATCCCGCAGTGGTTCCTGTTTCCTGGTTTCGAGCCCTCGCTTGAGTGGAGGGGGACTCGCCTGAGCGAGACTGCCTCGCCTGAGCGAGATCCCTCTGCCTGAGCGAGGTGTTGGGCGAGACAGCGTAGTGGCTGGCTGTTTGTTTGTCCCTAAATGATCTGTCTTGGTTGAGTATGATGGTATGATGAGTGATATATGTATATATAATGGGGCATGAGGTATGTTTGGCATGATTCATGAATTGCGTACGATGGTTTGGGTATGTTATTGGCATGTGAAATGAATGAGAGGTTTGGTACTAAAGGAACCTGGTATTAATGTGAGACGAAGCCCTAGACTCATTGGGGTGGTGATGATCAGAGGCATAGATTTGAGATGTGATGCAGATGAGGAATTGATTTCAAGGGTTGATATGAAATTGTAAAGTATGATTTAATATTCTCTTATTGCTGAATTATGAATGATTGGTCCATGTCAGCGTGTAATTCCTTGAGGTCTCTAGGTGGGACCTCTGGGGTTGCGCTTCAGTGGTCGGGACGTAATTCCATGGCCCCTGTTAGTGGGTGCCCATGGTGGTGCCCCATCTGTATAACTAGGTAAGGATTCAAGGTAAGGACTGCATCCTGACACTCTAAGGGGCCAGTTAGTCTCACTTAGAGCAGACTGACTCCTGTGGTGAGAGTAGCAGGAGGCCTGAAATTCATTTAGGGCTAACCTTGTGGTGAGGGAGATTTGATTTATCGTAACACTTGTAACACATAGCTCGGAGATGAGCAGCTCAGAGTTGAGCAGGGATATTCACCACAAGTGCAAGCATCCGCTGAATCCGACCAAGTTATACGTATCCGGATGAGTCGAGTCGAGTCGTAGTGTATTGAATGAAGAGTCATAACATGTTTGGTTGCTATGTGGATATGAGATGATAAAAATATATTTGACTGCATGATGAATATGTTGTTGGCTCTAGCTTACCCGTTTTGTTGCATGGTTGTGATGTATGTGGCTGTTCTCTTTTGCGATGATCATCAACTTGGTTGATGGGAGCAGATGGGCGAGGTTCTCATGGGCAACAAGGGAATGGCGACTCCGCTACTTAGCCATCTGGGCTGGATCTCACACTTCTTTCTTTCGTGTTTTCTTTAGGGCTATGGCCCCTGTATTCGTGGTTTTTAGATTGTAACTTTTAGTTAAACAGCTATCCTACTTTTGTTGGCATCGTGGTGTGCCTAGTTTTGTAGGGGTGATGTTGGGAACCCCAGGACTGCGTTGTTATGCTATCTTATGTGTGGCGTTTCCTTTAATTGCGTTTATAAATTAAATGGGACGTTACATCTACTAAAAGCTTAGGTAATTAAATTTTTTTATATTGCTAAATTTATTATTTATAATTAATAATTTAAGATATTGAAATATTATTTTTTTTAATACAGGAGATTTTGTTAAGTTAACATAAATGTTGCACAAGGTTATCAAGTTAGAGAAAAGAAATTTAATGAAGGCTCAAATTGATACTTTATTTTTATTTTTTGTAAACTTTTAAGATGTTTACCACTATTTTTTGTTGGTTTTTATATTAATTTCAACATTTTTATGTTGGTTTAATCATGCTCTTGGTCCCCATTTTGGAGGCAAAATATCAATTTGGTACTCTTATTTATAGAAGTCTCAATTTGGTCCATTTTTTTGTTAAAATGTCTCAAATGTGCCCTTTCTATTAAGTTAGACTAGACGCCGTTAATTGAACAATGACATGACAAGGTTGATCAGCGGTGGAACTGTGACACAAAACAGTGACGTGGAAGGGGAATTTTCTTTTAAAAAAATAACAGTGAAATTAAATTAGAATTAGGGTTTTAAAAGGCAGGAGAAATTGGGGATTGAAAAAATTTGTTGATCTCTACCTTTTCCATCCACGAATCTGGTTGCAAGAATGAAGTCGGACCACTGTAGATCCATTGCAACACTAGCAGCACCTTGAAATCAATCTGTGCAAATCTCTATCAACCATGGACCAGCAACACCTTCGCTCAAATCGCTGCAACCATGGCTCTCGAAAGAGAAACCACTACTGACTCATCACCTCTTGTTTGAGACGTTGGTGAAGATGAAGAGGATGGTGGTGGCGATTCAAAGTACTCTTCTTTCACAGGGTACAAATAGTTCATTTTGAAAATTAAACAATTTTGATATGTACCCGATGTGTTAATTCAATGCGCCCTTGGCTTCAGGTTAATGTTTGTGAAGTTGTTCATATGTAGAATTTATTAATGAATTTGAGAGGAATTTGACATGAAGCAAAGAAGAAAAATAGGAGTGGAAAAAACATGGAAACAGAGAAGAATAAAAGAAGTAAATAAAGAAGGAGAAGAAGAGAGAAAGTGCAGATTAGAAATGAGAGAAAAGTGGAGAAAAGTGAAGATTTGGAGAAAGGTGATGAAGTGTTTTGAGGGTTTATGTAGGGAGAGATTAACAGTGGAGTATATCAGAAAAATAAAATTATTATGCATAAACAATTAAAAACATTAGCATACCACAAACATTTTCCCCAGATTCCCCAATTTAGTACGCAGAGAGAGGGGGAGGGAGAGAAATGTGTGATGGAGGTTGGAGGAAACCCTAATTCTAATTTAATTTCACTATTATTTAAAAAAAATCCCCTTCCACGTCACTGTTCCTTGTCACAGTTTCACCATTGGTCAACATTGCCACGTCACTATTCAGTTAACAGCGTCTAGTCCAACTTAACAGAAAGGGCACATTTGAGTCATTTTAACAAAAAAAGGGACCAAATTGAGACTTCTATAAATAAGGGTACTAAATTGAGATTTTGCCTCTAAAATGGGGACCAAGGACATGATTAAACCTTTTTATGTTTAATGAGATTTTAATTTTTATCAACATTAAAATATAGTTATTTTATTATTTAATTGTTTTTTAACTTTTATGGGTGAACACTAAATAAAATATTAAAAGCAGTTGTACAAAACTTTAGGTTAGATTTTATTTATTATCACAATTAACTATGAACTTTTACAAGATTCAATTAAGGTGAGCAGTCAGTGTACTTCAAGGATGATGATGATATTGATGAAATCATGGCAAAATCAATAGTTAAGGAGTCAATGCTTACAACCTGGATGGAGTGCAACAAAAAATATTCTAATACAAGGAATTGAACATATCCACAATTTGTATCTAAGTATGTTTATAATAAGAATCAAAGATGTTGGAAACCAAGATAAGGGCAACACCATTGGAAGACTTATCTGGGTTCCACCAACAACTGGTGAACTTTTCTACTTAAGGAGGATGCTAACAATAGTAAAAGGTCCACTATCATATGTATATCTTCGCATTGTTGACAACATAACATATCCTACATTTAGAGAAGCATGTGAAGCTTGTGGATTTTTAGCAGAGGATACCAAATATGTCGATGCTATTAAGGAAGCCAAAGATTGGGGATCGAGACACTTCTTAAGGAAATTATTTGTAACTATCCTCATGTCAAATAGTGTCTTAAAACCTGAAGAGTTGTGGAGTAAAACATGAGAATGGTTGTCTGATGGAATATTATATAACGAAAGGATTATTGCTATAAATCAAGGTATAATCAATTAAACCATATAAAATCTATGTTTCATATTTAAAGTAAATTAACTTAATTTTTTTGTTGCAGAACTAAATCTCAATATTGAAACTCTTCAAAATTTGACCTTGATAGAGATTGAGAAGCTCTTGTAGAATAATAGGAGAACATTAAAGGAATGGTCGTCTATGCCTTATCCCAATGATTTTGTGGTAAATTATTATGGAAATATATTGGTATATGTAGAACTTGATTACAACAAGGATGATGAGCTACATATATTTGAATTTAACTTTAATCGTATGACAAGTTTGTGTTCTTTTGTACATGCATTACACATACAACACATTAAAATATAACATAATAATTTATGATGAATTGCAGATGAGCAAAGACATATTTTTCAAAAGATTATAGATGTTGTCCATCATGAACAAGGGGGGATGTTCTTTTTATATGGTTACAAAGGAACAAGAAAAACATTTATGTGGACAACCTTATCTTCTACCCTTCGATCTGAAGGAAAAATAGTGTTGACAGTTGCATTAAGTGGCATAACTTCTTTGTTATTGCCTGGAGGTAGGACAACTCATTCTAAACTCAAGATTCCAGTTCCTACACTAGAGCACTTTGTTTGCAACATTACAAAGGGTAGTGAACTATCAAACCTGATGAAATTGGCAAATCTAATAATTTGGGATGAAGCACCAATGGCACACAAGTATTGTTTGAAGCATTAGATCGAACTTTAAAAGACATCATGAGAGAAAAGAACAAATCTATTCAGTTTTTTGTGGCAAAGTAGTAGTTTTTGGAGAAGATTTTAGACAAATACTTCATGTTATTCCACGGGGCAGCATATCTGATATTGTTCATGCTACTATCAACTCATCCTATTTGTGGGACCATTGCCAGATTATGAATTTGATAAAGAACATACGACTGTTACAAAATGGATTACACCAATCTACTATTGTTGAAATTGAAGAGTTTTCTTCCTGGATAATAAAAATTGGCGATGGTTCATTGAATGAACCAAACGATGAATTAGTTTATATAGAAATCCCATCAGAATTACTAATATCAGAATATAATGATCATATCCAAGCCATTGTTAATAACACATATCCAGGATTAATGCAAAAATACAAAGATGAAGGGTTCCTTATATCAAAAGCTATTCTAGCCAGTCGAATTGAAACAGTTGATGAAATCAATCAATCTGTTTTGGAATCAATTCCAGGTCAAGCATTATTCACAATTAACAATTTACTGAATTATCACTAAGAACTATGAACTTAATCTGATTCATGTATTTCAGGTGAACATAAAGAATACCTGTGCTCTGACTGCATAGATACATCTGAGCCAACAGAAGTTGAAGCATACGATGGTATTACACCAGAATTTTTAAATTCATTAAGAATATCTGGATTACCAAACCATAGTATCAAACTAAAGGTTGGTGCTCCAATTATGCTTTTAAGAAATTTGGATCAATCTCAAGGTTTATGTAATGGTAGCAGATTAATAGTGACTAAACTTGCAAACCATGTAATCAGTGCAGAGATTATTACTGGAAAAACGAAAGGAACACAAATTTACATTCCACGTATGTCCATGTCACCATCCCAGTCCCCTTGGCCATTCAAGCTAATTAGAAGACAATTCCCCATCATGTTGTCTTATGTTATGACCATTAACAAATCCCAAGGACAATCTTTAGGTTGGGCTGTATTTGCCAACACCAGTTTTTAGTCATGGTCAATTATATGTTGCAGCTTCTAGAGTTAAAAGCAAGTCAGGATTAAAGATTTTAATCCATGACACTGAAAAACAAGCCTTTGACTACTACCACAAATGTAGTTTTCAAAGAAGTTTTTAACAATGTATAAGTGCAATGTATGTTAACATACCTGTGTGCCTGTATTTTCTGAAAAATACTTGTCAGAGACTACTTACAAAGATATGAATGCTTCATTGTTGTGCATTCATATGCTGTTTTGGTGTCATGTATTGAGTTTTTGTTAGAATGTATTGCAGTAAAAGATGAGGATCCAAGTAAATGGTTTGTTGCTATCATCATATACGTTGCTTTATCATGTTTTTAACTTACCAATACATTGTTTTAAGAAATGCTTATTTGCCAAGATGCATTAAAAATCGAAACTACCATACACCAAAAACACAACAACATTTAATAATATGCAGAGATTCAACAAACTGATGTTATTAGTTATTATTGACACCAACATAATTATTTGGTACACTTGCCACAATAAGGTCAAAAAGGTCCTGATGTATGCTCATATACTAATTAGTTATCAAAATAATGACTTTTCAAACCTATATTTAGCCCAATTGATACTCAATATTTTACTAAACACACCAACATAATTATGTAGTGGACCTGTCACAACTGTGACGTTATTAATGTTGTCAGGTCAACTAGACTTTCAAACCTATTACCAACCCAATTAATACTCAATATTTAACTAACCAAACCATCATCATTCCCTAGCGCACCTCCCACATATTTGACATTATTACTGTTATAAGCTCTAAAAATGGTGATCCATGTTCATATATTAAGAAGATATTGTAATTCTGACTATCCAAACCTATATTAACTACATCAAATTACCACCTTTCCAATGATTTCTTCAATTGAGTTTTTTATAATAATTTTAACTAATATTATTATTTGAAATTATTATGGTTTTTATAATAGTATAACATTATACTCAATCTTAAACGTACACATTCAATTATTAATTTATATAACTAACATAATTAAATTAATTGAATTTTTTTATCAAATAATATTTCTGAATTGGAATACTTATACTCTCTGTAACTTGGATGCATTTTTACGAAATCATAATTATCTAAATTACCAATTTTATTTATGAATTGCTATTAAAAATAAGTTGATTAACGTTTAATTTTAGTTGCACTACGTTTCATATAATGCAAAATTTTGTAATATATTATTTTAATTTATTCAAAGTTATTGCTTATTAAAATAATCTACCCAATGAAAATTTAAATTTGGTAATATATATTTTTAATTTATTCAATTTTTTTGGTTACTCTAATAATCTACTTAACCAAAATATAAAGTACTGGAATAAAATTATTTAACAAACACGAAAGAGAATTAGTTGAGATAATTAGAAGACGTACTCCATTTAATAGTAAATATTTAGGTCTTCATACACGTACATGCCAACATACCAAAATACATTAATTTTGACATACAAAATATTAGACATGTTCAAATCAAGAAACGAAATATAAAGATATTGTTCATAGGTCCCATAAATTTGTTTTAGACACCAAAATAACAACAAACACTTCTATATGCTAAATCTTCAAAATATGGATCATGTTGGTTTTGTCAGTTTGCATCATAAATCTTATACAATCACCAGCAGACAACCCATTTTCCTTACAAAATTTCTTCCAACTGCATGTTAGATAACACACAAATGAACTCTTGCCTGTCCAATGAATCTTGCAGTTCCAGTATTATGATTGGCCATTTGTTAGCACGTAATTTTTTTGCCCCTTCACCAAGCATTCTTTTACAAACTTTGCATCCAGATACTACATTGAAAGAAAATGTGTTAAAACAACATAAATATAAACGAAAATTATAAACACATAACTATAAATATGAACCATAGCAAAGAAGATGATTGAACATCATAAGAACTTAATATTTTCTCACAATCACCAAAACCAACTCCAACTTGGTTGTTGCAAGCATTGCCCAAATCTCTCTTATAATCTATTTCAACTCCTTCGGCCGAGAAGATCCTGTGAACAAAGATATTGTTGCCTACATAATTTAAATGTAGGAATGAAAGAGAAACGAACCCATAGTATGAAACATACTGACAAAAACCAAATAATACCATCCTCCCATCCTCATCTGTGTCCATATATAATTCAAACTTTTTTGACAAAGGATCATACAACTTCACCGGATGGTTAAACGAAACTTTGTGCTCACAAAAGATTTGGAAGTAATCGGGCAAGGTTATCAACAACTATTACAACAATCAACAGAAAGCCTATATTAGTAACAATAACTACACATCTACACTACAAATTAAAAAAAAAATGGACTAAAGTTCCATACCGTGTTTGGAATGAACTGCACCCTAAATGCTTGGAAAAATCTTACTAAGGACAGAGGGTCACATGCAAGACCATTGTTTCTTTTACCAGGATACACAACCTCATTCCAGTCCAAATCGAACACCCCTTATGCGAGAGTACCGATCTCCACAATAAAGACTACACACGTAATATACATCGTTTAGATCATAAAACCACATTATCTGCTCAATCGCACAGATCTGTCTCTAAGCAAGAAGAGTTTCTTCAAACTCTATGTTGATCACATTTCCTTTCGGATCACTGAAAAAGTTTGTCCCCATCAGTAGTGATTTCCCCAATTGTTCATAAAAACCTTCTTCAAATTCCAACCAGTCTGGTGATACACAAAACCACAACGATCCATAAAAATAAAAACTTTGAACCAAAAATAAAGGACATGGTTGAAGCAAACAATCACAGAAAAATCAAAACTTTTGTCCAAAAAGTAACTCTATACATGAAACACTGAAAACTTAAACAAAATGCAAACGAACCAACCTCTAAGGGTTCCATCACCATGACAAAGTTCTGGTAGAAATTGGTAAAGCTAAAAGCCTTGGAGGTAGACATTTGATCGTCGGACCCTTCTATAACTCGTGAGGATAACTGCTTTCTTTCTTAGTTTCTGAACAAACAAAGCTACAATCATCAAACTTCCTTTTAAGCAAACTAAAGGAAACGTCTCCACCAAATCCAAACGTCCTGACCATATAAATTAACATGCTCCAAAATATCAGTCTATACACCTCGATAAGACATACAATAATTCCATTTGCCGCCATCTTTTCATATTCCCATAAATATTTTATTTTGAAGTTAATTATATTAATTTAACCCAAAAAATTACGTTTATGATAGAATTAAAATTATCTATTGTTAGGTTCAATCAACAATTAAAAACTTAATGACAATATATATAAAATTTAATACTAATGACATTAAATTTAAATTTATCGGCAAATAATCAACTTTTAAACCAATGACATTACAAATATAACCAAAATTAAAAAAAATTAAATATAATATATAAAACTAATTAATTCTACGTTATTGTATCAAAATTATATTTACTTAATAAATGTAATAATTACATATACTCAAATTAACAAATCAATCCTTAAAATCATTTAAATATAAATAATTGATTTATATACAATAACATTAAATAACAATATATATTACAAAAAATAAAACTACATATTACAAATATACTTAAATTTATTCATCAATCAATGTAAAACCCTCTTTTCTGCCCTAAAAATATTTAAGAGGCCTATTCCCATCTATTAGGCCTAAGGGTTGACCCATGGGGTGCCCAAGACCCTAAACTGTCCTAACCTTCTCATTCATTTCACTTTTCAAAAAAATAGCTCTCACCCTCTCTTATAACAACAGTCGTGCTCTACTAGGGTTTGGTCCCAACTCTTAGTCAAGCAAGCTCAAGCTTTTCAGCTCCACGTAAGTTGCTTCTTAGCTCATACTAGTTCTCCTCTGGTCTTATTTCGTGTTTTTTCTGAGGCTCATCTTAATGACATCATTTCCATACTGTTCTGCTATTGTTTCTAGCTCATTAAGCTGTCTCAGAGCTGTGGTGTTCACTGTTTGAGAATACGAGTCTTTTGGCTAGCTCCTTCTAGGTAAGGGAAGCTAGGGCTTACTCGTGTGTTTTGATTTTCTGTTTGTCTTGCTGTTATTTTACGATTATATGGTTGGTATGACTCTATGAATGCATGGAATGCCTTGGTATATTGGTTTGGATTCGTATGTGTGCCTGTTGCAGGGAAAATAGTAACGAGAAATTGATGCTCTCGCCTAAGCGAGTCTGTCTCGCCTAGGCGAGACTTGCAGAATCAGGCCAGATTTGTGCTCGAGATCTCGCTCAGGCGGAGAGCTCTCGTTTGAGCGAGGTGACATCTCGCTCAAGCGAGAGGGGCTCGCCTAAGCGAGAATGCGTGGGAGCCTTGGCATGTCGCTGCAGTTTTAGCCCAGGCGGGGGACCTCACCATTGGGCGAGGGATGGCCTCGCTTAGGCGAGAAGGGCTCGCCTAAGTGAGAACTCGCGAAATCAACAACCCTCCCTGTTGGCAGTCTCGCCTAAGCGAGGGCTTGTCGCTTGAGCGAAAGACCCCTTTTGCTTGAGTGATGGTCCATGGCTTGAGCGAGACTGGTGCAAGTGGTTGATCGGTGCCTGTTCTTTCTCATGTCTTTGATTGGTGATTTCTTATATGATTGTATTACCCTGCTAAGGTAATGAATTGGTTAAGGATGCATGTGTTAAATTATTTATGGACTGGAAACAATAAGTTTGGCATGATCTTGGTATGAATTATGAATGAAGAATTGGTGGTAAATGTTGGTACGATTTTGGTATGGAAAATGAATGAAGGTTGGTTATAAATATTGACATGAGATTGGTATGCATGACAAGTACATACATGGTTGGTGAAACATGATTTGTATGTGGTTAGGATGTAATTCCACGATAGTTTTGTGGTGGTGCCTTATTGGTTAGGGCGTAATTCCATGAGCCTCTAGGTGAGACCTCATGGTGGTGCCTCAGTTGGTCGGGACGTAATTCCATGACCCATGTTAGTGGGAGTTCATGATGGTGCCCTATTTATAATTTAGTAAGGATTCAAGGTAAGGATTGCATCCTGACACTCTAAAGAGTCAGTTAGTCTCACATAGAGCGTACTGACTCAAGTGTTGAGAGTAATAGGAGGCCTGAAATACTCTAAGGGCTAACCTTGTGTGGGGGGAAAGAAACACTGTAACAATTAGCTCGGTAGAGCAGGAAAGGTCACCACAAGTGCAAGCATCCGTTGAATCCGACTAATTATATGTATTCAGATGAGTCGCGTCGTGAGTCTTAGTGTATTGTTTGAAAGTCGTAACATGATTGGTTGACATGTGCATCTTGGACTATGAAGTTGTGTGTAACTGTATGATAAACCTTTTTTTGCTCTAGCTTACTCTGTTGCTTGTTGATTGTTATGTGTGTGATTTTCTCCTTTTGCGATGATCATCAACCTGTTGATGTGAGCAGATGTGAGAACTCCCCGTGGTCAATAGGGAAACGGTGATTTCGCTACATAGCCTCTCTAGGATGGATTCCAACTTTCATTTAGGGCTAAGGCCCATGTATTGACTTGTCTTGAGTTTTATGTGAATTACTGTCAATCTCTTACTTCACCTTTTATCTGACATCGTAGTGTGCCTTAATCCTTTCCTATTTTCTTCTGGATATTTGTAAGGAGTAACGTTATACTCCGTGGCTTTGTTTCTCCTTTTCATCTGTGTGACATTTCATTTAAATTAAGGCTATTATTTAAATGGGGTGTTACAATCTACCTTACCACCAATTCATCATCAAATATACTAAAAAAACATAACATAAAATAATAATTAACTAAACCTAATTATATCAATAATATATTTATTAAATCAATGTAATCGGTACATATAATTAAATTAACAATTAAAGTCTTGAAAAATATTTATTTATAAATTATTTATTTATACATAAAAATATTAAAATCTTTTTTCAAAATAACCAAATTTTAAAAACAAAAAACACGATCTGTGCGTATGTCTGGTCTCCTACTAGTTTAAAGTAAAATTCATCATCATCCTCATCCTCATCCTCATCCTCATTCTCATATCCAACGGATATGAAATTTTTGTCCCATCTCCATCTCCACTAATAACATGTATTCCCGTACAATGCTCATTATCACTTTATTACTGTTGCAATATTAATTAATTAATTTTAGAAGAAAATCACACACAAAAAAAGGGTTTTTTTTTTCCCTTATAGGAAATTCACTCTCCGTTATTACGGTAATAGGCAGTTTTTAAAAAAATTATGGAAATGGGCAAATTGTTTTGGGGGAGCATTTTTTCGTATAAAGAAATCGTGTAGCCCCCAAACGTTTTTGTGGTCAAGCGAGTCAAAGGGCGAAATTGTGTGGGGGTGAACGTTTTAGGTGCAGTAATCGGTTACCATATGCTGTAATCGATTACTGCATGCTGTAATCGTGCGGGGGATAACGTTTTTGAAGCAGTAATCGATTACCATATGTTGTAATCGATTAATGCATGCGTTGTAGTTTTCTGGGTGTTATGTAATCGATTACGCACGAACTGTAATCGATTACATGCGTAATTTTTTGAAAAAGAACGTTAACAAACATTTTACTGGATAGGAAAGCAATGACATATGATATAGTTGAATATGAAACTAAAAATAGTGATAATAATGAAAAAGAAAACATTACAATCAATTAAAGTACTAACATAATAATGTCAATGTAAAAGTGAATTAAACAAATACAAAGTTTTTGAATGAAATAAACATCAAAATGCATCTAAGAAGGAGGAAATTGGCGCCACACATAAGCCATGTCTTCCTCAAGTTGACCAACCCGAGCATCTATACTGTCAAATCTTGAACCAACAAAAGCCTGGAGATCGCGGATTTCGTGGATAATATCATTAAGCATAGCAGCCGATGCATCCTGGGTAGGCTGAGGCGGTGGAGATGGTGTGCGGTGATCATGAATAGGTGCATCCTGCATATCACGTTTATGAATCCATTCACCATTTTGGTTTTTTACAAAACCAAAGGAATGAATAACTTCAGCACCAATTGAACATGTTCTCCAATTAACCTCCTCAAATGGTTCATCTTCTAGAGGAACATTAAACTTAATTAAAATGTTAGTAATGTGATTAGCATATGGTAAAGGGGCATTGTCTCTTAATGCCTTTTTCATGCGATATCTAATCAGATGACCCAATTAAGCTGCCTTCCGGTCAGCATTGCCCACATTAAGATAATGTCTTCTTCAGTAGCTTGGGCAAGGTTAGTTGATCGGGATACCAGGTATCGACATAAGATCTAGTGCAGGATACGTGTTTCCACTTTCATTTGGCCTGCCAGTAATCTTCCTCCAATATTTACATTGTCATGACAAATCATTACTTTTGCATTGTGACTCGAATAATCATCTCTCCATTCCTCCACCATGTTTCCCTCAAAACAGACCCCTTGAGTGCCTAACTAGGTTATACGATAAAACATATTTATATCCATTCTAATCTTGACATGCTTAACTTCACTAAGAATAACCCCTTCATCAGTAATTTGTAAGTTAGAATAAAATACTCTAACTAACTCCGGATAATAACATTGACGATTAGTCAAAAAAGGTAACAATCCCAAGTTGTGCAGTATATCATAGCACTCAAAGTTTTGCTCAGCAATAAAATCATCAAGATATCTGGATTCAATAATATCTCTGTCAGAAAATTTTGAAGTATACCTTTCATATTGTGCTACGAAAGAGAAGAGTCTCTGTGGTTGTGAAGGTGGAATTATTTCTTTAGGTTCGTTGACGACAGCACCACGGCGGCGGCGAGCACCGGTTTGAGTCTTGCGTTTTCTTGAAGATTCAGCCATTTTTGGGTGTTTCTGAAGATTTTAATCGGTGGATTTTGTAAAGAATTGAAAATGATAAAGATTGCAACGAACAAGAGGTGATTTGGTTAAGAAATGAAGGCACAGTGGTGAAATCACGGAGGAGGGAAAGGGGGCACGAGTTGGGTTTTTGGTATGCAGCGGCGGAGAGAGAAAATGTTGTATTTATAATGGAAGACGAGGTGTAATCGATTACAGGGTTTGTGTAATCGATTACCACGTTAAAAATAATTTTCCAAGGGCTCTTGATAGAGGTTAATCGATTACCAAGGCAAAAATTATTTTTCAGTGGCTCTTGTTAGAGGTGTAATCGATTACAGAATTTCTGTAATCGATTACCAAGGCAAAAATTATTTTCCAGTGGCTCCTGTTAGAGGTGTAATCGATTACAGGGTTTCTGTAATCGATTACCAAGGCAAAAATTATTTTCCAGGGCTCGTGATAGTTTGTTAATCGATTACCGTGTTTCTGTAATCGATTACGAACCTAGAAATAATTTTCCAGGGGCTCCTGTTAGTTCGTTAATCAATTACAGCTCTTTTGTAACCGATTACCAAGTTAGGATTTATATTCCAAGGGGCTCCTGTTACTTTAGTAATCGATTACAGGCTTTGGTAATCGATTACATTTTACAATTTTAGATTTGTGTAATCGATTATTTAATCGATTAAGGTCACACGTAATCGATTAACTTACGATGTAATCGATTACCTTCGCATCAGATGTCCAAATTTTATTGATGGTAATCGATTACAGTACGCATTTTTGCAGCAAATTAATTGTGGTGATGGATAACATGATCCATATAATTGATTACAGCATAACATATTTATTTTTATAGCATTTGTACTCCATTAATAAAAAAGTTTAACATATTCCATTAATTAAAGAAAAATAAAATGATTAACAAGTTGAACATAACTTAAAATGGAAAGCAAAGAAAAAAAACTAAATGAATTACGGCAACCATCTGTATCTTCTTCTTCCTCGGTGATCCACAAACCATCCAGAATTGATATCTTCGTATTCTTCGGCAGGTGTTGGTGGTCTGATGTCTCTAGTTTGGATGAAAAGCTCGATATAGGAAGAGATACGCAATTTTTTGACAGATTGGTCTAGACTTTGTACGTGTTCCCAACGACTGATCATCTGTGAAACATCAAAGTCACATTTGATTTCTGTGGTGTCATGAAATAGTCGTTTGTTGCGTATTGTTGAAGGGCGACGATAGTCAATTTGTTTGATAACTCTACGATCACCACACTCGACTAATTGAGTTACGGTTTCTAATAATTCATTGTAGGTGCAATCATGTCTGATGGAGAAGGTTTTTGTGGCATCCGAACGAAACTCAAGACCAAAACCAGATCGACTCTCTGTGATACCAGCACCCCTTAAAGGTCTACCATAATAAAGAATAGTTGGTGAAGTTGGGACAGAGTTTGAGGATGATGATGATGGGGTGTTTGTAGTTAAAAGAGAAATGATTTTTTCAGGTGATCTTGTGAATGTGACATACAATTCAATCATTGAGTTGAAAGGGACTTACATTGCAACATTTGAAAAACATGTTCATCTGTCTTTATTTCAAATGCATCATAGACAATATTTCCTTAAGAAGTCATGGTGGGTCGTCTGAAGTATAGGTTGTTTATGGTTGTGTTTGATTGTCATGAAATGGCTGCACAAACTCTTTGGTTGAGCATGTTGTATGTGCAGTTGTATGGAATGCGAAATATCTACGGACTCTGACATATGAACTTCACCCTATCCTCACAGAGTTTCATTTCACCGTTTGTGTATAAGGCAGCTATGTAAAAATTGGTGAAATCCTGAGACTCTGTGATGCCAAACATTTGAGGGGAAAATGTTCCATCTTACGGTTTTCAATTAAGAAAGAAAAGGTAGAAGAAGATGCCAAGCAATTGATGTGTTGGACACTTGAAAGTTTGCATTTCATGTAGTGTAGGGATGTGGTATTTATAAGCATAGGAGTTGCACCATTATTGAGTGAATAAAGAAAAAAAAATTATAGAGCTTCAATTCATTACGTACATATGCAATTGTCATTCAAATAGTACACATACATAGTACAATATTCTCCCATAATGTGATAACTTTATTTGACAATAACATTGTTCAACGATGGCTGCTTGTGCCGCATGGTGGCCTCTGTGTGGGTCGTCGAGGTCGTCTCTCAAGTTGTGGGGGAGGATAGGGTGACTCACTTTTGTCATCAGTATCTTCCACTTCCACAGATTGAGAACCTTCTTCTGAAACATTAAATGGAATTTCAGGTCTGTAGTATTGTTGTGAAGATGAGGGGCCTCAGTATGCAGATGGTGGAGTTAGTGATGATGTCCCAAACATTTGTGATGGAACACCCCCATAGCTGGAAAATTGTGGGCCAGATGAACCACCATAATATTGCGATGGACCTACTCCAAAGTTTGATGGCGGTGGGAATAAACCATATGAAGTCGGGACCTGCTGAGATGACGATGGAGGATGCATTCTTTGATCCCAATTCCCAAAACTAGGAGTTAGATTTTGTGACTGAAGGAGGCCTGAAAAGGGTCTATCCGGACGAAGCTGCTGATGTGAAGGCGGATTTTGATATTGCTCAGGCATGTCATACTAAAAGAAAATAAAAAATTAATTGATATTATTGAAAATCAATTATAATAAAAAGTTTAATTAAACTGTTGTGCATGAAATAAATGATTCCCACTTCATCATCGAATTTATATACCATTGCATGTAGGGCGAGTTATCACGCAGATGGCCACTTTTGGTGAAAGGTTCGCCCTGAACAATGGAATTATGACGATTATTCCATACCATTATAAAACGATGGTGATATTGCCTCCAATTAATTTTCCTCCATTCCTCGAAGATCAATTCGGTGAACCTCATGTAGGTTCATCGGGTCGGATGGGATGTTTTGTCGCCAACCAAACTGTCTAACTACCCGATCGACTTGGTGAAATTCAACAGTCGTAAAACATATAAGAGGAACCAATGCCCGACTAATGGGAGAAACATTTATGATTATCATGCGACTAACATGGGGTTGTCGATATGGTGTCCATAAAAACTGCAAAAATTAATGTTAATATTAAACATAAAAAAAACAAAGGGAATTTCAACAAACAAAATAGTAGAGCATTGGTGATAATGAACCTGCTTTGGTTGAATATGATCAATTTTTTTTCGGAACCCCACCACAGTAGTTTGGTCATGGAAGACGGAACGTGTTTGCCGACACCATCTCACACTTAAGGGGAACGCAAGGCCAGCCACAATCTCGTCCTCCGTGACTGGTTGTATTTCTGGAGATATGCATGTGAATCTCTCCCACGCCCAACATTGCAGCAATAACATGCATCCACCAATGTTGTCTTGTTGGAATTTTGTGTTGTGATCCAGTGCACGATACAAGCATGCCAATACTGCGAACCCCCAACTAAAATTTGAAATATGATCCAATTCTCTTAACAATGGCAAAAACATAAAATGCACGAGACTGACTGATGTATCTGGCATCAACATGCTGCCAATCAATATAAGGATGTGTGCTCGTGCATATTGTCCAATGGTTGCCAGGTTTGCGTCATCCGGTAATTCTCGGAATCTGCTATTTATCCATGATAGCTTTATGCGGTTCCCTGTGATCATATTTTCGGATGGAATATTCCCCAATAAATCTTGTAACAATTGCAGCAAGTTTCCGGAACTTCCACCAGTGACAGGTTCACCATCAATTGGCACCCCCAATTGTAGTGAAACATCTTCCTAGGTAACAGTTGTTTCTCCTAGTGGCATGTGGAAGGTGTGAGTTTCAGTCCTCCACCTTTCACATAATGCTGTTACCATGAGGTGATTAATCTCCACATTACTCACTTTTAAAACGTGACCAAAACCAACTGCATCAATTAACATTCTGACCCTAGGGTCAATAAGATCTGTATGTTTTAAAATCCAGATAGAATGGCATCGTGGCCGGAGGACCCTCTCGTTTCCTTCCCAAATCTAGTTGGTGATGTGATTGTCTTGATGACGCAATACGGACAAGTTTGCTGGCAGGTTGTTGTTCTGAGCCATAATAAACTACGTAAAAGTATATGAAAAGATTACCAGAATATCATTTAAAGTTGATCAATAACAAAACAAACACAAAAAAGATAATCAAAAAAATGACCGAACATGTTAGATTGACGGATGAGAAATTAATTTTGATAGGCTGCAAATCCAACTACAATGGCAAAGCAATGAAGTATTCTGTGATGTGAAACAACTCTTGCACCTAACATGGCTATTTAAACTACATCACCATACTATTCATTCACATGCCTCCCTTTTCATATTTCTCTCTCTCACGTATCAAATGACTTGTCTCACCAATGACAGCTTATTGTCTTACACCTCCATGCACACCACCACATGGCTTCTTCTATTCACCACACACACCTTTCTCTTCAATAATGATAAACTTCTGAAAGATTCTCACACTATTTTTCAAAGTTGCAGGTGCATGAAAGATTCTCTCTCACACCATTATTGTGAATAGTATTATGCAGAAGAGAAAGCATGCATTATTTTGAATAGCAATGTGCAAAAACGTGAATTATTGTGAGTGTAGAAGCGTGAAGTTGAAATAGTATTATGGTAGGTGCAGCAGTTCAGGAATCACGCTGAAGCGGGAAAATCAAAAGGTGTAAGAAGAAAACGTCATGGGGGCAAACATTTTTAAATTGAAAGTGTTTTGGGGGTGCATGTTTTCTGAATAGAAAGTGTATGGGGGTGCACGATTTCTATTAGAAAACATGTGGGGGGTACACGATTTCTTTAAGAAAACGTGTAGGGGGTGCACGTTTTCTTTAAAACAGTTTTTTTTTTCGCACACTCAACCTACTCCTTTCGCACCCCAACCCACTCCTTTCGATTCTGGAAACTAAAATGCTTATATATCCATGCACACTACCATTGCTTCTTCTATCAATACTTCTCTGCATACCAAGCTTCACATCTCAAATCTCTTAATCTATATTTCCATACCAATGTGTTCATAATGAGTTCGTGGAATTATGGAGGATCTTCTTCGTCTAATCCAATTGAAGACGAACCTATCATTCCAGACATTGTCAAAGAGTTTACTTCTGATAATTTTTATGAAGACAATGCAGACGATCAAGAAATTGTTTCGGTTCCTACTACGGATTACAATATGTATGGGGAAGTCGAACTACAAGAACGCATGCAATTCAATTCAAAAGAGGCTTTATGTTGCACGATGCATCCATCACCAATGGATACAGCTTCAATGTGGTAGAATCAAAATCGCATATTTATGTTGCACGATGCATCCATTACAACAATGGATGTCAATGGCGTCTAAGGGCTAGTTATAGTAAAATCAGACATCATTGGAAAATCAAGTCCATTGATGGTACACATACTTGTTTCTCTACATTAATTTCACAAGATCACTGCAATCTGGATTCGACCCAAATTGCTTCCATTGTTTTTCATTTGGTCCGCACAAATCCAAGCATTCACATCAAAAGCTTGGTCGTTGACATCAAAAGTCGTTATGGATACACGGTCACATATAGAAGAGCATGGATTGCGAAGGAGAAAGTAATTACAATGGAGTATGGTGATTGGGACCAATCTTATAATGAAGTTCCCAGATGGTTACTAACTGCCCAACAAACCAATCCTGGGATAATTTTTCAACTTTCCGATCCTCTAGTTAATATTGATGCTGAGGATGGGACATCCACAAACATTATGAAACGTTGCTTCTAGGCATTTGGACCATGCATTGAAGGTTTTAAGTATTGTAAACCTGTTGTTCAAGTGGATGGAACCTTTTTAACAGGAAGATATCATGCCACCTTGGTAACTGCAATTGCTCAGGATGGAAATAGAAACATATTTCCTATGGCATTTGCAATAGTAGAAGGTGAGACAAAATAGGCATTGATTTGGTTTTTTCAACTACTACGAGAGCATGTAACTCCTCAACCAAATCTATGCTTAATTACTGATAGAGGCAAGGAAATTTTGTCAGCCCTACGATCAGAAGAAGTTGACTGGGAATCAGACAATCTTCACTCTATCTACTGCATACGTCATCTGGTTCCAACTTCAACAACCGTTTCAAAAATGCCGATCTCAAGAAACAATTCATTAACTTGGGTACGATGTTTTCCTAACTTTACATTCCACATGCACAAAATATTTCCTTTAAACATAATATTTTTTCATTTCATTTTATATTTCTTTTTCACAGCTTATGAAGTCAAACAACCTACCGTGCAAGCAAAACTTTCAGCTATGAGGTCCCAATTCCCACAAGCAATAGCTTGGATTGATAAAATCCCCTTACATAAGTGGTCTTAGGCTTATAATGGGGGGCGCAGGTACACTCACATGACAACAAACTTGGCGGAGTGAATGAACTCTATGCTTAAGGGGGCTCGGTCATTACCTATCTGTGCACTATTGAAATTACATTTCAAAACATAAATGTTTGGTTTGTTGAACGCGACTTAAAGGCAGACTCTATGTTAAGAGCTGGTCATCAATATCCAGAAGATGTCACTGCCTTGCTCCAACAAAATCACCATAAATCCGCATATTGTCATGTTCAACGCTACGATCGAGATAATTCAGAATTCGAGGTGCAAGAGATATCGAGCCCCCATCAATATCGGCCAAAACCAATCTCATTCACTATCAGATTAAATGATTGGTGGTGTGATTGTGGTCACTTCCAAGCTAGTCGGTTACCTTGTCATCACGTCATAGCTGTTTGTTCTTTTGGTCATATGCCACTTTCAAATTTTATAGATCCAGTTTACACCCTTGATTACATAAATAAGGCTTATCAAGTCCAATTCCACCCCCTGCGAAATGAGGACTATTGGTCAACATATACAGGTCCTAATTTCAATCCGGACCCCCAAACTAGGATCCATAACGAAATGGATCATCCCGTTACAGATAAGCCAAAAAAATGCTCTTATTGTCGCATTGAGGGTCATCATAGGGGACAATGTCCATTTAGCCAATAATTTGTACATTTTTTATTTCAATTAATTTACTTTTCAATGTTTTTTTCTTCTTTCTACAATGTCAAAACTAAGACAATTTTTTATGAACATTAATATTTCTTATGCCTTCATCAACTATAATTTGAAATACTTTATTCTTTGATGGACCAAAAAACTGTATAAAATCATTACAAATTATTATGCTTGCTTTTGTATCCAATTCTAATTTAATTACTTTTTTTTTTAAAAATTGGGACTGTAATCGATTACAATACCTTTGTAATCGATTACATTTCACCCGAACATAATGCATTAACCATGTAATCGATTACACTTCGTGAAGTGTAATCGATTACATTACACCCAAAAAACTGCAACACATGCAGTAATCGATTACAGCATACCGTAATCTATTAGTGCATGAAAAACGTAACCCCCCTGCACGATTTCATGTAAAAACGTACAACCCCACAACGATTTTCTTTAAAGATCGTTCACCCCCCACATGATTTCGCTTGTTGACAAATTTTGACCACAAAACGTTTGGGGGCTACACGATTTCTACATACGAAAACGTGCTCCCCCCAAACGATTTGCCCATTTCCGTAATTTTTTAAAAAATTGCCTAGTTCCGTAATAATGCAGAGTGAATTGCCTAAAAGGGAAAAAACCCAAAAATAAATGATATTATGAAATATTCAATATCAAAAAAGCAAATTCCATTTCAAGTATTTATAAATAAATGATATTTTCAAAGATTTTCATCAAAGTACCAAATAATAATTGAAAATATGATATAAAATATTACACAATCACACATAAATAAAATTTGATAACAACCAAAATATCCGTTAATTTTGAAAACGTTAGTGAAATAAAGTGTATAAAGTTAAAATATATTTTAAAAGTTATAAAAGGAAAGCAAATAAAATATTTCTAATGACTCTTTACTTCCTTTCTCTAAATTATAATGAAATATTTTTTGTATACATTAATAAATTATAATACACTACTTAAATGAAATCACACATAAAAAATGAAACTAATAATAATTTGAATTTAGACATAGATCTTTCATCTTTTGAACTTTATGATAATAACATTATATTATAATATTATGGTAAATTAAATATCTTTGTATAACTGTGGTGGTAAAATTATATTTATGAGAATGAGTTAAAATTAAAATAAGTATATAAAAAATCATTAAAACAATATTTTACATGATAGAAAAACAATAGATAAAAATATTAAAAAAATGATCAAATGTGAGTCTTGGAAACAATTTGATACACCATTGAACAAAATTGCATGAAGGAAAAAAAAACATAACTAAGGGTCACCTAGTTTGCTAGCTCTTTGAATGTTCTTTCCTCATAACTAGCCATATTATCACACAAAGGGGTTATACTAGAAAAACACAAAAACTAATATTGGAAATCCAAAATTAAAAAGTTAACAATTTTTCTTACAAGAAAAAAAAAAAGAAAACATAATGACTAATGTATGAATGCAAGATTGAATGTACAAACAAAACACTCAAATTGTCATCTCCCCGACAACAACGCCAGTTTGTTGAAACCATTTTCTTCGCATCAGGTGAACATAAATACCAAATTCCCCCTTAATGTACCATAGGAAGAACATAACTTGGATGCAATCCAAAGAGATGGTGATTTTTAAGTGAGTTTGTACTATCCTGAATTAAATGTTAAGGTAAAAAATATGAGAAAATAGAACAAACTATGATAAACAACATTTATGAAAATGACTTATGCAGTATGGAGCCATGCTTTACTAACCCAAATGTAGTAATGTGACTCTAGAATGTTTTTTGGATTGACAATAAGTTGTTCTTCCTATGATACCTTAAGGATAATTTTTTTTACCTGATGTGACTAAAATGGTTTCATCACTCTCGGCCAAACAACTCAGCTTGATTAAATAAGTGCTCGGTCTTTAGTTTGGAAGGGTCTTTAGTACAAAATACTTTAACGCTCAAGTCAGTGTTTGGTCACGTTTCCAGACAAGTAGTTGTCACTACAAGAAAATACCTTACTAATAATCAATTTTAGTGACCAAAAGTTGTTAGTCATTATAGTGATCAATTTAGATACCAATTTACAAAATAAAAAATTATTGATTACTAAAATAGTCACTATTTTGAATAAAAAATTATACTTGGTCTCTAAATTGGTTACTAAAATTTAGCTACTAAGGTTTTAACTACCAAAGGAAATTGGTTACTAAATATTAGCTACCAAGGTTTTTTATACAAAAAAAAGGTTAGTTTCTATATTAGTTTCTAATTAATTAGTTATATATTTAGTGATCAATTATAATTTTTTATTCATAATAGTGACTTTTTTAGTAACCAATAATTTTTTATTTTGTAAATTGGAATCTAAATTGGTCACTATAGTGACTAACAACTTTTGGTCACTAAAATTGATTGTTAATGAGACATTTTCTTGTAATGTGTGAAATTAGACAAGCTAAAATTTTACCTCAACAGTCACTCTTATATATATAGGGTTACCTTAGTGGCTTTGCATTGTTCATGGATTAGTCTAGGCCCAATCATATCTTAGTCATGTTCAATGTTCTTTATTTTAAATTGTTTTTTATCTTCTGTAATCTTGCTTATACTCGAGAGGTTTTCGCCTATCGGGTCTCAAGGCTTGAGGTACCCTCATATTAGGTTCTCGGTGTAGGCATCCACTCTCATCAATACAGCTTTCCTTGTTGTTGACCATCTTTGTGTAAGTTCAGTTTTTGAACTAAGGAAATTTAAGGGTTCATGTAGTTGGCAAGTGGGTGGACTACTAAGGTAGTTTAATTGTTCAAAGGTTCGGGATAGTTCTATTATTAATTATAAAAAATAAACAAATTGTAGAGTTAAAATAATGTTCGTGAAATTTTTGTGAAATCTTAGAATATCAAAATATCATTAACTTATTAAGGCAGATGGGGAAGGAATAAAGCATCTTTTCACATTAGGAATGACAAATAGACTCATCCCTTTGAGTATTGTCTAAACTCGTCCTCATTTTGATGATGAATCCCTACATTGATTGAGTATGGGTATGAGTGACACCCAATATTTTTAATTAGGTATGGGGACATGGATGAGTACGTCATATTCACCCATCCCTATTCCCTTACTCATCCCAATACCCATCTCCATTTTCATCCCATTTTTGTTTAAATTACTAAATTATATATATATATATATATATATATATATATATATATATATATATATATATAATTATTTTAGTATTTTGTTTTGTAACTTTTCTTTTTGCTTCTTTCCCTACACATTTTTCCTCCTATCTTCTAATTGTATGGCTTATTCTTTATCCACTAAATTCACTCACATCTCTAAGGTATTTTCTCTTTTATCACAATCTTGATTATACATTTTTGTAGTTGTTGTTGTGTGCAAATGGTCTATTATTATTTTCGATTAATCAAATAGTTTTTAGGTATCACATTTGATTATTTATACTCCTTTTTCGTATTTTTTTATTGTTTATTTTTTTCACATCAAATGTTTAATTTCAAGTGTTTAATTGTGTAAACTCTTTATTTACTAGGTAATTTAAAAAAAAATCATTATTCTCTTTAATAATTAATTTTTGTTTTATTTGTATTCTTGTTTCGCTTAAACAAATTTCATTATCTCTCAATGATTTAAATAATTTCCTATATTTCATTATGAGATCTTAATGGTATTTTCCATCTTATCATATATCTAGAAACCAAACCAAGAAAATAATAAAACACTACAAAAAAACAGCTATTACCGACGGTCAAGATCCGTCGATATCAACACAAATCCGTCGGTAATCTAAATTTTTTGACGAATTTTCGACGAACCAAAATCCGTTGGTAAAAGGGGCGTATCTAATATTTACCGACGGATAACGCCCGTCGATAATTACCGACAACCATGAGTTTGGCGGATCATTTTCCGACGGATTTGACGACGGAATAATCCGTCGGTAATTTCATTTGCATTTTGAAGTGCATTTTGTATTCGCACAACACACAAAATTTATCTGACCTACAATTTCACAAATACAACCAGACCTGCCAATCTTATAATTATATCCCTAGCCAATCCAAACACGTATCTTATATAGACATCATACGCATATATTCTAAGAGTTTGCATATGAAAGTAAAATAAAGGTAAACATCTATCAATCACAATCTCATAGGTTATGTTTAGCTAATGTAAAAGCAGACATAAGTAACTAAATCAATATAGAAAAAATTCCTAATAATCTACATAATCATCTGAATGATTTTCTTCTGCAGGGTCTTCTTGTTGCTCAGTCTGTGGTTGGACTACGGTGGACTGGACTAGAGTGGGTTGGATTGGAGTGGGTTGGACTAGAGTGGACTGGACCATAGTGGGCTGGACTATAATGGGTTGTTGTTGGGGCAGTGTTGGGCCGGTCTGCTATTGTTGAAGACGGTTGTGGTCATCAGCAGGTAGAAAGGCCATGACTAGATTTTGGAAGTTTTGAAACTGACTTCTCAAATTTTAATAAGCCTGATCACGTTCTTCTAGTCATTGCGTAAGTCGGTTCACAGCCTCCTCAGCATTGCTGGAAGAAGATGGTTGTTGTTTGTGGATACCTCTTCCAACAGTGAAACCTTTCCCAAGTTCTTCAATGCCATAAAGTCTTCCTTTATTTTTTCCACCGACAACATCAACCCAGCATTGTGTCCTAATGACGTCTTCCTTATCAGCATCATCATCATGCTCTGACGCATCAGCACAGGACCCTTGCTCAGATCTGACCTGTGAGAGTCTAGTTGAAAATTCTTGCTGTTAAAGAAAACAATGAAAAATTAGTTAAAGAAGGTACAACATTTAAGTTTAAAGGAAATAATAAATAGTAAAAGGATTTCCTTACATGTGTTCTTCGAGACCTTTCATCAACAAACTGGCTAGATCCCTTGCGAAGATGAGTTTGGTAAAATACCTCATCAATATATGCCTCTCGCCCCAGCTCTTTTGCCTTTAACAAAATAAAGAGTTATATATATACATCGGTTTTAAAAGAAGTAAATTATATCATAATATGAAAATAAAAAGAATTATGGTTTATACCATACGAAGGGCATGCTCATGAGTGGTAATGGAACCACCTGTGTGTAGGGTCCCACCCTTTTCTGAAGCTCTATTCCTTTGAGTTGTAATACATTTATTGCGATAAGAAGAAGAATTCCAATGTTCTAGCAATCGATTCCAAATATGGTCCCCAATCCAATAAGGGCGCTCTCTTGCAATCCGGACATCTCTAAACATCTCAGATAGCCTATGAGATGCTCTACTGTGGAATTTTTTTTTAATTTGACCTTCGTGCTCAGGTCTCCACTGAACCGACCTTTGTAATAATAAATCAAGTACATATGATCTTGACAACACAATATGCATGGTGTTTAAAGTCTAATAGTAGTTACCATCTATTTTCATTTGAAATACATACATAAATACGGAATGAAAATAAGTTTCATGACGTTTTACCTTAAATCGTTGCCAAAAGGTTCTTTCTCTTCTAGAGGTATGGCTCCTCATGATGGCGAAGGCGAAAGGAACTGTTGCTTAATAGATCTTGTGATGGCCTGAGAAGCAACTCTAGAAGGAACAAACCTAAATATAAATGCATAAAAGTCGTCGAAAAGAAGGAGAGGCAAATAACAAGTAATGACATACAAATTAGTATTTAAGATAATCGGATATTACCCTCAATTAAAAGGCGTAATCATCGGTCGCTCATGGAGAGGAGGGTCAACATCATCATCAATAGTTGAATTAGGAGCATCTGCTATAGGAGCAACATCGGGAGAGGGATTAGAGGATGAGGAAGGTCTACAAGAAGTGTGAACCACGACAAGGGATGGTCCTTGATGGGAAGGTTGTGGTGTGGATGTAGTTGGTGCGGGAACCATAATAGGGTGTGATGTGGAGGTAGGTGGTGGTGGAACCACAGTAGGGTGTGGTGTGGGTACCACGATAGGGTGTGGTGTAGGAACCACATAAGGGGATGGTGACAGAATGGATGTAGATGGTGTGGTAACCCCAGCAGGGTGTGCTGTGGGTATCGCAGCAAGTGATGGTGCCTGAATGGGCGCACTCTGTGGTATTTGGCCAGGAACCTTTATGATGTACCGTGGTGAACATCAAATATGAACAAGATAGTTATTTTACAGTTTAAAATGACAAGTGTTATTTCACATTACCACCACAAAATTATACTTTTATAAGTGATATATTTAAAGTTTGCCAAAACATAATTATTGAATCTTTTACATAAATTTAACAATTACAACAACCACAACATCTCACAACAACTAAATAATTCAATCATCGTTGTCATCCTCCTCCTCCTCATTTTTGTCATGATCATCATACTCGTCATCGTTATCATCATCATCATCATCATCTTCTTCTTCTTCTTCTTGGTCGTCTTCTTCTTCTTCTTCTCCATCTTCTTCTTGTATTTTTCCTTCCAATTCTTCAGGGGCACCATCAAAGTCATGCAATGTAGATACACTTTCAACTTCAATTATTTCATGGGCATGTGACATTTCATCAACTTGATAGGGAATATCCTCTTCCACCTCATTTGACTCAATGCGACCCCTAGGCTTAGTTTGTATCGCAACACACCAACCACTTTTGTCGATGCTCCAAAATGCTGGAAATGGGACATAGTAAACTTGTCTAACATTATTTACTAGAATGAACGGATCAAAAGGTCGGTATCTTTTACTCATATCAAGTTCAACTATATTATACCTAGGATTCACCCTTGTACCATCTCTAGAAGGATCAAACCATTCACAATAAAAAATAACTACTTTCTTTGGAGAAGTACAACTATTGTACTCTAGCTCAAATATTTTATGAATTATTCCATAAAAATCATCATAACCACCCTTTTATGAATGTGAAACTTGTACCCATTAACAAAGTACGTGTGCCATTCTTTTACGCATCTCATGGGCCTATTTGCCAAATCCCTTAAATCTTGATTGTTGGGACTTAATGGCACATTATAAACCTATAAATATGCAACAATAAATTGTTACATGATTTTCGATAACAACAATTTGTTTAAGAAACAAGAGCATACATACTTGATGTTTGAACCAGTAAAGAAACTCTGAGTATATTCGAGTAGAAGAAGTTCCTTCATGTACTTGGTTAGCCATCACGAATGAGCTATTAGACAAGAATACAATTAGTAAGTATATAAATTTCTTGATTAAGGTGCAGAGATTGAGATTAGAACATACTCAAGGTACGATTTAACTTCAGCGCAATTGATTAACACATGGACATTAGCAGAGTTGAATTCAGCATCCAGTTAACCAAAAAGTCAACTCCGTGCTTGCGTGACGACCAACTTGTCGAAACACTAATAATGTTGAGTCACATGTTTCATTTTGCTAGTGTGTTTCATTCCTAACATTGCTAGGCGACAAGATGAAGTTCTTAAAATAATGAGAACAAAAATATGTTGTTTCACGATGCAAGTAGGCTGCACAAATTGATCCTTCCACTCTGGCTTTGTTTTTTACAGAACATTTTGATTCCCCCATAAATCTATAAAAAGAAATGAATAGATTGTGATTTGAAACGAGAATAAAAGTCTAAAACATACAAAGATATAGTAATCATGGTTTATCACCTTTCAAATGGATACATCCACCTATATTGCACTGGCCCACCAAGCCATGCTTCATATGACAAATGAACAGGGAGATGCTCCATTGAATCAAAGAACCCAAGAGGGAATATTCTTTCCAATTTGCAAAGAATAATTGGAATATTTTCCTCTAACATTTTCAGTGAATGGTCCTTTAGTGTCGTTGAGCACAAGTCTTTGAAAAAATGACTAATTTCTATTAGAGGATTTAACACGTGCATTGGCAATGAGCTGAACACAATAGGGAGTAATGTCTCCATGAAGACATGGCAATCATGACTTTTCATACTGTGAATACTACCCTTTTCGATATTAGCACATCTTGCCAAGTTTGAAGAATAACCATCTAGCATTCTTAGTTCCTTGATCCAACGACAAACTATTTTAGATTCATCTTTTATGAACGTGTAATTTGCTTTTGGTTTCTGCAATTGCCCGTTAGATTGTGGCTTCAACTGCCCGTTAGATTTGCTTTTGCTTTCTTGCCTTGTCACAATCTTTGGTCTTGCCACTAACGTTCATCTCGGTGTTGAAGATGTTGTCAAAGAATTTTTTTTCTATATGCATGACATCGAGATTATGTCTTAGCAAGTTATCTTTCCAGTATGGAAGATCTCAAAATATGCTTCTTTTGATCCAATTATGCCACTCTCCATACCCATCTATCCTTGTCACACCATTTTCAGTCACTTTTGGATAATCTTTGACTCTTCTCCAAACTTGTGATAGGGTCAACCTAGGAGGTGGCCTATCTGTTTCAACTTCCCCTTTGCGAAATGCCTTTTTGTTTCTCCTAAATGGATGGTTAGTGGCTAAGAACCTCCGATGGCAGTCTAACCAACAACTTTTTCGACCATAATTCAATGTGAATGTCTTAGTGTGCTCCATGCAATGCGGACAAGCTAATCTACCATGTGTGCTCCAACCAAATAACATTCCATATGCAGGGAAGTCATTAATACTCCACATCAAAGCCGTTCTCATAAGGAAATTTTGCTTCCTTGAAACATCATACGTCCAAATACCATTCCATAACTTATTCAAATCATCAATCAAAGGCTCCAAATAAACATCTATGGATGCCTTTGGATTAGATGGACCTGGTATTAGACATGTTAAAAACATGAAAGGCTTTGTCATACACATCTCAGGTGGAAGATTGTATGGAGTAACAATCACAGGCCAACAAGAATATGGTGAAGACGACGCCTGGATGTATGGATTAAATCCATCCGAACATAGACCAAGTCGAACGTTACAAGGATCACTAACGAATGATACATGCTTTCGATCGAAGTTCTTCCAGGCTTCATCGCTTTCGATCGAAGTGCTTCCAGGCTTCACCGTCAGATGGATGACGTACACTCCTTGACTTTTGTTCTCATAATGCCATGTCATGTGTTGTGCTGTTTCCATTGAAGCAAATATTCTTTGTAATCTTGGAATTATAAGCAATTAGAACATATACTTCAATGGAATTGGTTTTTTTTGCCTTCTTCCTGCATGGATTATGTGATATCGAGCTTGTCCACAAAATTTGCATTCAAGAAAGGATGCATCATTTTTTCCATTATCATTGTCATAAAAAAGCATACACCCATTAACACAACAATCAATCTTCTTAGACTCTAATCCTAACTTTGAAACTAATCTTTGGCTTCATAATAATTCTTTGGCAAAGAATTATTTAGTGGTGTTAGATCTAAATAGATTTTTGCCATATTGTCTAATGCTTGGTTGGGAATGTTCCAATTAGATTTGCAAGCCAAAAGTCTAACGCATATTGACAGTTTTGACTCTGTTACCCCTTCAAATCCAGGTTGCTTTGCCTCTACCAACAAGTTGTAAAACCTCTGCGTGACTTCATTTGGAGACTCTTCTAAACGACTATTGTCTTATTGTTCAAATGAAGCATGTCGATTAAGAGTATCATTCACCATTTCTTGCATATACATAAATTGATCCATCTTAGAGGTGTGTGCACTAGTACTTGAACTATGAAGGCAAATTTCTTGTGCAGTCAAATCAACAGAGGGCATTTCTTGACCATGAAATGTCCAAATCTTGTAATTTGGCATGAATCCTTTTTGGTATAGATGAACTTTAACCACCTCGTCTTTCAAAATTTTTGTGCATTGGCACTTTAAGCATGGGCATCTAATCCCTCCATCAAGAGCATAATATTTATATTGTCGAGCCATCCGAACAAAGTCTTCAACTCCTATGAGAATATCTTCCTTCAAACCTCTTCTTTTAGGATAACAACGGTCATACATCCAACCACGGTGGATGGGAACTTCTACCATGTCCTGGGACAAGCCAAAGGAGGAAAATGTTATGTTACACTATGCTAGTGCAACAAAGTACAATTATCAAACATGGGACTTAAGTAATAAACCTATTACTACTTAAGCCCATGCATGTAGAAGGCAAAGATAGAGGGTGCATGAATAATTTCTTCATTCTAGCACACCTCTAGTTAACTTGATTTCAATTTTTGGACCAATTTTATAGTATTATTTTAGTCCAATAGCAATTCACATATACAAATCATGATCAAGGTACCAATTATATAAAGCAATTGGATGGGAAATTCGGCCATGTCCTAGGACAAACCAAAGGAGAAAAATGTTATGTTACACTGCATAAGTGCAACAAAGGACAATTATCAAACATTGGACTTAAGTAATAAACCTATTACTACTTAAGCCCAAGCATGTGTTGACATGTGAAGCCAAGGTGTTTTGCTTATTGAAGATTTGATGAAGACTTAATGAAGCTCTTTTGAACTATCTTGAAGCCATAACCATTGAAATGAAGCCAATATTGATGAAGGAAAGGAGATTTGATGATATCCATGGTGATCAAGGCTGGAACATGTGCTCTCCATGTAGTTACATCATTATGAAAGTGTATTTGTAGTTTGTAATTCATGATGTAGACCTTGTGGCATTAATTAGATGTAGTTTGGTCTTTATTGTGTTTTTTAATCTGTTGAATGGTTTTTCAACAGGTTAAAATGTCACTTTTAATCTGTTGAATGGCTTTTTAACAGGTTAAAAGGTTGCTGCAATAGTCTTAAAATGTAACAAATTCAATCAGTTGATTTAGTTTTTAATCGACTGATTTCACTTAAGTTAAGTGAAATCAACCGATTGATTTGAAAATCAACCTGTTGAATTTCGTAACAGTTTGACTATAAAAGCTGTGATTTTTGAAAAAGAGTTTTGTTGATCATTTTAGAGCACGAATTTGTTCTGGAAACTTATGGAAACTCTCTCCTTCGTGATCATACGTGTTGCAACTGTTTAAGATTGCTCTTGGATCAATTCTTGGAGCTTTTGGCTTCGTTTGAAGCTTGGAAAAAAGTGGTTTATGGTAGGCAAGGTTGTGCTACCACTAAGGTTTGATCTTTCTCAAGCTTTGTGTGTGTGCCTGGTGGTTTTCCAGGTCTGCAAGAGGGTTCTTGTTATGCTGTGTGATTCTTGTGTGATTCAAGAGTCTTTTGTGGTGTTTTTGCATATTTTGGAAGTGTAAAGGTGGATACTTTGTAAAACTTTTGAAATAGTGCAAAGTCAAGCTAAGGTTGCCTTGACAAACTGGATGTAGCTCAGGTTTGAGTGAACCAGTATAAAAATCTTGTGGTGTCCTCTCTTCTCTAACCTTTCTCTCTTGCATTTTCTTTTTAAAGTTTAAAGAACTTGTGCTTTAATCATCTTTTTCATGTTCTTACATGTTTTCATGGCATCTGCAGCATTGAGCATGTTTGTATAATCATTTGGAACTACTCTTGATCATTCTTTAGCATTGTTTCTGGTTTAAAATTCAAATTCGCATTTCTGCATTTTTCTCAGTATTTCAGTCGACTATTTTTCTGTTTCAATCGATTGATTATACCAGAAAAGAATTTGTTTAGTAAAATCAATCTGTTAACTCTGTTTTTGATCGATTGAAAGTGTACAATTCAGTATTGTTTGCATCCTAACTTGGTGATCTATTTGATTCAATTAAAGGTGGTTTTTAGCTTGCAAAGATAGCCTAAATTTTCAACTAGCCAAGTCAACCCCCCCTTCTTGGCTTTTCAACCATTTCAAAACTAACAGCATGTAGAAGGCATTTTATTTCAAGGTAGTTTACTTGATTTCAAGGTAGCAATTAAAGCAATTGGTATTTGCTATAATCATATATATTCAAACAACAAAAACAAATTACAATGAAAGCTACATACCAAAAACAGCAGAGAAGGGTTGAGGTTGAGTCAAAGAAGAAGGAACTACACAAAAAGAAGATATGATATGTACCTGCAAAACAAGAAGCCATTTAGAAAGTTGACTAAACTTTGACTTTTTTATTTGAACCTTAATGCAAGTGCAAACGGAAGCAGAATGTTTAGGGTGCTTTAATACACATATTCTAATTCACAAAAGAAAGGTGGAGAAAAGATCACAACTCATAATTAACAAGGTAATTCGAGTTTGCCTAGTCAAAACCCAAAAAATTAACTAGAAATTGCCAAAATGAGCTAAGACTACCAAATTAGTAAAGGAATTGTTAAGCAATGATGCAAACACAATCTAATTAGTATAAGAATGATGAAAACTAAGGCCAAAGTGAGGAATAACATGAAACACGAAAATTCATATGTGGAGGCTAACTTGTGTGACCTAGTTTATGCATAAGTAGTCTACCACTCACAACTTAGTTAATTTTATCTCATTAAATTAGAGTGACTAACTTTGTGGCTTAGTTTGATGTAGAAATAGTGATGCCATGGCAAAAAATGCAGCTGAAACAGTGGCCAAAATAAGCAGTAAATTGGATGAAAAGTTGCTAAGTTGACCATGAGTTGACTTTTTTGCATTTTTGCTCTAATATGAAATCTATGAAAACTGGTAAAAACAGCACAAAGAACCTGCTCAACAAACTTAAAATGACAAAAGGAACCTAAGAAATAACTCAAAACTGAAATCCTACCTAAAACTCAAACTTTCACTACCTAAAACCTCTAAAAACACACTAAAACTAGGCTAAAATGCATGCATCTATATAGGGATGATGTTACTTTTCAAATTGTTCCATTAACTCATGTGGGGTAGTGAAGGCAAGTAAATGTGAACATATCAGCATTTGTTTGTGAGTTGTGAAAATGGACATGGTTGTTTTGTTGGGAAAACAAAAGGGTGAAGGTGAGTAAGAGTGATTATGGATAAGAGAGAGTGGGTGGGGCCACCATTAAAAGTTCCACATAAACACAAGACATCAGAATCCTATATACGACTAAAATAAAATTTGGAAAATGTTTTCTGCAGCAAAATTATTATGGGTGTGTGCAAAAAAAAAAAACCAAAACACAAAACACTGGAAAGTGATCTTTCTATCCAAATCAACCACATGCCATGATAAGAGTTAAACCTTATTAGGCTAATGCAGCAATAATGAAAACAAGCCAAAGTTGGTGTCTCCAAGTCAAGTACAACTACACTTCTATGTTTTCCTTTCCATTTCTATTATTTCAATCTCATCTGCTTCACATGCTTATTATTATAGGTATTTAATTTTCAAGTTTAAGAGGCATGTTTTTGGTACAAATAATTATCATAAAATTAAGCTTCTAATCACAGCAACATGCTCTATCACATTCAATTCAATTCATATGCTTCAAATCACAATAGCAACATTCTCTATCACATTCGATTTAATTCAGAGATGGTTCAAATCACATTCAATTCATATGCATATCACATTCAATTCAGATGCACGCAGTAGTAAGAAAAATTTAAGGAAAACGGGTACCTCCACAATATCCCAGCAGCACCAAACCCCCACGGTCAGAGCGCCTCGACGGCTGGAGCGCCTCAACAACCGGAGCAGCTCCAAACACAACACCCTCCTTCCACAGCAACCCCTTCTTCGCAGAAACCCCCCACTCATGCGGAAGCCCAATTCAAATTCCTTTCGCCACAAAAATGGATGCAACTATCAGCACAAAAATGATTGGTAAGGATGAATTAAAAGGTTGGATGATTGCTCGAACAACAAAACCCTTACCCGAACTGTAAGACCCACAAAAATTTAAATAATTAAATAAGTAATTATTAATAAATGCGGGTAGTAGAAGCCTTAATGGCATTTAATTCTGAGTGGTATGACGCGGAAAAGTACTAGCTCAAGTGGTTGAGAGTACTTAGATTGTGTGAGAGGACCTGGGTTCAAGTCCTATGTATGCCATTTGTGTGGTATTTAATTTTATTGTTTTAATAATATGCATGTGCATTATAAGTAAGAATATAGTAATTGAATTATATTAGTTGGCATGAATTATGAATTAGCATGATGGTTTGGTATCGACTTAGCAGTTGCATGGTTGTGGGTTCAAGCCTTGGGAAAACCTAAATTAACTTTATCTCACTAGTGCAGTAAGGGCTTTTGGCCCCGGTTGTTTTTGATATTCTGTCCCGGTTCCAGAACCGAGACATATTGGGGTGAGGTAAAAAAGGGTGGTTTTTGGCCTCGGGTGTCAACCGAAGCCATAGGGGGTACTTTTCTGCCTCGGTTCCCTGGGACCCGAAGCCATAGGGGTACTTCGCAAACGCTGTCGCAGCCAGACCTTCACCAGCACTGAACGAGCAACTCACCACGACGCTCACTGGTCTGAATGCGACAACAACAAACCACCATGAACCAGTAGAAGAGATCTAGAGATCCAGTACCTCCACCGCCGTTCGAAGCATAACTTCAATCCACTGTTGTGGGCAACCCTACCACTGTGCCGCCATCACCACCGCAGACAAAGGAAGACAATGACCACCAAATCACGCCTTTGCCAAGAGCCGCGAGCACTCCTCCTTCACCAATGAGGAACCAAACACCACCACACGAGAAAACGAAGACGAAAATGCATCCACCGCGCTCAAAGTTTTCGCTTAGGGACGAAGGTGAACAATGCGAAGTCGCGAATTTGGGAACCTAAATAGGGCATATGGCCTCGGTTCAATTAATAACTGAGGCCTAAAGTCCCTTTATGGCCTCGGTCAATAAAGACCCGAAGCCAAATGTGGCGGCGCAGGTGACATTTTTGAAATTAGGGTTACTGGCTGACTTATAGGCCTCGGTTCTTTTTTAACCGAGGCCATAAACCTCTTTATATTGCCTCGGTTAAATTAATAACCGAGGCCAAAAGTCCCTTTATGGCCTCGGTCAATAAAGACCCGAAGCCAAATGTGGCGGCGCATGTGACATTTTGAAATTAGGGTTACTGGCTGACTTATAGGCCTCGATTCTTTTTTAACCGAGGCCAAAAACCTCTTCATATTGCCTCGGTTCAATTAATAATCGAGGCTAAAAGTGCTGACGCTGATGACATTTTTGAAATTTTGGTTACTGGGCTGCCTTATAGGCTTCGGTTCTTTTGCAACCGAGGCCTAAAACCTCTTACTGCACCGGTTTTGCATTCACCCGAGGCAATATAGTTGGACAAAATTGCAAAAATGCCACCGCCTCCTTATAAGCTTCGGTTCCGCTATAACCGAGGTCTATAAGGCGAAGTAAAATGTCAAATCTGCACTAGTGTCTTTTTGTTTTGCTAATGTTAGATTTGGATGGAATGGGAAGGGTCAAAGGAAACCCTAACTGATCTAGCAGCCAAGGGTGGCTGTAAAATAGCCATAAAGGGGACCATGAATGGCAATTAACCATCAATTAAGTGGAAATTCCGTTTTGTATTATTGACCTAATTTTTAAGCACCTTTTAAAAGGTAAAATTTGAGTATTAGGAAAGGTTTTGGCAAGGCTGGAACTATACCAGAAACAGAGCACAAAAGGAGAGTCTTGGTGAGTGTTGGGTGAGGTTTTTGGGTCTGAATTGGTAAAAGAGCAAGAAGGATATTGGCAAACAAGGAGGAAGTAGCAAATTTATCAAATTGAGCAAGGAATCCAAGTTAGGGGAGTTCCTACTGCATGTTTTATTTTTGAATCATATGAAAATTGTGTCTGGGTCATGCTTGAACTGTGAAATCTCTCAATTCTGGTCTGGTTCACATTTTTTGGATTTTTCCAGAAACTGCCTGGCGGCAGATCATGTTAGGCGGGCGGAAGTGAACCGCCAGGCGTTGGGTTGCTGTTGTTATTCCTTTTTCTCGTTTTTATGAGTTGTCAGTGATGTGGTGGTATTGGGTTGTAGTCCTATTGCACATATATGATTTGTATGATGAATTATGGTTTACAATTCATAAACCAATGGAAATTGCATGAACGATCGAATGGAATTGAGGGGATAGGGTTTATGCAGGGATTGGGGATAATAATCATGAATTGCTGCAATGTTTGGTGCACTGGTTTTATCAAAATGGGAAGGATATGAAGGATGTATGAATTCTGTATGGTGCGTGTATATATAGAAACCAGTCAGTATGAAATTTGGTACTGAAGTTGGGATATGAGATTGCATTTCAGTGCTGGAAAATCTGGGCAGAATCTAGATATGTATACACCGCCTGGCGAAATAGGAATTGTCGCCAGGCATCTCGTCAGTGTAGTCTGCTATTTTGTGATTCTGTATGGATATCAGGTTTTGAGGTATTTACAATGTGAAATTTATATGTATGTGACTGAATTGGAATACGTGGTGCCAAGATGCATGTTAGTGAGTAAATAAGGTTAAAAAAAGCTAAAGTGAAAAGGGGATATAATGCAGTCATGTCTTAAATAATTGTTATAAGAGATAAATTATAATTGTGAAAGTATGTTAACTTGGTAGTAAGAATGAGATGGTATGGTTCGTATACTCTTACCTAGTCATGGGTTCGTGGTTGTGAATTGTTAGGAAAGTACATATGTTATATTAACCCAAGTGTGATGTTATGAGTTTATATAAATATCAGACTGTATGATCATAAGACTGTGTGTATGTGTAACATATGTGGCATGTTCAAGAAAGTAATTGAAGGAGAGCATGGGTGCATGGAAATACTTGATTGATGGCATGTTTGAATGGGTGTGATGTAATCTTGTTGTAGGTGTAATCTTGTTATAGATGTATGAATAGAAAATTATATTGGTGTTATAATATGGGGTGTGCATGATTTGTGGTCCTTTGGTATCTATCTAAGTGCCAAAGGAAGGCCTGGAGTGAGGCTGGCGCCTGGTGGCGTATGATGGGTGCGCCAGGCGGTAACGAATAGTGCAGGGCGTCTGGCGGCAGGGGGTGTCCGCCCGACGATGACGGTGTAGTGATGATTCTGCAGGCGCGTGGCGCCTGGCGGTGTGTGATGCCCGCCAAGTGGTCTGGAGCTAAATTCCGCCTAGCGGCATGAGATGCGCGCCAGGCGGTTTTGGTCCAATGATGGTGCGCGAGGAAGGGTTCTACACAGCTTTAGGTGATGTTCATGATGTGAGGCTTTGGTTGAGGGCCCAGTTATGAGTGTATCTTGTATTGGGGTAACACGTGACCACTCTAGGTTGTAGCCTGGTGGTTTAGGAAGTCCAGTGGAGTGTGCGAGTTGTGGCTCGTACAGTGAGGTTCGGGTGATTGCCCTCTTCAGTGCATTCTGATAGAGTTTTGGTAGTCTGGAACAACTACAAACTTATGTTTGTTTTAGGGAGCTCCACTTGGTGTCACGGTGAGATGCTGTGGCAAAGTTATTCCCATGTGTGGATTATGAGGTAGTGGCCTGTAGTCGGAGGGGCGAGTAGACACTCGTGCAACAAAGATCGATCATTGATCTCACCTAAAGGGTATAGAAATGATAGACGTCTAAAGGCAAGTGTTGGGAATGAATAAGTAAAAGAAAAAGGTACTAACCTAGGTTTAATTGCTTGAGATGTTGTATTTAAAATTTATTATGCTTGCTTTTATTAAAATGAGCTCACCCTATTCTCTGTGTGTGTGGCGATGATCAAGTAACTTGTTACATGGGAGCAGATGTTGATGCAGGTGGGCAGACTGATGCATAGAGACGGAGTGAGGGCCTCTTGGGAGTTTTACTGATTTTATTCTGTCAGATTATGGATTAATGTAATAATTTTATAGACGAACATATTTGCATTACAGTTTTGTCGCGCATTATGTTATTTGAATTGGCGCGTTGGACTTAAAGTTTAAATTTTTCCCGCGTTTTGGGAATTTGTTTATAATAAATGAGGTTGTTCATTTAAAATTTTGTTTTGTTTTGTTTTAATAAGTAATTTCCAGCTAGGACGTTACACGAACGTTACCGGAAACTGAGTTTTGAGTTTCGCAATGGGAGGAGGCCAACGACAACATTACCAGAAGGAGGCTGTCACAACGTCGATTGCGAGTGGCACGACAGCGGAAGTGGCAGCAACAATTGGTGGCGACAATGGCGGCAACTACAGTGATGCCCAAGGAGGAGAAGAACTGTGTTTTGCAATGGGGGAGGCTAGCGATAGCGCTACCGGAAGGAGGCCGTCACGGCGGCAACTAGGAGTGGCGATGCAGCGGCAGTGGCAGCAGCCCAACAGGGGCGGCGATTTCGGTGGTGCTGTGTTTGGAGAAGAAGTAATGAGTTTCACGATGGGGAGAAAGGGTTCAATATGATATTTTTAAATTTTAATCCGCGAACTTACCGACAGATCGATCCGTCGGTCACCCGTCGGTAATTGTCTCGTCACCTTACCGACGGATAAATCCGTCGCCAAATCTCCCTTGTGGTATTACTGACGGATTTGTCCGTCGTCAGATATTTGTTGTGTTATTACTGACAAAAATATCCGTCAGTATTTTTCCCACTCTACATCCGTCGCTAAATCCGTCGCTAAATCATAGTTACCGACGGCTATTTGTCCGTCGGTATTAGTCCGTCGGTAAATAGCAGATTTCTTGTAGTGAAAGATTAACATCACACACCAATTCTCATGAAAATGGGTTTGATCAAAACTGAAAATTGATTTTTGAAACCATGAAATGAATTTTAAATTGTAAGAAAGAAGAAGGCTATAAAATGCTGGAATGTAAAGAGCAATCAAGAAAAATACTGGAAAATAGAAAAAGAACATAGAAGAATCAATGCAAATGAACAAATTTTATTAAAAACATAAAAGAAAGAAAGTGCTTAGAATACAATCACTAAAAACTCCTTAAGACTCCTCCAACATTGTGGCATCGGACTTCAACTCTCCTTTTCACAAAAGTTATTCCAAAACTCACAAAATGCTACCTTTTTGCACACTTTGTTCTTAGTGCTATCTTCTATTTTTGATATTTTATGATATAATTAAATAAGATAATTATTTTATAACACCAAATAAAATATCTAAAGATATATTTGCTCCAAATTATCTTTTATCATAAATATTATTGAGTTAGCAAAGTCTTTTTATAGGAAAAGATAGAAAATACCGCAAGGTCCAATTTTTATTTCTCGTTCCCTTTTCCTGACTTAACCAAACTCAGTTTAACCAAATTTCTTCCCTTTTTAATGTTTTTCTTGCCTTCTTTATGCAATGGTTGACTTTTTATGGTTTTTCTTGACTTCTTGGATATTTAGTATTTTTGGCTTTATCTTTAAGGTGTTATGAAATTTTTATCAATTTACTCTTATACCTCCATGAGCTTAACTTTGTTCAGTTGCACTAACACACGTCAAAATATTTAAAGATTATTTATGTAACTAAAAAGTTATTTTTAATATATTTTTGTACGACATGCTCGATAAATTCAATTATAATAAATTTTAACTTAATTAATCTTTAAAGTATAAAAAAATTAATTAAAAAAATCATAATTAGAAGTTAAATAAGGACATAAATTTATACACCATCAAGGTGTCTATTTGTCACCCTAAAAGTAATTGTATCGCAATTTCTTTTAAACAATATGTTTTTGTTGCCACTATGATTAAAGTAATAATAGTGAAAAACATGATGCGGATTATGCTGAAAAAAAAAACTTATACCATAGAATAAGCAATATCAAAATCCAGACAGTGAAATATACCTAAAAATGATAAAATTGGTGAAATAATAAGCACTGTGCGACAAAATTTAAATTAAGCTTATAAATATTAAATAACCAAAATCATAAAACTTTTGTAAAAGAATTAAAGTTTGGTGAATATCGTGGAATAAAAATATTTTGAAATCATTAATTAATAGATGCATTGGCTTCAAGTATCCAATAAAAAGAAATTGGATAAGAATAACAGCAGAAGTAGAAGCTACATTAACTCTTATACAAAAATTTAATCACGGTATGGAGAAACTACGGAGCAGGTATAACTTAGGTCAACTGGGTGAATATTATTTCCTCCAAAAGATCATCAAAAATCAAGTCATCTATCTCAAGCCCCACACATTCAGAATCAAATTGAAGATTCATCCACCCATCATATTTTGACAGATCTTTGCTGACATAATAATCCAATGATATGTAACTATCAGATATTGTTGAGTTCAGATACCAGCTAATAAGCTTCCACACATCATAGAGCACATTATCTCCTGTTGGCAGTGGATGAACATGGGAGAGAGTAGACAAGGGTCTTGGATAATAGTTGTAAGATCTTCCAAAAATCTCCAACAACCCTTCATTTACTATATCAAACAGAAGCATGTGGTTACATTCTCCACCTTCGCCACTGTTACCAGAACAATGAGGATCAAGAAGCAAGCAACCCTCTAATTCTTCATATACTGCAGGACCAACTGGTTGGTTATCAGAATACCATATCCCTAGGGAATCCTGGTCAGTGAACCCTGAGAGGTCTAAAACCTTTGTCACATAATTAAATGCTGCTACATTACTTGGATCAATTTCAATACATGGAAATTCATAGTTCAAGCTCTGGTTTAGAGTTCCAATGTTCTGAAAATTCTCACCCTCCTCCGGGTGATTTTCTTCAGCCTCTTGCTGCTCTGACATATGATCCGATCCATCGTCTTGCCCTTGCTTTATTTCTGAGTTTACTTCTTCTGTATAACCTAAGCATTAGATGATCAATATTAGTACAAATATAAAATCAATAGCATTTATTGATTGAGTTTTGAAAAAGAATGACAAATTCAAAGCAACCCAGCTGAGGTTATCAGAAACATTACATTGAAGTGTGTTTCTTGTTACAGAATGTAAACAGTGAAGTATTTCATGAACCTAATGTAGATCCGTCTCTTAAGTTCCATTCGAGTTTGAAGTATACGATTTTATATCTAGACGACTAAAATATTTGAACATGAAATACAATAGCTACTCTGACTGTTATTCTGTACTCAGAATTGAAGTTTTAACTATGTTGACTTTTAATGAAAACTTTTAGCAGGTGATCAGTTATTTAGATAAAAATTTCAATTCTAATTGGACAACAACCATAACAAAACATCTACGAGATAACATCAAAGTTTTGTCCTTAAAACATTTGTGAAGATTGACTCTGGTGTAAATCTTGTCTGCGGGTTCCTTGTCCGTCTAACTGTACGAGATTGTCAAAAGTATAATAAGCAGCTTCTACCACATCTGATGAAGAGTTTTAGTATATTGTCTAGTCTCTTAGCGTTTGCTGAAAATTGGATCATTTGGAGAAATCATCAAAGTTACCTTCTTGTATAAATAGGGGCATTTCACTCGAGTTAGTTATAACGATACTGATGTATAAATAGGAACTTTGTATCATTAGTTGTGGTTAAGGCTTGAGGTGTACTTAAGTGAGAGCTTTTTATGAGAGAAATTGAGTTGCAATCTCATTATAGTGAATTTTGTTACCGACGCAAATTGAAACTTGTTAACACTTCAACTGAACCACATTATTTTTGTGTGATTCTTTCCTGTTCTTTGTCTTACGTTTACCTTCTACCCTTTACTTTTGTGGGTTTCTTTACTATATTGTTTGAGTGGTAGACGAATTTGCATCTATTTTTCTAAGGTGTAATTTCTTACGAACTGGTGCACTAAACGTGGAATCAATCATCATGACTTTCATTAATTAAGAGGTCGAAAAGATCGGTGGTTTGAATGATTTTGAATTGTAGTGAACCCAAGCTTGATTCAGCCATGGCAAAGAAGGACCAGAAAACGCTTACGACTCACAAGATGATTGTTCTTTGCCTCGAGGATAAGGTATTAAGGAAAGTCTCGAAGGAGAAGACTGCAAAGCTTGAGAGTTTGTACATGACGAAGTCCTTGTTGAATTGTCTATATCTGAAGCAAGTGTTGTACTCGTATAAGTAGAGAAAAAGCATATAGAGAATAGCTGTTTGAATTCAACAAGTTCACCCTTGATTTAGAAAGTATTCATGTTGAGATTGACGATTAAGATCATGCTTTGTTGTTGTTGTGTTCTTTGCCTAAGGGCATGATCTTTTCATGGAAACCTTTTCGTATGAGAAAGAGATTTTCTCTTGAGGAGGTTTGGGTTGCTTTGAGCTCGAAAGAGTTGAATGAGAACTTTGATGTTAAGACGTTTGGTGCTAGGGATGGAGGTAAAAGAAGGTCAAATTCAAAGATGCACAATGGTGGAAATGGATCACCTATAAGATGTTAACATTGAAAGAAGGATGGTCACACTAAAAGATTTTTTCATAAGAAAGAGAAGAAGGCTAACAACCTTGATAGATCATTGGATCTGGAAGACAGTCTAGTGTTGGTAGACCATCAACATCTAGTGGACCAGTTCTAGTTGGAAATGGTTATGAATCATAGAGGTCCTCATGGTGTTGATCAATACTGATGATTGAGAAAGTATAATGGAATCAGGATGTTCATTTAATATGAAACCTAACCATTTATAGTTCTAGGAGTTCCCAAAACTTAAAGTAGGTTTAGTTATCCGTGATGACAACAAGTCCTCTAAGATAACTAGAGTTGAGACCATCAGATTTTGTCTACATGATGGAACTGAAAGAGTTCTTGAGGAAGTTTTGTTTGCACCTTGCTGAAAGCCCCACCTAATATCTCTTGTTGAGCTTAAGAATAAGGGATGTCGTAGTGATGAAGGGTATGAGGAAGAATAGCTTGTATGCCTCGAAAGGCTTTGTAGTGTCTAGTTCAACATCTATTATTGAGTACTAGGGTTGTATACTTCCCTGTCACCTAGACGATTACTAGAGGAAGTTATAGATCCATACTTAGAAGACCAAGGATGATGCCTTCGAGAATTTTAATAGTTGGAAGCGTCTACTAGATAACCAAACCGGTAAGATAGGGGAAAGGTTCAAAATTGATAACGATCTTGAATCTGCTCAAAAAGTTTCAACACTTTTTACAAGGAAAATGGCATAACAAGGCACTGGATGATAGCACAAACTCTTGAGTATGGCCTAGCTAAGAGGTTCGGTAGGACCATCCTCGAAAAAGTGAGAACCATGTTATTGACTTTGGGATGAAGTTGCTGCTATTGTTGTCTATATGATCAATAAATGTCCCTCAATATACCTGGGCATGAAAACTCACTCCTAGAAAATTCTTAAATAACAATCAATTTTAGAGATAAAAAATAATTAGTCACTTTAATGACTAATTTATAAACTAAAAATTATTGGTCTCTAAATTAGTAATTATTATAAATAAAAAATTATAATTAGTGACCAAATAGACTCTAAATTGGTCATTAACATTAGCTACCAAGATTTTAGCTAAACACTCCACCTTTTTCCATTCTCCCTTTCAAGTAGTGTGTAGGTTCAAGCCCTTAAAACCTCTTGACCTCCTCCCTCTCCCATCCCATGAGACATAGACTTGCCATGATGCTATGGAGAAAGCCAAAATGGTCCAAGACTCGCATGCTCAAGTCAAGGCCAACATTGAGAGAAAGGTTGGCCAATGCATGAAACATGCTAATAAGGCAAGGAAAGAGGTTATCTATCAATCGAGTGATTGGGTATGACTTCACTTGAGGAAAGAGAGGTTCCCTACCCAAAGGAAGTCCAAACTCCACCCAAGAGGAGATGGTCCCTTCAAAGTGTTGAGGTGCCTATGAGCTAGATTTACCACCTAGTTATATACTTAGCCCTTCTTTTAATGTTGGTGGTATTTCTCCTTTTGATATAGGTGTTGCAAATTCGTGTCGAATTCTCCAAATGAGGGATGATGATTATGAGTCTAGGAATCCTCATAAGGATGGAGAGGCTCTTCCTAGAAGAATTACTAAAAGCATGACTAGTAAGGAGGCCCCATTCTTACTCATTTGCTTTTCTTTACTTTGCATTTCTCCTTGTGTTTAGACTTATGCTTTTGGCTTCTTTTGTTTGTGTATTTGTATGTTTGCTTTGGGCACCTTCTTGATTTGATGGAGACACCATTTGGAGGATAGAGTGTTGGGGCGCATGGCCCAAAGCAAGGAATCCTTTTAACAACCTCAGTTTGAGGACAACATTCTTATGTTTGGAGCAGAGGAGAACTTGGGCTTGGCCCATTGCATGGAATGCTTGGAGAGTAAGGGTGTTCCGCCTAGGTCATCCTATGTATCCCTAGATTAGCTTGCCCTACTTTTAGAATACATCTTTGCGTATTTGCTAAAAGGTCCCTTCCAAAGCCTATATAAGGGAACTCTCCACCATTTGTAAAGTGTTGAATAATTTTAATGGAGAGTCTATATTGATTAGTTGTGTGTTAGAGTATAGAGAGTGCCTTTTGAGTGTTCTTGAACTCTCTTGTCTCATCTTGAACCAAGGTTTAAGTGGCAGTAGCCACCACTCATCTTAGACTGGACCATCCCCAAGGGGTGTGCCACCATCCCCTTTTTCTTCCTCTCCCTTTCTTTCGATCTTTTGTTTCTTTTATTTCGTGTCTTTATGTTCTTATGATCTAATGTTCACGTCCTTTTTATTCTTTTTTCATTGTTTTTATGTTCATTTCAATTTCTTAATTGAATTATCTTCGCTTGAAAATGCACTTTCACATCTAGATAACTTTTTGATTATCTATGTTTTTTTAATTCTTTAGACGCCATTAACTTATAATCTTGAAAACATAAGAAGCACTCTTATCAATTTGTCGATGCTAATTTCTTACAACATTAGACTAGTTGTGCTCGCACACAAAATGCAAACATGAAGAAATAAGACGAAGGTAAAGTTAAAAGTTAGGGATGACAATATGAAATATTAAAGTATAAAACGACCAAAAATATACCTTCTGGAATGTCTATGTTCTCTAGATCAAATGAAACGTCAAGAAAGCTGGTATCAGAAGAGAAGGCTGAGTTTGCTTCCGCGGGGTAAGTATCTACTTCAGCTCCAATGTCTTGACCACGGTCTCTCAAGTTTTCTAAACATTCAATTCCCATGTTCGTTTCCTTTTCCTCAGCACTAAAATTTATTCCTGATTTTGAAGCACTCCTGACAAGCAGTTGTTTTTGGTCAGCATTCAAGCTGATTTCTTGATTTGTGTTATTAACCAGTGTAGGTGGAAAAATTTGACTTTTTGAGTCCTCGCTATGGTTAAACCTCTTATGGTCATGTTCAATGTCATTTGCACTTATGTTTCTATCTCCATGCACCTTCATTGAGTTTTTGGGAGATAAAAGGAAAGAAGACTCATCATTGTGGTGAAAGTAAGATTTCAAATTAGGCATTGAAAGAAACCTTTTGAAGGATTTTGGCGTCTTTAATGTAGAATTTTTCTCTTCTTCTTTCACTCTTGAGCTTTCAACTCTAGGATACTTGGCTTCACTATTAAAACAAGTATCGTACAACTGCGAATATCTTCCAATTGATTCTTTTAGAGAAGAATTCCTCATGGGTGGTCGTTGACGCTTGTTGAAGGACATAGAAGAGAGACGGTTCTCAAAACCACTTGTGGAACTTTCTTCACCTTCCCCATTGACTGTGGGGTCTTTGGACTTGTCATGAATCAACTTCTTCATATTTTTTGTAAGTCTCTTTCCCCGAGGAATTTTGTCAAGTATGGCATCCATGGTAATGCGACGCTTTTCGTTTCTTCCCTCTTCAATTAAGCGCTTCATCTTCTTTCTAAGATCCCTGAAGTGGCTAGTTCTCACATTGTGTGGAACCCGGGATGAAACTGGTGTCGATTTAAGATCTCTTTCACCTACTTGTTCGAAATTATGCGAAGAACCACATGGTATGAACTGTTTGTGAGAATCTTCTAAACGGTAACGTGTGGATTCATTTGGCATGCTTCTCTGAGTTTGTAAGTTCTTTTTTTCTGCAATTAACAGATCATCTATCATTTGGTCTATGAGTTGACCTGGATCAGAATCTTGCTTTCCAGATGATGAGGCAGATACAGGAAACGAAAGAGACCTGGCTCGTCTCACATTAGCTTTCAAAGATTGTTGATGGTGAGTGTGAAATGGCAGAGGAGAACCTGGATCCTGTATGTATTCTAATAGAAAGTTCTTGTTTGCGTTTATCACATCCAATGCATCAAGAAAGTCCTTGAAGAGGTGGGGTGAAGCATCAGTTGTGAGTATCTGGGCATTAAACGACTTCTCTTCCGGGCCATCTTGAATGGGAGAACTCAAGTGTTTATGATTATGAATCTTGCTTTGCTCCAAAGTGTCACTACAAAACATTGTACCACAATCTACGCATTTGTCACAGTTGGCAATTCGTTTATCAGAGAAAACTGGTGATAATGCATCCAGTGTGCCAGCTGCAAGATGGTTCTGAAAGGTTCTTAGAACTGGTTCAGGGTTCTCAACAGTTAGTAACAATTCACTAAGTGGGTCAACCTCCAAGTTATGAACGGAATCAGCATGAGGTAGTTGCAGTGTCTTTGCAGGGCAAGTTGAGCTTCTCTTGTGTCGACTTTTCCTTCTGTATATATCTTCATTGATAAGCGACCTAAATCGGGATTTGATAGAACTTTTGGATGGAGAAGGGGACTGTTCCAGCTTTTCTTCAACCTAGAAAACATGAAATTAGATTCGACTTTCACAATGTTACCTTTATATCAACACAAAAATAAGGATGTAATGGTCCAAAATGCAAGATGTAATGAACCAATAATGTTTGATAAGTCTCTAGCACCCAAAAGACAAGCAATAACACAAAGATACAGTGAAAGCAACCAACGTATTCTAGTTTACTTACATTAGATAACTCTGTATATGGAATACAATGGTCTGGCATAGAGTTAAGCCCAGAATCATCAGAAGTTCCTGGCCTTTCAACTCCTACAAAGTGAAAGAAATTGTTGCACATATGAAGTGGAAACAGAAACATTGCGACATGTCAACAAAAACTGTCAGAATAAACCAATGGTTCTATGTTTTTTGTGGTGTCATATGTTATAATCTGGTAAATTTTATCTTCCACTTTATGATAGTAAATATTTGGCTTTAAAGGGTAAAGTTGTGACTTACTTTCATCAGGTCTTCCACCACCATGCCTTCTTGTTGTAAGCCTTCTCTTCACCTGTCGCCAATGATGGTACTTTATAACATGAAGAATTCCCCAAACTCGTCCCGGGTGAGTATGATGGCTACTACTGGAATTTCTACTCGGCAACGCACACTCTTTCTCACGAATTCTCCTCCCCATAGCTACCCAGGTTCAGTGTGATAATCGATTTAGGAGATCAAGTGACACACACGTGATCCATGTCACAGAAGAGTATCAACAATTAACCTGTTTAACAAGTAATTCTAGAAGTTTAGTATTATCAACTTGTACAAACTATTACATTGGTGAATTTAGGGCTAGGTAGAAATTTAGAAAATAAATAAAACGTGTTTCAGGTGTATGACAACAATAAGACCCCAACATTGATTTGGATTGCATTATTGTGTTTAATGTTTATTCGATAGGAATTACTAGTGAATAATGTAGAGTTCAATAATGTTTAAAGAAAAAACATGAATAGGGAGAAGAACAAACCTTATCCACAACATGCTCAAATTTCCTGTCATGTGTCCAGAGAAATGTAACGAATTTGTAAGAATTGTTGAGATCGAAGAATTTCTGGATCACTGAGGAAAACGAAGAGAATCAATCAGAAAACTCAATTAGATCTATATTAGAATTTTATTTTACTTTTTTTTTTCCATATCATCACCGTCAACCTTCGTGTATGCATGCGTCTATGATCATAGAACAACCTTACCTCGATGTATCCATAACCAGGACCGAAAATATTGGCTTGTGCAATGATGAATATGTGTATTGATAGTGAAAAAGAAAGTGGCATGTATAAAAAAATGTTAATTCTGTAATTCTAGCCCCGACACGTGACAGATAAAATAAGTGGTGTAAAATTGATCTTAGAAATAAATAAAAAGAAAAAAAAAGAAAAGTGGTGTGAGAATTAAATGTTTGTGAATTACAGACAAGAAACAGATGGAGACTAGAGAAAGACAACCAAGGAAAACAATTTGAAATTTAAAACTTCAAATTCTGTATTGTTTGTCCATAATTCCATATTTATCAAATAGGAACATTTATGAAATAAATAGATATTAACTGTTGGAAGAATTAAAATTAATTACTTTATTTATTACTATTTAATGAAAATTCTTTGATTGGAGGTATGGTATAGGAATGGCAACAGGACGGAACGGGGACGAGTCTTGCTATCATATACCTATTTCCGTAGAAAAAATTCATCTTCATCCCTATATCCAAACTCAATAGGTATCAAACTTTTGTCTCATCCTCATTCCCACGGGTAATGGGTATAATCTCGTACTCATACCCGTACCGTTTTACTACTTCAATATTAATTTTAATTAATTTTTATAAAATAATAAAAATTACGGCAAAGGAAACATTATATTATCAAATATTCAATATTAGGAGGACGATTGTAGATTCGATATCAAATATTTTTAAATAAATTATAATTGTTTATGTTTTAGATTAGAATACCAAATAAAATTTCATGAGAACCAAAACATTTATTAAATTTGCAAACATTAATGAAACCTAGTTGATAAAATTTAAAAATATTTTTAAAAAAATATGAAATAAAAAAAATATTCAAATTAAAATATATTTTAAATGTTTGTTTACTTCAATTTTTTAAATATTAATGAATCTCTTTTTTATACACTAATAAAAGTTATAATACATCACTTGATCAAAATGACGCAAATAACAAATAATAAACATAATAATAAAATTTTGACTTAGATCTTGTATCTTTTGAACTCCAATAGATGTTGAATGGTGATAAAAAATATTCACGAAAATTACACTAAATTTTTATATTGTAGTAAATAAAAGTTATTTATACAATTATAGTGAAAAGATTACAGTATGATTGATAATGAGTTAGAAAAAAAAATTAGATAAAATATATCGAAATAGTATTCTACATGATGAAAATAAACAATAATAAAAATATTAACAAATTAACAAATGTGTGTTAGAAACAATTTCCGAGACTATTGAAAGAAATCTCAGGAAAACAAATCTATAATTAAGAGTATGATAAAATGAAAAATACCTTAGAGATCTAAGAAAATTTTCAAAATATCAACATATATATTCAATGGTTGAGAAATAACGAAAATTATTTTAGCGAAACAAAAAAGTTCTTCAATGAAACAAAAATTATTAATAATAAGTAAAGATATTTTTTTATACGTATTAAATAAAAGGTTTATGTTATTAAACACTTAAATTGAGAGTATTAAATATTCTCACGTGAAAAAAAAAATATACAATAAATAAAAATATTAAAAAATAATAGAAATATTCAAATGTGAGACATAAGTTTTTTTTAATTGACATACATTATTTTAACATAATTACATAAATGTTATAATAAGATGAAAATATATTAGAGATGCGAATGAGTTTCAGGACAAACCAAATAATTAGAATAAATAAAAAATAGAAAGTATATATATATATATATATATATATATATATATAGTTACTTAATTAATTGTGAATATTCTAATAATTTAAACGGGATGAAGATATGGCGGGGACGGGTATTATGGCTGGGATATGTACATCCTCATACCCATACCCAGTCAATGCGGAGATTTCCCATCAAAACGGATACGGGTTCGGACAATACCTACGGAGATAAGTTTATTTACCATCTCTAGTCGGGTAACATTTCTGTGTTTTTCAACACAAACATATTTTAGAAGGAAATAATTCACTTATAAAAGCAGTGTGATATCCATGCTTTCCGTGAATTTATTTAAACATGCGAAATATAATTTTAATATGTAAATTAATGTTAAGAAATGAAACTTTTATTAATTCATTTATAATTTATTAAGAATTCTATGTTTATTTCAATGTATAGAAAAAAAAACCTCAAAACCACTACTATAAAAATAGTAAACACTATTTTTATAAAATTCAATTTCTATGTTTATTTCAATGTTTTCAAAACAAATGCAAACTAATTGTTTTTCTATAATCTTTCAAATTAATATAATAGTTTATTTCAAATAATTGATATATATATATATATATATATATATATATATATATATATATATATATATATATATATATATATATATATATATATATATATATATATATATATATAGCCAGGATCTTTTCATAACTTTCACTTTTAGTTTTAAAAGAAACATTCTTTTTTAAATTTGTAATGAAGCTCTCTAATTCCCTACTATTATTTTTTGGTTTGGCTCATTTAATAAAGTTTTAATTTATTATAACTATTTGATTGACATTTCAAAAGTGGGACAAACTAATCAACAAAGAGAGAGTAAGTTGTGGCTCTTTCCACTTGCTTCGGTACGAAAAGGTGGCAAAATATAAATAAGAGCAACAAAGTTGTCATAACAACTTCACTGAGTAAGTATCATGCATCACCCCACTTATCCTAACATCTCTTAATTTCTTCCTCTATATATGTTATCTTCAATCATCAACACATCTGCATCATCCTCTCTCGTGTATCCTATCCTTGGAGCATCACCAAAGCCAAAAATGTCAACCACCATCGATATCCCAGAATCAAGTAAAGTAGTTAAAGGAAAAGGTGTGGTTGCGGCACCACTGAGACCAGGAGGATGGAAAAAAGGGGTAGCCATAATGGATTTCATTCTAAGGTTAGGTGCCATAGCTGCTGCTCTTGGTGCTGCTGCCACCATGGGAACAAGTGATCAGACACTACCTTTCTTCACTCAGTTCTTTCAGTTTGAGGCTAGTTATGATAGCTTCACTACTTTTCAGTATGTCATCATCTTCAAAACTCTATTATTTTCTGTGCCTTTTCGTGGCATCTATATATATGTTAAATCACTGAAATCAGAAATTCTAACCAATGCGTAACACAATGCAGGTTCTTTGTTATTACTATGGCTTTAGTGGGTGGCTACCTGGTGCTGTCTCTTCCTTTCTCCGTTGTTGCAATTATTCGCCCCCATGCTGTTGGACCAAGGCTTTTCCTCATTATCTTGGACACTGTAAGCTCTTTAAAATATTTTTTTCCTTCGTATATAATTTCATTTAACATTAGTATATACATTGAAAGTTTATACGTGAACCTTATTTTAAAAGTCAATTTTGTAAGATTAAGTTAATCTTTAAAGTTCATTTCTTAAAAATATGAATTGCAGGTGTTTCTGACTCTAGCTACTGCTAGTGCTGCTTCAGCTGCTGCCGTGGTTTACTTAGCACACAATGGTGATCAGGACACGAACTGGTTAGCCATATGCAACCAATTTGGAGACTTTTGTGCGCAGACCAGTTCAGCTGTGGTCTCATCGTTCGTTGCCGTTGTTGTCTTCGTGTTGTTGATTGTCATGTCTGCTTTGGCTATTGGGAAGCCTTGAAAATTAACGTATATATATAAATATTTTGCATGTTCTATTTGTTTCCTAAGTCTTAATGCCTCGGCTTGTTTTAATTTCCTTCAAGTGTATGATGTGCCAATTCATTTGTATACATTTGGTCATTCTAATATATATATGCACGTTTCAAGTTTCAGCCGGTGTGTTTTACTTTGCACTGATCATTCTTTACTTAACTTTCTCTTGCGCAACTTTCCTCAGTGACAAGACCTGTGCCACTATTTTTCTTGTTGTGATCCATATGTTGAAGTTAGAATAATAGTGACACGATGCAAGATTTAATTATAGGTAGTATATGTTATATATCTGATAAGGAAAATTGTAATTTTCATATCTCACACAAAGAAAAGTACACTACTCAGTGAAAAAATATTATATTTAATAACAACGTTAAAATTATATATTTTAACAATTAAAAGCTGTCATAAATAAAATTTTCTCATACACACACGTTAGTGCATTTAAGAGTTTTTACATCGCAGTATATGTCTCAGTTCTTGCGCACCCGTTACATATAAACGCGCGGTGACATTTTTGTAATTAAAGTCAATTTTTATGTCTCAGTTGCTATTCTAACTGAGGCATATAGCTTAAAAAATTTTGACAATTCCCGCTTTTCCGGAATTTGAAATTTTTTACATGCTTTTATACCTCGAGTATCGCTGAACCGAGGTCTAATAGCTTTTCTACTTCAGGTGCTTTTTACCCGATGCAATTAAGTTGCAGTTTTTTAATTTTATTTTTATTTCACTGAAGGAGTATGCCTTGGTTCTTTTATAACCAAGGCAGTAGATGACTTATGCATCGATTCTCTTGCCAACCGAGGCATATGAGCAAGTCAATATGCCTCGGTTTCGAATTAACCGAGGCAGTATCGCTTCGTAGGGTTAAAAAAACCCAAATCTTTTCACACCTCAGCAGCAAATGTTCTGCACTTTTTCTTCTTCTTCGAGCGTCCCGCACACCTGGTCCACTCTTCCACTACGCGTCAGCCCTTCGTGCCACCTGCACCGCCATTGCACCGTCAAGGAGGTTTCCAGCGCCACTACATCTTCTTCTTCTTCAACCAACCATCATCGTTGTTTCGCTGCGGCGTTCGTTCTGCTTACGCTGTCAAGGGGTCGCTGCACTGCCATTGCACCGTCGAGGAGCCGCTACATCTTCTTCTTCTTCGACTTATGCAGAAAGTTGGTTTGCTTTATCTGGATGCTCATCTTCATTTACACAAAGTATCGACCCAATTCTGTGAAATGCAGAGTCCAGATATAAATTGTAAAGTAATTTCAAGAAAATATTCAAAAATCCTAAAAATAAACTTAAGTTTCAATAGGGATAACACATAACTCATTTACAATAAAAAATCAATTAAAACAATGAATGTTAACAACTACACACAAGGGAAGCTAGTATATTATATTTTGCATACCTATATTACTTTACATTTTTTGTCTTCAACTTCAATTTGACAAATTTATTCATACTTCTAATATGGAGTATAACCAAGCTTTAGGCTGTGTTCACTTGAGGGAAAGTATGTGAAAGAGAGAGTGAGTGGATGGGTTTGAGTGGATTTAAGAGTGAATTATGTGTTATTTTTTTAAAGGGATTTAGAGGTGATTGTAAGTAAATTTAGAAGTAATTTTTTGTAAAAATTTGTGAGAGATTTGATTGATGTAATAGATTAAAAAATATGTTTTAATAGAAGTATCAGTAAGATTACTATTTTGCCCTTCATTTAATAAGTAGTATAAATTGATATTTGTATGAATAAATCTATTTTCATAATTTTTTTAACCACTAAAATTGAAACAAAAAATTATCAAAGAAATTTTTTTTTAACCCATATCCATTCCATGACATGGAGATCGGATCTCTCCCAACTAAACCCCCCACATATCTGTTCCATTACAATAGGGATCAGATCTTTCACAAATAAGCCCCCACAGATCTTCCATTACATACCATGCTACCTTACCAACATGCACGTGAAAAAAGAAGGTAAAATTAACATTAACTAAGTGAATCCACTCAAATCACTGCATATTAGACGAGATTTTAATCTTACTACCACTAGTACAAATTTTGCTTTTTACCTTGCCTTATATGCCTCGGTTGGTCAGGAACCGAAGCATATAATGGCGCGGTGGCATTTTTGCAATTTCAGGCAACTTTTATGCCTCGATTCAGCGAAAACCCGAAGCAAAAAAGGGTTATATGCTTCGGTTCAAAAAAACCGATGCCAAAAAAGGGTTATATGCCTCGGTTCCAAAGACCCGAAGCCAAAAATGTGGCTGGATATTTCAAAAATGCCATTAACCTTTACGTCTTTGGCCTCGGGTGTCATTGAACTGGGGCCAAATAGGGCTATATGCCTCGGTTATTAATTGAACCGAGGCCATATAGTTTAATTAGGGTTCAAAATTCACGAACCCCCTTTTCTTCCCCGCCGTGCATTTCTCCTCTCTCTCCCTCTTTCTCTCTACAACCTGCTGCTCCAGCCACCTACCACCACCACGCGAAGCTTTGCAACCACGATGTGCTGCCACTGCGCTGCTCCGGCCACCGTCTCCGCAAGCCGTCGCCGGTGGAAACTTTTCTCCTGCAACGTCGCCGCAACTCCTTCGCCTTCGTGGTCGCGCCTCGAGCGCCATGAATGGGGGGACGTCTTCAACGTCCTCAAGCGCCCCCGCCTCGTTTGCGGCCACGGCAACCGGATCCTCATGGTCGGCGGCCTCAAGTCCTCGTTCGCCCTCAACGCGCCCTGCTCCACCATCCTTGTCCTCCGACTCGACCTCGACAAGCTCGAGTGGGCATTTGTTTGGAACCTCCACGACGCACCCAACATCGATAAGTTCAATCGAGTGGTGAAGAAGCTTCTGGATGGCCTCCGAGACACCGCGGTGTCGGCTGTCAATGGTCGAAAATACGTGGCGTCACCTCTACACTGCCCAATGGCGTTGGCACTATATGTGTCCTTGCCCCTTGAGACACTGAAGAAACTGTTTCTGGACGCATAGATACCGACGAGGGTGAGAGCGGTCTTCAGGTTGTTGCTTCCTGCAAAAACAAGAATTTTATGCTGGGTGAGCGGGGCATTTCTAGCCTCCAGGATGATAAAATATCAAAAAGTATAACAATGACAAGTACCTGCGGAGGAAGGAGGAGACAGAGATGGTGGTGTTACATCAGGGTCTAGTTCAGGAGTTTGATCGTAGAACATTGCGCTTTCGAATCTAATATTACAGCTTGGTCTAAGAACTCTAGCACCCATCCTGCCCTAACAACACGATGAGATTTCTGAGATACACCCATCCAAGCATCTATTGCAGTCTGTCTCAGACAAATCAGGGGTGCACTGCACAAGACCGTATACGGTTTGAAAATTTGAAGCAGCTGCACTACCGGTAGAATACTTACGACGAGAGTCACCAGATGCAGCCACCACTGTGAGATGGGTACTGACGGGGTATATGGCCTCGGTTCTTACCATAACCGAGGCCAAAGGCTCTGCGAAATTTTTAATTAAAAAAAATATTGTTGAACCTATGGTTCCGGTCCCTCTGCAACCGAGGTAGAAAAGTGTTTTTACGGCCTCGGGTGATAACCGAGGCCAAAAGGCACCCCCTTTTGGCCTCACCCCAATATGCCTCGGTTCTAAAATCGAGGCAAAATGACAAAAATAACCGGGGTCAAAAGCCCTTCTTACACTGATGTACATCCCGTTAATCATCACACTGTCTTCCTCTTAAAACTTGCCAAACAAACATATGAAATATTACCTACCTGATCCGTCTTCGCTATACCACTCAACGTCAAACGAACATAGTGCTAATGATGTTCAAACATATCCATATTAAATAATAAACAACAAAGCATATTATATATGAATGAACGACAAACACAACACATTTGTCCTCTTCAAAATAGAAAAGTTCTCAACTTTTATTACATCTTGATTAAATTATATTTTGATTTCCTTGAAATAAATATTTATAATGGGATAATGTATTTCATTTCAGTTATTTTATTTTTATTATTTTTAATTTTTTCAAATACTACTAATATAATTACAACTTTTTTTTTTATTATTTTGTCATGTATTCAATTAATTAAATTAGTTAAATAAAGAAACAAAAAATAAATCATTAAAATATAACAGAATAAAAATTTTATATCACTTTACTTTAAACAAAATAATAATACATTTAAATAAATAATAAAAAAATTAAAAAGAAGTTTATAATTAAAAAAAATTCAAACCGAATACCTTTGACGACTTCACATTTTTTTAAAAACAAAATCTAAAGACATCCTCCTACGACTTCACCTATCAGTAGGGCTGGACAAAATGTACTGAACTGTACTGAACCATTAAAAACTGCACTGAACTCAAAAAAGATTCGTTCGAACTGCACTGAACTGAAAAACAGTTCAAACGAACTGAACTAAACTGTTCTTTTTTTTCTAACAAACTGAACTGAACTGAGTTGCACTACACTATAATATGGACTGGACTGAACTGTTTTATGAACTGCATTATTTTTTAACTGCACTACACTATACACTATTTTTGAACCATTTTTGAACTAAATCACACTAATTTTGAACCGAAATGTATTATTTTTTAATCGAAATGTACTTCATCATTTAAATTGTTAATAAATTATTACATCAATTTAAATTGTTGAATTTTTTTCTTCAATTTTATTTTAATTTTTTGCTAATAAACTTAAAAAGTATATTAATAATGAATTAAGTTATAGTATTTTTTGTAATATTTATTCATATACAATAGTTTGAAATTAACATTTTTCTGTAAGTAAAGAGTATTTTGAGTATTCACAATATTTTTAAATTTAAATAAAATACAAATTTAGTAATATGGAGATTAAGAAAATAGTCTAAAATTAAATATAGATGATATGATTGTGTTACGTACTCAAACAATAATAAAAATAAAATTGAAGATATTATTTATAAAATTTAAGTCTCCCATTATAATACCATCTTCCATGAATAATAGGATATATAAGAAAAACACATTTAATTTAAGAGAGAATTATAATTGAAAGAAACAAATTTTATTTTGTGTTCGGTATAAAAAATATATTCAGAAAATAAGTGTTGGAAGTATTAAATTTTCTTTATCATACATAATAACATTAATTAATATAAATTACATATAACTATTTTTTATAAAATGAAATAAATATTACATACCATTTTTTATAAAATGAAATAATTAATATCAATGAAACGGTGGTTTATAATATAACCACGCTTAAATCTATTATTATAATTAACCTAAAAAATATTACGCAAATTTTCTTATTATTGTATATGAAATGAAAAGAAAAATTCAAAGAGCAACAAATTTTGTGTGTAATGTATAGGAGATGAGAGAAAACAGTGCAAGGTACATGTACTAGGAGATGAGAGAAAACAACAGTACAGTGTACATGTACGGTAGTACCCATGTGTGAAGTATGAAAAAGAAACTAAAAGGCTAAGTTCAATTCAGTTATAGGATAGTTAATTCATTTAAGTTTAATTTTTAAAAATCGAACTAGATAACAATACAATTCAATTTTTAATATAATCAGTACAGATTATTTTAGTATAAAACAATACAATACAGTTAACTGTAGTACAGTACAATTAAATTAATTATGTCCAACTCTACCTATCAGTAAAAATAACATGACATTAGTTCTACCAGCAAATTTTTTTGTATAGCATTGTTTGAAAAGTGAAAGTTTTAAGTGTCAATAAGTCCGCGAACTACAAAACATAAGAACTTTCTTCATAAGAACATTCTTAATAAAATTAGCATTTACGTAAACTTTTATATAATATTTACATTTGTCCGGTAAAACCTGCAGAAATAATTAAGATAGTAAAACTAATTAAAATTATAGATACCATTATAATATGATAAATACTTACATTAATCATTATTTACTTTTTCTAATAGAAAAAATGCGTTTAAAACAGTGTCTTACGAACATCACTACATTACAACTAGGGATGTCAACGGGGCGGGTAGGGTACGGGTAGTAGTTCCCCGTACCCTATCCGCTGGAAAAATATTTGCCCCGTACCCGTACCCATATCCGTCGGGTATCCGTTATGCGGGTACCCGTCTATTGTTTTCATATCCGCGGGTATCCACGGGTATCCGCGGGTATTTACAAAAATATTTTAAAAAATAAATATTTAACCATAATTAGTGCTTAGATCAACAAGTCTCCTTTCTCCGATTGATTCTTGAAAAACAAACAAATAAAAAATCACTACCAATTTATATTGTAGTTTATTTTTGAATAAAATATTAAAGAAATTACTAACTTCATCAATGTCCACCTCTTGCAACATTGTATAAAGTTTCATGTTGTCCAATTTTAATCTAGAAAAGCCTTAAAACATAAGAAGTTCAGTAAAAATTTCTAACAATCACTTAATTAAAATATCTAAGTAAAAGTGTTAATTTCATTACCTTCCATGTTGGTCCATAACCAATCTTAGAGACACATCAATACCTCCACAGTATATGGAAGTAATTTACTCATTTGTGGGGTAAGAATTTGACAATCATTATTGGATGAAGACTCATAATGTTATTTACTAATATATATATATAAGGTAAAGTTTAGCAGGTACGGGTATTCACGGGTACGGATACTATGATACCCGTACCCGCCCCGTTAACATGCGGGTATCAAAAATACCCATACCCGTGGGTAGCGGGTATCCATTTTTAATATCCATTTCCTACCCGTTGCGGGTTTTATCCGCGGATACCCGCGGATACGGATTTTTTTGACATCCCTAGTTACAACGTACATGTGTGAAGGTTCTTAACACCGGTAGCACGTGTTTTTCTAGTTTTATTATATATCGATTGCACCTTTTATTTCTTATATTTTTAGTTTTTAATTAATTTTTTATTAGTAATAAATTGAATTTATTGCTGATAGTTGTTTTAATTTTGTATTTTTAGTGCATCTTATATTTCTTTACTATTTCGGTCACAATAATTCTTTTTATAGACATCATTTCAAGTTAATTCTAGTTACAAAGAATTATGCATATATGTAAAAGTTGAAGGACCAATACTTTATTTCTTTGTCTTACGCCAGGGGGTGGCAAAACGGCCAGCCCGGCCTGTTTTGGCACGGCATGTCTATGGTCCGCCAAAAACAGGCCGGTCCAGGCTGGCCCGCCATCAATAAGCGGGCCGAAAACTGTAACTTGTCCCATCTTCAGGCGGGCTGGCCCACGGGTTGGCCCATCTCTCTCTTCTGTTTTTTTACTTTTTTTAATTTTTTTTAACTTTTTTTTTAACTTTTTATTAAAATTTTGTTTATAAATTTATCTATATAATATAAAAAAAAGGTGTTATTTTTTAATTATTTTTAATTTTAAACATAAAAAAATTTTAAAAAAAAACGGGCTAGCGGGCTGGCTCGTTTTGGCCCGCTAAACTGGCGGGCCGGGTTACAGCGGGTTGACGGGTTGGAAATTCCAACCCAGCCCGTCCTTTTTTGGCCGGCCCGGCGGGTCGGCCCATTTTGCCATCCATAGTTACGCCTCCTGCATACGTGTATTTCTTTATGTCAAATATTCTATTAGCAAATATTATATAATCAAATATTGTGTTAGTTATAGTTTAAAACATTATTACCTGTGAGTAAATTTGTGCAGTTGTCATTCTTTGAATAGATGAGAAATTATAGCATTATTATATGTATATATATGGTTACCCTATTCTTTAAAATAATATATCAGAATTATTTTTTAAATCCTTTTTATATGGTATCAGAGTCAAACACTGACATCCTCTACAATATAGGAAGCAATGTTTCTTTATTTGAATATTTTTTATGGTTCCTTCCGATAAAAATCAATTGCAGAAAAATGATTTTGGGACTTCCACTGCTACCCATATGCAAGAAGCTACTCCCAAGAATCATAGTTCTACTATTGCTGGATTTGTGACCAAGTCAGGTATATCTAACTCTACTCTTAATCTTTCTATTGTTACTAGGGATAGTGATTGGATAATTGATTCAGGTGCTACTGATCATATGACTTGTGATCCACATAAATTTATTAATTTTTCCCCTAATTGTTCTAAAACTGCTATTATTAATGCCAATGGGGTCTCATCTCCTATTGAAGGTGTAGGTATTGTATCCCTCTCACCCTTTTTATCAATTCCTGATGTTTTATTTGTTCTACATTGAACTATAATATTTTTTGTGTCAGCAAGTTAACCAAATCACATTCTTGTGTTGCCTTATTTTACCCAACCCATTGTTTTTTCCATAACATCCATTCCAAGGAGAAGATTGGCAGTGGTAGAGAGAGAATGATTGTATTATCTTGAAAATGTCTCACAACAAACCCATAAAGAAGCGTTAGTTTGTCTTGCGAATGAACACATACAAGATAAAAAAACAAAAAGGAAATTTGGTTATGGCATACAAGATTGGGACATTCCTCTTTTGGTTATCTAAAAAAAATATTTCCATCACTATTTCATAAATGCAATATTTCTGATTTTATTTGTGAAACTTGTGTAATGGCAAAAAGTCATCGTGTTGTGTTTCCTTTAAGCAATAAAAAAATAGATTTTTCTTTTTCATTAATCCACATAGATGTTTGGGGCCCTGCCCCATAATCTACACATAATGGTTTATCAGTTTTGTTAATGATTGTACTCAGTAACTTGCGTGTATTTGCTTAAACATAAAAGTGAGGTGTGTAATATGTTTCGTTCCTTCCATCATATGATAGTTACTCAATTTAACACATATATTAAGGTCTTTCGATCAAACAATGGAGGGGAATATTTTAAGACTGAGTTAATCGAGTTCATGAACTCCAAATGCATTTACATCAAACTACATGTCCTTATTCACCACAACAAAATGGGGTGGCTGAGAGAAAAAATAGACATATATTATAGGTGACAAGATCACTTTTGATAGATGGTAATGTCCCATCTCATTTATGGGGTGAGGCTGTGAGATCTGTAGTTGATTTGATTAATCGAACACCTTCTAGTGTGCTTAACTTTCGAAGACTTTTAGATGTGTTGTTTGATCATTGTATCCTTCCTTCCATGGTTTCTTTACCACCTCATATTTTTGGATGTGTTATATATGTTCACTTACACTCACATCAACGTACAAAGCTTGAAGAACGAGCTTTAAAATGTGTTTTTGTTAGGTATGGATCAACTCAAAAAGGTTATCGTGCTTACCATCCACCATAAAAGAAATTTTATATCTCTATGGATCTGACATTTAATGAGCATAGTTTTTTATGTTGATTCTACACTTCAGGGCGGCAATGAAAGTGAAGTGCATAATCATGATGTTAGTATGTTTGATATCCCAAATATAAAATTATACTATAATGATAAATTATCGTGTGAGGATCATACTGCAGGAAGTGAGCCAATCCAAAATATGGAAACTTCTCCTTTGGATAATACAATGTCTTCTGATCCTAACCAATTGGCTCAATCTTCTCCACAGGTTCAACTTGACTCTTCAGAGGTATCTTCTGATCCTATCTCTAATAATACTAATGTAGTTGAAACTAATCATGAAATTGTTTCTTTTTATCCTACCATTGATAATACTAATTTAGACGAAATTGATCATGAAATTGATCCTTGTCTACATGAGACCACCAACACACTAAACATTGAGTCTACTATTGTCCAATATAATCTTCCACCCCGTTCTAACCATGGTCAACCTCTAGCTAAATATGAACTAGACCTTCAAGCCAAAGTTAAATATCCCATTAGTAAATATGTGTCATCTCACAAGTTATCGCAGTCATATGCATCATTTGTATCTCAATTATCTCCAATTTCTATTCCTAGTAATATACAAGAAGCTTTGGTCGGTCCTAGATGGACCAAAGCTGTAGCATCCCTTTTTTTTAATAAACTGTATTATTTATTTTAAATAAAACAATTAGAAAATCTTATATTTTTACTAATGTTTCATATTTTATCTAAATGCATTTTAAACATTAAAAATATATTTTATCATGATGTAAATTTTACTTATTGAAAATAATAATAAGAATAAAACAAAACAAATATAATATATATATATATATATATATATATTAGGTAAAAATATTTTAATTAAATAGGTGTGTGTAAAATATATATATATATATATGAAGAATTTTCTAAAAGAGATAAAAAAAAATATAATAATAATAATATAGAAAAAAGAAAAAAAAATAAAAGAAAAAGAAGAAGAAAGGATAAGAAGATAAGAAGAAAAGAAGAAAAGATAAGAAGAAAAGAAAAAAAAAGAGAGAAGAAGATAAGATGAAGAGATAAGGATTATCTCTTCATTAATGCATGTAATCATGATTTTGAAAGAAAAGATAAGCACATGACTTGCTTATATATATATATGGAATGAAGGTTACGGGAGGTGAGAAAGTGAGGAAGAAAGAAAGAAAGGAAGGAAGGAAGGAAGAAAGAGAAAGAAAGGAGAGAGAGAAAGAAAGAAAGGAAGGAAGGAAGGAAGAAAGAGAAAGAAAGGAGAGAGAGAAAGAAGAGAGGGAAAGAGAAAAATAGGAAAGAAAATTTAGAGCAAAGATTCAAAGAGATCCTAGTCTTCTACAACTATTATTAGTGTGCTCTTCAATCAATAAGGTAAGGGGGAGTGAGGTTAAGCTTTTATATATTAATCTTGATAAGCTCATGGGTTTTATATTAATCTTTTATTTATTTTGACTCATATATTATTCTATTTACTTTCATTTATTATCCTCTTATATTTATTTTATTTAATCTCCAATTATATATTGATCCTATTTATTTATTTTATTTTTATCTCCAGTTACGCACTGGTCCTATTTATTTATTTATTTTATTTTATTTACCTCTATTTACGCACTGGTCCTATTTATTTATTTTATTTTATTTACCTCCAGTTACACACTGGTCCTATCTATTTATTTATTTTATTTTATTTATCTCCAGTTACGCACTGGTCCTATTTATTTACTTTATTTTATTTACCTCCAGTTACGCACTGGTCCTATTTATTTATTTTATTTTATTTATCTCCAGTTACGCACTGGTCCTATTTATTTATTTTATTTTATTTACCTCCAGTTACGCACTGGTCCTATTTATTTATTTTATTTTATTTGCCTCCAGTTACGCACTGGTCCTATTTATTTATTTATTTTATTTTATTTACCTCCAGTTACGCACTGGTCCTATTTATTTATTTTATTTTTATCTCCAGTTATGCACTGGTCCTGTTTATTTATTTCAATTAATATATCTCAAGTTATGCACTGGTCCCGTTTAATTTATATTTTTATATTTAATTATAATGTTCTAATCCTTATCTAATTATTTACTTAAAGTTCTTGCTTTGATTCTTATTTTATCATTATTTTATAATTAAAAATAAAAATAAATGTGAAGTGAAAGTAAATATTATTTTATTTAGTGAGCTTGGATAGAAGAAAATTGCATATCCATTTTATCGTTGTTTTATATTCTTTGTATATTGTTTATACAATGACATGAATTGATAGTCATCACATTTTATGACCTTTGAAAATACCCAAGAGTGTGTCAGTTAAGTAAGAGTTAAGTCTGGTTTCAATAAGTTGAGATTAAACTAGTGTCAAAGTATTTGTATTTGGGAAGTCACAGTTTGGTACACTGCGGGATGAAAGGCAGGGACCATGGTGGGGTCTAAGGAAGTTTTACCAAGTAGGTGAATATCTGGATAGTTCAGAATAGCGCACTGGACTAGGATATTCATAGGCCAAACTTGGGACTATCCGATACCTGCTCGGCATCGCCAAGGTTAGGTAGTGAGTATATATCTCTTTTGTGAGCCGATGAATGGCTAATATTCTCGAGAAAGAAATAATTATGATTGTACCAATGTTTTATGAGAAATACTCAACTACCTAATCACTTCCCAAAGCAACTTTTGATGTTCAGATTGGATCATCAGAAGTGGAATATGGATCCATATGTCTGGTAAAACAAGATCAAGTTTGGTGGTTATAGGTCCAAATCTAGGCCCCCGGTGTCTGCATTGTTTGTTGAGTTTATTAAGATTGATATTTAAGGCTTATAAAGACCTCACTCCTTTCATATTTTTCTTTCATATGTACCTGTTGCATAAGCAGAAGAGGAACCTGCTCAGTGAGGGTTGTTCGGGATATTATTGGTGGATCTTCTGAAGATTGACTCATGGATAATTTCTATTTAGGAGATATTAAAAATATAGATAATCTTCTATTCTGAAGTAGAACTCTTAATATTTTACAAATATATATTTTTGTAATATTTCATGAACAATTATAGAGATGTAAACTATATATATAAATATGAAGTTATGTTATTATTAATGTTCTCTCAAGGATAATCTTATGGTAAAAAAAAAACAATTAATTCCATATCTTTTTATCAAATAATAATTATTTAGTATAGTAGTCGGGGTGTCACAAAAGAAATGGTTGATGAGATGGCAACTTTAGAAAAAAAAACGCTTGGGATCTTGTGTCCTTACCAAGAGGGAAGAAAATTGTAGGCTGCAAATGAGTATTTATAATTAAGAATAGAGCTGATGGAACTATTGAGATGTATAAAGCATGACTTGTGGTTAAAGGTTACACTCAATCTTATGGTGTAGATTACCTAGAAACGTTCGCACCGGTAGCCAAGCTCAATACTATGAGAAAACTTCTGTTACTAGCAGCAAACCAATATTGGCCTCTTCTACAATTTGATGTGAAAAATGCTTTCCTACATGGAGAAATGTTAGAAGAAACTTATATGGATTCCCCACCAGGCATGACAAATTCAATTGGAATTAAGGTTTGCAAATTAAAGAAGGCTCTATATGGATTAAAACAATCCCCAAGAGCATGGTTTGGAAGGTTTACCAAGTCTATGAAGTCTTTTGGTTATAGATTTATTACCTTTGATCACACTTTATTTTTGAAGAGAAGAAAATGAAAAATTACAACTTTGATTATATATGTAGATGACATGATTATTACAGGAAATGACCAAGATGAGATTTCTAATTTACAACAATACCTTGCATCTGAATTTGAGATGAAACAACTTGGAAACCTCAAATATTTTTTGGATATTGAAGTAGCTAGATCAAAACATGGTATTTTTCTATGCCAAAGAAAATATAGTATTGACTTACTATCGGAAACTGGACTGCTTGGGAGTTGATACACCAATTCAACAAAATCATAAACTCTTTCAATGCTTAAATTCAGCAAACATAGACAAAGGGAGGTACCAAAGGCTGGTAGGAAAATTAATTAATTTGTCTCATACACGTCTAGATATTATATATGCGGTGATTGTTGTTAGTCAATTTATGCATAACCCACGAAAGCTTCATATGGATGTTGTTGAGAGGATTTTGAGATATTTAAAGTCCACTTCTGGAAAAGGAATTTTGTTCTCAAATCATGGAAACTTAAAAGTAGAAGGGTACACTAATGCAGATTGGGCAGGTTCAAAAGATGATAAAAGATCTACCTCTGGATACTTTACTTTTGTATGAGGAAATCTTGTAACTTAGAGGAGTAAAAAAAATCCTGTAGTAGTAAGATCTAGTGCTGAAGCAGAATTCAAAGGCATAACACTAGGTGTATGTGAACTTTTTTGGATTAAAAATGTGCTATCAAATTTGGGCTTTAAACAAAATGAAACTATGAGTTTGTACTATGATAATACGTCGGCTATAGTAATTGCTCACAATATGGTGCAACATGATAGAACAAAGCATGTGGAGAGTGATAGACATTTCATCAAAGAGAAACTTGAAGCTGGAATAATTTCTTTTCCTTTTGTAAGATCAGAATTGCAGTTGGTTGATGTTCTCACTAAAGTAGTGTCAAGCAAAGTGTTTAATGAGTCTCTATTCAAGTGGGGAATGTGTGATATTCATGCACCAACTTGAGTGGGGGTGTTAAGATATGTCAAATATTCTATTAACAAATATTATGTAATCAAATATTGTGTTAGCTGTAATTTAGGCATTATTACCTCTATGATCAAATATGTGCAATTGTCATTCCTTTAATAGATGACAAATTATAGCACTATTGTATGTATATATGGTATAATATTCTTTCAAATAATACATCAGAAATATTTTTTAAATCCTTTTTATACTTTCACATTAAAAGAATTGAGGGGATTTGTCTTAGACCTCCTACATATGTAAATTTCATATGTCTAGTTTTCAAGGTTTTATATTTATTTGTACTTGAAAAAACACTAAATCGACCTAGTCTATGCTCTAAATTTCAGAATTTAGAAAAACTTAATATATTTTTGTTGGTGTATGGTCGGATACATCCCGGCCCAATAAGACAGAAATGGTCGGGATCACCCCGGCTCAAGTATGAGGCATATTCGTTGTGGCCCAATCATTGGGGTACCTGCTTTTCACCTTTTCTCCAACACAACACAGAGGGCCCAATAAGAGTGATGGTCAGATATATCCCGGCCCCTTTTGGCCGTGTACATCCCAGCCCAATGATGTGACAAATGGAATATGTGATTATGGCACAGAGGTACAGAGGAGCAGCGCGCAATCTCAGCCAAAAAGGAAGGAGTTGATATTTGGCGAAGTACAGACAGGCAAACACGAAAAAGGAAGGAGTTGATATTTGGCGAAGTACAGACGAACAAACCCCAAAAAGGAAGGAGTTGATATTTGGCAAAGTACAGACGAGAAAAATCTCAGTATGGAAAGAGCTGATCTTTGACAAAAGTACAGACGGACAAATCTCAGAATGGAAAGAGCTGATCTTTGACAAAAGTACAGATGGACAAATCTCAGAATGGAAAGAGTTAATCTTTGACAAAAGTACAGACGAATGAATCTCAGAATGGAAAGAGTTGATCTTTAACAAAGGCACAAACGAACAATCTCAGTCAATAAGGAAAGAACCGATGCGTAGAACCTCAGTCGGAAAGGGAAAGAATTGATCCTGGAATACAAACGGCCCACAAATAATAATAACAGGTCCGTTAAGAAATTAGTATAAATTAAGGCCTAGTGAACACGTAAAGGTATGCTTTTCTCACTGAACCAATTACACCTCATATCGAATCACTTTCTGACTTGAGTGTCGGAGTGCCTGCAGATACCCTACCCCCGGAGTGCAAACGACAAGGAGATCTAGGAGGAGTCCAGGGAGGAACAGGAGGAGGTTTGACACAGAGGGTTCTTGAGATCGTCTGGTTCTGCACTAAAATAGTATCGATCAGGTACAATTGTCGCTTACCGTGGGGCCAGACAATTCTCAAGAAGGATGGTGTCGACAAGAGCAGCAGTCGATCAAAATACAGTAGCAATGGAGATGGAACGAGAGATGAACCGCCAGTTGGAGGAATTGAGACGCAAGAACGAAGAAGAGATAAATGCCCTGAGAGAGGAGAACCAGCGGATGCGAAGGCAACTTGAGCAAAATTCCCAACAAAGGGAAGAATCTCACAATAATGGAGAAGGAGAGGGCGGCACAGGACGAGATGAATTCAGGGTACGAACCACCACCAACCAAACAGGTGCGAGACCCAGAACAGCCAGACGCCAGCCCTTCGTGGACGGGATCATGGAGGTAGAACTTCCTGCACGCTGGAAGGGATTGACTATGAGCCAGTACGATGGCACTACTGATCTAGAGGAACACATGGACGTATGCACCACCCAAGCAGGGTTGTACACTTCAGATGATGCAATTCTTTGTCGTATGTTTCTAACGTCCCTGAAGGGTCCTATACTCAACTAGTTCACACGATTACCACAACTCTATTGATTGTTTCGATACGTTGGTCACCCGTTTCGGCATTCAGTTCGCCACCAGTAAGCCACACCATCTCACTTCTCTGACGTTAGTAAATATATGACAGGAGAGGGGAGAATCTCTGCGAGAGTTTATGGAGTGCTTCGAGAAGATATCGTTGAATATCTCTAATCTAAATCCTGAGGTTGCCATGCACCACCTTGTAACAGCGTTAAAGCCTGGCCCGTTCGTTGACAGTCTGTGCAAGAAGCCCGTGAGCAATCTGGACGAGCTTCGAACCAGGGCAACCAAATTTATGTAGATGGAAGAATTAAAGGAGTTTCGCAGTACGACCCAATCAGACACTCGGGAAAAGAAATACATGACAGAGAGAGGGTGTTAGCGCCACGACCTGACAGTAGGTTCAAGGACTCTAGACAACCAAAGTACAACAGGTACACACCCCTCGTGTCTAACAGAGCGAGAATTTTGGAGGAGGCCTTGAATATCGACCTAATAGCAACCCCTCAAAGGGTCCCGACTCCCCCAAACGCGGATACCACTAAGCATTGTCGATATCATCGGAATTATGGACACACGACAGAGGATTGTTTTACCTTGAAAGATAAAATTGAAGAGCTTATACAAGCAGGACACATGAGAAGATTTGTCAAACGGGAGGAAGGGGGATTCTCTTCCAGAGAAAAGCGAGAAGGTAGATATGAGGAGCGACCACGAAGAACGTCAAGGTACCAGGAGAGGCGTGAAGAAGGCACCAGAAGGAGGGTTGAGCCCGAGAAAGATGATGAACAGGATGTTAAGGAGAAGCCATTGAGAGGGGTGATCAACTATATATCAGGAGGCTTTGCAGGAGGCAAAGCCACTATGTCCGCGAGGAAAAAGTACGTCCGAGCAATCCAAAATGTCAATGTCGTATCTACATGTCCCTGGCGGCACATGCCACCCATCACATTCTGTGATGATGATTTTCAAGCCATTGACCCCCAACACGATGACCCAATGGTGATCTCAATGGAGATTGAAGACTTTGCAATAAGTAAAACCTTGGTAGACCAGGGTAGTTCAGTGGATATCTTGTACTAGGGCACTTTCAAAAAGTTAAGAATTTCGGAAGTAGAAATCCAACAATACTCGGAGCCGATCATGGGCTTCTCAGGGGAGCGACTGAATACAAAGGGCTACATTGATTTGTTCACCAAATTCGGAGCAGGGAGAACGACGCGAACGGTAAAAATTCGATACCTTATTGTTAATGCTCACACCTCTTATAATATTTTGTTAGGGAGACCTTCGTTGAACATGCTTGGTGTGGTAATATCCACATATCACTTAGCTATAAAATTTCCGTCAACTTCGGGAGACATAGTCACTATACATGTAGACCAGCCAACTGCGCGTAGATGCTACGCAGACATCTTGAGAGAAAGACCCATACACCAAGTTGAGAGCCCAGCACCGTTACAATACTAAAATCAAACCCAAGTCTTTTCACCAGGGAAATCTAGTGTGGCGAATCGCAAGTGTTGCCCGGAAACACGAGGGGAAGTTCTCGCCCAACTAGGAATAGGGCCATTCCGTGTCAAGGAAGTTGTGGGTAAATGCGCATACAGATGGGAACACCTATCAGGTGTCTCTATTCCAACAACCTGGAATGCCTCAAATCTAAGTATTACAGTTAGTTTGTTAAATGCTTATTTTTTATTTTCAGACTTCTTACGAGCGATTTGTGGATTGATTGCATAATAAGTGGTGTACTCTTTCCTACCTTGATCTTTTTTTTCCTAAGGAGGGTTTTGGTCAAGAAGGTTTTAATGAGCATCGTAGCAATAAATAAAGCATAATTTTTCATTATTATTACTCTACACTTACATTTTCCATCGCTGAAGCACGCACACATTTAAATCAAGTGCATCAATCAAATATTTTCTTAGCATTCTCTCTATGGGAAAGGAAGCTTCGTCAAACTAGATGATCCCCCATATCTATATCAATAGGGAAGGAAGCTTCATCAAACTAGATGATCCCCCATACTTGTATCAATGAGAAAGGAGGCTTCATCGCCCTAGATGATCCCCTCATATCTGTATCAATGGGAAAGGAAACTTCATCGTCCTAGATGATCCTCCCATATTGATAAAATAAATACGACAAAGATGACACATAACAACACACAAAAGCGGACTTACTAACCTAGTAGGGCAAGAGGCCAGCCACATCTCGACCAGGAATGGTCAGGTACATCTCGGTCAAGACACATGTTGGCAGCATCACAACCACATCCCAGCCAAGAATGGTCGGGTACATCCCGTCCAACAATGGCCAGGTACATCTCGGCCAACCATACTCTTTCTTTCCTTCATACTCGATTTTACACATTTCAGCCTCTTGTTTCACTTCGTTCACTATGAGACTGGGGGGCTGGTTTTGGTGTATGGTCGGGTACATCCCGGCCCAATAAGACAGAAATGGTCAGGATCACCCCGGCCCAAGTATGAGGCACATTCGTTGTGGTCCAATCACTGGGGTATCTGCTTTTCACCTTTTCTCCAACACAACACAGAGGGCCCAATAAGAGTGATGGCCGGATATATCCCGGTCCCTTTTGGCCGTGTACATCCCAGCCCAATGATGTGACAAATGGAATATATGATTATGGCACAGAGGTACAAAGGAGCAGCGCGCAATCTCAGCCAAAAAGGAAGGAGTTGATATTCGACGAAGTACAGACGGGCAAAACCCAAAAAGGAAGGAGTTGATATTTGGCAAAGTACAGACGGGAAAAATCTCAGAATGGAAAGAGCTGATCTTTGACAAAAGTACAGACGAAGAAATCTCAGAATGGAAAGAGCTGATCTTTGACAAAAGTACTGACGGACAAATCTCAGAATGGAAAGAGTTTATTTGACAAAAGTACAAACAAACAAATCTCAAAATGGAAAGAGTTTATCTTTAACAAAGGCACAGGCGAACAATCTCAGTCAATAAGGAAAGAACCGATGCGTACATCCTCAGTCGGAAAGGGAAAGAATTGATCCTCGAATACAAACGGCCCGCAAATAATAATAACAGGTCCGTTAAGAAATTACTATAAATTAAGGCCTAGTGAACACGTAAAGATATGCTTTTCTCACTGAACCAATTACACCTCATATCAAATCACTTTCTGACTTGAGCGTCGGAGTGCCTGCAGGTACCCCGCCCCTAGAGTGTAGACGGTAGGGAGATCTAGGAGGAGTCCAGGGAGGAACAGGAGGAGGTTCGACACAAAGGGTTCTTGAGATCGTCTGGTTCCGCACTAAAATAGTATCGATCAGGTACAATTTTATAACATTCTATGGTGAACATCAAAATGCATCGATGTCGGATACATGTATTATTGTGTTTAATTGGTAAATGTTCTCCCTTATATTTATATATTTGAAAAACATTACAAAAATATAGTAGTTATCATAAATCTTATATTTGTTTATCATATTTTGTCCTCTTTCATTTTATTTTATTTTGTATGTTTTTGTTTTCCCTTTTATCTGATATAATATAATGTTGTTGAAGTGATCAAATCGATGCTATTGAACTATAACAATATCAGTATTAAGATAGTGAAAACTAAAATGAGTATAGATAAAATAACGTCAGAAAAAAAGATAGATGCTTCTGTACAATATTTTAAGTCTAAAGAACATAATAGTTTTATTACAATATAATGTAATATATCATTTTTATTTTAAAATTTTAAACAGACCATTCATCAAACAATCTCGTAAGTTTACTCACAAATAATTGATCTCAAAATGCATTTTAAAATTTTTAATTAAGAAGATTTTCATTAATATTCTATAGAAATTTCATTTAAAAAAAAACTGTTAATACAGTTTTTTTTTATAACACGACGTCACTTTATGTTATTAGTATTTCTTTTAGTACCACTAATATAGAAAAAAAACCTCAAAACCACTAATATAAAAATAGTAAACACTATTTTTATAAAATTCAATTTCTATGTTTATTTCAATGTTTTCAAAACAAATGCAAACTAATTGTTTTTCTATAATCTTTCAAATTAATATAATAGTTTATTTCAAATAATTGATATATATATATATATATATATATATATATATATATATATATATATATATATATATATATATATATATATATATATAGCCAGGATCTTTTCATAACTTTCACTTTTAGTTTTAAAAGAAACATTCTTTTTTAAATTTGTAATGAAGCTCTCTAATTCCCTACTATTATTTTTTGGTTTGGCTCATTTAATAAAGTTTTAATTTATTATAACTATTTGATTGACATTTCAAAAGTGGGACAAACTAATCAACAAAGAGAGAGTAAGTTGTGGCTCTTTCCACTTGCTTCGGTACGAAAAGGTGGCAAAATATAAATAAGAGCAACAAAGTTGTCATAACAACTTCACTGAGTAAGTATCATGCATCACCCCACTTATCCTAACATCTCTTAATTTCTTCCTCTATATATGTTATCTTCAATCATCAACACATCTGCATCATCCTCTCTCGTGTATCCTATCCTTGGAGCATCACCAAAGCCAAAAATGTCAACCACCATCGATATCCCAGAATCAAGTAAAGTAGTTAAAGGAAAAGGTGTGGTTGCGGCACCACTGAGACCAGGAGGATGGAAAAAAGGGGTAGCCATAATGGATTTCATTCTAAGGTTAGGTGCCATAGCTGCTGCTCTTGGTGCTGCTGCCACCATGGGAACAAGTGATCAGACACTACCTTTCTTCACTCAGTTCTTTCAGTTTGAGGCTAGTTATGATAGCTTCACTACTTTTCAGTATGTCATCATCTTCAAAACTCTATTATTTTCTGTGCCTTTTCGTGGCATCTATATATATGTTAAATCACTGAAATCAGAAATTCTAACCAATGCGTAACACAATGCAGGTTCTTTGTTATTACTATGGCTTTAGTGGGTGGCTACCTGGTGCTGTCTCTTCCTTTCTCCGTTGTTGCAATTATTCGCCCCCATGCTGTTGGACCAAGGCTTTTCCTCATTATCTTGGACACTGTAAGCTCTTTAAAATATTTTTTTCCTTCGTATATAATTTCATTTAACATTAGTATATACATTGAAAGTTTATACGTGAACCTTATTTTAAAAGTCAATTTTGTAAGATTAAGTTAATCTTTAAAGTTCATTTCTTAAAAATATGAATTGCAGGTGTTTCTGACTCTAGCTACTGCTAGTGCTGCTTCAGCTGCTGCCGTGGTTTACTTAGCACACAATGGTGATCAGGACACGAACTGGTTAGCCATATGCAACCAATTTGGAGACTTTTGTGCGCAGACCAGTTCAGCTGTGGTCTCATCGTTCGTTGCCGTTGTTGTCTTCGTGTTGTTGATTGTCATGTCTGCTTTGGCTATTGGGAAGCCTTGAAAATTAACGTATATATATAAATATTTTGCATGTTCTATTTGTTTCCTAAGTCTTAATGCCTCGGCTTGTTTTAATTTCCTTCAAGTGTATGATGTGCCAATTCATTTGTATACATTTGGTCATTCTAATATATATATGCACGTTTCAAGTTTCAGCCGGTGTGTTTTACTTTGCACTGATCATTCTTTACTTAACTTTCTCTTGCGCAACTTTCCTCAGTGACAAGACCTGTGCCACTATTTTTCTTGTTGTGATCCATATGTTGAAGTTAGAATAATAGTGACACGATGCAAGATTTAATTATAGGTAGTATATGTTATATATCTGATAAGGAAAATTGTAATTTTCATATCTCACACAAAGAAAAGTACACTACTCAGTGAAAAAATATTATATTTAATAACAACGTTAAAATTATATATTTTAACAATTAAAAGCTGTCATAAATAAAATTTTCTCATACACACACGTTAGTGCATTTAAGAGTTTTTACATCGCAGTATATGTCTCAGTTCTTGCGCACCCGTTACATATAAACGCGCGGTGACATTTTTGTAATTAAAGTCAATTTTTATGTCTCAGTTGCTATTCTAACTGAGGCATATAGCTTAAAAAATTTTGACAATTCCCGCTTTTCCGGAATTTGAAATTTTTTACATGCTTTTATACCTCGAGTATCGCTGAACCGAGGTCTAATAGCTTTTCTACTTCAGGTGCTTTTTACCCGATGCAATTAAGTTGCAGTTTTTTAATTTTATTTTTATTTCACTGAAGGAGTATGCCTTGGTTCTTTTATAACCAAGGCAGTAGATGACTTATGCATCGATTCTCTTGCCAACCGAGGCATATGAGCAAGTCAATATGCCTCGGTTTCGAATTAACCGAGGCAGTATCGCTTCGTAGGGTTAAAAAAACCCAAATCTTTTCACACCTCAGCAGCAAATGTTCTGCACTTTTTCTTCTTCTTCGAGCGTCCCGCACACCTGGTCCACTCTTCCACTACGCGTCAGCCCTTCGTGCCACCTGCACCGCCATTGCACCGTCAAGGAGGTTTCCAGCGCCACTACATCTTCTTCTTCTTCAACCAACCATCACCGTTGTTTCGCTGCGGCGTTCGTTCTGCTTACGCTGTCAAGGGGTCGCTGCACTGCCATTGCACCGTCGAGGAGCCGCTACATCTTCTTCTTCTTCGACCAACCATCACCAATGTCCACTACGTCGTTCCGTTCAGTCCGCTTGCACCGCCGCTGCACCGCCGCTGCACCGCACCATAGAGGAGGTTGTTTCGGTGCCGCTGCCATTGCCTCCGTTCAATCCCGCTCCTTTGTATGTTTATTTTTACGTTTTGGGTTGTTTTTGGATTTGCCTTGATTTAATTTTCTGCATTGTTTGTGTTCTTATATTTTCAATCTTATATGCAGGTGTGGGTACTGTGAGAAGTGAGTGTGTGTGTGTGTGTGTGTTGGGTTTGGGTTCCGTGAGTGATTGTTTTAGTGAGGTGTGAGTGTTGGGTCGTGGGTGCAGTGAGATGAGAGTGTGTTTGAGTGATGCACATGCATCATGCATGGGTGTTGTGGGAAAAGAGAGAAGAGTGTGTCACATTAGTGGATGGATTAGTGTGTGGCTACTATGAAAAAAAAAAGAGAAGAGTGTTGTGAGGAGTGTGAACGTGAATGTGAGAATTGTGGGTACATGAGTGGTACAGTAAAGTGAGTGAAGTGAGGGTTTTGTGTGGGTTAGTGGGGTGTATGGTGCGGGTTCCATGAGAGAGTGTATGATTGTGAGAGAAGAGGAGTGTGTGATGGGTGGGTTACGTGAATGAGAAAAAAAGAGTGTAGTGTGCGTGAATGAGAAAAAAAGAGTGGTGTATTGAGTAGGCCCTGTGAGAGAGAAGAGAAAAAGTGTAGTGTTGTGAGTGAGAGATGTGGTGTAGTGAAGGTTAGTGGGGTATTTAAATTCTTTTTAATTTATGATATTTCATTAGGCCTCGGTTGGTGGAAACTAAGGCAGTAACGATTCAAATATGCCTTGGGTTGACAATTGAGGCATAAAGTAGTGTCTTTTTACCTCGACAGTATATGCCTCGGGTGCGCACCCGAAGTCAAAAGTTGAAAATAACCGCTGTCATTTTACTTCCCTGCATTAGTGTCACAACTAAAAGTGTATTATATGTTATTATCATTTAACATTTATCATAGATTTAAAATAGCAAAAAATTTATTAATTACTTTTCATTAATTTTATACCAAATTGTTAAGATGTCTTTACGTTGTCCCTTTATCTCCTTTACTTCATATATTTATGGGTTGTAATGAGGTTTAAATTAAGGGGCTAATATTTTTATCCTTTATGAGGCTAAAAGGCATCTATATCATGTATCTCTATTATTATTTAGAAATAAGAAGCCCTTGAATTGCCTCGTGACGTAGGTCACATTGACTGAACCACGTAAATTTGTGTGTCGTCTTTTTCTATTAAGCTTTTTTTCTTTTTCATCTTGTCATAACAAGTGGTATCAGAGTCAAGGTCACGATTTCAATTCTTGGTGGGCAATTGTTAAGGGGGAGATTGGTACGAGTTGCACAGTTGTCTAGTGGCGGAGGCCAAGTGGGTCAAGTCATAATCCAAGTGGGATTCCTAGTCGGACAATTGTTGAGGGGGAGATTGTTGCAGGTTACCTCAATTGTTCCATGGCAAAGGTCAAGTAGGTTGGGTCACAATCGAATCGTGGCTCTTGGGTTGTTACACTCTTAAGTAAAAAGAGTTGTGCCCTGACTATTGGCTATAGCTTTTGACCTAGTGGTAAACGCTCGATCCTAACAATTGGTATCAAAGCTCTAGGTTACATTAGGGACCTACTATAGAGAAACACAATGTCTTCGTACAAATTTGATATTGATACTTCAATGAATCAAATGATTTCACTTTGTGGAAATTGAAGATGAAGGCAATTCTGGTGTATCAGGGGTGCGTTGTAGCACTAGAGGGTGCAAATCAATTACATGTGACTATGATAGATGATGCGAAGAACTTTATTTTGGAAAAAAAGCACACAGTTTGATTCTCTTGAGTTTGACTGATGAAGTTTTAAGAGAGGTGGGTGAAGAGACAATGGCGATAGGGATGTGGACGATGTTGGAAGATAAATTCCAAAAACAATCCCTAACCAATCAGTTGTATCAGAAATAACGTCTTTATACCTTGCAGATGTTTGAGAATATATCTTTGCGAGAGCATCTTGATAACTTTAATCGAGTTATCTTGGATCTATAGAGTATTGGAGTTAAAATTGATGATGATGATGATCAAGCTATTATTTTGTTATGTTCTCTACCGAAATCATATGAAAATTTTATTGATACTATGTTGTATGGCAGGGATAGTATTACTGTCAATAACGTGAAAGACACTTTGGAATCTAAAGAACTGAAAAGAAGAATCTCTAGTTCTAATGGGGATGAAGCAAGCTGGATAGTTAGTAAAGGCAAAAGCATGGAAAGAGGAAACAATATCAAGGGTCATATGCGTGGTAATTCACTTTCAAAGTCAAAGAAAGTGAGATGTTACAAGTGCAAAGAGTTAGAGCACATAAGAAAGAATTATCCACAATTGAAGAAAGAAAGAAATAGTAATGCTAGAGTAACTATTACTCGTTCTAGTGCAGTTGTCTCTAGTGAGAACTCAGATGAAGGAGATGGTGAAGATGTTTTGACGATTATTACTATTGGTTCTGATGATACATGGGTCATGGATACTGGTGCTTCTTATCACATGACTTTTAACAAGGAGTTGTTCAGTTCATTTAAATAATGGAATGGTAGTGTAAAGTTGGGAGATGATGAGGAGCTTGGTGTGAAAGGCAATGGTGTTGTGCATATAAAAATGTATGATGGCATTGTTAGAACGTTTGATGCTTGGTATGTTTCTGGCTTGCGGAAGAACCTGATCTCTATTGGTACCTTAGATAAACAAGGGTACAACGGTACAATTTTTCAAGAAAAGATGGACAAATTACAGTTTCCAAAGGTGCTTTAGTGTCATGAAAGGGAAGCTACAACATGGAATTTATGTTATGCTTGGCCATTCCTTTCAGGGAACGGTGTATGTATCCCATTCCTTAAAGCAACATGTTGATAATACAAAATAATGACATCGTAGATTGGATCATATGAGTAAACATGGTCTTGTTGTGCTAAGTAAACAAGGATTGTTGGTGGAGCGGTGACATGGAAATTGAAGTTTTGTGAATCTTGTGTTATGGGTAAATAATGTAGGCTGAAATTTTGTTACGGTAAGCACGCTTCAATGAAAAATTGCAATATGTTCATTCAGATTTATAGGGTCCTTCCCCTGTCTTGTCTCATGGAAGATGCAGGTATTTTGTTTATCGATGACTATTTTAGAGAGGTTTAGGTGTATTTTTTGAAGACCAAGGATGAAGTGTTTGGACGGTTCAAGGAGTGAAAGACTATAGTTGAGAAACAGACTGGGAAACAAGTCAAGACTCTAAGACTAGATAATAGACTGGAGTTCTACTATACAGTGTTTGATGATTACTGCAAAGAAGTAGGTATAGTCAAGCACCTTACAGTGCGACATACACCACAACATAATGGTGTCGCTAAACGGATGAATCAAACATTACTTCAGCGTGTTCGGTGCATGCGTTTAAATGTTGGTCTCTCAAAAGAATTTTGGGCTAAAGCAGTTAATACTACTGTCTATTTGGTGAACAAGTCCCCATCTATTGTTATTGATTTAAAGACTGCTCAAGAGGTATGGTCTGGTAAACCTTCTAATTATTTTGGTTTACATATATTTGGTTGTCCTACTTATACTCATGTGAATAATGGTAAATTAGAGCCTAGGGCAATGAAATGTATATTTCTTAGGTATCCTACGGCTGTCAAAGGATATATAGATTATGGTGTACTAAAAATAATAGAACTAAAAGGTTTATTATTAGTAGAGATGTTAATTTTAATGAGTTTGCTATGTTTGGCAAAAAATATAAGGTTAAAAATATTGCAAGGAATAAGGGAGTTCATCAAAAGGTGGAGCTTGAGGTTAAAGATTCAAAGAAGGTATATGGTTGCAAGGTCTTATTGATAGCTTGGGATTGAATGTGAAAAGGCGTATACTCTATTGTGACAGTCAAAGTGCATTATGCTTGGCTAAAAATTCAATTTATCATGAAAGATCAAAGCATATTGATGTCAGGTTAAATTTCGTATGCGATGTAATTGAAAACAAATTGTTCTCCATAGAGAAGATATCCACCGTAGACAATCTAGCATATATGTTGACTAAGCCCTTGTCTTATGCCAAGTTTAATCATAGCTTGGACTTGGTGAATGTTTGCATAGCTTGAGACCCTTCGGGGTGAAGAGGCAAGAGAATAGTTAAGATTCCTTGAATGTTATGTTGTCCCTTTATCTCTTTTACTTCATATCTTTATGGGTTGTAATGAGGTTTAAAGAGGCTGTTATTTTTATCCTTTTATAAGGCTAAAAGGCATATGTATCATGTAGGGATGGCAATTAGGGTCTGGCTGGTGAGCCCGGCCCGCAGGCCCGCAGAAAAAACGCGGGGCGGGCCAAGATAGTGAGCCTGCAGGCCCGCACGGGCTAGCCCGCAGGCCGACCCGCAAGCCCGCATAAAATTAAAAAAAAAAAGTTGCACTTGTGTATATTAATTACTTCTTTTATGGACTCTTGCATTAACATTTCAAATTCTTGTATAACTTGAAAAGATAAGTATTATATAATTTTTAATGTGCTAAAATTTAAAGAATACATTGTGTATGTCATAGTATGAATATGATGAAAATGTTGAATTATCAATTTATCATCTAATTCCCCAAAGTCTTTACATAATTTTGTGAACTTCTTAAAGTTTCCCAATTTTTAAACATTGAAAGTTTTATCATAAAAATTAAAAAAAAAAAAGTGGGCCGGCCCGCGGGCCTGCGGGCCAAGGAGTATGCAGGGCGGGCCAGTGTTTTTAGCCCGCATAAAGTATGCGGGGCGAGGCGAGCCAGCCCGCGTTGTGCGAGCCTTATGCGGGTCGGGCCTAAACGGGTCGAGTCGGCCCGCATTGCCATCCCTAGTATCATGTATCTCTCTATTATTATTCAGAAATAAGAAGCTCTTAAACTACCCCGTGGACGTTGGTCACATTGATTGAACCACGTAAATTTATGTGTCGTCTTTTTCTCTTAATCCTTTTCTTTTTCATAACACCAATAAGAACTTGATGAGGCTCTTTTGGCATTAGAAACATGAATACATGAAGATCATACAATGAAATAATTATTTATATAATTAAATTTATTAGTTAAATTTAATTATGTAAATTATCCAACTTATCTTTTTTCTTTCTGTTATCTTTTGATATCTTTGATATCTTTTGATAATTTTGAATATCTTTTGATAGTGTTTTTTTATATTTTTTCATTTTTCTCTTTTATCTTTTAAGGCCTATAAATACCAAGGTCTACAGCAATTGTAATCATTTTTCAGTCATTAATGAAGTTATTTAATTAAAGAGATGATTCATTTGTTCTTCGCTTAGGCCTCAAAGTTATCATCAAAGACAAAGATCTTCTGGCGAATCTTCCTTGATTTATCAAAGACCGGGATCTTTGTGAGGTCAATATTATTTGGTTCTTATCAAAGATAGGGATCTTTGTGGTGAACCTTCTTTGTGGCATAAATATTCATAGCAATATTTTTTTTTTTGAATTTCTTCTTCCAACTTATTTTCTATTAGAAAAAATTAATATTTATCACTACAAAAAAATTTTAATTTCCGATGAAATTTTATCAACGAATTTTAAAATTTTAATTATCGACAAATAAATTCGTCAATAATGCAAATTTTAGTTACCGACAAATAAATAAGTTGAAAAATGTTGTCGTTGATCCAATCATTAAAAATAATTAAAACCTAAATACTAAATAAAAAAAATCTTCCAAAAGAAAATAACATTCATAAAAATGCTTTATTAATGAAAAATGTTTACTCAAATTCAAAAAGAATATAACATATAGCATTTAATTATTAAAAAATGTTTATTCTATTTTTTTTTTCATGATATAAAATTTTTATCATTATTACTTATTATTTTTAAAATTTTATGATAATTAACTTATTCATTCCTTTAAATTTGATTGTTAGAAATACTTTTAATCATAAAAAAAAATATTTATTCCAAATTTGTTTCTCAATTTTTCTCAATATTAATTATTCAAATTTTATTATTTTTTCATTAATTTAATTGTGCAACATAACTTTAATTACAGGGAAAATTTTATTTTCAATTAACATGAGATTTTTATTATTCTTAATGGTTGATATTTTATTATTCTTAATTTATTTATTAATTAATTAAAGTCTATAAAAATTACCTTTTATAGGAAAAACAATCATTTCTAATTTCTTTTATAAGAAAACATTTATTTAAAGAATATATAATTTGTAACATCCCATTTAATAGTTTTTACGCTACTAAATAAAACATTATATCATGGTCAAGCAAAGTAGATGGTTGGGACAGGCCAATATAGAGTATCAATACAGTCATCCAAAAATAATCATATAAGTACCAACTATATTTACAGCCTATGCTAGAAAAGGGTTAACAGAACATCCAATATTTAAGCAAAACATGAAACAAAAACTACTGATGGATATCCCATGCTACGGATCAACTCCTGTCCAAGAGGGGAGTGTCTTCGCCTGAATCTTTCTCTGTTCACACCAATTAGTAGGTGATCATTGCAAAGGAGAAAACACACAAAGAGAACAAACACAGACAAGAAGGGTAAGCTAACTTAATTAAAAGAAAACATGCAGTTCAATTATGAATACCAAGCAAGATTTCTCACATTCACCAAGATTACTTAAACCACCACAACACAACACAAATACATGACTCTAGACTCAATATCTGGATTATGTAAGCGACATTGGACCTCTTGGTGACATGCACTTGTGATGGTTCCCAAACTCTGCAGAGTTTGGCCTCAAGGGATTATCACCCAACCACTCACATGATAAATCCCCTTCGCGTCTAAGACTTGATCAAGTCCAAAGACTAGGACCTCTTGCTACTCCTCACGACATAATCCATTCTACTCTATTTGAGCTTGAATGATTATTGGAGTTTCAGGATACTCCCAATAGTGAATCCTTATGTCCTTACATACACTAAAACATTCCCTTTAGAATCTCCCTTGAAATCCTAGTTCAACCACATCTTCTCCCAATCCAAATTAAATCCACCATACATGTTACTAGTCATAGCAATTCAAGCATGTCATAGGCTAATTTCACATTTTAACATTCAAACATGTAGCTTCATTCATTAAAATAGAGAATTAAACACTTAGCTGCAGTGATTCTCGCTCAAGCTAGAAGATCTCACCCAAGCAAGAGAGTTATCTCGCTTAGGCAAGTCACTCTCGCCTGAGCGAGGCTCCAAACAGAGGGCAATTAAAAATCTGAGCGAATTCTTGCTCAGGCTAAGTTGTTTCGCTTAGACGAGAGTCTCCTTCGCTCAAGCGAAACCAGCTCGCCTAGGCGACAACTTGCGCAAAAATAGGGTTGAGTTTCTAGTATTTTTGCTCAGGCGAGAGCTAGTCGCTTGGGCGAAAACATCAGATTCCCAATTTGTTTTCACATGCAAAGCCCAAAAATTCATACCAAAAATCCCAATCCAGCATAAACAAGTGATCCAAGCATCAAACAAGCACAAATTCATGCAATCAAAGTCATCAAGATGATTTCCATACGAATTTTAAGAAGAACAATTGGCTTCCCTTACCTCTAGCAATCACCAACTAGTAAGAACAACTTTCAACAGGGGGCACCTCAAATGCACAACCTAGGAACTGGAATGCATAAACTTAGAGTGTGATTCGATTTAGAAGAAGGAGGAGGTTCCAGCATTCAAAATTTACAGAGAAAGGAGGAAATTGAAGTGGACTTACGTGAATGGGAAGGAGACTCAACTGTGTGGAGGGGTTCTATGTTGATTTCATATTTGCTTGCTGCAACAGGAAGAGAGGAATGGATCAGAATGGGAGCTCAAGCCTTCTGGTCAGAGAGAAAAGTGGAAAAATGAGAAGATGAGTGCAGAGTGTAATGGTTGTAGTGAGAATATGAGTTTAGTGGATGGGCAGAGGAGAGAAAGAAAGAATAATGAAAAAAGGGGTCTCCATTAATTTAATTATAGAAAAAAAATTTCTTTACTATTTGTTTTTACACTATTCATATTGATATTTTATTTTTTTTTTAAATTTTGTATTAAATAATAATCTCATTTATTTTTTTTATTACTAAAAATAATTTTAATTGTAAAAAAATATTTTAACATTTTTTTATATTTTTATCACTATTAATTATTGATATTTAATTATTTTTTATTAAGACTAATAATTTTGTATTAACTAATTAAAATCTTTGATAATCAATTCAATCAAACTGAAAAATAACTAAGATGAATAATAAAAAATGAAATCCTAAAAATATATAATATTTATAGGAAAAAAATTATTTTAAATATTATTTTTCGGAGAATATTTATTTTAAAAAAATATAGCATTTAATTATTAAAAAAAATTCTTTCAAAATCTTTCTTTTAAAATATCGATTTTAACCATTACTAATTATTAATATTTTTTAATTTTTTAATTATTATATTAATTCATTCATTCTTTAAAAGTTTATTCTGAAAATTAATTTTAGTTATAGGAAAATATTTATTTTAATTTTTCTTTTTTTTATATCAAATTTTTATTATTATTAATTATTGATATTTAATTATTCTTTTAATTTTAATGTTAATTAATTAATTCATTCATTTTATTATTAATAAAAATAGTTTTAATTATTAAAAAAAATTATAAGAAATTTTGGTTCATTTAAATTTAAGTATTCCAAATTTTTTTCGTTTACGGTATAAGATTTTTATTATTATTAATTATTGACATTTTTATAATATGAGATTTATATTATCAATAAATGATTTATCGTTAAATTATTTAAGGATATTAAAGTATGAATTGGCGGAACAATTTTATTTTCTACATAAATGTTGAAATTATAATTTAATATATTTGTATATATAAAACTTTTTATTCTATTTATTTAAATTTAATATTTACAAAGTTAAAATATTAATGATTAATAATAATTATATTTTGATAATAAGAGTAATGAGAGATTGAGTCAATTTAGTTGACCCATTGTAAAGTTTATCAGCATAATAAAAGAACTCTAATTGTCTCTCCTTCTCCATAAATCCTAATTCACCATTTTTCTTCCTCAAGGTGCCATTAAAGGAAGTCTGTGGCCATGTGAACTAGAAGCTCATTTCCTACAACCACTCCTTCCTGCTCAAACAAAGTTGTCGCCGGCAACATCAACCACTACAGGAAGCCCCTTCGGCATCTTTGTCGCCACGAACGCCTCTTTTCCTGCACAATGCGAGGGCTTCTTCATTTTCATGGATCTCGTTTCCTCCAATTATGTGTCCCGCCTTAGCCACTGGTGCCTTCGTGATGCGATCAAAAGCACCGTCAACTAGCCACGCTGGTGTCGTTTCCGCCTAACCCATGAGCAAGGGTTTTTTCCGCAATACCCTACTGAATAAATATTTGTCTCGTATTTGTATATATATTCGTCGGGTATCCGTTATGTGGGTACTCGCATAATTTTTTAATATCTACGGATATCCAAGGTATTTACAAAAAAATAAAAATAAATATTTAACAACATATTTTAATTGTAAATTCAAATAAAATACAATACATAACATTCATAAATTTTAAACAAAGTCCAAATAACTCATTTAAATAGTATTGAATGACAGTTTATATGAAATATTTTTTTTTTAAAACTAATTGATAAAAAAATAATTCATTCAAAATCAATTAGTTAATATTTTAATCATGTTTTTTTATTTTTTTAATTTAAATTAGAGTATAGCGGGTACGAGTACCTACGGGTATGGATACTATGATACCCGTTATCCGTTGGTATCAATTTCCTACCGTTGCGGATTTTATCTGCGGATACCACGAGTATAAATTTTTTTGACATCCCTAGCTAAGACTACGACAATCTTGGGGAACATTGGAAAAAAAATCAGTAAAATTTTTTTGACATCCCTAGCTAAGACTGCGGGTTTTATTTTTTTGTTTATTTTTATTTTTTATTGTTATTTTATTATTATCTTTTCAGATATTTCAGGTTTTATTTAATAAATTTGGAAAAAATAAATATTTGATTTATATTTTGTAGATAAATGAAAATCTCAAAGATTTAAGAAGACTATCAACAGAATAAGTGGAGATGTCTCAATATTAAAAGAATATATCAACAAAATCAATTATCCACTGAGTTTGTTACTTCAATTACAAATCAAAACATTTGAAGAATATATCAAAGATATGAAATCTCCAAAGATTAAATTGTATATATTCAAGATATTCAATTACAAAATCAAGTATAAAGCTGAAGACCCAACCCAGTTCGAAAAAACGATAAATAAGGTGTTTGGTAGAGGTCGCAAACAACAACCCTTCAAGTAGAAAAAAAATCCCTTTTGGAAAAAAACCCTTTGGGGAGAAAGGGAAAGAAGGTAAAGGCACATTCTGATGGTTGAAGACATTCATCTTCATCATTATTCTAGTATTCAAAATGTTAAGGAGTAGCTAACTCCCTATAGCTAACTCCCTTATTCATAGGGGTTGGGTGTAATGTATTATTAATTCTTTGTGACTTCATTATTCAATGTAATTCTTTTCCATCACTTTTTGTTCTCTTGTTTTAATTACATCATAATTTTTAATTGCATATTTGAGAGTTTCTAATTATTAGATATAATATTAGAACTTAGACTACAGTAGACAACTAATTGATTGTCTATCTAGACATAATGTTCATCATTGATTATTCATAACATCAAAATTTTGATCATTAATACAAAGTTATAATAAAAATTACTAAGACAATATGGTTTTTATTATTCAAGTTTAGACTTGTCGCTAAGACATTAATGTTTGTTACATAAGGTGTGAATGTTACTTGCACTTTTCACTTTATTAATTGTACGATTTGGTACACTTGTCAATCCCGTAACAATATTCTAGAAGTGGATCATGTTATCACGTAGAATGTCTATTTGTGATTGGAATGTGTGCATGGTAAATGGTGTCATTATTTGTTGAACATATGTTTGATCTGATATTATATGTTCATGGTTTTTATATTAATGTATTTGTGGGTTTTGCTATGATCGTGCTAGTGGTACGAAAGCATATGACACTATAGGTGAAAATGTATTATAGTAGACTATTGACGATATTGACTTCCTTATTTGAGAATTTTGTATACATGTAACAAAATTTTATAAATTTTAGGATGACATTTTCTATGATTTGAGATAATATAATCCTCATGAATAAATAAGTCTAATTTTAGAAATCACAAATATATTTAATCTTAAAAAAATTATTAGTGTAAGAAGTGAGGATTAAATATTTATATATTTTACTAAATATTCATATTTATTTTTTAAAAAATAAAACAGTGTCTTTTATTAAATTTTTTAAAATTTTTTCAATTAAACTTTATAATATTTTATATATGTGAAAACCATAATTAACTGTTCTTCTGAACATGATCTACTGATGTCTCGAAGTCTTGTGTTAGACTAATCTAACTCGGCTAAAAGTAAGTACACTTCCATCACAAAATAATTTGGCCAAGCATCAAATTTAAAAAATTCTAACCTAGAAACCGTTAATTAGTTTGAAATAAATAATTAATTTTAATTATATATACCCTTAATTAGTTTGAAATAAACAAATGATTTCATCATTTGGATGAAGGTGAGTGATTCGGTCAACTATAATCTGCCAAGTTAGTTTCTTAAATTATAACCAGTAATCAATTTAGTTTAAAACCAGTCTCTGATCCGTTCATATGCACGGTTTTTTTTTTTTTGTTTTTGTATTTTTTAAATAATATAATTGATATTATATTTATTATTTATAGAAAATGTGTAATTAATCTTTAAATAAAAATTTTTGAGAGAAAATAAATAAAAAATATACATTTTTTAATAGTAACCTATACGTACCTTTTTTTATTTAAATATAATATAAAATTATCTCATAAAAATATGATATTATAGTTTTATAAATTTAATAATAATATTTATAGTTTATGGTCATTGTAATAGAAATATTTAAATAAAATAAAAATAAATATTATCAATTTTGATTAAATAAATATTTAAAAGTAATATTATACTAATATTTTTACTACTACTAATATTATCAATAAATTTAATAATAATAACAATCATATATAATCATAATATTAATATATTATATGTTAATATGGTTAATAATACTAATAATAATAATAATAACAACAACAATAATTTTACTATTACTAATAATGTTAATAATTGTTATAATAACAAAATATAATAATAATAATACTAATAGTAATACTAATAATTTCATTTCTAATTTAAGTATTAATTTTCGTATATTATAGTTAATAATTTTTTAATTATTTATTTACTAATAATAATAATAATAATATAATAATAATAGTAACTATTTTTTTTTGAATTAATTATTCTGATATAATGATAAATCAACAACATAAATAAAAAAGTGTAAGTAATTGGAACATGATCATGTAGTAAATATCAATAAAATGGATGTCTAACTATAATAATAATAGGGATGGCAACGGGGCGGGTACGGGTATCATGATCCCATCCCCATCCCCATAATAAAAATTCATCCTCATCCTCATCCCCAAACCCAACGGGTATACAACTTTTGACCCATCCCCATCCCCACCGGGTAACGGGTATTTTCTTATACCCATACCCATACCCATTTTTTTATTGTTCCATATATCAATTAAATATTTTTTATAAAAAAAATTTAAAAATCACACCAACGGAATCATGATACTATCAAAATATTCAATATTAAAATAACATACTCTTTTTGATTTTCATGATGTCAAATATTAAGAAAAATATTATAATAGTATAAATCTCAAATTAAAGTATCAAATAACAACTAAATAAAATTCAAATGATTATATAAAAGCTAAAAAATTACACATTACTAAAATTTTATAATAACCAAAATATTTATTAATTTTACAAATGATCAGTGGTTTCATTTGCATTCGATCCACCTACACATAGAAAAAAAATTAAAAATTAGATATGATATAATAATTGAAATTGAAAATTTTAATTACTAGAATATAATGTACCTTCTTCATCAGATTCATTTTCACTCATGAGAACATCTTTTCCTTTTAATTTTTTAACACCTACAAACACCAAATGTAGAATATTAGATGAGAATTCACAAAAAATACTAACAAAAAATATTAATAAATTTGAGTAACTTACCTAGATGGTTTGAGTTCCATATCCAACTTCTTGTACACATCAAAGCCTCTATAGTAATATGATGAAGTCGACTACGGTGAGAAGTTAATATCTGACCACCAGTACTAAAAGCAGATTCAGAAGCTACAGTTGTTATTGGAATAGCTAAAACATCCCTTGCAATTGCTTGAAGGGTTGGAAACTTTAACCCATTTGTTTTCCACCATGATAGGATATCAAATTCTTGTGTAACCGGCAAATTATCTTCTTCCAAGTAATAATCCAACTCTGTTTTCATAACTGTAGTTCTAGATTTTTTCTTTTTTGCCATAAACTCTAAAAATTCATTCGCATCATTATCAACATCCTTTCCCAACTCCAATGATGTAGCTCTATAAGAAGAAGTTTCATTCTTTTTTGATTGATATTCCAAAACCAAATCATAGCACATTTGACGAATCCTACTAAGTTTCAGATGAAGGGTTGGAAACTTTAACCCATTTGTTTTCCACCATGATAGGATATCAAATTCTTGTGTAACCGGCAAATTATCTTCTTCCAAGTAATAATCCAACTCTGTTTTCATAACTGTAGTTCTAGATTTTTTCTTTTTTGCCATAAACTCTAAAAATTCATTCGCATCATTATCAACATCCTTTCCCAACTCCAATGATGTAGCTCTATAAGAAGAAGTTTCATTCTTTTTTGATTGATATTCCAAAACCAAATCATAGCACATTTGACGAATCCTACTAAGTTTCAGATCAAAATCATTACCATACAATTTATAAAAATAATATTCTAACATGTCCATCTTGTACCTTGGATCTAAAACTGAAGCAATTGCCAATATATCATGAATAACACTCTAGTAACTTTCAAAATTGAGAATTAAACATTATCATGAAACAAAAAATAAATAATAAATAAAATTATCATAAAGGAGTAAAGATAATTAAATGTGTGACCCAAATTTGAGAATATCCATTTGAACATAACATAACGAAAAAAAAATGTATAATTAAGATTATGATAAAAGGAAAAGTACCTTGAAGATCTGCTTAAACCTTAAAGAACAAGCCAAACAATTAAAAGAGAGTAAAAAAGTGTATAACCAAAGTAACAAAAAGAAGAGCTACAAAATAAGAGTCAAACATTTTCATGAAAATAAATAAATAAATAAAGATAATCAAATGTGTAACCTAAAAATTATTTCATAGAATGAAATTGAGGAACACCTATTTGAACATAACCATGTATAGAGAGTAAAAATTATGTAATAAGAAGAAGAAAAATTACCTTCAAAATTAAATCTTGAAAAACAAACCAGACAATTGAGAGAGTAAACAAAGTGTATAACAAAAAACAAAGAGAATGAGAAATATGTTATATATATATATATATATATATATATATATATATATATATATATATATATTATATTATATTATATTATATATTATATTACTATGTATATATATATTATATGTGTGGATATCTTATGTTTATATATATATATATAATTATTTATATATATTATATTATATTATATATTATATTATTATTACTATGTATATATATATTATATGTGTGGATATCTTATGTTTATATATATATATATATATATATATATATATATATTTATAGATATATATTTATTTTAAGTATATATTATATTATATTATATAATAATATAAATATAATAATATATATTATATTATTATGTATATATATTATATGTATATGCGTAGATATTTTATGCTTTTATATATATATATATATATATATATATATATATATATATATATATTTCTTTTAAATTTTTATAAATTTGTAATGTTATAAATTTGTTTATAAAAGATCTCACTAGTTAAATGATTAATTTGTTTTATACGTATATATTATATATATTATATTATATTATTATGTATATATATTATATGTATATTATATTATATTATATTATATTATATTATATTACATGTATATGTGTAAATATATATATATATATATATATATATAAAAGTATATTTTATTTATATGTATATATACTATATTATATTATATTATATTATATTATATTATATTATATTTTATGTGTAAATATATTATTTATTTATATATATTTTTTAGATTATTTAATAAATTATAAATAGTTTAGTAATTTAAGCGGAGACGGGTATTTGGGCGGGTATATATATATCCCCATCCCCATCCCCATCCCCAGTTAAAAATTTCGAGTATTACCCATACCCATACCCATACCCAGTCAAAGCGGGGATTCCCCGTCAAAACGGGGACGGGTTCGGGTGATACCCACGGGCACAGATTTATTTGCCATCTCTAAATAATAATATCCCGTATTGATAAAAATAAAAGTAATAATAATATACAACTACATATATAGAGATACACGGTCTCCTATTTTGTTTTTACAATTATATTTTCTTAATTATTATTTTTTAAATTTAAATTATTATTGACAATAAAAAAATTAGTCCTTAATTCTATTATTTTACTAATTTTAGTATCTACTTTTTTTAATTCAGCTAATTACTCAAATGTAAAGATAAATCAACAACAAAACAAATAAAAATGCAAGTAATTAATATATAATCTGTAATAGATAAAAGTAAACTGTGTATCTAAATACTACAATTCAAATAATAACACTAAGATTGATATTAATATAATAATAATAACACTAATATTATTTAAAATAAAAATAATAAAAATAAAAATAATAATTATTATTATATTAATATTAATACTAATACTAATTATTATTTTTGAAATTTAAATGATTATTTATAATAAAAAAACTACATTTTAGTTTTATTATTTTACTAATTTTAGTAACTACTTTTTTGGATTCAACTAATTACTCAAATGTAAAGACAAACCAACAACAAAGCAAATAAAAATGCAAGTAATTAAAATATAATCTGGTAATATATAAAAGTAAAATATGTATCTAAATACTACAATTCAAATAATAAAAATGTAAGTAATTAAAGTATAATCTTGTGTCAAAATTAAAATAATAATAATAATACTAATATTATTTATGATAAGTATAGTACTAATAACAGTAAATAATAATAATAATAATAATAATAATTTTATTAATAATAATAATATCATTGAAACTAATAATAATAATATTATTAGTAATAATAATTTTTTCTAGTTTTTTTTCTTCATAATATATAAAAAGATTAATATATTGTATATTGATATTATAAATATTACTATACTAATATTTTTACTACTACTAATATTATCAATAAATTTAATAATAACAACAATAATATATAATCTAATATTAATATATTATATGTTAATATTGTTAAAAATACTAATAATAATAATAATAACAGCAATAATTTTCCTATTACTAATAATGTTAATAGTTTTTATAATAACAAAATATAATAGTAATAATACTAATAATTTCACTACTTATTTAAGTATTAATTTTCGTATATTATAGTTAATAATTTTTCTAATTACTTTTTTACTAATAATAATAATAATATATAATAATAATGTTAATAATACTAATAATAATACATAACAGTAATATATAATAATGATAATAATAATTATTATATTAATATCGGTTATAATTTTATTATTATCACTACAAATAATATTTATAATAATAATATTAATAATAATTACAAATAATAATATTATTAATAATTACAAATAATAATACTTATAAAAATATTACAAATAATAATATTACTTATAATTAATATTATAGTTGAAATCATAAATAAATAAAAAAATAAAAACAAATTAGTTTTTGTAAGATTTGAATCCGAGTCTTTTTGTTACACGGTTTTAAAATGACAAAAAAACTAAATTTTATGACACTTGTCAATAAAAAAAAATGAGTAATGTAATAATTTTGGTGGTATCTTCTTTTCTTAATATGTAATAGATTATAAAAATTGTGCGATGGAAAATTAAATTCTTCAACCAACGGGCATTTTATATTGACATTAGTAGATAGGATTGTAAAACTATAAAGTAAGAATTAAAATAAGTAAGATTTAATGTATACTCTTTTCACTGTACTAAAATCTGCTACATTGGTAATGATACACAAATATGGAAAGGAGCGGGAAGCACATGACGCACGTGATACCAAAGTTTTAACAACACGCTTTTGATTTTGAACACTTGCAAACGGAACCAACCAACACGATCTCTTAGGTTTGTGATCATAAGTGACTTTGACAAGCTTAGTTGAAATTCACGGCGTTTAGATTTCGTTTTTTTCTGAATGTGGCCCCTTCTTTTGGTCGTTGCGGTGGCCGGATCCACTGGTTTCGCCACCAAACACTTCCTTAGTAATCACAGGAACACCGGTGAGGTTGAGAACGCCAATATCCACGATCCAAGTGCTTTTACCTTTTCCAGTTCCGAAAGCGCTTCTCAGCGTGACGGTGTCTTTACGTTTTCCAGCTCCAAATCTCTCACACAACAGGATCGACCTAAGAGTAGAAGACCCCGAGCCTCCAAGAACGGAGTTAGGGCTCCGAAGGTTGAGGTGCGACCGGAGCAGAGGAACGGTGGAAGGAGATTACGCTTTCTATTAAAGAAGAGGGAAATTTCGAAGAATGTAGCTGCGAAGTCTCCGTTTCATTGTTTCAAAGGTTAGATTTGTGTTTTGCAAATTTCTAACTCTGTGAGAATGGTCATTTTATTGTATTCTGTGTACAGTGTAATTGAGGGTTTGAAGGTGTTGGTGTTTAGAGATTACAATGTTTTATCGTTAATGAAATTTGATTGAAAATTAAGGCCTCTGTGTACTATTTTTAAATAGGGAAAATTTGTTTGCGAATTTTCAGAGGGTTAGTGAAGCTTGTTAGCGGTAGTGGTTAATGATGTTGTATTTTGACCTGAGAATTACATGCATGAACGAAATGACTGTGTTCCATGGAACCATTTCACAGAATGCAGAGATCACTGAATTGGCTGCACCTATGATTATGAATGTCATTTACTTTTAAAGGTTTTAAATTGTGGTAGCAATTTGGTTCCAATTTTTCGTGTTGCGGGAAATTGCAGAAAAATGCAGTGGAATTGGGATTGCGAGATCATGGTGTCTGTCTCCAAAAACCTTTGGGCGAAAATTGTAATCAGCAACCATTTTTCAGAACCATGATTGATGATCTTGAGAACTTTTTAAAACCATGATCTCTTCATTATTTTGTTGTTATATTGGTGCAACTGTGTTTTGGCTGTGTTGTTGGATCTGTTTAAAAAATAATTTTCTTTTTCTTTTTTTAAGATTATTGAACTTTGTAATAAGGTATTTTACTTTTATAGTTTGAATCTTCTTGTTCTTAATCCGTGGAAATTGAGTTTAACTTTTCCTTCAGATAACTCCTTGTTTGATTGGGGAATTTGCTTTGGCATCATGTACATGATGTCTGCTGGAAAAGCTGAGATAAACAAGCTGAACGAGACCATGAACGAGACAGCTAAGCTCGTTCAGGAACTGAAATCTGAGGTCAACAACAGAAAATCGTCATGTGATCTTCAAAATTTGGACTCTGTTGGCAATGGTGTTAGGAACTCTTCCAAAATCAGAGGCAGGAATGTAGCAATGCACAATAATACAAAGAGTGAGCTTGAAGATACTGATCTCAAAATTTGGAGTCCTGCTGTGAATGACAGTGGTGAATGTGGGAGTAGTGCTCTTACTGAAGAACCAGAACCGCAGGTTCTGGAAATGGATCAACTGGAAGCAGAACTTGAATTTGAACTCCAAAAGCTTTCTGGGTGTACTACTGGTGCTCCTTGCTATGAAGAAACCAAGCCAAACTTAAATGAGGTGAACTTCTGGGGAGCATTCTTTTTGTTGTCTCACTTTCATAATATATTAAATATGCATCTATGTGTTGTGCAGAGTGCTGATAGTTATGTCTGTTGTCAGTCTACGGTTCAACTTTTTCATTCTCTATTCTCTCTTTTCATCACCCCGAGCAATGGTGGCTTTTTTTCTCCAGCTTTAGACTCTTCTCTTTGAGCAATCTGTTTATGAACCATTCAAACTGTATATTTGCTCCCATTTCTCTTGTTTTCAGCATGGTCAAACAACTTTTGTGCATCATGGTTTAGTAGATAAAACAGTATAAACTCAAATTGCATTTCAATGTTCCTTTTCCGAAGATAATTTAATCAATTTATGTTTTGCCATCCGATGTTTGTATTGTGTTGATGCAGCAGAAATAGGGGGAGTGTTCTCTGATGAATGTGACCTTGCATTTAATAGAAGAAACATACTTTTAGACTGTATAAATTTTGTTAATTCTCGCCATTTCCCAGTGCAGCTTGAAGGAGAAAACCACTAGCCTTTGTAGTCTACTTTTTAACAACCAATTTTACATGGATGAGCAACATTTTGTCTTCATGATTTCAGTGTTTAATCAATAAAATTCTGTGCAGTTTGAAGCTCCGGATGAAGGCTATCATGGAACAGATGACTGGAATTTTAATTATTCTGAATCTCATGGAGTGTCCGCTTCAGAACTGCATCAGAAATTAAGCCACTTACTGATAAAACAGCAAGAAAATCAGATCATAGAGCTAGAATCTGAACTGCACCGAACTCAATCAAATCTACGTGAGAAGGAAGCTGAACTCCATGCACTGAAGAACTGTGTCAAACACCTTACTGAGCTCTCGCTATCTACAGTTTCAGGTATGATCAAATCTAGAATACTTACACTCGCTCTCATAGACTTGCATTTTGTCGTTAGCTAACATTTCGATGGTCTCTTGGGGAACTATTTTTAATGGTCAAAACTTGTTCATCCTGTGAGGGGTTTGTAAGGAAAATTATTAAGATTTAAGCAGAAGAGAAACCGAATCCAAAATACTAGATTTTTAGGAAGAAGAACTTCAAGGTTTAAGTACCACGTGAAGTTGTTCATTCTACTTGATATGGGACCCCTAACACTGTCACCCCCTTGAGGGCGGATGTACTCGGTGACTTTCATTATATCCACACTGATCTGGTAGTAAGTTTTTTCTTTTAATATTGGCTTCACTCACCTATCAATTTTTGCTTTGCACCTTAACCCAGATTATAGTAGTCGTTTCTGACTGAAGTCCTACTCTTAACGAAAGCACCAGTTTAACAAAGAATAACTCAATCCAAAATACTAGTCTTTTAGGTAGAAACACCTCAATATTTAAGTATCACATTATGTAGTTCATTTTATTTGACGTGGTAATCCTCAGAAGAAGTTTGCAAGTGTTCTTTTCCTTATCACTACTATTGATAATTTTCTTTCAATAATTCACATTCATTTTTCGTAACTGGGTTTTAGTGGAACTTGTCTCTCTTGCACTAGTACATTGTTTCTCTTACACTACTACTTTGTTTCTCAGATGATGAAACTCAAGCTCTCACTGATCCAAAGGGAACAAGCGATTGTGACAACAATAACATAATAGACTTTGAGTCAAAGCCTTCAATTGTTGGGACGAAAAGACCTTTTAATTCTGAATCTTGGTCGTGATACATGTGAAACGACACTGATATTTGTAGGAATAGAATTGTACAAGGTATATACACTTTTTTATCTGTAGTCAGATAAAAGGGTAAGTAGTTCACAACTCCCATCCTTAGTATAACATAATTATTATGCCTTATGTTGTATAAATTATTTAGGTAGATATAGTTATAGAATACAGCAACTCGGTACTCGGGTAATGTTCCATTAGCATCAAGTTGTCCCGTATTCATTCTTTAATACATGTAACTTGCTGAGCAGCCCATGTTAGTGTTCTGTTGTATATTTATACATAGTAGGAGAACGGTTATTTTATATTTTGTCGTCTACTTTTTGGAGCTAAACTGAGTGTTTCCCAGTGACTTGGTTGGGGACCATTTCATTTCTCTTTAATGGTCAAGCCATATTTATAAGTGTTTTTCATTCAGCCCTTTTAGTTTTATTCGGCTTTTGGTTCTATTGGGAAATTATGGGGTCAGCCCACTTTCCAGAGTCATGTCACTCAAAAGGCTGTTTCTTCCTTCACTCCCATAAAACCTATATAAATCTCAAATTACTTTTCATTAAAATTATAACAAAAAAGTAAAAATTACCATGTACCTTATTTCTTTAATCAATTTTATATTATAGAATTTAAAAGATGTTTTCAGATTTGAAGTACGTTTCGGAATATATAATTTAAAATACATTAAATGTACAATTTGAAAAATATTTTCAAATTTGAAAGTTACACAATCTAAATTATAAGTTAAGAAATAATTTTTATTTTAAATTAACTATTCCAAAAAATATTTGTAAATCTAGAAGTATCTATTGTAATACTCAATTCCAAATCTATTATATGTGTACGTTCCGAGTTATATATTTCAAAAAGTATTTAAATTTCAGAACATTCAATCTGTAAATGTCTTATTTCCCGTACCTTGGCCATTTCTCCTTCCATCTTCCAATTTCTACCCGAGAGAGGCTTAGGGGACAATTCGCTAAACTGGAAGAGATCCACACTGCTTCTTCTACACACAAAAACTAGGGGCAGGACTCTCTTCCCTCCAACTCACAAAAAGTGCACACCTTCATCAACACGGACCAACGATTTGTTTCCGATCTTCCTTCTTCTTTTCCGAAAGATTTTCCTTCACCATCATCAACATGCATTTTCATCTTTATTTTCTTCCCCGTTTTTATTCCTTTTCCACGTGTAACTCACACTAAGGGAGTCCTACCCTCTTTTCCACCCGTTATTACTAGAATTTGACCGAGAAAGATTCACTTGCAATATTTAAATCAGTAAGATAGTAAAGATTTATATAACGATGATAGAGTATGAGTATAATTGAGTATTGAGTCTTGATTGATTAACCCATGTGATGGGGTATTGTATCACAGTGGGATACTGTATTATAAGTTTAGATTAAATTATACTTTTAGTCTCCATTTTTGTAACAAAATTTGAATTTGGTCCCTCAATTAATTTTTATCTCAATCTGGTCCCTATTTTGGGAAATTTGACCCAATCAAGTTCTTTCCGTTAGTGGTGGAGTAACGGTGTTAAATGGGGTGCCACAGTCCCTATTTTGGGAAATTTGACCCAATCAAGTTCTTTCCGTTAGTGGTGGAGTAACGGTGTTAAATGGGGTGCCACATGTCAGTTTATGGATTTTTTGAATTTTTTTATTTTTTTTGAATTTTTTTTTATTTTTTATTAATTTTTTTAAAATTTTTAAAAAAATTAAAATTTTGTCACGTGTCAAGCGGACATCGTGCCACGTGGCACTGTCAGTGCCACGTGTCACTATTTGGGAGTTGTTATTTTTTCATCCTCAATTTGGTCCCTGTATTTTATTTTTTGTCTCAATTTAGTCCCAATTTTTGTAAAAATTGTGCAATTTTGTCCCTCTGAAACCAAATTTAATTTCTATATAAATATACACAAATATTTCTATCAAAATTGATATTTCAAGTAAATATTTTTAACAAGATTAAGTTTATTTTAATTTATATTTTACGTTAAACTTTATTTAAAATTGTTTTAAAGTTGTTAATAGAAAATAATGTTAATAAAAAAATTCATAAATTATATTGATATTTTATTACATTATACTTTAATATTTTTTTTATTTGAATTTATATTTTAAATAATTGCATATTTTTAAAATGTGTAAAATTCAATAATTTCTATACAAATATTTTAGTTAGTATAAAAATAACAATTTGAATATATCAATTTGAATAAAAAAATCAAATTTAATAAAAATATTTGTATAACATTTTATAATTTTTGTTTCAATTTGGAGGGGGATGAAATTGCATAATTTTTACAAAAATTGGGACTAAATTGAGACAAAAGATAAAATACAGGGACCAAATTGAGAATGAGAAAATGACACCTCCCAAATAGTGACACGTGGCACGATGTCAGTTTGACACGTGGCAAAATTTTAATTTTTTAAAAAATTTTAAAAAAATTAATAAAAAATAAAAAAAAATTCAAAAAAAAAATTCAAAAAAAAATAAAAAATTCAGAAGCTGACACGTGGCACCCCATTTAACACCGTTACTCCACCACTAACGGAAATGACTTGATTGGGTCAAATTTCCCAAAATAGGGACCAGATTGAGATAAAAAATAATTGAGGGACCAAATTCAAATTTTGCTACGAAAATTGGGACTAAAAGCATAATTTAACCATAAGTTTATTAGTCCATGAGTAAACAAATATATTTAAACATATTATGTTTCTTGAATATAATCTAATATTATATCATGAAAATATTAAATAATTAATAATTATATTGTAAAATATGGAGATATTAGATAATCAATTATTATCTTGAAGATATAACATAATATGATAATAAGTTATTAGATCATACCAAATTAACCGTAAATATTTTGGAGATAGTTCGTAATATATTGAGGATATAACAAAATATAATAATAAGTTATTATATTTAAGATATTATTTGCAATTATCTTGGGAGATATTTCATAATATCTTGGGTATGTACATAAGCATCCTAACTCGGAAGCTAGAAATAAAGTGTAGGTGTGCTGATGGATGAATTGATGAAACTTCTTGCACATTTTTTGGAGAAGAGAAGCTCCTTGATGCAGCGGAAATGGAATAGAAGCAAGGTTGAAGGCCCTTGAGCTATGGTATGGAATGGTGGAGATGAAGTTCTAGGAAAGAGAAGTTATCCAAGAGGAAGGAGGCTAGAGGAGATATAAGGAGATTCATGGTAGCATGACTCTCAATAAGGAAAATGTGTGGAGTGCTCTCAACATCAAGGCATTTACCATTCAAATTAAGAGTAACATTTACACAATGCAAGGGAGCTCTCTTATATAGCCTAAGGAGAAGAAAGAATTCAGCTATGCTAAGTTTATGACATGTATTTGGTGGATCAAGTGTCATGTGACAAGTCACACCTTCCCAATTTCAACATGTGCTTAATGTGTTAAGTGTGACATGCTTTCTAGACACCTATTCGGCCAAAGCTTATTTAATGAGGTCATGAGCCTAATTAAATAATGCTTTGGTGAATTTTTGATCCAATTATTCAAAGCAACAAATATTTACAAAGGATGGCCCAATTACATTGGCCGAATTTGTACATGCACTGAAATGTTCATCTAGATTTTAATATCTTACTTAGCCCATTTGAAAGGTAGCTTGATTCCATTGGGCCTTGAAGGATCTTGACCATCACTAGAATTTTGAATCTTAAGCATTTCTCTATTGACTAGGCCTTTATTTGGGATTGGGCCTTGAAATGGGCTTAGGATGGATTCATCATCTCCTCCCCTTAAAAAGGATTTGTCCTCAAATCTTGATATTCATTATCCATGGATCCTACAAAAGGAATCAAATCAGATATATTGAAAGTGGAATGAACATCATACTCAGAAGGAAGATCTATTCGATAAGCATTGTCATTAATCTTCTTGAGTATTTGAAAAGGACCAAGTATAGAAGGTGTGATTGTAAACAACGCATCCTTTGGTTTTCTTATTTTATTGACTAAGTGAGTTTGTTCTTGGTCTTTTACCACTTGTGGAAGTGATAAAAAACGACGTACAAACTTATGATGACAACTATTAAACAAAAGTTGAACAATTTTCTGCACAAAAGTAAAAGTATATCCAAAGTAGAGAACAAAAGAAGAAGGTCTTATATTTTTGAAATTTTCTTGAAGATTAATAAGGCCTACTCCACAAAAATAATTTTGTGTACTTTGAGTTATCTCGAACCTAGTAGGCAACATTAACTCAAAGTATGATTTTTCAAAATTTTTTAAGGAGTTTAAAATAATAGGAAGGAAAATTTGCTTGAAAAACTCAATAGAAGTAAAGATTAGGTTGAGAAAAGTAGAATGATTGGTGAAATGAGAAGAGTTAAAAGATTGGAATACTCCATTTAAAATTTCTAGGTCTAGTGTAATTGTGGGAGTGGGAGGTGCCGTTAGTAGCACTCCCTTTTTTAGAAGGATTTCTTCTTCCTATTTCGCCATCTTCTCAAACTCTAATTTTTCTCTCTTTACTCTCTCCTCCCTTTCTCTTATAGTCTTTTCATGTTCTTTCCTTTCTTATGCCTCTCTATCTCTTATTTCCTTCTTCTCTTTCTCTTTTTGGTCTCTTTCCTTATTGATTTTCATTTGGACTTGATCCGCAACCACCTGAGTTGGGGTAAGAGGATGAAAGACAAATTTATCCTTTGATAGAGGGTGATTTTGTTAGAAAGACCATTATGGATAGCTGGTCTGTCAAAATGCCACAATCTTCTTAATAAAATGTGACAATTATTCATGGGAACAATATCACATGGGAACTTCATCTTTATAGTTCCCTATGGAAAATTGTATCTTCACTTGATTTTTAACTATGATATCCCCATCTTCATTTAGGCAATGAAGTTTGTAAGGTTTAGGATAAGATAACATAGCTAAATTTAACTTTTCAACCAATTTAGAAGAAGATCCATTGTCCATGATGACAAAACATGTATATTCAAAAATGTTACATCTTGTACAAAATATGTTCTCTTGTGATGGATCATGGTCATCTTTTTGTGAGAGATGCCCACTTTGGCGAGTAACTCTCTTTCTTGGTGGAAACTTGGTACTCATGATGATCTTAAGAAATTTAAGCACTTGACAAAAAAGTGTAGCAAATGAACTTTCACAATTTCACCTCCAGATAAGCGAGGTGAGTCGCTTGGACTACTTAAGTACCAAAGCTTATCCTTGCCAAGGTAATTTTTGCTACTTACTTAAATGCTCACTCAATTACACAAGCAATAAATGGAGAAGATCACTTGAGACTAGATCACCAACACATACAAACAAGTCCAAAGAAAACAAGAAATTAAGACTAAGGAAAAATTAATACTAAAACAGTGCTTGGCAAAATACCTATTTTAGGGAAAATATCTGAACTAAGGAAAAAGAGTACACATCTCTTTATGAGAATCAATTGTCCAATTGTTGCTTGCGAGTGTGCATCCACCCAAGCATATTTTAATTTGCTAATGAGTATGGGGCCATTCGAGCATATTGTTTGTGGAAAGTGGCTCTAGAAGGGATAGGATGAATAAAGCCTATAGACATTTTATAATCATTTTTGTGCAAACATACTATTGCAAATAAAGTAAGATAGAGAGTTAAGATAGAAAATAATGCACACAAGAATTTATATTGATTCATATTTACCTAAGGATACGTCCAGTCTCTTAAGATGCATACTTAAGAAATTCATTAATCAACACCTTTGACAAGCACGAGTATCAACCTCTTTAGGTTACAATAAGTTTAACCTCTTAAGGTATCACGAGTCACTTCTCTCCAAGTACGAGTACAACCTTCTCTAGGTTACAATGAGTTTAACCTCTCCAGGTATCCTATCTTAGTCTTCCCCTAAGATTGGGAATTCTTAATTACAACAAAGATAATATCTTTTGTAGGAGAGTACAATAACGCTCATAGGGTTCACTTCTCATAGTGAATGATTTACAATGGTTACACTCAACCAATACCATTATCTATAAGATAGATATGACAATGTGTATGCTCACAACATTCTCACTTTTCTTTTCTCTTTTGATATGACATCATTTCAGTATGTTTCTCTAGTATTCTACTACTTCTTCATCTTGATCTTGGTATATATAGTGTTGTTGGTGATGTGTTTAGTGTGATGGTGGTGAATGTGGTTTTAATGTGGTGGTGGGGGTGGTGATTTTAGTGAGGTGGTTGTAGGGAGTGGTTACAAGGTGGTTGTAGTGGTTATGGGTTTAGTTTGGTGGTGGCGGTGATTTTAATGTGGTTGTGGTTGTGGTGGTTTTAGTTTGGTAGTGGTGGTGGTGGTAATGATAGTGGTGGTGGCAGTGGTAGTGATGAAGGCTGATGAAGTGGAAGGTGATGGTGATGAAGGAGTGGATGGTAAGTGTTATAATGAAGTGCATGTTGAAAGTAATGAAGTGAAGGGTAAGACTAAATTGAACAAATTTAACTAAAATGAAGATTTATTTGAACAAAACACAAACAATTTGTGATGCTCCGACACGGTGGTTGGACGACGCTTCCCGCTTCCGAAGCGGACACGGACACGGAGGCGCGGCGGACACCTGCACGACACGGTGTCGGAAGCCTCTCCATAGATCAGACGCGGCCAGCTCTGAGACACGCACCGGCGGACACCTCTGGCTGCTCGGATGCACGACTGATACGAGATTCTGATAATTTTTTCGCATATGTGAGCGAAAATGGTTCACGTTTTGTTCTGTTCACTTTTTGCCCTTTTCTTTTAATGTCATTCGAATATTTTATTTGATTGCCCTTTTCGTTTAATGTCACTCGAATATTTTATTTGATTGGTATGATATTTTTCTTCTCTATTTTTTAGAGAATAAAGGAAAATCTAACAAATTTAAAATAAAAAAGGAAATAAAAAGAATAAAAAATAATCTTTCATACTTTCTATTAAAATAAATCCAAAAAATTTAAAATAAAAAGGGAAATAAAAAATAAAAAATAATCTTTCATACCTTCTATTAAAATAAATCCAAAAAATTTAAAATAAAAAGGGAAATAAAAAATAAAAAATAATCTTTCATACCTTCTATTAAAATAAATCCAAAAAATTTAAAATAAAAAGGGAAATAAAAAATAAAAAATAATCTTCCATACATTCTATTAAAATAAACCCAAAAAAATTAAAATAAAAATGGAAATAAAAGGATAAAAAATAATCTTCCATACATTCTATTAAAATAAACCCAAAAAAATTAAAATAAAAATGGAAATAAAAGGATAAAAATAATCTTTTATACCTTCTATTAAAATAAATCCAAAAAAATTTAAATAAAAATAGAAATAAAAAGATAAAAAATAATCTTCCATACCTTCTATTAAAATAAAATAAAATAAAGATGATAAACAAAAGTAAATTATTCTAGATCGGGAGCTCTTGAGTTGATGATAAATTATTCTATAAATTAGAGTAAAATGAGATGTTATAATCACAAGTAATAAAAACAAAAGAAAGAATCGAGATTGGGAGCTCTTGAATTGAGAGGAAATACAATTGGAAAACTTGTTAGCAATAGCATAACAAAGGAAAGTTGTTGCTTTACAGTTGTAGAACGAAGGAAAGTTGTTGCTTTACGGTTGCAGAACCAAGGGAAGAAGTAAGAAAGTCTAGAAAACGTAACTTTATAAACTTTCTTTTTTATAATTTAAATAAGGGTTAAATATGTTTTTGGTCCCTCAAGTTTCAGTGAATTTTGGAATTAGTCCCTCATCAAAACTTTATATCAATTTAGTCCTTCATCTTTCAAAATGCGTGAATTTAGTCCTTTTAACCAAATTTTGTTAAGTTTATCTGACGTTTCAAGCACATTTCATGATAATATTTAAGTTAACATTGAAGAAAAAATGTGTCAAATAGTGTAAATAATTTAAATACTATCATGTAAATAATTTAATGAAACGCGCGTGCCAGGCCTAATTGCCATCCTAAGAGTATACCTTGAGCCATATTGATATTATCCTTGGTCCCTACTTGAACGACTGTCGTTTTGCTTACCTGCTTTGTAACGCTAGGGCCATTCAAAAACGCGCGCGTTGAAACAAGTTGAATTTCCGAGAGAAACGCCACCGAATTTTACATTTTCCTCCAAAGATGGCTTCTCAAAACCCAGCGGAAGAAGAAAACTCAAAGCGAAATTGGTCCCTCCAAGACTTCGAGATCGGTAAACCTCTCGGCAGGGGCAAATTTGGCAGCGTTTATGTTGCCAGAGAAGTCAAGGTTCTTAATTCTCGCTTCATTCCTATTTTCTTTTTGTATATATTTTCAGATTCATTCAAGTAATTGAAGTATTAGAATGTTCACTTAAGCAATGATCTTTAGAACAGTAGATTTTGTTCCCTGAGTAGCCAATAGAGTTAAATTCTTGTATTTAATATGATTTGAGTTTGTTTTCAGAGCAAATTTGTTGTGGCGTTGAAGGTTATATTTAAGGAACAAATTGATAAGTATAGAATTCATCACCAACTAAGGAGAGAGATGGAGATACAGACCAGTCTTCGGCACCCTAACATCCTCCGTCTTTATGGTTGGTTTCATGACACTGACCGTGTTTTCTTGATTCTCGAGTATGCTCATAAAGGTGAGGTCTACAAAGAGATGAGAAAGAAGGGACATTTTACAGAGAAGGAAGCTGCTACGGTAATCTATTTTCTCAAGTGTGTGCAATGTTTTGAAGATCTTTCATAATTCATAATTCATGACAGATGTTTCTTTTTCCTTCCAGCTTACCAAAATTGATTTGTGTACTTTGGTTTTTATAGAAATTATGAGTTTTCTGAAAGTTAAGGTTATGATGGATTTTTATATTGGAGAGAAATTCAATTGATTTTACCATCTTATTCTCTTACCCTGTGAGTGTTTGTGGAGAAGTGTTTACCCAAATAGGACCTAGCTCTATCATTACTTTCCTCTGGCTTGATTTGGAGGATGCTGTCATCTTTCTACTTGGAAGGAAGATAAATGTTTTTCATTGGTTCTTGGCATTTCTTCAATTATTGGGTGTTAATTCTTGAGAAAAGATGAGTATGAGAAGAAAGCAGCTGTAGTTTTTTTAATTTTAGAAATTTGATTTTTGTTTCTGAAGAGGTTGAACAGAATGCAAAGTCGGAGTAATCTTTGAAAAGTTTTTAAAAATCAAATTATGAGTTGTTTATGATGACTGCGGCAGGTGTACTAGTTGTAGTGGCTGGCAGAGTGAAATGTTAATTTAGAGCAATGATACACATACACCCTCCATTTTATCAATACTCATTGTACACTTGTTTTTTCTTTCTATCTCTTTCTTCTTATCACATTGTATAACCTATAACCTATCATTTTTACTCTCTCTCTAGGTGTATATTAAGTGTTGATGCATCTTTTTAGTATTCACGAATCATTTTTCATTGATTTATAGAGAAGTTAATTGTGTAAACTTCGTGAAAAGTCTATGGAGCTGTTTGTTTGTGTTTTGTTTTTCAACATGATTTAAATTAAAAGATATGTATACAAATTATTTATATTTGTGTATTTTTTGAATTAAAGTAAGAAAACAATATTTTAGGGATTTTTGCGAGCAAATGATAATTTTTTCGGAAGTACTGAAAAATTTTGCAAGAGAATTCCTTTTGTTTATAAAATAAATAAATGGACGCTATATTATATTATATTATATTTTGGACAAAGCTGTGTTATGCATCAGGATCTAACAAAAGGTAAGAAGAAATTTCAAATTTTAATGTGTCTTTCTCCTTACACGGATAGATTTTATAAAGATCTTGAATTGTTTTTGCGAGTCCATCCCTAACAGACATTTGTCTCTCATTCTAACAGAAAACATTCCCAAGTATAACATAATGACAACTAATATCTAGATGCAATCTTTGAACCATTTGGACTTTGATATTTTCGTGGTGGGCCTTTATCAAGATATTTTAGGAAGTTTCAGATTTAATTCCTATTGTTTTTTAATTTTATCTACTGGGTGTATTATGTTTTTATTTTTAGAATATCAATCCCACAATCTTAGGAGGTGAAGGGAAGCATGGTTGTGTAAGATTTTTGTTATACTGTGTAGGGTGATGAGGGAGCCATTGTGAGTAAAGGAAAGCTGGGTCTGGAAAAATTGGCCTATAAAGGGCCTAAAGAACGTAACCAATCCATAATGAGAATCACGTCAGTTTCGTCCATAGGAATGAAGTAGAAGTGAATAGTAAATGTGTGTGTTTGGGTAGAAACCATGACATTGGGACAAAGGAAAACACATTGGATTCTTTCCCATTGCCAACCATAACTGAAAAGGTTGAATAGAGATAGTACAAAGGTGAAGGTGATGGGCTACGTGGGTTTGTAAAATGTTTTAGGAACTGCTACTATCAATTAAGATTGTAATCGGGAGGTTGTCGATATGGCCTTGAAACTTAAGGTTTGAGCTGAGGGACTACCGGATAAAGCTTGGAAAGAGAAATGGAAATGAGTGGGGTCATCTAGATTAGGGGTGGTGATGATGTCCGAGTAAGCGGCAGTGGTGTATTCTGGTGTGGCTTCTTCACTTATTAAAACTAAAAAACGATTAGTTGTGCATTTGTGGCCAGAAGAATACTTTTCATCACAATTGTAATATAAACCGGTAGCCCATCTATCCTGGAGTTGAGGTAAGTTTTTTTATACTAAGGGAAGGTGTTGAAGATGGACTTTGAGTGGTGTGAAAAAGAGTTCGGGGTTGTGGTAAGGGACTTTGGGAGGATTGAGGAAGGGTGTTTAGGGTTCATGTGTTGGCTAATTTGTCCAAAAAGGTTTGCAAGGTTTCATCTGGGTCATTTTTTCGGTTTAGGAGACATGGAGGTAGGTCAATGAAAGCACCAAAATGTTATGCACCTGAAAGAAGAAGAAAATAAACTAATGAAAGATAAGAAGAATATGCACATTTTACTCTCTATCTTTCTTGTTTCATGGGTAGGTCTTATAAAGAAAGACCTTGAATTATTTTGGTGAGTCAATCCCAAGAGGCATCTGTCTCTTATTCTAGCATAAAATTCTAAGTGTAACATAATAACAACAAATATCTAGATGTAATCTTTGAACCATATGGGCTTTCATCTTTTTCTGGTGGGCCTTGATGATTCCAACATGCTAATCACTTTGTGTCGTTATCTTTGTTTGCTCCTTTATTGAGGTAAATTTTCCATATTACGTTAACTCTTAACTTCGTCTTTTACTTTGATAATTTCAGTATATTTTGAGCCTCACAAAGGCGTTGGCTTATTGCCACGAGAAGCATGTTATTCATAGGGATATCAAGCCTGAAAATTTGTTGCTGGATCACGAGGTATGCTAAAATATCCTTCCTCTGCCAACGATGTATTTTTCCACACTATAGTGTTCACTTATGGCAATGTTTGGAACCCTCGTCGTGCCTGGAGTTTTAGTATAGGTGCTCGAATCTGTTTTTTGCTGTAATGCTCATAGATATTGAAGTCAAATCTCTAATGCCCTTTTCCCCACACCTCATCGAAAAGAGACTAAATGAAAGAAACTTAAAGTGAATCCATTCGGTAGATAGTTGGAGCCAATTGATTATATTTGGGGTTTAAGGGCACGTGTATGTTCAACTAATAGTGACTTGATTGCAGGGTCGTCTTAAAATTGGAGACTTTGGTTGGTCTGTTCAGTCTAAAAGCAAAAGACATACCATGTGTGGCACATTGGATTATTTAGCACCAGAAATGGTTGAAAATAAAGCTCATGACTATGCTGTTGATAACTGGACTCTTGGTATCCTTTGTTATGAGTTCCTCTTTGGTGCCCCTCCATTTGAGGCTGAGAGTCAAGCTGATACCTTCAAAAGGTACAGAAATTCTTGGGCTATATGTTTATTTAAAGTAGACGTTGTTCTTTCATTGTGTATTTAATGTATTTAGCTTTGTGTAGGATAATGAAGGTTGATCTAAGCTTCCCTTCCAACCCTTCTGTTTCTTTAGATGCCAAAAGTCTGATTAGCCGGGTAAGTTAACATCCCAGTATTCATATCTTGGCCAAAGTAAATTCTTTCAGTGAACAAATTAGTGGTCTTTCTGACAGCAATCTATAAATTAATGTAGCTTCTGGTGAAGGACTCCTCACGACGGCTCTCTCTTCAGAAGATAATGGAGCATCCTTGGATAATCAAGAATGCAGATTTTTCGGGTACCTGCTTGTAATACCGACTTAATTACTCATTTAACTGGCAACGAGGGATTAAAACTGAATTCTGTATGTGATGTAAAATGTAAGCAATGTGAGTGTTTTGTATTGTATTGTCATCAGCTTGAATGACTCATTACCTTCGCCGTGAGGTTAGGACCATTAGGATTTTGTATATGCCGATCTAAACCAGGCATGACAAAGATTTATTTTGGCATGCTCAATAGTTAATGCCACCCTCATATTTAGGGTGTGTTCTATATTTAGGGTGTGTTCTTATGTGGGTGATGATTTGAGGGAGAAGAAGAGGATTGATTTGGGTTGATTAAAAGGTGATATTTATGTTGTTCTTTTTTTGTGAATTTGGGAGTGATAGTGGAATGGATTTGAAAAGTAATTTTTGTAAAAGTTTGTGAATGATTTGATTGATGTGACTAAAAAAAATTAAATTTAATAGATGAAAATATAGAATGACCTAATTGTCCTTAGTGTTAAAAGTAATATAAAATGATATTTAGATGAGTTGTAATTATTTTGAATTTTTTATGATGAATAAAATTATTAATTGAAATAAATAAAAATTATAATATATTTGGTATAAAAAATTTAATGTTTTTTATTTTCAATAATAAAGCTCGAAAAATTAAATATTTGTTATCATATTTTTTAGAAAGTGGAATAGGTTAAAAAGAAAAAACAGAACTGATTCCAACATGTGTACATTTTTTAGATCTGGTTCCAAAACTTTTGGAATTGATTCCATTCATGTGTGGCCTCCATTCATGTGTGGCCTCCATTCATGCACCATTTTTGCCTACAATTACTCCATTTTCTCCCCATGTTGGACCACACAGCCCACCTTCAATGGTGGGTTCTTCATCACGTACCACAAATCCAACACATATATGGGGGATGGAAATAGATGAAGTGGGACATGATGCGAGGTTAGCTTCGTAAATTATCACCATCCATTCGCAAATCTTATTAGATGAAGCGGGATGGGATTAACCTTATCCCGCTGATCTGTGCCTTTCCTTCCATTCAAATACACCCAAACAAACACATCAAATCACTCATAATCCTTGCTCGCTATTCTCTTTTAATAGTGTATCCCTACAAACGAACATGATGTTAAAGATTCCTCTTTGATGAGTGAGTCCCATCTTAAAATTTGGATAATGAATATTGAAATTTTGTCTTTCTTTTTCATAAGTTTTAAATGGAAAAATGTTTTTGTAATATGAATTTAGTCGCCAAATTAGGATATTTGCTGTCCATGATGAAATTTAGATTCTAATTCCAACGGAGTTGCTTTAAAGGGTGATGCAATTCTAAAACTGTTGTTGGTTAGATATTAAATGCAATATTGAAAGTTGTAGGTAGGATATTAAATGAATTACTAGAAGTTGTTAGAAGGTTATAGAAATCTCATGTAACTATTACTTTAGGGTTTGAGTTCTCTATATATAGAAGTTGATGTATTGTTTCAAATGAATCAATTGAATAAAATTTTCTATTTTTTATATTAATTCTTTCAAGTTGGTATCAGAGTGCACGATTCCTTTAATGGTTGCCTGAAGTGCACCAAACTTGTGATTCTTTTTGTTCTTGCAACCTGTTTGCTATCCATCGGAGTTGTTGTCGAACCTTCACCTTGCCAGAGTCGTCATCGGACTTTCGTTGGAGATGTCGCAGAATCTCGAAGGACCTTCGTCGGACCTTCATCGTACCTTTGCTTAAACCATTGTCACAATTGTCGTCGGACCCTCGCTAGAGTTGTTGTTGCAATTGTCATTCAGCTTTTTTCGTTGGACCTTTTGCCATCATCAGAATTGTCGCCGCTGCCATGTCTGGAGCGTGGCAACTCCACTAAGCAATATTGAGCTTCTTGTGAGTATTGAAATGCCAAAAAGGGAGGGTTGAATGGCTAATTAAAAATTTGATTAAATTTTGAAAGCTTAAAATACCTTTAACTTGAATCAAATCAACCATGAAATGAGGATGCAATAGCTACTAGACTGTACACTTTTAATTGATCAAAAACAGTGATAGTCGGGTAATTTCATTAAACAGTTAACAGTACTATGTAAATCAACATATCAAAACACAAAATCAGTCGACTGAAATACTAGGAATTCTGCAGAAATTCGAATTTGTGGTTTAAACCAAAAGCATGAAAGACTTATCAATATTAATTCAAATGAGTAATACAAATATAAGTCAAGCTTCAGATCATGCTAGAACACATAAGAACAATTAAAACATGATTCAATTCAAATTTCTTAAAACTTTAAAGCACAAAGCAAGAGAGAAGAGTTAGAGGCAAGCACAAGAACATAAGGTTTTTATATTGGTTTACTCAAATCTGAGCTATATCCAGTTTGTCAAGACAATCTAAGCCTGACTTGCACTATTTCAAAAGATTTACAAAATCCACAAGATTACACTTTTAAAATATGCAAAAATACAACCTAAGACCTTTGAATCTCACAATAATCAAAACAAGCACAACAAGACCACCCTTGCAGACTTGGAAAACCACCAGGAACCACCCAGAAACTTGAGAAAGATCAAACCTGGATGATGGGTTTCCCTAGCCAATCAAAACTCTTTCACCAAGTTCCAAAACTAAGAAAAATTGCTCTAAGAAAGATCCAAGATCAATCTGCAATGGCTACACTTCTGTACGATAAAGAGAGTTTTCCACAGAATATCCAATGATTTTGCACTTAAAAATGGTAAATCTTTCCCTTTATCGAGAAAAATTGAACTTATAGTTAATCTGTTAACAAATTCAACAAGTTGATTTATCACTCAACCGGTTGGTTTTACTTAACTTACGTGAAATTAGTCGATTAAAAAATAAGTCAACTAATTAAATATGTAACAAATAAAACTACTGTAACAAACCTTTTAACATGTTAAAAAATCATTCAACAGGTTAAAAGAAACTATTTAACCTGTTGAAAAACCATACAATAGATTAAACGACACCAATCAAACCCTATACATCTATACAATGCTAAATGGTCTACACTAAGAGTTCCAATCTTCAAGCTTGTTTTCTTCATGAGTAATCCAGATATAACACACACAAGGCTTGATCAACATGTGAATCATCAAATCTTCATTTCTTCATCAATTTAATCATGGTTCAAACATGTTCCAATGCAATGACTTCATACATCTTGATCAAATCTTCAAGCACCAAATCACCAAGACCATTTGTGCTAACACTTCTAACTCTAGAGATACATGAATTATGTGCTGAAATTGAACGTTTGAAATCTCAGATGGAGTTTATCAATAAGTCACCTTTTAGTACCTGCTTTCTGGTTATGACTGGAAAGAACTTCAATTCATCTTTTAATGTTTTTATAAATTTATGTAAGGACTTGGGATTGGTTGTATTATTTTAACAACTTGGAATCTAAAGATATTATTAGTACAAAAACAAGTACTTTGTGTCTCAAATTTGGCTTCTCCATTGTTGTCTAGGACATCCCTCATTTTCGATTCTAAAGTTCATGTCCCCTTCCTTATTTTCCAAAGAGTTTGTTGAGTAATTTAAATATGATGTATGTCAACTTGCAAAACACCATCGTGCCACATATCCTTCTAGTAATACAAAGAGTGTCCATCCTTTTGATTTAATTCGTGCTGACATTTGGGAGCCTGCATAAAACTATAGTATTTCTGGTGCTAAATGGTTTGTCACATTTATTGATGATTTTACCTATGTTACATGGACTTTCCTCATTAAAGAAAAATTTGAAGTTTTTGCTTTATTTGTTAAATTCTTCCATATGGTAAAAACACAATTTGGAAAGTCAATTAAATGTTTACGTTCTGAAAATGGTGTTATTCAAGAATTTCCTTGTGTGTATACACCAAAAAAATGACATTGCTGAAAGAAAAAATAGGCATCTTCTTGAGGTGACATGAACACTTCTTTTCCAAATGAATGTCCCTAAATCTTATCGGGGAGAGGTTGTCCTCACTGCGGCATATCTTATTAACTGATTACCCACTCGAGTCCTAGACGGTCTGAGTCCTATTGAGTTCATATTTCCTTCTTTCCATCTGTTCTTTTTCTCTCTAGTCTTCAGAGTCGAGTATTTAAATGTGTTGTGTTTATCCATATCTGTAGTCAATTATGTGAAAAGTTAGATCCTTGAGTTGTTAAATGTATATTCATTGGTTATGCATCTAATAAAAAGGGATATCATTGCTATCATCCTTCGGGTTGAAAGTTTTTTACCTTCATGAATGTCACTTTTGATGAAACTAAATCATTTTACGAATGTCCTCAACTTTAGGGGGAGAGTTCTTTTGAACCTTTTGAGTCATCTTTTATCATTTTCATACGTGAACCATCTCGCACTACTCTTGGTATTCCCGACACATCCTATATGGATATCTTTGAAGCTGCTCTTAACAAGGGCATCCTTGTTCTCGGGTCAGGATCAACTCTAGAAATTAGCCATGTTTCTGAAGTTGCTCCTAACAAGGCAACTTTGTTTCCCGAGATAGGGTTAACCTTAATAATTGGTCATCCAAAGAACTTCTACCATATAAAATATCAGAGGAGATAAAAGAAACCTAACTATCTGGCTTGGGTGTAAGTGCTCATTCTTTTGGCACTATTAAACCTTTGGAAAATTCCTTGAATATTGAATATGAACCTAACCTTGATGACTTTCCTATTGCTTTGAGGAAAGGAACCAAATCTTGTACCAAGTATCCTATTTCTCACTTTGTGATCACCAAAAACCTATCTATGCAACAACAAAGTTTCCTCTTTGCCATTGATGGAATTAAAGTCCCTACTTCAATTCAAGAAGCATTGAAATATATAATTAGGTTCAAGTCATAAATGAAGAGATGAATGCCTTAGAAAAGAACCAAACTTGGAAAATTGTTAATTGGCCATTGGATAAAAAGGCAGTAGGATGTAGATGGGTTTATAATGTAAAGTATAAATCTGATGACACATTAGAACTTTAAAAAGCAATGTTAGTTGCTAAAGGATTTACTTTGACTTATCGTGTTGAATATGAGGGGACATTTGCTTAAGTGGCAAAGATGAACATAGTTAGAATCATTCTATCATTGACAATTTATTTGGTTAGGAATAACAACAATTTGATGTGAAAAATGCTTTCTTGCATGGACAATTAAAGGAAAAAGTCTACATGGAAATTCCCCCAAGCTTTAGGCTTATTCAAGAAGGGAACAAATTATGTGGGTTGAAAAAAGCTTTTTATAGGCCCAAGTAGCCACCTCGTGCTTAGTTTGGTAGACTCAGTCAGATTATGATCTCCATGGAGTATCGATAAAGTCAAGGTGACCATACCATGTTCATCAAGCATTTCCCAAAAGGTATAATTACACTACAATTGGAATATGTTGATTATATGATTGTTGCAGGAGATGATCCACATGAAAAACAAGTCTTGAAAGAAAAGCTTGTCGCCCAATTTGAAATGAAGGATCAAAAAATTAAAGTACTTCCTTAGGATGAAAGTAGCTTTCTCGAAGAAATTCACCTTTATCTCCCTAGGAAAGTATGTTATTGATATGAAGAAATAAGTATGATTGTAAGACCATTAGAATTCCTATAGAACAAAACCATATAATTGGGAGTAATGAAGGTAGTTTTACTGTGAATAAAGGCCAATATCAAAGATTTGTTGGGAAGCTCATTTACTTAGCTCACACCAGACTAGACATAGCTTATACTGTAAGTGTCCTCAGTTAGTTTATGCATGATACAAGGGAGATATATTTACATACTATAAACAAAATGCTTCAATATTTGAAAACAAGTCCAGGAAGTGGATTATTGTTTAAGAGAGATGAAAAATTAAAATGGAACTGTATACTGATGTTGATTATGCAGGTTTTGTCATAGATAGGAAGTACACTTCATGATATTGCATGTTCTTGGGTGGAAATTTAGTGACTTAGAAAAGTAAGAAACAAAATGTTATTGTAAGGTCTAATGTAGATGTTGAATTGCAAGCTATGAGACAAGGGGTGTGTGAATTGTTATGGATGAGAATCATTCTAAATGATCTTAAAGTGGCATGTCAAGAACCAATGATCCTTTATTGCGATAACAAGTCAACACAATGAAGTTTAGTATAATAAGACTAAACACAGAGATAAATCGACATTTTATTAAAGAGAAACTAGATAATGGTCTTATCACTACTTCCTATGTCCCATCTAGACTTCAGTTAGCATATCTATATACAAATGGTCTTCCCATTGAGTGATTTCATGATCTCACAAGTAAGTTGAGAATAATAGATATCCATTCATTAGTTTGAGAGAGAGTGTGGTTAGTTGGGTATTAAACGCAATACTGAAAGTTGTTGGTAGGATATTAAATATATTATTAGAAGTTGTTAGGAGTTGTTAGAAGGTTCTAAAGATCTCATGTAATTATTACTTTAGGGTTTGAATTCTCTATATATAGAAGTTGATGTACTATTTCAAATGAATCAATTGAATAAAATCTTTTTTTCATATTAATTCTTTCAACCAAAAGTAAATTTGTCAAATAATGGGTCCTGTGATATTAATTTATTTATAATAATAATAATTATTACTTTCTCTACCTTTCAATCAGAGAAACAAAATATTTGTGATGTTTACCTTGTTAGTTCTAGGTTAGATGAGATTAACTGTAAATGAGTACTTTAATAAAGATATGAAAAACGAATGAAATAGAACTCTCTTGCTATCCCTTAGACTCTACGTAACACATGAATACTTTTGTGGATATTAGAATCAAGAAACAAATGAAATGTCTGTGTCTTTGTTTCGTTTAATGCTATATCTATTAAAAAGTGAACTTGAAATGTAACTTAAACTTATAAAATTGGTTTATCATATGAGTGTTGCACCTATTTATATATTGTAAAATTGTCTTATTTCTTGTTGATGAAAATTTGTAAGAGTATCATAACTTACTATGGACAGTTTGGAGAGTCATATTACCGATTACATAAATGTCTCTCATTTGCATATCTACAAAGTCTAGGAGTTTTGTCATGTCATTTTATTGTAGATTGATTAATGCTTGATAGCCAAAAAAATAAGTCAAATTTGATTGAATTCAACAAATTTTAATGGTGCTTGTTGGATGAATATGTGGTAGGGATTCTTTTATCCAATACTCATTAAGTTTGTCTATTTATTGTGTTAAATAATTTTATATTAGTTTTTTCCTTATTCATTTTAGCTTTTTATGTCTAATTCAATGAATCTTAGAAGGCTAACTAGGGCTTTTTGGTAACATGTTATATAAACATCTCTTGGATTTGGAAGTACCATATGCTTTGGTGGAAAAAGCAAAAACAATAATATTACCTCAAGAGTATGGTATATATCGACCATGTAACTGGTACTACCTGCTATTGGGGAGTTGTGGCGTTACTGTGTTTTTAGGTTTTAGAGGTTTAATGGCTTCAAGCCTTTTAGACATCAAACCTTGTTATTTCATTAAATGGTAACAAACATCGCTAAAATTTCAATTTGATGTTTGTTTGTTTGAATTAAGATTAAAAACAGAGAAATACATCTTGAAGGTCTTAATAAAACCCTCTCATAATCTTCTATTTATAATGGAAAACTGATTCAAGAGCACATGGAAGATAAAAAGATTGCACTAGACACCTAGGTATATAACTAGATATGATTATAGGTATAACTAATAAATTGTCTAACACATTACACCCTACTTAGGATTAATGACGATACATAGATGTAATTATTGTAACATTCCCCCTCAAGTTGGAGCATACAAGTTGTATCTACCAAGCGTGGAACAAATGGACTCAATCTGAGGTCCCCTAAAGGTAGTATTGGGTTATTTACACCGTTTGACACATTCTGGATTCAATATCTGTCAGGAAATTTGTTTGACACCTAAAGAAAAGTTAGCGTAATTGAGTTAAATGGACTATATTCATTCATTTTTAAAGTTTAAGGACCAAAATATATTAAAGTTTCGGACATGGATGAATTCCAAGTTTGGATTAAAGTTCAAGGACTAAAAACATACTTAACCCTTATTTTTATTATGATGATGATGATTATTATTAGGATTATTATTATCATTATTATTATTATTATTATTATTATTATTACTTTATCGGGTAGTTCTAAACACGTTAAACATTATTATTACAAGGAAGAGTTACTTATATTGGATATAAAATGTTGAAGTACATTTAGATGCAATGGGTTTTTATGATACCACTAGAGAAATAAATAATGCATTGAGCAACTAACTTGATCTTGCGACAACAATATTATGAAAAGAGATTTAACAAATATTATGAATTTATTTCATGCCTTTGTATGACTGAACTAAACAATGAAGCTTTTGGTGAAAATTCATGAGATCCATCCAACTGGTTTTGCTTCATTCGTAGAAGTGAAGGCAATAATATTTCTTATTTATATTTTCATAGTCATAGTAGTTGCCTTGGTTGTGGTTGTGGTCATGCTAGGGATCATGATTGGGGACATGGTCATAAAGAAAATTTAAAAGAACATTTTATCATCAAAAGTGGAACAATAGTGTGAAAAAGGAAAAATAAAAAGGTGAAACTAATGGCAAATAAGATGAGAATATAAGTTATCATTACGGTGTTAAATGTCATTTGAGTTGTATTTGTCGTACATCAAAACATCTTAAAAAATAATAAGAAGAACATAGAAATACACTTTACTTATGAAGATGATGATTCTGATTATGGCCATATGGATGCTACTCATCTTGATATTGTTATTTTCTTTGCTAAACCAAATGGAAGCATTGATCACCTCATTGCTGATGAGAGTGTTAAAAAATAGATTTTCTCATATTATGTTTTTAATTTGAAGACAATGCTTCATATTTGTTTCATGTTTCATGTTGCTTATAGATAAGCTTTTCTTTATCAATAAAATCCTCTAAATATTTTATTTTTCTTCTCCTCTTACATAGTATTATCTAATATTGATGTTTATGTTTATATGAAGAAAAAATGTTTGCACTAGCTCCAATGATGAGGATATGTATCTTATTGATAGTGCAACAACTATACAATTTTCAAGAGTAATAAAATTTTCTCTTATATGTTAATGTGTGAAGTCAATGTTAGCATTATTTCCAGCACTACAAATATATTTGAAGGCTCCAAAAGAGGTACTATACTTGTACCAAGAAGTTTAATAGAAACTTATTAAGTTTCAATGGTAGTTGTCTAAATGGATATCATATTGAGACAAACAATGAAGAAGATATGAAATATCTTTATATCACTAGAATTGAGTTGAAAAAAAATGTGTATTGGAGAAATTATCAACCTTCTCTTATGGTTTGTACTGCACATATATTAGTACAATTGAAATGCATGTCATGGTAAACCAGAAATTTACGAATCAAAATGAATGCCTTGTTGGCATGATCAGTTGGATGGTTTGTACTATACATATATTAGTACAATTAAAATGCATGTCATGGTAAACTAGAAGTGTAAGAATCAAAATGAATTCTTTGTTTCGCATGATCAGTTGGGTCATCCTGGATCTATTATGATGAAAAAAAGGTTGAAAAACTCATGATGGTTACATATTTGTTTATTATCAACTCGCAATCAAACAATTGCAAAGTTATTAGAATAATTAAGAGTTCACTTCCTAGATAATCTGATTAAGAAAATTTGTTTTGATAATATTGGTGAAATTACATCTCATGCTTTTCATGAGTATTGTATGTCATTGGAATTGAAGTTAAACATCCAGTAGAACATGTTCATACTCAAAATATACTTGCGGAATCATTACTAAAACTTCTAAAATTGGTTACAAGACTTACTTATGAGAGCTAATCTTCCAATGACTACTTGGGGATATGCAATTCTACATGCTACAATATTGATTCGCATCAAGCCAACAAGTTATCACAAATACTCTATCATGCTGCAATATTGGTTAGTAACCTATTATTTCTCCTTTAAGAATTTTTAGATGTGGTGTATATGTTTCAATTTCTCCACCAAAAAGGACTATGATGAGTCCTTAGAGGCGATTGAGAATATATGTTGGATATGATTCTCCCTTAATAATAAAATATCTTGAACTGCCAACATAAGACTTATTTACAGTTTGATTTTTAACCATTTGATGAATAAGTTTTTCCAACATTAGGGAGAGAAAGAAAACAATTGGAAAAAGATATAGGTTGGAATGAATTATCATTATTTTTTCTTGATCCTCATACAAAAGAATGTGAATTGAAAGTTCAAAGGATAATTCATTTATAAAATTAGTCAACTAATTACCAAATGTTTTTACTAACAGAAAGGGTAACTAAATAATATATATCAGTTGCTAATGCTCCAAATATATTTGATATTAATTCATAACACACCTGAAGCGTGATAGGCCTGTTGGTTCTAAAGACACACTTATAGTGTGGTAGGCCTATTGGTTCTAAATGACTTAATTGAAAAGGTGGAAATACCAAAATATTCATTTGACATAATTAATGATTCAGTTACAAAAGGTCCTTAGGTACATGAAATTGTTGAAAATGATGAGATCTCAATAAATTATATCATGAATAAGATAATGTGGAACCAAAATGAATGTTATAAGTGATAATGAGGATCAATGATCATTAAGGATTTTCGACAAAGAAATGATTGGCCAAAATGAAAAGATGCAAAGAAGAATAATTAGATTTGCTTGCTAAATAAAAGGTTTTTGGACATGTAGTTTGCACATCTAAGGTTGTGAAACTCGTTGGGTACATATGGATTTTTGCACAAAAATAAAATAACAATGATGAAATTGTTAGATAAAAAGCATGGTTGGTTGCTCAAGGTTTTTCACAAAACGTAGTATTTATTTGTGAACAAACATATTCACTAGTATTGGATGCAACAACATTGAAATATTTGATAATCCTAATTGTACAACAAGGTCTGCATTTACATCTAATGGATGATGTTACAACCTATTTGTAAGGTGCTCTTGAAAATGATATTTATATGAAAATCACTTAAGAATTTAATTTGCCCTACAAGGCAAATTCTAAATAGGGTTATTTAGTACAATTGAACAAGTCATTTTATTGATCAAAGTAATCAAGACGTGTGTGGTATAACCATCTTATTGAGTACTTGTAAAAAGAAGGATATAAAAATGATCCTATTTGTCCTTGTATTTATATGAAAATATTAGAAAATGAATTTGCGATAATTTTGTTTATGTAAATGACATAAACATTGTTGGAACTCCTAATGAGCTCACAAAGGCAATTGATTGCTCAAAGAAATAATTTGAGATGAATGGTCTTGAAAAGGAAAAAAAATTGTTTGAGATTAGAAATTGAGTATTTAAAGGTATTTTTGTACATCAAGAGGCTTATATAATGAAAGTGCTTAAAGATTCTAAATGGACAAGTCACATCAATTATGCGTTCCAATGATTGTGAGGTCGTTCATGTTGATAAAAGCTCATTTAGACCTCAAGAAAATGATGAAGAACTTCTTGGTTCAGAAGTACCATATCTTAGTGTTATAAGCACTAATGTATCTTGCTAATTATACTCGACTTGATATTGTTATCTTAAAGGTACTATGAATGTGGAATTATTTTATCCAAATTATTGAAAATCAGATCTAATGGGTTATGCAAATGCATGTTATTTATTAGATTCTCACAATGTCACAATGGTTGATTACAAACAGGATATTTGTTCACATGTGGTAGCACAATAATTTCATGGCGATATGTGAAACAAACCATAACAACAAAATTGTCAAATCATGCAGAATTTTAGCCTTACATGAGGCAAGTCGTGAATGCGTTTGGTTAAGGTTTATAATTCAACATGTGCGACAAACTTGTGGTTTATCCTCGGGAAAAATGAAATCAACAACCAAATATGAAGACAATAATGCATGTATTGCTCAATTGAAATAAGGATATATTAAAGGAGACAAAACAAAACATATTCTTCCAAAATTTTTTTTCGCTCATGATTTTCAAAGAAATGGAGAGGTAGAGATCTAAAAGATTCATTCATGTGAAATCCAACATATTTATTTGCAAAGTTTTTGCCAAGGAGAACTTTTAAATAATTGGTTCACAAGATTGGACTCTATCATCTTAATGATGTAAATTTACATGAGGGAAAAAAAATATGTGATGAACAATATTGTATTAAAGAATACAAAATGTTGTACTCTTTCTCCTTCACTAGGTTTTTATCCCAAAGGGTTTCCTAGTTAAGGTTTTAAAGAGGCACATTCTCTTATCAATGAACACAAGGGGATTAATGATCGTCTATTGATTTGATACAGTTACTCATATGATTGATATGATTGATACTCATATGATTCATTACTCTTTATATAAATATTTGTATTAACTATTTGATATTCGTATCTTTTATGGGTTACATGTTGTATCTATATATAGATTCTTCCTATCAGTAATAAGACACACAATAAATTTGCTTCCCATTCTCTCATTCTTTATTATTAACTTTATTTTATAACTATATATATATATATATATATATATATATATAGTTCTTATCGAGATTCGACATATGACTTTTGGACAGATAGTAAAATTTAAGTGGATCGGAGAATCTTGATATATGCTCGTAAGGGTTAGAACACAGGAGAAGATTTACCTACAGAAGACTCTCTCTCATACTAATTTTTCTCACTCAAAAGATTCAAACTCTCTCATTTACTTGAACGTCAGACAATCTTTTGTAGGTAAATCTTTTCCTACATTCCATGCTTCATAAACATATATCAAAATTCTCCAATTCACTTAGATTTTGTTACCTGATAAAAGGTTCACATGGCAGATTTTATAAAAATAAGATTGTTTATGAGTATATATAATTTGTGCACACACAACCACACAAAGAAACACATTATGTCCCTCCTCGTGACAGATTTCAATTATACACACATGGACCGGTCCCAACCACACTACGTCTGTTTCTCTTAACTAATGTAAAGAGCAACTCCCATTCAGCTGATTGAAGTTCAAGACACATATTCAATTCAATCCGATTATAGTTTAAGACTTCAGAAGCAACTATTGTCTGAAATCTTTTTCAAAATTAAACTTACCCAATCATAAGTTTTACCGAAAACACCTAAAATTGATGAACCCTAACAGAAATAAGGCCCTAATATGTGTGTGATAAACAAGGGTATGGAAGAGAAGCATTAATGTTCCATACCAACACATTGACACCGGCATCTCACAACTTATTGCTGTGTGAGTGTGGATGGCGACAATTTCGATACATATATTGTCTTGAAAGAAACCGGAAAAGGATAAACAGATGAGAGACATGGTCATGAGCACACTGTGCCTTAGCTGTGAATTTTCCTTCAGAGTACCCACTCTGTCCCCACCACTTCTAATAATTCATTAAAACCCCTTTCCAACCCTTTCCTTATAAATCATCCCAATCTTTTCTTCTTTCTTCCAACAAACTTTTCATATATGTCACTCATGGAGATTAAGTCTACCCTAACCACCTACGTCCTTCTCTTCATTCTCCTCCTTGCTCTCTCTCCTTTCTCAACAGGTTTTCTTTTTGCTCTCTCTATTACTTACATGCATGTTTATATGATAACACTATTTAACTAATGTTTATATGATATAGGGGAATCTGAAGCGTTGCATTCGGAGATATATGAGATTGATTATAGGGGTCCCGAGACACACTCTTCCATTATTCCTCCACCTCATCACTTCCATGTTGGTAAGCCACATTCAACTACTCCTCATAAGGGCTCTCATAGAGGAACTAAAGCTTTGAGGGACTATGGTTACCCACAAAACAAGGCAAGTTTTATGTCAATTTTTATTTTTTATCGAGTTTTGTGTATCTTAATATTTTACAATATCTTCAAAATATACGGATCAACAATGATTCTGATATTTTAAAATATGTTAATTCATTCTTTAATATACCAAAGGTTGTTTTATAACACTAAAAGCATAATATATACTTCAAATTTCAATTGCAAAGGACTTGTATCAGAAACAGATAGAGAGATTTATGATTGATGCATTGAATTTGTGATATTTGTAAGAAAGTGTCAAAGCATGAATTAAAAAAAAAAAATGTTTTAAATTTACTGAAACTAAATATTTTGAAATCCAGTCAAACTAACAACGAGAGATCTTGTAGTGGTTATACTTTTTTCTTTTCATTTGTACTCTTACAAATTGTTAAATATATTATTTATCATTTTAAATTTATTTTCATTTCTCTAGTTTAAAAGTTTAACAAATTTATTATAATTGAGAAAAACATAAATTCGAATATAAGCATATGGTTTTTTTCAAGATTAAAAGCAAGCAAAATGACATTTTTAAGAATAAAAATACTTAAACCCACATGTAACTATGTTTTAAGTAATTTCTCCATAGAGTCTAATTTTATTGTGTTTTTTTTTTATAATATTTATTGTTGTTTAGTGCAGGTTAAGAAAGTACATGGGTGATGATGAGAAAGCTTTAAAAATTAAATGGGTCATTACTTTGATTTGTGCTCTCAAACAGAAATATTTTGAGTTGTGTAAAGTTGAGATATGGTATCATGATGGTTTGTTTGCTGACGTGTATAATTGGTAATAGAAAGGAAAAAAAACATTTAAATAAATATATAATTTTTTAAGTAGTTGGACTGATTGATTGAACTTGTCGGACTGTGAATCACCTACAACAATATTTGGATCACAATCATCATCTGAAGTTTAAAGGTTTAAAAACTATAAATTATCTTATTCCATGATTAAATTTTCATAAATGATTTTTTTTTTCAAAAAAAAAAAACTGTATTGTATAAATAAGATGTTTAATCTTTAAAGTTCTAAAACACAGTATTAATCCAAATCTTATAAAATTATATTTACATTATAAAAATTATTAAATAGTGATTAAATTTAGTGACTAAAAATAATTTAGAAATTAATTTAAAAATTAATATTTTAATTAATTTTTTTTTAGTAACAACATACCTTGAAAGGTGAACGATTCATAATAAACTTATTTATTATTTTATTTATTAATTTAAATTTAAATTATAAATTTTAAAATTATTTAATTATTAATAATTTTTAATTTATAAATTAAAATTTAAATTAGTCACAAGTAAATAATTATTTTCTATCACTAAAATTAATTATTATTTAAATAATTTTTTCAAATGTTATTAATTTTTTTATCGTCATTTTACATAAAAAAAAATTGGGGGCATTTTGCAAATTACTAACAGATTGTTTTTTAAATCGCAAGAACTGAAATACTTGATCGTATAACTTTAAACATAAGTTAAAATTTTACTCCAGAATCCACAAATATATAAAAGTATACCACGTAAATAAAACTATTTTGTAAGGCAAGAATAATTTTATGCATAAATAGCTAGCTACAGTTGTTGAATTGGACCAAAACAATAAATTGTGATATTTGTGGTGCATTGATGAATAATTAATGAAGATGTATATGAGCATATGGGATTAAATGCAATCAAATGCTGTTTGAATCTCATTCAGGAAAACAGTGGACTCAGGCCAGCGAAGCTTATCGTCTTAATATTAATGCTTGCATTCTTTAAACCATTCATTTAAATTAGATTCATGAAATCAAAATAAGAAGCCACCCAAATCAACCTATATGGGTGAATAAATGCATTTCTTCCGTTTAGCGACAAACTCTAACTATTATATTGTAATTTTCATTTAAAATTAAATAAATATTTAGGGGTTATGATGGATTAAATTTTTAATATCCGATCCATATTCATTTTAGATTCACGTATCTAATTCGATCCAAATCTATTTTTTCAATATAACTATATTGGATTTTTTTAAAATCCAAATCCAAATATTTGGATCAAGATTTAAATCCAGATCCAAATATTAGGATCAAGTTCAAAATTCAGAATCCAAACTTTATAAAACAAATTTAAATTAAATTTTCTAAAACTTGTGTCCTTATGACCGATACCATCGAATTTGACAAATTTTTGTCAGCCGAGTTTCAGCATGGGACGAACAAGACTGAATTTTGATCATGCCCAACTCGTCCAAATTTTGGTCAGGATCAGCCGAATTTTGGTTAAGGATGACTTGGTTGAATTCGGCCAAATTTTGGCTGGGGTTGACTTGGCCAAATTCGAACAAATTTTGGTTGAAGTTGACTTGGCTGAGTATGTACAAATTTCAGTCAAGACCGACTCAGTCAAATTTGGCCAAATTTCGAGTGGAGCCGACTCGACTGAATTTTGCTAAACTATAATATTTATGTGTGTTAGAGAGCAAAATTCAACGGATAATGATAGAATGCCCTTCCATCTTTTACCTTTTTCTTACTTGCGTACGTGGCATCTAATTTGGGCAGAGGTTATTTTAATTTTTAATTTCTTTTAACTACTATTACGTGGTATCAAAAGGTTGTTATGGTATCATGCACGTGGAAGAGAGTATGGAAAAAGCAGGCAGTTGTGTGAAAAAGGTTTGAAGTGACCTATGAATGTGGTTTTCTTTGGTTCTTCTTCCCCAAATCTTAGTTAATGAAGTAACATTTATGGCCTCTGTGAAAAATAAAAGAATCTTGGTTTGAAAGAGTGAAAGCTTGTCAACAAAAAACCATTTCTAGAACGATTCAGTGCCTACCCAAAATGAAGATCGTTTATCATTCAACAAGCATCATCGCTTTTTGGTCTTGAACAATTAGTTTACATTTTTCTTTCTTTGTGGTTTGACATTTTGGCATACGTGTTTTGTTCGTTGTTTGTGACCTGTGAGACAGTGAAAGGAAACTTATTTATGTTTACGTTGGGAAGTAGATTTAAAGGGGATTAATTTCATTGTCTGCTATTGTTCATTAAACCTAAGTTCGAATTTTTGTTGTACATTCGTTTGAGGGTTTGCCTTTAAGGCATTGAAAGGCAGAGAACTTGTTTATGTTGGTAAGTTGTTCTTTTGGGGCTTTTGTTTGTTTGTTGTAGTTCATTGAAGCCAATTTCAAACATCTGTGGTTGATTGATTTTGGGTTTTTGACATTGTTATGTAGAATGAGTTTGATAATTTCTCATTCATCTGATGGTGTTTGAAATGTTGTTATGTTGTTGTTTTTGCAGAATGAACCCTATAATTCGTGTTTAGTTTGTGAAATTCTGTTGTTGTGTGGTTGTTAAATGAGTTGGTTATTATGTTTCAATATTTCAGGTTAGTTGACATGAGTCAATGTAGTTAAAGTAGTGAAGGAAGTGAAGGTTGTGAAGTTGGAAAATGTAGTGATATAAGCGAGGTATTTTTGTTTTTCTTCCGTTATAAGTTCATTTGTATTTTAGTAATTTTAATTTAATTTATGGTTTGTAATATGAATATTTACAGATTAATTTCAGGCGTTCTTGTAGAACAAGATATATTGGTTTATTGAATAAGAAGCTAAGTGTAGAGCAAAAGCAATGTATTGAAGGAACACCGTTTTGGTGGTTCACTTTGTTGCATGAGAGAGTTAAGACCAGTCGAAAGTTTCTAAGTGAGTTATGTAAAGTGTGGGTGGAAAGCATATAAGGTTTTATAATTAACTTTGAAGTTGTAGCATTTAAGTTATTAGACGTATGTTTAGGCCTTGGGTTGAGAGTATATGGAGATAGAATTGATTTGGAGGAGGTTAATGTTGAGAGTGTGTGTGTGTAGAAAGAAATTCTCTGAAAAAAAAAAGGTAAAAGTTACCTTAATATATAAGTTTCTTTTGAACCATTGTGAATCTCTTGATGTGGAAGATTTTTGCCAACTTTACATTTTGTTAGGCATTTTTGAGTTTCTTTTGCCCAATAGAAATAGAACAGTATTTGTTACACTTTTTAAAATTGTTGATGATTTGACGAGTCTAGTTAAATATTTTGAAGAAGAAATTATGTAAAAAAAACACTTCCATGTTGTGGGGTGTGTTTATTTATTGCAAGTAAATCATACTAACTAACCTTTCTAATGAGTTTGTTTTTTTTTTTTTGCTTTTTAATATGAAATGGCTACTTAGTTTTATATGTATTGGATTATTTGATGTTGTAGGTATTTTGGTCACTTCCTTATTGTGAAGAAAAAGGGTGCAACTATCAAACCAAAATTTCTATGGTTGTTGTATTGGATTTATTACAAAGTTGGTGATGTGTCAATAAGAAGTAGTTTCGAAAAGAATGTGGTAATTTATATTTTTTGTTTTGTTTTTGTTATTTGTTTAGTGATTTATGTTGATGGTTGTTTAAAATATTTTGCACATTGTTCATGATCTTTGTGTGTCTAAAGGAAGAACTAGGTCATTCAGTTGTGAGAGAAGCCTTCTCAAAAGGTGATGATGAGTGTGACAAAAAAAAGGAAAGATGGTGGAACCCAAAGAAAAGACCACCTAATGGGTGTAACTGAACAACAACGTGATATTCATGAACTTGGTGGAGCCATCTATAAGTTAAAAGCAATTGTTGACGATAGGAAAACAAAATCAAATGAAGAAAATGTACCAAATAAGGAGGACCATTTAGATGAACGATGTAGACGATGGAAGACTCTTGTGAAACGAAATGCCTTTACAACTAAAGGGAATGACTTATTTTCAACAATTGACAGTTGTGAAGTATTATGTTAATCTCAACGTTGAAGGTGGAACACACAAGCCAAAGTGAAGATGAATTAGTTGAAAATTCAAATAATGTAGAAGAAAAAAATGTAAAGAACAACAATATGTGCATGCGTATGAGGAATCACCCACGATTAAGGTTCAAAAGTCGTGTAATCCAAACTTCGTTTGCATGGTACAGTCCAAAGAAGAAAATGATACCAAAATAGTTTTGCGAATGCTTAGGATGTGTCTGGGTTTTTGGTATGTTGTAAATCAAATATCATTTTCATTTGAGTTATGATTGTTAGCATAAATTGAGTGATCTTCAAAGTTAAAGTTATGGAGTGTTGTTCAGTTAGAAGATGTTTAGCCTATAAATGACTTCATGAAATAATAACTTTGGCATGTCTGTTGTACAGAAACGACATCTCAGAAAGACAATTATTGGACATTAAAAAAATCAGTTCTTGAACCTTATATTCATGGCCACCATTTGAGTTATGAAAGTTAACATAATTTTAATTCACTTGATAGTAAAACTTATGGATTCTACTTTAGTTCTAAGATGTGAGCCACACATGTCAGTTAATGTAAAAGTATGACTGTCCTAATTGATTTACATAAAATAGAACTTAGAAAGGCACTAATTAATTGCACTTACATGATTATTGTTCAAAAAATGGTCATAAACAACACTCATATTGATTCCAAACAAAGCAAGTACTGGACAAAATATAGGCTTCTACTATTGTGTGTGAATTGTAAAATATCAAATGTCATTGACAAACAAACCACAGAAAATAGAATGTGTTTGTCAATGTCATCAGACTTCAATCATGTGAGCAACTTTTCCAGCAAAAAATGTGTTGTCCATGGAAATTACTCCTTGGAAAAAAAATTAAAAAAATAACTTTTTATATTATGTTTGATGTAATGGACTTCAAATTCTAAGAAATTGATATTATATTTGTGTACCGTAATTGATATGATACGAATGACATTTGAGTGTTTAAGTCATTTATTTGAAGCGATGTTAACAAGGACATGAAACTTGTATTTGGAACAGTGGAATTTTGCAGCAAAATTAAATTAAAGTTAATTTAGGAAGTGTAATTATGAACTTAATTTTTTTTCAACAAATGAACTTAATAATTGTATTGTAAACAAACTCATTCATTCGTATTTTATCCTTGACCATCGTACTGGTTGAAATGATAGGAGACACTACCATCTGCAATTGCCTACAAATTATTTCAATTTTGTTACTAACATGCTTAATAACATGTAATGGTAAGTGTTGTAATTGGACACAAAACCGTTAACATTAACTCTTTTTATGACACAATTCATCTTTGATCTAAACTCATTTTGGATCTCTCCAAATTTTGCATGAGTGTAAGTTCTTGAAATTGATGTTGTATGGGGGATTGTGTTGCGCACGGAATTGTTGTGTTGATTGAGACAAAGTCAACTTCACATTCCTTTTCTGCCTTATGCAGTAGAGCATTGCCATATTGAACAACGAACTAATGCAACGTGGTTGTCGAATTATTAAATCCATCAAAAAAACCATTTAGTCCTTCACTTCGTTATGTTGTTGACATGCCAGCCCAAAAGTTGTTCTTCAAGTAGCACGGGATCCACCGGCTTCTATCGTCATATAGTGTGTTTAACCATTCATTGCTTTGTAATTCATATTTTATGACAAAGTTAGACCAACCACTTTCAAAGTCATGCATCGTGATTGTTTCATATACCAATTTCTTCATTTCGGACTTGATACCCTTGTGTTGAGAATATCCTTGTAGCTTCTCAGGTATTTTTTTCATTATGTGCCAAAGGCACTATCTATGCCTCTTGTATTTGGAAATACAATTTCAATTGTGTTTTGCATTGCCATTCATTGGTCCATGACTATGTCGTCTGGTGACTTATTTGACATGTATCGACGCCAACACTGAAATAACCAATCAAATGTCGATGTACCTTCTGAAGACAACAATCCACATCCAAGTAATATTGACAACCCATTGTGATTGACACCAACAAATGATGCAAATGACATGTCATACTTGTTAGTTAGATATGTTATGTCAAATGAACAACTACGTGCATCCACCCATAAACCATTTGATATTCAGTCCTTGGAATCCAAATCTATTTCATAGAAGAAGTCATTGTTTAATTGACGCATGTTTGAGAAATGTGTTATCAATGCATGCCCATCTCCATCCTTGCACAATCTCCTTCTTTGCTTGTCGATGTAATTTCTGACATCATGCTCCACAAATGGAACATTTTCAAAGCCGCAAGTTTCACATACCAATGACTGGAAGGTCTTGCTAATGCGCACACCCACTTCATCATTCATATCTAATGTCCGTTTGACCTGCATGCTGATACTTTTTTGGACTAAGGTTGTGGATGTGGACATTGATGACGTGTCGTATATGTCATTGTCCTTCCTTCTTTACAATGCTTATTCTTGTAGGACATTGTTTTCTCTATTTTGGGATACTTTTTAATTCAGGAGGAATGACCGACACACACATGCCTACCTGACTACAAACTAATTTGATGAAACATAACTTATTCTCTTGTCCTTTGGATGAACTTCTAATTCTAACACTAAACCCACTTTTAATTACTTACTTCCTATAAATTTGTTTAAGTTCATCAATTGTTTCGAAGGTCATACCAACTTCAGGAACTTCTTCATCATGGTTATCTTCGATTGGGTTTGAAATATTATTGTCACCTTGGTTTTCCAGGTCAATATTGCCAAATAGAGGAATGTCTTCCAGAGATATTGGGTTCATAACTTCTAATGTAGTCATGTGAGTGTCCCTGTGTTACATAAATTTAAAAAAAAATACATCTTCCAAATGAAATGGTTACACCAAACATTTAACCAATAAACATGTGGGTACAAATCAACATCTCAATTGCTGCCATTTTACTTAGACGACTAAAGTTTTCTTTTTTATGATGTTCTAGTTACAGCAGAACAGGAAAAGTACAATATTAATAGAAATACTTTAATGAAGAAATAAATGGCGACATAACCTTTCAGTAAGAGTAACTCCATGTTGGCCCTCGAGATTGGGGGTGCATTTATCTCCATGTTGGTGAAGGTGGTAATTGAATTCATTCATCGTTGATAAACTCTAAAACATTGGTGGAAGGGGAACAACCACCACTTGAAGCCATGAAATAGAGATAGAAGGTTGGTAGGAAATAAAGTTGTTGGGATACTTCACTTATATTATAAGTTAACGAAGGACATTCTTGTAATTACAAGGTTTCATTATTTAAAATTACTGTTTTTTCATTACATATACGACAAAAGTAATGAAGGTATTAACCAAGAAAGATTGAAACTTTCCCCTTGGTTGTTCTCTGTGTTCAGTTTTATTATCTTCTTCATTTCATAAAGTAATGGAAATTAATTTTGTTTGTTAATTGTTTGAGCAGGTTTGTCTCTCTGTCTATCATCGAGCAAATGGAAGACTTCGAAATTGTAGATGGAGCTGTAAATATTTCAAATTCTTATTGATAATGTTAATTTTAACCATTATCCAAGCTATATTTCATTAGCAAAATCATCTCTTCCAAAGCTTTTAACCTACTTAATCCTCAATTTTACCTTACTTTTGTAAATAAATACCTTTTGGGTTACATTAAACTAAATATACCACGAATCCCCATTTTTTGTGTCCTTTTTATAGATAGGAAGCTTTGTTCCAAAAATCTAGACTAATGAGTGACCCGGAATAGCAAGGAGAAGAAGGAAAATGTCAACAGGAAGCGCTTGGCGACGTGAAGCCAGCGCCAAGCGGAACAGACCGCCAGCCAAGCACCAGGCGGAACAGACCGCCAGCCAAGTGCTAGCCAAGCGCCAGACAGGCGCTACTGTTGGTCACCGCCTGGCGGGACCTGGACACCGCCGGGCGGTAGCGTGAAGATTTGCCACTGTTTTTTATCTAGCGCTTGGCGGTGAGACCATTCCGCCAGGCGCCAGTGTTCGCTGATGTGGCAAGTTGGCTCTTTTTCTTCTGTTTTCGCGAGGGGAAACTCATCTTGGACACTTTGGAGCTCGAGTAACACGTCTTGGAGCGCTTGGAGGTCTGCTAGGGCTTGTGGGAACAACTCCATCTTCCTCTTTGTGTCTCCTCCCTCTTCCATTTCTATTTTGTAAGCTTGAGCTCTCCATGACAATGGATAGCTAAACCCATTTTTGTTGGGGTTAGATGTAGCCACTGAACTTTCATGTATTTTCAAATGGTTTAAATATATATATGCTTCTTCCATTGATTTCTAGTATCTTTGTTTATGTATTTAAAGCTTGCTTTGTTTTACCCATTCATTGCATGATATTTGGGTCATTAGGTATTGGAAAATATCTCTTGAAACCTTGAATTGGAACAAGATACCTAATGGAACTTGTATCTAGGAATGGAACTTGACCCATTAGTTGTCTTAAACCCTAATTTGTAAAGCGGGTTTGTTTATTTAGGTATTCAAGGAATTGACTCTAAATAAGGAAACATAGGCTCATTCAACTAAGGGATTAGAGTTTGAGTAAACTTGTGGGTTGACATTAGTAATTAATGGAGAAGAGTTTTATTGCTTAATATACATGAGAGTGAAGTAGGTGAAGTCTAACTCCAACAATATCAATCCATTGCATTTCTAGTCTTTACCATTTTCTAGAGTCTTCAAATATCCAAGTTCAAATTTACTTGTTTATGAAATATTTACTTACGTGCATACAAAAACCCAAATTATGAATTTATTCATTAGTTTAAATTAGTCACTAATTACACAATTATTTAGTATACACGAGTCTCTTGGGAAACGATATCCCGGTCTTACCGGTTACTACTTGCGCGACTTGGTACACTTGCCAAAGTCTTAGCAAGTTTTTGGCGCCATTGTCGAGGATCCGTGTCTAATACTAGACTTCTGTGTGATTTTTGACTTATTTAGACTTAAATTCTTTTGTTCATATTTACTGTTTTTGTTTACTTATATACACACATTATTTTTGGGTTAACTTGTAGTTCGGGCTTATTTTTGTTGTTGTTCCATAGTTTATGCAGGGTAGGATCCGTACAAGGAGGACTGCATCTTCAGAACCACTCCTTGCTGATCCCGAGATAGAGAAAACTGCCCGCAGAAACAATAGTGCCACAAGGAGAAGACCAGCTTAAGCACAACAAGTTGGCCATCACTCTTCTGCTTCAGACACTCTTCCATCTACTTCTCAAAATCTTGATTTTTATCCAGAAGAAGAAATGGCAGACAATCCTCATGGTGATGGTAGAGGTCGTGAAAGACGCACTTTGGAAGATTATGTAGCGTTCACAGGCCATATCAACTTTAACAGTATTGCTAGGCCAACCGTTAATGCCACCAACATGGAGATGAAGCCAACTTTTATTCATCTGGTGCAGAGTAATCAGTTTAATGGCCCGTCTCATGAGAATCCCTACACTCATCTGGCCACATTCTTAGAGATATGCAATATTGTGAAGATCCATCAAGTTCCTGATGAAGCCATACGACTGAGTCTCTTCCCATTCTCACTAGCAAGACCCGCAAAAGCCTGGCTGAATTCTTTTCCTGAAAATAGCCTTACCAACTGTGATGATGTGGTTGCAAAGTTCTTGAGCAAATATTTTCCCCAGTCCAAGGTTAATAAGGGAAAACAGGAAATCTCGGCATTTCAACAGGATATGGATGATTCTTTAGGCCAAGCTTGGGATAGATTCAAAGAACTGCTGAGGAAAACTCCCATTCATGGGTTTGATCAACCTACACAGCTCACTCTTTTCTTGGCAGGACTTAAATCCCAGTCAAAGCTGATGTTAGATGCCTCTACCGGTGGGAGTATCAAGTGGAAGACGCCAGAGGAAGCGTATGAGTTAATAGAGAATATGACAGCTAATGATAATGAAGCCTATACTAAGAGAGTCCATTCTCAAAATAAGGGTATTCTAGAATAAGGGCATTTCAACAGGATATGGATGATTCTTTAGGCCAAGCTTGGGATAGATTCAAAGAACTACTGAGGAAAACTCCTATTCATGGGTTTGATCAACCTACACAGCTCACTCTTTTCTTGGCAGGACTTAAATCCTAGTCAAAGTTGATGTTAGATGCCTCTACCGGTGGGAGTATCAAGTGGAAGACGCCAGAGGAAGCGTATGAGTTAATAGAGAATATGACAGCTAATGATAATGAAGCCTATACTAAGAGAGTCCATTCTCAAAATAAGGGTATTCTAGAGCTTCAATCTCAAGATGCTCTATTGGCTCAAAACAAGATTATGACTCAGTAGTTGGAGACCCTGATGAAGAAATTGTCACAACTTCCTCAAGAGCTTCAAAATGCCTATGTAGCTCAACTCCAACAAGTGCAAAGTTGTGAGTTATGTGGAGGAAACCATACCAATGGGCAATGTGCTATGCCAAGCACATCTCAAGAGGAAGTGAATTTCAACGTTTTTGAAGCTGTGCAAGAATCGACTGATGAAGAAACTAGTCTTAAGGCCATCAATGAAGTTTTATCTGTGACTAGTAAACCGTGCAAGCTTCTAAGTTGCTTGGAAAGTGCTCAAATTGTTTCTCCGCAAAGTGAATGAAGAGAGGGAAGAGAAAGATGATGTTCTAGTTCACCACCACTCTTTGATGGGGACTAATGGGTTTAGACCCGACCAACCAATTGTGATGAGAAAGGAACATGTGAAGATTTCTCCTAGAAGATTCAAGTCAAGTTGGGCAAGGCTATGGGTTATCAGAGACATCAAAGTTGATGGAAGAATTGAAATTGAAGCTCCTTATTATAGAATGACTAAATTGGTGACTAGTGATTAATTGAAGTTGTATAGGTGTGAGGTTGGGAAGGAGCACACCAAAAGCACCAACCAAGCTTAAGCGCCTTATCCATCAGGCTCATGACGTTAAACAAGCACTTCCTGGGAGGCAACCCAATGCTCTAAACTCATTTTAGCTTTTAATTTTCGTTTTTAATATAGCTTTGTGTTTTTATGCATGTGTGAAGTGTGTTAGCATAGATTGTTGTGTTTGATTTGATGTTTGAACTTTGTGCTAATTTTGTTGCATGCATTTGTGAATTTGTAGAAGCATAGCCTAGAATGTTGTTAAGCATGTTTAGTTTTAGGATGGTGTTAGCATGTGCTAGTTGTAGCATTTTGAATTGAGTTTAACCTTTGTGCATCATAGAATGTGGTAGTGTAAAATTGGTTGTTTGTGAGAATAGTAGTAGCATAGCTTGTGTAGTAAATTCATATCTTAAGTTAAGTTGTGCATGTGTTTTGTGAATTGAATGTTCTGCTTGAGTGTGAATGCTTGGGTTAAAGTTGGAAAAGCTTGAAAAAGATGCTTGCAAGAGTGAAAGGTTGGGTGGAGTACAATAGAGTCAAAAGCAACCCATTCATAAGCCAAAAACACAAAATTCCACCACTGCAGCTTAACCGCTTGGCAGTTCATTCCCTCCCACCAGGCGCCATCAGTTAATTCAGCCCCTGGGAGCAATCCAGAGTCCAGTCGCCTGGCAGCTTCCTTGCACCCGCCTGGCGCCACACTAGCAAAACTACTCTAGGGGCTTTCTCTGATATATCGCCTGGCGGCCCGTGACCTACTGCCAGGCGGTACTGCTACACAACAATGGTTGGGCCATTTTAACTCTGTTTTTAACTGGCCCACTCTTTTAAAACCCTAACATATTACTCCCGCCTGGCGCCTATCCCCCTCTCATTTCTCACATTTTCTCTCTGAACAAACCCTAGCCCCCATTTTCACTCTCTAATTCCCAATTCCTTTCCTAATTCCAAAATCCTAGCCTCCAATTGGAACCTATTCTCGTGCCCTTACTCACACTCACTCACACTGCCGCCACACGCTCGCCAGGCGAAGTGCCTTCACAGCTCCCCCTTTTCCACGCACAAACCCAGTTTCACAGACTCTCCAATCTCACTTCTTGCAACATTCTCTCTTGCATTCAACTCAAGTAAACTTCTTTCTTGTTCTATTTTCGTTCTAGCATCTTTGATTTACTCCATTGTTGATGCACTAGTTTAGGGTTTACTTTGCTTTGGTTTTCCTTGTTGTTGCTTATGTATGTGTTTACATTCCCTGGTTTGCTGTGTTCTCGTGCTGCCATTGAATATTTCCTGCTGTTCTATACCAGTTCACTGCAACCACTGCTATCCTATTTTGTGCCGCCTGGCGGTGGCCATTTTGGCCTATTTTATCGCCAGGCGGTGGTGCCTCACAAAGGTCACTTGTTTGACCTGGCGACTGGCGCTAGTTTTTGAGGGGCCAAGCAGTGGCCCCTGTTTTTGCCTCTTTCTTTGCTTTTCTTGTGCTTGTTGCTTGGGTTGTGAGGTACCAATGCTGCAATGGTTTTTGCATCTGAATGACTTGACATTTTGTTGTTCTAGTTTAATCTTTAGATGCAATTAACTCTCTTTTTGATTGAATCTCTCACTCCAATGCTAACTTTAAATTGCCTCTTTGTACCAATGCTTATTATTTTGCAGATGGCATCCTCTTCTAATCCCAAAAGAATGAAGAATGTTGTTGGCAACCCTTCAAAAGGGAAAAAACGAAAGGAGAGAATTCATTCTCACTACTTCTTCACAAAGGATAATGAGGACCGCTTCCAAGTGGTCATGCAACGAAAATTTGTGGCAAAGAGGAAAGTGATTCTCAAGCCCGGGGAGGTCAATGAATTTCAGCTGGAGTTGATCAGGCGTGGCTGGGAAAGGCTGGGTAGCTACCCTAGCACTCTTAGTGTAACCTTGGTAAAAGAATTCTATGCTAATGCCAAGGTTACCACCTCAGCAGCTCCCACCTTTCTCAGCTATGTGCGGGAGAAAAGGGTGCCCTTTGATGTTGACACGATCAACGAGTTTTTGGGCACCCAGCTTGCTGATGATATGGAGTGCCAGTTTTCAGTGTTGGATGATGAGGGCATGGCGCCTAGAGAGCTTATCCAAGCACTCTACTTGGCGGGTGAAGGATTTCACAGGGGCACGATTCAGAGAGGTTCCCTTCACCCTTTGGCCCGCTTCTGGTTAGCATTTGTGCATGCCAACATCTCCCCGTGCTCCCATGTGTCTGATCTTATGGAGGGACGCGCCACCATTTTATACACTATCCTGACAGGTCGAGTGATGGATGTAGGGCATTTTATTGCAAATGAGATCCATTGGTGTGCCAACGCCGCTGGCAAGGCCGCTCTTGGCCATAACTCTCTCATCACCCATCTTTGCAGCTTGGCAGGGGTGGACATTTCTGTACCCTCGTTGGAGAAAGCAATGCAGGACCTGGACTTTTCATATTTTCAGAGGTTCTGCTCAGTTGCCCCCAGACCCAGGAGGTGCCATCAACCACAGGTAGAGCTTGAGCCAGAGCCCGAGCCCAAGGCAACTCCCACCATTGATATGTGGTTGCAGGCTTTGGAGGCCAAGCTTGATCACCTTCAGCTCCTGGAACCCCAGATGCAAGCCTTATACCGGCTGGGGATGGCCAATGTAGACATGCTTAGGGGCATCTCCTTAACGATTCCCGAGCTGCACACCTCATCAGCCTAGGATTTTGCTGCCACTGTTGCTTGGCTTGGGGCCTAGGCCACTACTACTGGGGAGGTGGAGCCTCAGCTGCTGTAGATGATGAGGATGAGGAGCTAGACGAAGAGGGCGAGGATGACGCCTGAGCACTTGGAGAGAGTGATTCACTTTTTGCAGGACTTTTTTTGCTGATAGTTCTAATTTAATTTATGCTTTTAGATTTCAGTTTTAACTTTCTTTTTGATAGTATTGAACTTTGTAGCTTAGTGTAGAACTTTGTAAATTGGTTGTGGTGCTTTTCATCATCATCTTTTGTGCTTTTTATGAAATGATGTTGAATTGGCTTGTGAGCATGAGCTTGTGGTTGTTCTCATTTTGATATAGTGATGCTTGATTTTAATTGTGATCAATGATTTTGGCATATGTTGACTGTAACATCCCATCCGGATATTACGAATATAATAAAATAAAATAAAGTAATATATTACTTTTTGATTAATAGTACTTCATTTCCCAAAAACACAGGAAATTTAAATCTTTATTACTTTTTTACTAAGAAGTCCATAAATACAAAACTGCAAATGTAATCAAAATATTCCATGAGTCTTTACAATCCATTTCAAATAAAGTAAAGAAAACATTAAGAAAAAGATCTCATGGTCATCCCCTCTCCGCAGCTAAGCCTCACCAGCTCCACTTGCATCATCACCTGCTCACGTGTACCGCGTACACGATCATCACCAACCACAAGCAAATAGGGTGAGCTAATAGTTGAAACACAAAAAAATATACCAACATACATATACATATATAACCAATACCTTCCCTCCACATGGCCACCACCATGTATATAAAGTACATCAGGGAACCTCGTTCCAATTCTTTCACATGGCCACAACCATGTTAGCAGTCATCTACATCTCCTATTAAGTATCTCAAGGTGCCTTGCTGCCACACCTATCAGCCACAATCGATAGAGCATGTGCAGAAACTATGCTACAGATCACACACCGTAACGCCAGGTGGAGTTCCCAAATACGAACAAAGTCTGTAACATCCTAGGACTACCAAACTCGTTAGCAACCACTAAGGAGGGCAATCCAACTGGACCCATCCGTACTGGCCACAACCAGCATACTCACACCGGCAACACTCGCCAACCCGAGCTACCACTCAAGGGTTCGTCGTGTTCATCCGCTATCCCGAGCCACATCTCAAAGGAAGTAATTCCGGGCCACAACCCATAGAATGCCACGTGCTTAACCCCTGTCTCGAGCAACAACCCAAGAATATGTTCCGGGCCACAACCCATGGAACACCAGCAAGCTCACCATTAAGACACTCTAGAAGCCTTATAGATCATGCATCAGCATCCAAGCTTTACTCAATCCAATTCCTCATCATTTATTGCCTTGAAACCTAACATCCCTCCATCCTTGAAATAAACTTCCAATTCACGCATAATCATATCAATTCATCTCGCTTAGGCTAGGTTACCTCGCCTGAGCGAGTACCGCACACCAAACCAGTCTCGACTTCTCGCTTAGGCGAGTTACACTCGCCTGGGCGAGATCAGTTTCGCCCAAAAATTTAAACTTCAAGCCTGAGCTACGAGTGAATCCAATCAACAGAACACTCTTCGCATTCTTGCTTAGGCATGAGACTCTCGCCTGAGCGAGACATTCTTTCGCTCAAAAGATTAGGGTTCCTGCCTGAGCGGGATATCAAACTAAAGCACCAACCCTCTCGAATTCTCGCTTAGGTGAGACTCGCCTAAGCGAGATGAACTCTCGCCCAAACCCCAAAATTATCTGCCTGAGTGATAGCCACGAGCAGATAGAGGGTACGCGTCCCTGCATATCTCGCCTAGGCAAGCCTAGCTCGCCTGTGAGAGAATTGCAGGTTCTGGCACTGATTCACCGCACACAAACATTTCACCAGCGACCAAAAACACAACCCAACCATACCAATTCATTCAACACCACTTGATAGACATATGACCATAATTGGACACGGATATATGCCCCAACAACCCCATTTTTTGCATAATCACATAATAGGCAATGTATAACCCCATTATTTTCATGCTTTTAGACCAGAATCCAATAAAACAGTACCAATTCACCCAAACCCCCAATTCATCACATGATTACCCGAAAATCCAAGGCATAAAATCATCAAACTCATGCAATCAGAACAGATTACAATATTACGGGTTCAGCTCCCCTAACCTGAAATTCTCCTTTGCTTAGACAATTGCAGAACGTTGGAAATCTCTCCTTGGTCACTAGGCAGCCCAACACCCTCCCTTCACTATGCTCTCAAATACCAAAACCCTTCCCAAATTTTCGCACCCTTGCAGAACCCTCACAGGCTTCTCCAAACCCCTCTTCCCTCTCAAAAATTGCCTTTTAAAGGTGCCTTAAAGGGGTTTAATGCCCAAAACGAAAATTAGGTTTTTAATGGTAAGTTTTATTGTTATTTAAGGTCTTTAGTATTAATTTTCAGCCTTCCTACCCCATTCCGCTAGGATTCTCTTCCCTTTTTCATATTCCCGCCATACCAATTTTCGTAAAAAGAGAACTAAAGGTGTGTCATTAAGATTTGAACCCATGACCTTTTCAACGCCAAGTCAAAGCTAAACCACCAGGCCAACTTATATTTCTTGTTAACACACACAATTCAAGCATTATCTCATTCACAAATGTGGCCCAACATACTATTAAAACAATAATAACAAAAATACACACAATTGGCGTACATAAGACTCGAACCCAAGTCCTCTCGCACAATTAGAGTACTCTCAACCATATGAGCTAGCACTTTTCCACGTCATACATAACAAAATTTAATGTCATAAATGCACTACTCTCCCGCATTTATTAATTAATTAATTATTTAATTAATTAAATTCCTCGGATCTTACATTGACAATTGTGGAACCTAAAGTACCCTGTGAGAGGTTATGCCCCAGAGTTGATTTGTTTGAATGTTATCACTATGGAATCATAATTGACTTTGCTTGAGTTCATTTGCTATTCATTTACTTGCATGCTACAGGTGATCAAGGCCATCTTTCTTTTTCTTGTTACATAATTGAGCCAATCCTTTTTAAGTTGATTTCTTATGCAAATCCTTTGAATCTTCTTTAAGCCTTAAAGATAATATGTGTCATTCCTTGAACCTTGAGCATAGTGAAGATATTGACTACCTTACTTTGAGCTTGAGAGAGCAAATGATTATTAGTCATGAGTATGGTTCAAGTTTGGGGGAATTATTGCTGATACAAGGGAGCATGAGAAAATTTGTAAAGTTTTTGGTTCAATTCAATTCAAAAAAAACAAAAGAAAAGAAAAGAAAATTGGTGCAAACAAGTTGGGAATTGGTTTTATTTGTTCAATAGAGAGGGGAAAAAAAATACTTTCATGATTTGATTAGTTGCTCTCTTAGCTCAAGGTACTTTTGTTATCCTGAAAAACCAAATTTCCTTCTTAGCCTAGCCACGATACAAGCCATAAAAGACCTTGTGAGGATAGCATGCTTGTGAAAGTGTTAGCCATTTTGAACAAAAAAGCAAAGTTAAATTGTGTGACATTGTGATGGTAGAGAGAATGTTGTTTATATTCATACACCAGTGGGCTTGAGTGAAACACTCGTTCTTGTGAGAAATGGTTCCCATTGATCAAGGAAACATTGTGCCATGATTTTTGATCCCTTATAAACTCTTGCATGCACTTGTGAAATTTTTGCTAATGAAACACATGTGCTACACAATCTTTCAAATAAGAGCAAACACAATTGACATCTGTTTTCTTGAGTTACTAGATCATTGCAATTGTGTTGTTCATCTAGGCCAAGTTACCTTTTTGCTTGAGGACAAGCAAGGTTTTAAGTTTGGGGGAGTTGATAATATTAATTTTTACGATTATCCAAGCTATATTTCATTACCAAAATCATCTCTTCCAAAGCTTTTAACCTACTTAATCCTCAATTTTACCTTACTTTTGTAAATAAATACATTTTGGGTTACATTGAACTAAATATACCACTAATCCCCATTTTTTGTGTCCTTTTTGTAGATTGGAAGCTTTGTTCCAAAAATCCAGACTAATGAGTGACCCGGAATAACAAGGAGAAGAAGGAAAATTTCAACAGGAAGCGCCTGGCGACAGGAAGCCAGCGCCAGGCGGAAAAGACCGCCAGCCAAGCGCCAGCCAAGCGCCAGACAAGCGCTACTGTTAGTCACCGCCTGGCGGGACCTGGACACCGCCGGGCAGTAGCATGAAGATTTGCCACAATTTTTTGTCTAGCGCTTGGCGGTGAGACCATTCCGCCAGGCGCCAGTGTTCGCTGATGTGGCAAGTTGGCTCTTTTTCTTCTATTTTCGCGAGGGGAAACTCATATTGGACACTTTGGAGCTCAAGCAACACGTCTTGGAGAGCTTGGAGGTCTGCTAGGGCTTGTGGGAACAACTCCATCTTCCTCTTTGTGTCTCCTCCCTCTTCCATTTTTGTTGGGGTTAGATTTAGCCACTGAACTTTCATGTATTTTTGAATGGTTTGAATATATATATATATATATATATATATATATATATATATATATATATATATATATATATGCTTCTTCCATTGATTTCTAGTATCTTTGTTTATGTATTTAAAGCTTGCTTTGTTTTACCCATTCATTGCATGATATTTGGGTCATTAGGTATTGGAAAATATCTCTTGAAACCTTGAATTGGAACAAGATACCTAATGGAACTTGTATCTAGGAATGGAACTTGACCCATTAGTTGTCTTAAACCCTAATTTGTAAAGCGGGTTTGTTTATTTAGGGATTCAAGGAATTGACTCTAAATAAGGAAACCTAGGCTCATTCAACTAAGGGATTAGAGTTTGAGTAAACTTGTGGGTTGACATTAGTAATTAAAGGAGAAGAGTTTTATTGCTTAATATACATGAGAGTGAAGTAGGTGAAGTCTAACTCCAACAATATCAATCTATTGCATTTCTAGTCTTTACCATTTTCTAGAGTCTTCAAATATCCAAGTTCAAATTTACTTGTTTATGAAATATTTACTTACGTGCATACAAAAACCCAAATTATGAATTTATTCATTAGTTTAAATTAGTCACTAATTACACAATTATTTAGTATACACGAGTCTCTTGGGAAACGATATCCCGGTCTTATCGGTTACTACTTGTGCGACTTGGTACACTTGCCAAAGGCTTAACAAGTTTTATGTGGCCGCAGTTTATGCAAATGGAGAAATGAAATAATGTGAAGACGGTGTACACTTCCAAGGTCCAACTCCAAGTCTATTATGAATCCCATATAATAGCACATTATAGAGCCTGAAGGAGGAAGTTTGCAAATGTGTGCACATACTGTGTAACATCCCGGCCGAATATTACGAATTTAATTAATAAAATAAGGAAATAATAATTTAGTGTCAATTAATAAAACTTCATTTCCTAAAAACATGGGAGATTTTGAACTTTTATTACTTTCAATAATAAACCAAAATCCATCAGTATAAGTAAGATCGTAATTATCCAAAAGTTCAGTAATATCCATAATTACAATTTATTTGAAATCATAAAACTACATATAAGCTCTAATAAAAACCTCCCAAGATTAACCCCGCTCCGGCTCTACGCCTCACCAGTCCCACCTGCAACATCATTTGCTCACGTATACCACGTATACGATCATCGCTACACACAAGCAGATAGGGTGAGCTAACAAAATAAACATATATATATATATATACACAATACATTTATATATACATACATATATATATATATATATATATATATATCACACAATCACATCAAAGGAATTCCATCCTTTGATTCCATACCACATGGTCACAACCATGTTAACCGTGTTCTACGTCTTCTAGTGACTACCCCAAGATGTCTTGCTCCCATACCTATCGGCCACAACCGATAGAGCACGTACGGGAAACCATGTTATGGATCACACACCGTAACACCAGGTGAAGTTCCTAAATACGAACATAGTTCGTAACGTCCCAAGACTACCAAACTCGTCAGCTAATTACTGAGGAGCGCAATCCATCTGGACCCATCTGTACTGGCCGCAACCAGCATACTCACACCGACAACACTCGCAAACCCGAGCTCAACTCAAGGGTTCCTCGTGTTCATCTGCCATCCCGAGCTCAACTCGAGGGATGTCATTCTGAGCCACACTCGAGGAATGCCACGTGCTTAACCCCTATCCCGAGCTCAACTTAAGGGATACGTTATGAGCCATAACTCAAGGAACACAAGCAAGCCAACCTTTAAGAAATCACTAAAGCTTTGTAGATCACGCACATCAAGAATATGAACACCAATACTACTGCAGTAAAATTGTCTAGCGGGGGACATGTACCACCAAACGCTATCGGTTCAGACCACCTGGAGGGTATGATGAGTTCGAACCTTTGCTCTTATTAATTATTTAAATTTTGGGAATTAATATTATTTTTGCACTTAAGAAGTGATTTTAGTTGCATCATATATTATTGGATATTCTTAAGTTTAATAATGCAACTATAATTTAATTTAGGTCCTTAAGAATGTAAATAGTGAATATTTTAAGTAATAAAATAAGTCCCAAAATCAAAATTTTGGAGAGGAATAATTCAGGAGCTAAATGCACCCCCAATTTCATGTTTACATCCTCCCTTCTGCAATTGGACTATCTATTTTCTAAAAAGGGATATTTCTAGAGCTAACTTCACATCTAGTTTTCATGTGTACACCCCCTTCTGCAATTGTGCTATCTATTTTTGAAAAGGGATATTTCTGGAGCCAACTACACCTCTAGTTTTCATGTTTACACCCCCTTCTATAATTGGACTTTCTAACTCTGTTCTGATGTGATCCCAACAAGGCTTATAGCTTGGGTCAACACCTAAGCTCAAATCATGCTTAAGGTCCAATACATGGCCCACATGCACCTTCAAGCCCAAGCCCATCAAGAGGCCCAATAACAAGGAGCATGCTCAAAAAGATCCAATTAGGCTTCATTCAAGATGGCCCAAACCCACATGGGCTTCTCACACTTTTCACATGGGCCAAAGAAGATGTGAAGATTTGAAGAGGTGTCTCGAAGAGCAATAAAATAGCAATAAGATTAGCCCATTGTTTAGGCCTTATTTTCTAGAATAATAAGTCAAACAATAAGTAGTTGAATTGATAAAATTGGGCTTGACTAAGCCCAATAGGAGATTTGGCCATGAGCTATCAAAAGAGCCAAGGTGGACTAAGTGGAAGTCAACACTTCTTCCTATACCTCATGGATCCAAAGCATCCAAGGGTTAGGAATGCTTCCTCCTTTTCCAAGGCATCATCCAATGGCCAAGATCAAGCCTCCTTCTCCAAGCTTGATCTAAGGGCCAAGATCAAGGTCCACTCCATCCAATGGCTCTCCTTTCTCATGTGTAAATGGCTTCATATAAAAGCCAAAATTTCACTCATTTGTAGACACTCTTGAAATTTTATGCAATAGATGCAACTTGAGTTGAGAGCACTCCTTCCTCTATTGCCTTTGAGAGTCATCACTTTCTAGGGATTTCCTCTCTCTACCTCTAGCCACCTTCCTTAGGCTAGCATAGATTAGGAAATCCTATCACCTCTTTCACCTTCCATTGCTTGTAAGTGCCTTCCAACTTGCCTCCATTCCTTCATCCATTTCCGCTACCCATGGAGCTCTTCATGCACCTTTGGAGCTCCACCATGTTCTACACCCCTTCTTTTTACTAATTTGCACCCCTAATATCACTTAAACTCCACTCCACCATATTACGCCACATGGCAATCCTCCACTTACTAAAGTAACTAATTAAAACATGTCACGTCCTCAATCCTCCACTCCCTAAAATAACCAATCATAGAGTGACACATCATCACCTTCTCTCCTTCACACAACAAAAATCATAACCCTAATTTTTTCCTCCTCTCTCCCTCACCAAGCCACAACCGCCGCGTACAACTCCTACTGTCACTGCACCGCCGTTGTCGACTTTCTCCTCAGTGACTACAACTCACCGGGACAATCTCTTTTCCATCGCACCACCGTCGAGGTCAATCTGCAGCAGCACCAAATGACCTCCATCACTTCTTCTTCACGCCTCCTTCTTCCTCAATCATCCCGCAGCCGGACCTCCATCGTTGCTTCTCTCGAGCTCGGACGGCTTCATGTTCCGCACCCACAACTTGTTGGAAGGGACTCATAACTACCAGCAGTCCCGTACCAACGTGCACCACCACACACTCACATGAAACCTGCATCCATGCTGTCGGAAAACCACAATTTTAGCACTTATCACGACCTGCAACAGCCACGCTACACCACTACGACTCGCCTCTTCCAGTCGCGCCACCACCTTTGCCTCATCACACTGCCATTGACGTTGCGCCATGCTTGACCCATCAGGGCAGCGCCATCATGAGCTCGCGTATGCAACAACCGTTGTTCTTCACCATCACCACAACAGCACGAGTTCCGCTTCACGCTCACGCTGCTATCATCGCTTGCACCTCGTTATTTATGTCGCGCAGCTAACTTCATTGCCTATAGCAATCAAGTCAAACCTCTGATCTACAGCCATGACCACCACCATTATCACTGCAATACATACCTCGCAACGTCTGCAACGCAATAATAGCAATCGCGACGCCAAATGTGTCCTCCATCGGAGAACCAATGGCTCCAATCGGAATCTGTGAAACGCACCTTGCGACAACCCTCACGGCAGCCAAACCCTAATTGGGGAAAAAGTATTCTGACTTGAAAGAGAGACTGCTTTGACGCGTGGTAGTCTCTCACTAGACAATCAAAGAGTCAACACTGGTCAACCAATCAAATTTGGGCAAGAGCGGTCAACATTTCTCAAATAGGCTATTTTACACTCAATTTTGTAAGTGGTTCCTCTACAGGTACCCTAAATGGCCTAGAAAAGGAAAGAATCGTCTGGCAGTAGTTCATCGCCAACCAGACCATTTCTGGGAATTTCCAAAAATTCTAATTTAAGGAAATAAAATCTCAATCATAATCATACTAAATTTAGCATGCCAATCAGACTTAAATATAAAATTAAATATAAAATTAACGAGTACAACTACTATATTTAGCATGCCAATCAAACCTAAAATAAAATTAACACGTAAAGCTCCCCTAACATGGAGTTCACCAAGGTTCGAACCCATACCCTGCCAATTATCAAATCAATGCACAACCATTCAACCAATTCATGTTTTGTGTTAATTTATATAATTCTATGATTATATTATCACTCAACATGATCAAGCATATTATTAAAACCATAATAATTAAAAAATACACAAATGACAAACATAAGACTCGAACCCAAGTCCTCTCACACAATTAAGTACTCTCAATCATTTGAGCTAATACTTTTCTACATCACATTAATCAATAATTAATGCCTTAAAGGCTCTCACTGCCCGTATTTATTAATATGTACTTAATTAATTAAATTTAGAGGATCTTACATTCCCCCTATCTTAAAAGTTTTCATCCTCGAAATTAGGACTTACCAAGAAACAGGTGAGGATAAGACTTCCTCATGAGATCCTCTGTCTCCCAAGTCATCTCCTATGTTGCCTCATTCTAGAGAACCTTCACAGTCTGGATCTCCTTCCCTTTGAGTTGTTTGAATTGAGAATCCAGAATTCACACTGGTCCAACATCAACTGTCAGGTCCTCGCGCACCTAAACACCGTGCTCCTCCAACACATGAGTATGATCCGCAATGTACTTCCTTAGTTGTGATACATGGAAGACATTGTGCAGATTTGTCAAGTGAGGTGGCAAAGCAATCTTGTACGCTGCCGGTCCAATCCTCCTCGTGATCTGGTACGAATTGATGAATCGCATGGTAATACCATTAACAAGTTGTATTATCGTAAACCAACAACCAAAGAAGATGAGTTAGTCATTTACAGTGCTGCTAAGTTATCCAATGATGAAGACATTATTGGAATAATTTTATGTAGGCCAAAATTTCCAACTAACACCATTATAGAACTATTTGTGACCTTCTTAAGGTCACCGAATGAAATACTCCGTCTATTACAAAGGACATCTAAATCTTCTTCAGCAGATGTCAACCATATAGAACGTACATGGATGATATTTTATTTCGGTGGACATTTTAAGTGGGTGAATATAGTGGAGTGCCCTTATAGACATAGTCTAATGTTCAAATCAGAAGCAGTTGTGTACATGACCATCTCCCACAACTGCATATTCGTTCACCTATTGGATAAGATCTCACATGGAATTGGGTGTGGAGATCATAAACAAATTATTGAAATTAGCTACCGACATGCGGTTAAAGTAGTTAACAATTTTTTGTTTCATGACATAGTTGAAATCAAATGTAATAGTGATATAGTCCAAATGATTCAACGGTTGAAGGATGTTTAACGTATACGCAGAGATGTGATACGTCCCCTAACTTCCCATGACATAGAACTATTCATTTAGACACGGGACATATGTCCACCAACACCAGCCGAATTCTACAAAGATATCAAATCATGGTTGTATAAGAATGCTAGGGGCAGGTTATCATTTAGAAGCAGATTGGATTACCTTTAACTAGTTATTTATTATGTTATTTGAAAAATCATGAGTGTGCCCATATAAAATGAGTTTGATGAGCTAAGAAAAATATAAGGATAATCAAAAAATTCATAAAATGTTTGTTTTTCAGAGTGAATTATTTACATTTATTCATCTGGCATAATTAATGCATGACAACCATCACTTAGAAAGGTTTCATTATTGAACCTTTTATTTTGATGTCCCTAGATTCGTTCAACTTATGCTTGTAACTCAATGCACCAATACATTGGTGGACTCTAAAGGACCCCAAACGTCATTATGGAAGTTATTAATTTCCTCAATCGTTTCGTTCGACACCCTCAACTGCCACCTATGACAACTTAACGCTTTCAAATGTTTGAACTCATTCAATGGTCTTAAATTTGCCTATTTAATGTCTTTCGTGTGCCATTTGTGGTATTGCACTGATTAGGCATATTGTCACTCTTTGCATCACTATCTAATATTATTTTCACATTACTTTTGGACCCACATTTGTGTTTAAAAATGGCAGCCACTAGAAGCAGCAACACCACCAATATCTCATGGACATTCAACATTATTCACGTGGCCTATGTGGTAAGTATATTTGTGGACCTAAATCCAACATAACGTTCTTTTTCCATGTACTGATTGGTTTATGCATCAACTTTGTATTCCAAATTGCCATGACTGCTCATTTTCTATTATAACGTAGAATATTGCATATATTGATCATGGGTGGATGGACATTAGGAGAGATTTTCACATTGTAAGGGACTATCATGTTCAGTTTCGATATTTAGGAAACAACCTTTTTAAAATCACCGTCATTGCTGGGACATGTAGTGAACTAAACATGCAGAAGTATTTGCGTTATGGTACCTCTGAGTTCAATGACAACATCTTTTGTGTGACGTTGACCAAATATCAAAGTCGAGACTCTCATTTCGTATATGTTATTTTCATGAATTCCATTTTATTTAATAAAAATGTTTCATTAATAAAGTTACTGACCATTTTTTGGTATTTTATGTGAACCAGGACCTTAACACCAAATTCGCAAACTTGATAAGAAACAAGCATATAAACAAGGTGGTTCTCAGTGGGCCGAACAGTTCTGTGATATGCAAACTTCTGATTTCAATCCACAAAGATTAGGAAGGGATGGAAGGAATTTTGCAATCAACATTCTTTGAAAGAAGGCAATTTGTGTTGTTTCAGGTGGATCACGATGAAGCTGGTGATTTCATAACAATCTTTGTCAACAAATGCTTATGTGACGCGTAACTATGTTATTGTAACCTACACTTAAGTGTTGTTAGTTATGTTATTTAAGTTTTATGTTAAATTAGTATTTCATTTCTTTGCTGAATAAGGTGTGTGTTTGTCCATCTCATTATGTTTAGGTTCGAGTTGATGGAATATGGCATTACAATTGATGCTACGTTATAAACAATTTCCCCTTCATTTGACTAATTTCTCATTACTTAACTGTGATTTCCAATTATACATTGTGATAAACAATTTCCATAATGATAATATATTGACAATTTCCTAAAAAATAAGTGGACTGTATAAATTGTAAATACTAATAACCTTAACAGTGTTTCATTGCATACGTATTTGTCTTTTTTTGATGTATTTGTTTTACCAAGAGTCCTGTACATGCACTTAATGATATAGAAAGTAACAACCAAGCACAATTAATTATTTTCTAAACTTAGTGATCCATGTAATGGGTAACATAACTAGCAGGACCTTGAGAAAGATAACAACATAAAAAAACCCATAAATTGAGTCACTAAAATATCTATATTTTTTTGAGAGAAAGTGTCTTTTTCATGAACATATTTCGAACACCTATCACTGGACAATCTAAAAACTCAGTTTAATATAATTAGTTATACACCATTGGTTTTGGCCAATGACAATGCTAAGGTAGGATTAACATTACCTTAACATTATATCGAAAAATTTGTTTACGAAGCTAACTGTATTCTTATGCAAACATAAGTGACTTTTCATGCAAATTTTTAGAACACATATCACTGGACAAATGAAAATCAAAATTTCAAAAACAAGTTCATAACTTTTTTGTTTGCCCTCAATGCCAATTACAATGCAAAGGTGAGACTAACATTAAGTTAAAAAATACCCATAAATTGAGTGACTAACATTAAGGTATTTGTATTCTTTTGCAAATATAAATGTCTTTTTCATAAACAAATTAGAATTTTTATAATTTTTTTAAAAAAATTTATATTTGAATTTATAAAGTTTTTATTTTTACAACAACTCTAACATTTATCTATAAATGATAGATATATAAATATTTCAAACAAAATTTAAATAAATATCAGTGCAAAATATACATTTAAATAAACTAAATTTTGTTAAAAATATCAAATATAATAAAATATCATTGTCAAATTTATATGAAATTAAATTTGATACAAAAATGGAATTGATTTAGTTTTAAAAAAATTGGGACCAAATTGAGACAAAATAACAAATACAAAGACTACATTGAGATTTTTTTCCCATCCAATAATGACACATGGCACTGCCACTGCCACATCATATTGTCTCTGCCACGTGGCATAATGTCATATTGACATGTGACAATTTTAATTTTTTTTAAAAAAATTATAAAAAAATGTTAAAATTAAAAAAAATTAAAAAAAATTAAAAAAATAAAAAAAAATAAAAAAAAAACACATGCTGACACGTGACACATAATTAACATCGTTATTGTACAACTAACGTAAAGAAACTGATTGCAACGAATTTTCCAAAATAAGGATTCAATTGAGTCAAATAAAAATGGGGGACCTACTTGAGATTTCGCTACAAAAATGGGGACCTCTTGAATGATTTAACCTGAAAAAAAAAACATAAATGGAGTGACTAAGCTAGCTTTCTTCATGTGCAAAAATAAGTGTCTTTTTGAATCACAGATTTAGGACATGTATCACATGACAATCATAAATCAAAGTTTAAAATAAATCTTAACCAACCTTTGGTTTGCCCTCAATGCCAATGACAATGGAAAGTTGGGATTAACATTAACTTAAAACATTACCCATAAATTGATCACCCAACCTATCTGCATTTCTGTCAAAGAATATTTGTCTCTTTTATGGACAGATTTCAGACAAATATCACTCCTCAATTAAAAATCAAAGTTCCAATTCCAAATAATTGTAGCTCAACCTTTACTTTACCATGAATGCCAATGACAATGCAAATGTGGGATTGATTTTATATTAAACAAAGTACACATAAACTGAGTTACTATGCCATATGTATTTCTGTGCACATATAAGTGTCTTTTTCATCCATAGATTGCTAACAACAAATACATTAACTACATTCATGAATTGGATAAAAAATGGAGAAAAAAATACACTTGATTGTAACTATACATAACTGCCTATTTGTGCATCACATTTCTCAAAAAGCATCATGTTACATTCTACACATGATATGGCCACATGCATAACCTTAGTCTCTAAAACAGTGGACTCACAGACACAAGGAAACATATGAAAAAGTCATAATCATATTTTTGATGTTGAAACAAAAAACACTGATTATATCACTAATCTTACAGTAGTGTATTCAGGCATAGCTTTGCCATCACATTTGGTAACACCGTCCCACATCTCTATAAATTTCATAACAAGGACACCACAATCATGGTTACAAATGAAATAACCAAAACAAATACATATAAAACATAGTACAATATATTCAAACTTTCTTAAGGTATGCTATATTGCAATGATGAAACAAATAACATATATAAACTTAGAAATTAAGTTAAATTGGAGTGTCCATAGTTCGTACTTCAAATGATGGCTTGTTGTTCGAATCACAATTTAATAACATCGAAAAAAACAATTTCATGTTATGGGTCTGCAAAATAACTTTAACATCTTATGGGGAAATACTTTAGAAAATTAATAATGTAATAAACATGTACTACTTCTACTTACAATATAGTTGTCTATCTTGATGCGGTTCTTTCTATTATGTCCAAGGGAATCAAAGACAAAAAATTTCATTATCTTATAGTTGACAGAATAACACCACTAGTGATCATCATGGACAATTGGAACAAACAACCACAAAACACATACCACATTTTGAGACATAAATAAAAATATGGACCGCCTTTTACTTCAACCAAGAATGTAACTATACAATAATAATAAATATTTTATAAAATCAGCAGTAGGGATCTTTTGCATGCCAACGAACTTGCTACAAAAAAACATATTGTAGTCGCTTAATTTTTAAACACGTCTGTTCGCAATTCTCTTATTATTGTCATTAGAAAGAAAGTCTGCATGGACAAAGCACTTTGGTAATTTTAATTTATTTTTATGAATAAATCAAGTTCGACTAAATGTCATCATTATACCGTGTACATGAGATCCATTGAGATTCTTTCCAACCGTTGATGCAACTTCCTTTCATTATACATCATAATATTTGTTGCAAACATTACAACCTACAACAACACTTGACTCCACAATGAAATTCTTCTACATTATAAATGAATTATTGACATCAATAGCTAATTTAGGTAATTACCATGTTGCATAAGTGACCCATTGGTTGAAAACCTATACAGTCGTGGCTCGTTAATATTTGACCTTTTATATTATAAAAGACCCTACAAAATCAAATATAATACTTTTAATAATTTCACAAAAGTCAATAAAGCTTATAAAGAGTAAAAGAAATTCAATACCAATAAAGACAATCCACATTATTCAACGTCGTGTACAACTTCATCGCATACACACCCACTGAATTACATTGCGCTTCAATGGGTTCAGTTGTTGGTACTGTTCCAACAAACTCAGCAGTCCCGTAAGAAGATCCATCATAATTAACAGTGCCATCATTGAATGATGTTTTATGGTCAAATGGAGTAAAATCTTGTTTAACTTGTTCCTTATTAACTGCCTTCTCTCCACTGGCTTGAGAAACCTTACTCATGTCAATATCGTCATGAAGTTTATCTCCATTATCCTTTGTTACCTCATCAAAACCTGAAGCCTTTCCACCACTTCCTTCAAAAATATCAGCCTTATCATCACCGACATTATGGTTTTCTTGCGACAATGATTTACCACGTAACAATACTTCGTTCTGCAACATCTTCAGCTGCTTCTTCATGGCAATTATTTCCATTTTATTCATTTTTACTTTCTTCTGCAAGCATCCTCAAAATTAGATTCGCTAGTATCATCGTCATCTTCATTGATTGCTTCAGCGTCAATATTGAGGGCGACACGAATAATTGGATTTGATTTATCATCATTCATTAATGCCTAATCCCAAATAATCTACAAAATATTTAAAAAAAGAAAAATCAGCATAGTCATTGATGTAAACATAATGAAAATAATTAAATAAATGTGTGAACCAGCTAAGGTTATGTTATGTTGATTTTTTTGCTTGCAATCGACCAAATGTGCACGACTTAGTCCATTAACAAAAAATATGTGAACTAAACTTCCCAATTGTAGTTCATCAAAGTATCAATATTGTCTAATATCCTAAATGACATGTTACACACACATTTTGAATTTCTTGGAAAGTATAGTACACCAAATACATACAACTGACAAACATTGTCAACATCATCCTACTCAGTACCTATTGTACACCTAATCAATTTAGTAATATCTTTAATTGTTATACTTTCACCACTAAAAAGTGAACAACACAACCACACCCATAAGCATCAAATTCAACCTCTTCCCCTACTACACTCAAACCCAAGCTCATACATACATCACCCACACCAAAGGGGACAAGACACTGTCATATATGAAAAGATTGTTCACATGAATCACATCGCCGAAGCATTTGTTGCAGTAATGGACTGTAGATATTTAAAGACCTCTCCAACTCCAAACACCACTTGAACAGTGTCACTCTAATTCGTGAATGGTGTGCATCCGTCAACAAATTATTCATTTCAACAATGTATTTTGTATCGAAAAAATTAATTAGTCGTACCTTACAACCAAATCAACAAAAGAAATTGTATTATGAAATGTGCATGTTATCATTTCTAATATTTCCATAAATCAATCAATTAAACACACTCACCCGTTAATCTTCTATTGCTTTTTCTATTCTACCCTTTCCACCCATGCTTCATGAACCACCTATTACGTACCATAAGCCTACAATGTCAAACCATGAACAAACTAGTCCATGCATATAACCATCACTTCATAAATTTAGGACTATAAACATACTCCATCATAATAAATATTCTTTCCAATGGGCGAAATATTTACTACTAAAAACAATCAACTCAAACTCAAACACCATCAACTCATCACAATCGCAAAGGATACAATAATGACCAATCCAATGAACAATGACTTTTTCTAGGACAACCAAAACAATATAAAATGTTCAAAAAATTATTCAATCAAATACATAACAACCACAACACATGATTGAAAGCCATAACAGAAAAAATTAACTCGCCTAAACTCATAAGATTCCCCGCTTAACTATGCAGTCACTAACAACACTAAAGACAACACCACAGCAAAACTGTGTGTGGTACTTCCCAACAACCCTGTTGAATCAAAGTCCTGGTTTCAAATGCTATGTCTGGGTAAGCCGTCAAAGACGACGCTCATCACAATAGCACACCAAAATAATTCGACAACTAAAAAAATTTAAAAATTTAAAATGCTACGTCATTTAGAACTTACCTGCTTCCACTGGGTAACCCCCACTAACGACAATGAAGACAATACCACCAATGCAAAATAGTTGCAGATTGTTTAGCATAACCCTAATCAAAATAAAAATCAAACCTTTGAAGTGGTAAGAAATAACAAAACACAATGCCACCACAATCAAGGTTGCCAAAATACCTTTGTTATTGGAAACAAATGTTTACGCCCTAATCTGCGACTCTATTTCGGACCTTCAAAGCAGTAGAAAAATTTTGGTTTCGTTTGGTGGTGGTAAATTGGATTATGAGACGAAGAACAATAGAGCACATAGATAAGAAGAATGACGAAAATTGTGCTTTTGGGTGGACTATTAATTTGATTTCACAATCCACCTACTTCTTTAACACGCTCAAATGAACTTGCCACGTAATAGCAGTTAAGAGAAATTAAAAATTAAAATAACCTCTGCCCAAATCAGAGCCACGTAGGCGGGTAAGAATAAAAGATAGAAGGTCATTCTATCATTATCCAAATTCAATAATCCTATGATTTTGATTAAATATTTAGTTCAACAAAGTATAAAATCTTAATTCAAGTCTAATAAATGTTATCTGAAAAAAAAGTAGATTATGCAAAAGAAAAAAATGTAAATGTCATCGAACAAACAATAAAAGCACCAAGCTGATTTTCTACTTGTCATAAGCACCAAGCAGATTTTCTACTTCTAATAAGTGATGATAAGGGCAAACAAACTTTTGTTGAGGCAAGGTGGTTTTATAAGGAGGAATGAATAAAGGTTATGGATAGTTTTAACGTTTTATGCGTAATCGAATAATCAAAATAAAAGTATAAAGAAGGGATTACACACAAAAAATTATCCTGGTTCACACCACACACCGAGACTATGTCCAATCTCTTAAGCAACTTACTTAAGATATTTCACTAATCAAAACTCTTGATTGGAACGAGTATCACCCTCTCTAGGTTAACACGAGTAACAACCTCTCTAGGTATCATGAGTATCAACCTCTCTATGTATTATGAGTATCAACCTCTCCATTTATCACGAGTATAAACCTCTTCTTGTATCCTTCTCAAACTCCCCTTGAGATTTATAACTCTCAAATTAAGATAGCATAACCAAAGCTCGCAAGTGATGGCCTTCCTCCAAGCAATATTGGATTCAATGTGAGAAATGGATGGAGCATGGTGTAGAAGCTTGAAAATATGAAAGGATTAGTGGTTTCGTTCAACTATGGAGAGTTTCCTAGAGAGAGGTGAAGCCAACTCCTAAGGAAGGAAACAAGATTGGTATAGAAGAGGAGACTAATCTACAAAGAACTTCAAGAAAAGTGAAAGGAAATTTCTATAATAGTTCATTACTAATCTCAGAGTTATTTTACAATAGGTGAAGGCCTTTATTTATAGGCCAAGAAGGGTCATGCTTCTAGTGTGACATGCCAAGCTGGCAAGGTCATGTTTCTCACAAGGATAGGCGCACCAAGCATTCCCTTGGAAAGCAAGCTTCGCGTTTAGGGTTGCTTGAGGCCCAAGCTAGCCCATGCAAACCATAATTCACATCACACACAAAGCCCGTCCTTCTAAGACCAAAACTAAACTACTAGGCATAAAACTCAAAACAAGGCCCAAATACAAATCCTATACTATTTGGCCCAAAATACAAGGCCCAAAGGAAACCTATTCTACTTATTTATAGTAAACATTTTTCCCAAAAAAGAAACCAAGATCTTGGTCATGGCTCTTGTGGTTGGTCCCTTGGCTAGGGGTTTACCATCATCTCCTCCCTCTTGAGAAAGATTTGAAAAAGGTCATTGACATTAAAAGTAGCATTCACTTCATACTCAAAGGGCATATCTAGCCTATATGCATTATTATTCACTCTTTGAAGGACTTGGAAGGGACCATCTCCTTAGGAATTGAGTTTGGAATTCCTCCACTTTGGAAAAATCAAGTCATACCCAATCCCCTTCCTAAAAAATGACTTTTCTCTTCCCCTTGTTATTATGCCTAATGTATTTCTCTGTTTGTTGTTGTATTTGGTGTTTTAACCTCTCATGTAGTTTCTTCACATAAATATGACCTAGCTACCCCTTCCTTATGAATAAATTCACTAGGATTGGGTAGAGGTATCATGTTTAAAGGTGTAAGAAGATTAAATCCATACACAAGTTCAAATGGAGAGACTTTTGTACTCTTATAAACTATCCTATTATATGCAAACTTAATGTGGGAAAAGTACTCATCCAAAGATTTGTGATTTCCCTTTAGGATTTTCCCTTAACATTGTGCTTAGATATATATTGGCTACTTTTATTTGCAATAAGTTTGAGGGTAACAAGAAGTTGAAAATTTGAGCTTAGTTCCAAGCCTTCACCAATGAGTTTTCCAAAAATGGCTTAGGAACTTAGAACTTCTATCAGACACTATCTTTTAAGGTGCATCTACTCTTCATTAACATCATGTCAAATTCATTTTCCCCTAACTCAAAAAATCATGCATATAACAATGTTTTTAATATGACGATTAATTAAAACTATCACTTTTCGCAGTATAATACGTTAGTTTGATAACTACCATAATGTACATGTATAATATGACGTTTCTAACCACCATCTTTTACATTGTCATATTATTATTTAAAATTGTGTCATTTTGAGCCACTTTATATAAAACATTATTTTTATAATTTTATGAAATCATTTCCTGTCCACTTTTGTCTCGGTACCCCTTTTTTTTGTAAAACTTTGTTCCCTCTCTTTTCTATTTCATTTTCCCACTCAACAGTTTAATATTTCCTTAACTAAGATTAACTTTCCAAAGTAACTGACACCCAAATTACTCAAACCTCAAATCACTTCATTCTCACAACGTTCACTCAAACTTTCTCCTTCATTTCACCTCTTCATTTCACCTCTTTCTCCATTCTCCTTCCTTCTCGATCTGTGTTTGCACCTCCATTTGCGCCTCAGTCCATGATTGCCCTCGTTCGCATATACATTAGCGCCTTCATTTGCTCGATTGGGTTCTTCAACCTCGTTCGGAAGGAGAAAGGTTCGATTGGGTCCTGTAACCACTTCTTTTCTATTTCTGGTATGACATTCATCAAATTAGTGTTGCCTTTCTGAATTTACTCTTGCCTATTTTTGATTTGAGTGGCCAATTGTACGATTAGGGTTTTCTCTTTGAGTGGACAACGCCAGTTCGACATCGAAGGGCGAGGAACTCGCACCCGTTGTCTCCCCCACACTGAAGCTCGAAATCGATAGGCAAGTTTACAGGCCCGGTGATCCTGTCGTTGTGACCATCCAGATCTCCAATCCCACAAATGGGTGCTCGTTTCTAATGGAAAGACTCGGTTTTGAGATCATGGGCATCGAGAAATTGGACACTTAGTGGTTCGCAACGCAGAAGCCTATGTCTAGCACAAGACATAGGAGAGGTATGTTGTTACAGCAACAACACTCAAATTGGAGTTTTAGTTCTTTTAGTTGTTGTTTTGTTTAATTTGTTAACTACAAGATGAAAATTTATAGTTTCTATTGTATCATTATTATTATGATGGTAAAATAAGTTTTGTTCTACCAAAATATCTTGAATTGGATTTGATTTTGGGTTGTGCTGGATTAATCCATGAATTGATTTCATAATAGCACATCTGCAGCATTCTGGATCATCTTTGCACTGTCATTTTTCTGCTGTAAAACTCTATATCAGTTTTTGTCTACAGTAACTGCATCTGCCTTAGTTCTTTCAGCATATTTTGTTCCTATCCTCATTGCATGATACATTTCATTACATCTGAAATATTTCTGCTTTTGTATTCTACTATTGAAATATTCTGATGTACTAATGTCATGCATCAGTTCATAATGGCACATCTGCAGCATTCTAGATCATCTTTGCATCGTCATTTTCTATTGTAAAATTCTGCATCAGTTTTTGTCTGCAGTAATTGCATCTACTTGAGTTCTTTCAGCATATTCTTTCCCTTTCCTCATTGCATGATGCATTTGCATTACATATGAAATATTTCTTCTTTGGTATTCTACTATTGTAATATTCTGATGTACTGATGTCATGCACTAGTTCATAATGGCACATGTGTAGAATTCTAGATCATTTTTGCTTCATCTTTTTTTTGTTGTTGTAAAACTCTAAATCATTTTTTGTCTGCAGTAACTTTCCTTCATGTTCTGAAACAGATCTTGGTTGTACTGTAATAGATTATTTCACTAAGTTGACTTGAAATGTTGCCATTTTGTTTCAAGTTTACTTTCATTAATTGGCAACAACATTCAGTTTTCCTAACTGCATTTTAGTCACGTTCAATGGTGTATAAGCTTTGAAATTTCATCCACAATTTATCTTGATACAAGTTTTGAATTCTAATATGAATTGAATTTTGTTTGACGCTACTAAATTGCATTGTTTTTCTACTATCACATATTGGTTTTATTGGCACCATTTAGGTTTCATGCAAGTTCTCCTTTTAAGCTCATTTTGCATCCAGTTTTAGCATGTTCATGGTCTCTAATAATTCCTCAAATGTGCATAACATCTAGAGTTGCATACAATCTACATCTGTATTCATATTGCATTGGGATATGTTTCATTCCATTTTGAGTTTGGTCCATCAAACCATTCTAGATTCGACTAATCCTCCCTCCTATTAGGTCCCATGCATTGCATTCATTCTTGTCTTAATTTAGTTTCATCATGCATTTAGTTTCTCTTATGTACTATGATTTTAACATTCATTCTTGATGTTTCTTTGTATTGTAAGATTGTGGTGCTCATATGAGCCTCTAAGCTTGTGCCACATAGTTAAGGGATCAGGGGCATTTAGCACCCACTGTGACCATTCAAATGTTTGAGAGAACTCTATTCTCTGCATGAAATTCTAGCTATTTTTTTCTAGTAGAAAGCTTTCCATGAAAAAGGTTTTTCCCAGCTTTGGTGTAATTGTTAATGTTGTGCTGGAAATAGAATAAATTGAAAACTAAAAATTGATGAATTAAAGTTGAATTATTATTCCTATTTTTATGCGGGAAAAACTTGATGAATTGATGTTGAAAAATCTTGAAACTACATCTGAAATATCTCCAAATGATCCTATTGGTGTGATATTTGGAAAAGAGCATCCAGGTCGGGTTAGAGGACTTTCGTATGGCGCGTGTCCTACTCTTGCTTTTCAGCAATCAACTACAAGAATAAGAGGAATCAACTTTGCTTCACCTAATGCAGCTTCACCACATGACGAAGACAAGTTTGTGAAGATTGAAAATGAACTTGCAACTGCTAAGAACCAAGTGCAAACACTGCTTTCCTATACTGCTTCTAAAGAAGATGTTCCAGAACATGTTGTTGCAATGGCTGCTGGTTTGGTATGTCCATCTATTAATGAGGTATAATTTACATTAGTAAATTACTTAAACTTATTGGATGGATCTCATAATTTATTTCAATTTCACTTACTCATATATACTATATTATTTCTTCATTACAGGCACCAGATATTGGAAGTGGTGTGCCATCTCCACATGAATTACTAGGATCAAGTGGTGGAAGCAAAACACCTTAGACTTAGGACTTTTAATGTTGTCTTTTTTTCTTATATGCTTGAATATTTTGGTAATCTTAATGTTGTCTTCTTTTCTTCTTTCTTTCTTTCCAAATGCTTGAATTGGTACTTCGGTGTAGTTATGTTATATTGACAATGAAACAATTTAGTTTATCAATTTCTATTTGATAGTGTTCTAATTTTTTATCGAATTATGAAAGTATAAGAAATATTAAAAATGAATAAATAATTAAATATTAAAATTATGTCACTTGATACACTTGATAATGACGTAATTAATCTTAGAATTAATTATAATTAATTGAACTGGTGACATTTAAAAATGTCATAATATAATGATAATAGTGTCAGTTTAAAGCGTCGTTTTTCACATTATATTTGTTATCCAGTAAAAATATTATGTCAGTTTTAACTAACACTTTTTGTCTCTTTAAACTGCCACTTTATACGTTGTATAAAATGACGGTTGTTGCGGCGGTTCATCTATAACCGCCATATTATACTTTGTGACAGCAAGAATTACGACATTTCAGAAAACCGTCACTCAAGTAAATAATGACAGTTAAAAATGACGTAAATTACAAAAATAAATGTCAGTATTTACATGTTTTTTTGTAGTGGGAACCCTCCTTGGGAACAAGACCTTGTTGTAGACTTGCTGCTAGATTTTTGTCATTAAGCAAAGTAGGTTGTATACTAATTTTTGTCATTCTACTCTTTATTTCTTGATCTAAGAGCATATTCTAAACTAATTATTATCTTTATAAACCATGCATTGAGAATCTTTTAATATAAACATAGCATACTTCAATTTACTAAATTTGTCGTATTGCATAATTTTAGCATTGAGACATACATTCATCCATCCACATTGCATTTTATTTTCTTTTAGGAGAAATGTAACCCAAGAATATTTAACATGGGCCAAATTGAAGAAATCAAGGCCCAATCTTGTAGAGCCCATTGAAGATGTGGATGAGCAATCATTCAAGGAGCCATCCGATGAAGATTGTGAATCAATCAAATTAATTACTCGAAATCAATTTAGCTAAATTAAAGGCCAGCAAAATTTCAAGAATTAAATTTAATATATTTTGTGGATAATTCAAAGTAGGAAAAAACTGAATTACTCCAATCAATTTTATTAATTCAAAGATTCGAATGCAAGAATTAAATACAATATTTCGTGGATCATTCAACTTAGGAAAAAGCTAAATTGTTCCGATCAATTTTATTTCATTGTAATTAATTATAGGATTTGTTTGTGTAATAATACTCTTGGCCAGTCCTTTATAAGTATAGATCTGGAAACAAAGCACAATGTATATCAGGTTAGGACAAAAAACATACCTTCTTTCTCCCTTATTTTCTTATAATTTTGAATTCTATTATTCGAGTCAAATAACAAGGAGTTTGTACAATTTTTCGGTTAGTTCTCTTATTAATATATTTTGTATTTTCTATTTAATCTTCTAGTTTTATATTATCCAAATTACTTTATTCATTCATGATCTAATTTCTTTTAGCTTTTTGTTTAGCCATTTTATTTAAACACAGTGCTTGATTTCATTTTTATTTTTTTTACTTCTTTTCACAATTGCATCCATAATTTTTTTTATTCGATCACAATTTTTCATATTCAATCATACATCACTTTTATACCCAAGTCATTCACTACCACCTTTAATACAGTGCAATTCATTCTGGAATTGACATCTAATTTTTTTTTCCTTTCTATTTATTTAATATTACAATCAGTTTTTTTTAACATTTTCAACGCTAGTTCCGTGTGCATTTCATTTTTCTAATCATTGGATTTTCATAAATTTTCAACTTATTTTCAATTTATATTTATTTCATTTTTTTATTTATTTTACTTTTACGCGTTCATTCAAATGCTTATAGGCATATTCATCTTTTTATGATTCTTGGTTTAAATTTAATTCAATATTTTAGAGCTTAATATTTTCATCAATTTTGTAGATTCATTCAATTTCTCGCACTCATTACAAAGTGATGCATTTTCATTTTAAATTGTTTCAAGCACTCACGTTTGCTTTATTTTAATAAATTCTAGTTATATAAATTTTCATTATTTTGTTTCAATTTATTTATCACACTTTTATTTTACAATTATAAAAAAAAATCTAGTTGTTTAAATTTTCATTATTTTGTTCCAATTTATTTTAGCACTCTTTTTTTTTTAATTATTAATCTATTTCAAACAACCCCTTTTCTTTACTATTTTTTTTAAAGAGAATGATGTTTAATAATGGATACATTCCTACAATTGTGTCATTTTGAGATTCAATATGGGTTAGCTATAATACATTAAGTTTAGTTAACTTATTAAATTTTCATCAATATTTTGTGCGACGAAAATATTGTCAAGAAATGGTACCATTATCGGGGACACAATTATATTGTGTTACATTGCTTAATATTACTTTCTTTTTCTCTTTACTTTTTTCTTTTTTTTTTCATTTGCTTCTTTAACATTAACTTTTTGTGTTTAAAAAAGAAGAAAAAAATCAAAAAATAATATATATATATATATATATATATATATATATATATAAAGAAAAACTAAAAAAAAAAGGTATTTATAATATAATGTTTTGTAGTGTGACAGTGCATGTATAAGAGGGTTCTAGGAAAGACTTGGTACTTAAGTCTGTCCATTATTGACCCACTTCTCTTTCCTGGGAACCTACCTAGTGAACTTGTTCACGGCCTACCATTATTGGATGGTGCATGACCAAATCTTGGAAGGTGAACTATAGTTGTACGATCCTGAAATTGAGAACACCTTGAGGAGACTAAGAAGATCGCAAAAGAGGAGGAGAATAGCAAGTAGGTAACCTAACGTGATCTAGGATTATATACCAAGTTCCTTTTCTACTGCACAAATATCAAAGATTGCTACTAACCAAGAAAGAACTTTGAAGGAACTCACTGGACAAGATATATGTTAACAATCGATTTGTATCCAACTCCTCAAGTAGAAGAAGGAGCTATGGGATTTGAACTGAAGTCTGCATTTATTCATCTCCTACCTAAGTTCCATGGATCGTCAAGCGAAGATCCCAACAAACGTTTGAGGGAGTTCCATGTAGTATGCTCCATGGTGAAGCCAATTGGTGTTGCAGAAGACTACGCTAAAGTGAAGGCCTTTCCTTTCTCCATATGTGACACAACGAAGGATTGGTTGTACCTCTACTTGACACCTATCACTACTTAGGCATATTTGAAAGAAGATTCTTAGAGAAATTCTTCCCAACATCAAGGAAAGAAATTAGTGGAATTCGCCAACTACAATAGGAGTCTTTATATGAATACTAGGAGAGATTCAACAAACTATGTGCCACTTGCCCAAATTATCAAATCAATGAGCAGTTATTGATACAATACTTATATGAAGGATTGATGCCTATTGAGAGAAACATGATTGATGCAGTAAACATGGGTGCTTTAATAGATAAGATAAGACACTTACAACTACTTAGGTCTTAATTTCCAACATGGCAGAGAATTCTTAACAATTGAACAATGCTCAAATGTCTATTAGGAAGGTCCATGCAATAAAACCAAGCCCTACAACAGAAATTGACAATAAGATGTTGGAGAACAAACTAGTCGAAGTGACATCATTGGTAGAACAATTAGCTATGAACCAACACACATCATCCCACTGATGCATGCCTTCCACCTCAAGAGATACCAAACTCTCCAATGGAAATGGTGGTCAGCATGTATCCTAAATAACAATAGTTTAAGTCATCAAAGTCACATAAGCCATATGATCTATACTTGGCTACATATAACCTTGGTTGGAGAAACCATCCAAATATGAGATATGATCCACCACCAAATCCACCACAAAGGCCTCTATATCAACACATTAACCAATAAGTATCAACCTCCCCCAATGAGACAACAGACAAATTAATACCATATGCCAATATAGCAACGACCATCAAGCACTACACATCATCAACAGATACAGGGTAACTCTAGTTCAACCATGGAAGAACTAATGAAACAACTCACACACCATTAATGACATGCACACTGAATTAGGCAATTAGTCACTACCTTTAAAAGACTACAACAAGGTTCAAATGCACTTCCCTCACAATGACTAATCCTAAGGAGAATGTAAGTGAGATGACTTTGAGAAGTGGTCGAGAAGTCTAAACAGAGCAGAAGAAGCCTTACATAGTAGCAAACCCAAGCTCAATTGATCAAGGTGAAATATAGACATAACCCACTACCAGTGAGCCAAGCACTCAAATGTCAGAAAAGTTGGAAACCAACCTATTACAAGTCGGGAAGTAACTATACCATTTCCCTCTATAGCACCACCATATTCCAAGAAGCTGGAAGTAGACTAGGAGTTGTATGACACATTTAAAAAGGTAGAAATAAACGTGACACTATTAGATGCCATCAAGCACATTCTCAAGTATGCTAAATTTTTAAAGGGGCTTTGCACATGTAAAAGGAACCTATGGAAGAAGCAACATAGGTCGTTTCATCACTATCTCAAGCTATTCTTCCACAAAAATGTGATGACCTAGAAACCTTCACTATTATTTGTGATATTGGAGAGCTGACCATAACCAATGCTTTGCTAGATCTGGGAGCATCAACTAATGTAATACCTTCCATCTACAAGACATTACATGTGGGAGAACTAAAGCCAACCAGTGTGACCATTCAGTTAGCCAATCAGAGCATGACCAAGCCACAAAGAGTGTTGAAAGATGTACTCATGAATGTAAACTAGTTAATCTTCCCATTTCTACATCATGGACATGCATGATGAAGGCCCGTCCTATAAGTCAACATTGATTTTAGGCAGAGTATTCCTGATGATTGCAAAAACGAAGATAGATGTGCATACGACCACACTAACCATGGAGTTTGGGGAAGAAATTGTGAAGTTCAATTTAGGCTATCAGACACCCACTTGAGACCCATTCCTTGCTTGGTGAAGGAGAATTGTTCTTAATGAAAGCCTACACAACTGGAAGCTGAGTGGATAAAGAGTTGAAACTAGGAGTTGATTCTAACCTTGATAAACTCTTAGAGTCTCTGAATTTAAGCTAGGAGAAGTTGATTGAGTGAGATTGTACAAATGGGAATTGCACCATCTATAAAGAAGTTAGTGGTATTACTAATTTTTATTCTTTTACACACAAATAAAAATACCTAGAATGTAGGAGCCTAAACAACTGCTAAAGCATCTCAACCAAGTTCAAAAAAACCGATGAGTTGGATCTCAAACAACTCCTATCCTATTTGAAGTATGTTTACCTAGACGAAACAAAGAAGCTACCAATAATAGTCTTTAGTGATCTTCTACCGAATCAAGAAAAACAATTGTTGAAGGTGTTGAAAGTGCAAAAGAAGGCACTTTGTTAGTCTTTGGATGAGATCACTAGGATCAACCCAGCAATTTGTATGCATCGGATCTTGTTGAAAGATAATTGTCGATCTGTGAGACAACCATAACAAAGGATGAATCCTACCATCCTTGATGTGGTGAAGAAGGAGGTAACTAATCTACTAAAGGTTGACATCATATATCCCATCTCAAACAACTCTTGGATATCTCATGTCCAAGTTGTTATGATGAGTTCAAACTTTTGTCTTCATTTAATGTTTAAATTTGGGGATTTAATAGAATTTTTGTGCTTAAAGATTGATTTAATTACGATTTGTGATTATTGTATTTATTGAGTACGTAAGTTAAAAATGGTGTAAAAATTGATTTTAGTTGCATAAAATATTATTGGATATTCTAACGTTTGTTAATGTAGCTGAAGTTTAATTTGGGTCATTAAAAGTGTGGATTTGAAATATTCAAAGTTACAAAATAAGTTCAAAATTAACAAATTCTGGAAAGAAATAGTCAGGAGCTAAATGCACCCTCAATTTTTATTTACACACTCCTCCTTCAAGTGGATCACCTAAAAACTTATTATGCACCCTAGTTTCTACTAAGTTGTACCCCTCCTACCACTTAAACTCAACTCTACCAGATCATGCCATGTGGCAAACCTCACCTTCTAAATTTGTCCAACCACATGATGACATGTGTAATGATCCTCCACCCACCAAACTGACCAATTAAAGCTTGCCACGTCATCATGTCCTTCCCAAATAGAAACCCTAATCTTTCTCCTCTCTCACCACCATCACGTCGTCAACCTCCCGCCACCATGAGCAAGCCCCTAGCGAATTCGAGCCATCGCAAGCACCACGCAACAATAGTGGATTCACGCAGCCATTGATTCATGCACCTGCACAGCGAAATAGCAGCCATTGCAGCAACCAGATTTGCACCAACAACGCAGTCTATCATCTTCAGGCATCTGCATCGCAAAAGTCTCCATCGTGCACCAGATCAGAGAAGAAGAACGAGAGCAGCACCTAGAACGTTCCATCATCTGCACTTCTTTGCGTTGCCAGCAGTTCGAACTTGCAACTATCGCGCCCCCATGAGCAAACAGACCAGCCACATGGAAGCACGTCGTGGGAGAATGCGTTTTGTAGCAACAAAAACACCGTGAACCAGCAACAGTCATGGAAGCTCGCATCACCATCGAAGCTCTCTAAACCTGGTGAGAACAACCACGACGTAGTGTTTCATCATCAACGCTAGAGCAGTAACCACGCCAGACCTCATTGTCGGCCACCATTGGATCTGCAACAGGCCAGCAATAATGCTTTCCATCACATCTGAAGCGGCAGCCATAAGCTTCCATTAACGCCGCAAAAAGCTTCCATGAAACCTTAATTTTGGAGAGAGAGTATCAGCCACGTATCAGCTTCTCAAAGGGCAGTCAACTGGTCAAACAAGTCAAATGGTCAATGGAGCAGTCAACTTTGGTCAAATTCTGGTCAATATTGCTAAAATGGTTAGGTAGAATTGGAAATTGGACAGAAATTAAGTTGTTAATTAATTAAATAAAGATAAAAGATTTCAGCAACCGAACAGATAAAGTCCAAGTCCAATTGAAGCCTATATAAAAAGATCCAAGGGAGCAGAAGAGAGACACTTAACAACTCTCTGGTTTTGGCAGACATCGTCATTCACCACATCTCTCATTCTTCTTTCTTTCCTTTTATTTTTCTTTCCTTCATCATATTATCATATATTCCATCCGACCCATAGAAGGCTAAGCTTTTAGGGTTGATTCCACTATAATTTCTTAACTAGATGAATTAATGTATTTGTTCTTTAGATTCTTGTTGAGATATATTTTTTCATCTATGTCTTTTGATTCTTAATCTAGTAAAAGTAATGATTTTTTACATTATAGCAAGTTAGCATAGTGTTAAATCTACATAACAATCGTATGACTCTAAGGGTTTTAAACTTTAATTAAGAAGTTACTTTGATTATTTTTAGAAACTTTCGTATGATTGCATGAGTTTTTGCTAATAATTGAGAAGTCACTTTGATTGATTGGTAAAAACTATATTAGAATTAATCAAGAAGTTACTTTGATTGATTAACTTTTTACTAGATATGGGAGTAAAAGAATATACATGATTAAGACTAGTAATGTTTAATTGAGAAATTACTTTGGTTAAATTTACTAGGATTAATCTACAAAGTTCTTGCTTTTAATTGATAAGTTACTTTGGTTAAAAGTGAGGGCGTCAACAAATTAATTAAGAAGTTACATTGATTAATTTGAAATCTTCAACAAGAAATCGGTAACAATAATCTTTAGAAAACCAATGATGAATCCTATTTTGAAATAGCAATGGAATTGACCTATTTACTATTACTGTGTTTACAATCTTTTATTTTCATGTCATTTATTATTTGCATATCAAAACCCCATATTTTTATAGTTACTAGTTTTAATTGCATTTAGGATAAATTTTTATAAAATTTAAATATTTGAAATTAATTCCATATTCATTGAGAGACGACTCAGGGTTAGCTTAACCCTAACTAGTTTGTTCATTACTAACTTGCTAAAGTTAAGTAGTAGTAATTTGATCGCTTAACGGTAGTGATATCAAATTTGGCACTATTGCCAGAAAATACGGTTAGTATTTCTTATATTTTGATTTTTTTAATTCATTCATTTTATTTTATTTTTTATTTTTATTATTTATTTTAATTATTTTTTTATATTATTTTTTTATTTATTTTGTTTTTTTTTACGCATATACGTTTAATAGAGTTTGTGTTTTTTTTGTAGTCTTTAGTTCTTTTTTATATTTCAAGCAAAGTTTTGTTTTTGTTTTGATTAAGAATTTCTTTAAAGAAATTTTTTTAGACTAGTTAGGAAAACTCTGGCTAGGAAAGACTTGGTATTTAAGTTGTCTATTGTGACGCACCTCTCTTTCTTGGGAGTAGACCCAACGACATCTTAACTTCTTTCTTTCTTGAAATCTTTATCCAAAACAAGAATAAGAAGAGAAAAAAATATAGAGAAACACTTTCAGGTGGACTACGTAGTACATGACTCGGGCCAACCCGAGTCAATTCTATCAATTTGATCCAAACTTGAAAGGAACTTGCGTAAATCACGCAGGAGAATTAAATCTGGGTGTTCTACTGAAAGAGCACCGTCATCATCTGAAGCTACCACTGAAAGTGTACCATTAGAATCACCTCCGGTGATTAACATATCTTCTGATCCATCACTTGAACCAGAAATTCAAGAAGATAGAATGGAAGAAAGAACAATGAGAGAGTTGGTTGCATCAGATGCAGCAATTACACAAAACATGTGCATCCAATATCAGATGGAGAATGTAAGCTTAAGTCTGGGTTAATCCATCTTCTACCTAAATTCCATGGATTAGTAGGAGAAGACTCGTACCATCACTTGAAGGAATTTTATGTTGTTTGTTCATCCATGAGACCTACAACAGTGACTGAGGAACACATTAAGCTAAAGGCTTTTCCATTTTGTTGCAAGATGCCGCTAAGAATTGGTTACACTATCTTCCACCAGGATCCATTAATACTTGGGGAACTCTGAAAAGATTATTTTTGGAAAAGTTTTTTCCAGCGTCTAGAGTTATTGCTATTCGCAAAGATATATATGGGATAAGGCAACAAGAAAGAGAAAGTCTTCACTAGGGATGACAACGGGGCGGGGCGGGCACGGGTTTCGCTATCCCATACCCATCTCCGTAAAAAAAATTTATTCCCATCCCCATACCCAAACCCAATGGGTATTAAACTTTTGTCCCATCTTCATCCCCACCGGGTAACGGGTATAATCTCATACCCATACCCATACTCATTTTCTTACTACTTCAATATTAATTTTAATTAATTTTTATAAAATAAAAAAAATTATGATAAAGGAAACATAATATTATCAAATATTCAATATTAGAAGAATGGTTGTTTCTTCAATATCAAATACTTTAAAATAAATTATAATTGTTTATATTTTAGATTATAATACCAAATAAAATTTTATGAGAACCAAAACAATTATTAAATTTGCAAATATTAATGAAACATAGGTCATAAAATTTAAAAATATTTTTTTAAAAATATAAAAGAAAAACAAATATTCAAATTAAAATATATTTTAAATGTTTGTTTACTTCAATATTTTAAATTCTAATAAATCTATTTTTTATACACTAATAAAAGTTATAATACATCATTTGATCAAAATGATACAAAGAACAAATAATAATCATAATAAAAGTTTAAAGTAAATTATAATTGTTTACATTTTAGATTATAATACCAAATAAAATTTCATGAGAACCAACATATTTATTAAATTTGCATACATTAATGAAACCTAGTTGATAAAATTTTAAAATATTTTTAAAAAAATATAAAAGCAAAAAAAATATTCAAATTAAAATATATTTTAAATGTTTGTTTACTTCAATCTTTTAAATTCTAATGAATCTCTTTCTTATACACTAATAAAAGTTATAATGCATTACTTGATCAAAATGATACAAAGAACAAATAATAATCATAATAATAAAATTTTAACATAGATCTTGTATCTTTTGAACTTCAATTATGTTGGATGGTGATAACAAAATATTCATGACAATTACATTAAACTTTTTATATTGTAGTAAATAAAATTTATTTATACAATTATAGTGAAAAACATTACAGTATGATTGATAATGAGTTAGAAAATAATAAATAATTAGATAAAATATATCGAAATAGTATTCTACATAATGAAAATAAACAAGAAATAAAAATATTAAAAAATTAACAAATATTTACAAACAATTTAAGAGACTATTGAAAGAAATCGCACAAAGAAAAACAAATGTATAATTAAGGGTATGATAAGTTGAAAAATATCTTTGAGATCTTAGAAAACTTTTCAAATATCAACATATATACTCAGTGGTTGAGAAATAACAAAAATTGTTTTAGTAAAACAAAAGAGTTCTTCAAATGAAACAAAAACTAATAATAAGAATAATAAGTAAATGATGTTTTTTATATTACCTAGTAAACGAAAGGTTTGTGTGCTACTAAATACAATTGAGAGTATTAAATATTCTCATGTGAAAGAAAAATATGCAATACATAAAAATATTAAAAAATAATAGAAATATTCAAACGTAAGACATAAAAATTGTTAATTGACATACATCTTTTTAACATAATTACATAAAGGTTATAATAAGATGAAAAATATAATTGAAATGCGAATGAGTTTCATGACAAACCAAATAATTAGAAGAAATAAAAAATAATATATATATGGTTATTTAATTAATTGAGAATATTTTAATAATTTAAACGGGGACGGGTATTATGGCGGGGATATGTACATCCCCATACCCATCCCCATACCCAATTGAAAAATTCGGGGATTCCCCATACCTATACCCATACCTAGTCAATGCGGGGATTTCCCGTCAAAACGGGGACGGGTTCGGACAATACCCACGGGGACCGGTTTGTTTGCCATCTCTAGTCTTCACGAGTATTGGGAAAGATTCAAAAAGTTATGTGCTTCCTGTCCTCATCACCAAATAAACGAGCATCTCCTCATTCAGTACTTTTATGAGGGATTGAGTATCATGGATAGAGCCTTGACTAATTGAATGTAGCTCAAGTTTGAGTGAACCAGTATAAAAATCATGTGCATTGTTCTTCTCTCTAACCCTTCTCACTTGTATTACACTTTAAAGTTTAAATAATTTTGATTTCAATCATCTTTTCGACATTCTTGTGTGATTTGGCATTATTTGTAGCATTGTTCATGTTTGTCTAACTCATTTGAACCTAGTTTGATTGATCTTTCATATTGTTCCTGACTTAAATCGCAAATTCACATTTATGCATTTTTACCAATTTTTCAGTCGACTGTTTTTATGATTTAATATGTTGATTCTATCAATACTATATTTGTTCAATGAAATCAATCAGCTACCTTTGTTTTAAATCGATTAAAAATGTCTAGTCTAGGAGTGTTTGCATGCATACTTAGTGGTTGATTTGATTCAATTGAAAATTGTTTTAGGCTTTTAAAAGTCACAATATTTTTTAACTAGCCAATTCAACCCCCCCCCCTTCTTGGCATTTCAACCATTTCAATACCTATAGGGCAAGATTTGGGCCTAACACGACTAATTTAGTACAATCTAAAATTTAATGTTTCAAAACCATGGCCGACCGTTTTATCATTCGGGATAGTCAGATTCGAGTACCTTCGAATGAGGTTAACTACAAATGGATGATGGGTTATCCAAATACATCCTCTCCTTGTAACATCTCGATCGGAAGTTACTAATTTTAAATAAATAAAATAAAATAGAAATTCAAACTACATTTATTATAACGTCTTTCCCTAAAACACTAGAAAATTAAAACTGTATAGCAATCGTCATTTGCAGTAATTGTATTCAAACTGTTTAGGGTTTAGGGTTTATAGCAATCGTCATTTGCAGTAATTGTAAAATTAAACTCCAAGTCTTACATGTTCAAAACTGTTTTTTTTAAACTAAATTACAACATAACTACAATAAGTGGAAATCATAAAATCCCATGCTACCTTGCTCTGGTCTATGCCTGACCAGTACTAGTTGCAACATCATTTGCTCCTGTGTAACGCATCATACGAGCATCGTCAAACACAAGCAGATAGGGTGAGCCAACAGTATAAAGATATATATATATATATATATATATATATATATATATATATATATATATATATATATATATATATATATATATATATACAACTCAAATGTATAAACATACACTCATCAAAGAAACTTTATCCTTTGATTTCATACCACATGGCCACCACCATGTTATCCATGTTCTACATATTTAGATGATAACCTCAAGATACCCTTTGTTACCTCCACCTACAACCCACAACTTATAGAACACGTGCAGGAAACCTACTACGGACCATACTCCGTAACGCCAGGTGGAGTTCCCAATACGAACCATAGTTCGTATTTGTCCCAAGACTACCAAACTCGTTGGCTAACGCCGAAGAGGTCAATCTTCATGGACCCATCCGTACGAGCCACAACTCGCACACTTACACTAGCAACACTAACCAATCTGAGCCACAACTCAAGGAATTCTCGTTTCCATCCATCATCTCGATCCACAACTCAAGGGATGTCATTCTGAGCCACAACTCAAGGAATGTCATTTTGAGCCACAACTCAAGGAATGCCATATGTATACCCTCTATCCTGAGCCACAACTCAAGGGATATTATTCTGAGTCACAACTCAAGGAATGCCATAACAAATGCCCTCCTTAAGGTATCACCTAAAGCCTCGTAGACCATGCACATCCAAAGCAACAAGCCCCAATTCATGTAAAACTCTAAGTCTCATTATTTACCTGAAACTACTATTCCAAGCACACCATACCAATACTTGACCATGGATCCAGGATATACATGCTTCCACGAACCTGCCCGCTCGTGGTCATGCCTCTACGAACCTCCCCGCTCGTATTTCAACTCTACAGACCTCCCCGTCTGTAGTCCAACACACGTGATCCAAGAGTTATGAACCTCCCCGCTCGTATCCTCACACGACAACATCATAATACGAACCTCCCCGCTCATATTATCACGTGTTCAACACCAACCATGAACCTACTTGCTCATGACCCAATCAAGCATCTCCTGGTCCAAGTCCCATATTACAACATACCACATGCAATCAAGAAAAGCACACTACTTCTATCATTATTGCCTGGTGCTGCCTAAGCGTCGCCAGGCGACATTCCTGCGCAGACCTCCTAGCGGAATCCTCTCATCGTTAGGCACCAGACATATTCCAGAATCCATGTTTCACGGTTATCGCCTGGCGGGTCACTACTTGCCACCAGGTGCCCCTCACTCCAGGGACCTCTATAATCCTTTTATCGCCCAGCGGCTTTTCCCGTGCCGCCAGGCGTTATACCAGTAACATGCCTGCTATTGGTTTAGCATCCAAAACAGTTTTATCTCCTCAATGTCTTAGAGATATGCATCAGAGTAACTACTAAGACATTATGCAATACAATAATATAAGTTCATAAATGCATATCCATTTACCATCATGCCAACTCTTAAATTTACCAATAACCACATTCTAATATGAATCCAATTACAACAACCGATCTAAATCTCAATCCTGATGTGATAACATTCTAAATGCCTCAAGCATACACAATAGACTCATTTACGAAACATTATTTCCCAAAACTATTCTCAATTTAAATGTGCTACATTTAACCCATGGTTTAACTTCCAACCATATTTTTACCCCTCTTATACCCACTAATTGATTTTAACATAATTATCATTTGTAAGATTTTCACTTACCCTTTTACTACAGAACGTCACATCATATTCTGGGAAAAGATCCAAAAATTTTCTCACACCAGTGGAAACCCAAAACCCCCAATTCACATTTCAATCAATTAAGTACATGAAACCACACTAAATTAGTTTACACTTTTGCATTTACTTTCAGTAAAATCATATAATATCAATTTCATCCTGATTACACTATAGAGATCAAACCAATAATTCAACCCCCGAACCCCAACAAGATCCCCTCATAGGGATGATTCCCATTCAATCACCAAGACTAATACTCAAATAGTAATAATCATAATTTCACAATATTGATGAATTCAAAACGTGCATAGAAACATTTCTAGAAAATCCAAACAATCACAAGATCCATAAGAATGCAGAAAAAGAATCAAGGCTCGCGCCTGGCGTACTCACCCTTGTCGCCAGGTGGTTCATCTCAAAAACCCAGAATTGGCCTTCAAAATCGCTAGGCGGTTCTTGGAAATTTTCCAAAAACGCAAACACCGAGAGAATTTGATTATGCAAAGGCATCATATTCACGCATCACGCATCATATATATATATATATATATATATATAAGAATTAAATTAACACACAATTAGCATACACAGGACTCGAACCCAAGTCCTTTCATAATAACCAAGTACCCTCAATCATTTGAGCTAGTATTATTCCACATCATAAACCCTGGCATTAAATATCATAAAGGTTCCCACTACTCGCATTTATTAAGTAATTATTTATTTAATTATTTAATTTTTCAAGGTCTTACACTCCCTGCACAACCACGGCCATAGCCAAGCATATATCTGAGCTCAGCCACCATCACAGCCAACCAAATATGCACGAATAGTCATTGCCATAGCCAACCAGATGTGCATGCACAACCGCTACCATACCCAACAAGATCTGCACGTACAGTCACTGCCAAAACCAACCAAATCTGCGCACACAGCCACCACCACAACCAACCAGATTTACGCGCATAACACCGCCACAGCCAACCAGATTTACACGAACAACACGACCATAACCAACCAGAATGCAAGCTTCATCATCAAATTAGATTGTCGAAATAGATCGCAAGCTTCACGTGTACAACCAATCAGAAACATAAATGTGATTTGCGAGCTTCGTCGTCACCTACCTCACCACGCAGACTAAAGCCTCTATCACACTGGAATATTGTTAGTGACGCACCATTAGGCTTCTACGAAGCATAAGCACCAACGCGAATCAAAAACACCAACACCTCCTCACTAGCAGCCCACGAAGTGTATGAGAAGAAATAGAAAAAGGAAAAGATACGCAAGGAAGCTAAGGTTTATTGTTATATAGACTTTTCATTCTTATATCGACGGGTCGGGTTTTTGTGGATATATTTTCTCTGATCCATATCTAACCATTTAAACTCGTTTTATCCATTTTAATTTATTTAGTTTAATCTATATCCATACTAAACCAACTCATCTTTAGGAATGTAAACGGGGTGGGTAGGGTACAGGTAGTAGCTTCCCCGTACCCTACCCACTGGATAAATATTTGTCACGTACTTGTACTCATATTCGTCAGATATTCGTTATGCGGATATCCACGGGTATCCATAGATATTTACAAAAAAATAAAAATAAATATTTAACACATTTTAATTGTAAATTCAAATAAAATAAAATCATAGCATTCATAAATTTTAAACAAAGTCCAAATAACCCATACAAAGAAATAATTTTTTTAAACTAATAGATAAAAAAATAAATAATTCAAAATCAATATGTTAATATTTTAATCATGTTTTTTTTTTAATTTAAATTAGAGTATAACAGGTACGGGTATCCACGGATACGATACTATGATACATGTACCCGCTCCGTTAACATGCGGATATTAAAAATACTCATTCCCATTATTCACGGATATCCATTTATAATATTCATTTCCTACCCGTTATGAATTTTATTTGCGGATACCCGCAAATACGAATGTTTTTGACATCCCTACTCATCTTGTATTTTCTCCTTCGGTTTGGTTAGGTACGGTCAGATCCGCATATATTGCTCACCCATTAATCAATGTCATACTATGATGATGTGAACAAGTTCCGAAGACACCTAAACCTTCGTACCTAAATCAACTCAAGGCTCAAAGAACTACGTAGCATTATAATTTAGAGAAAATGCCCACATACCAACCTTGGTGATTTGTGGTCATATAAGACATTGTCCAAACACAACCAAATAGAGGTTAAAATCCCTTACGGTGGAAGTCAAGGCGAAGTTTGGTAGTTTGGTTTATGTCTCAAGTCTTTTGTAAAAAATGTTATTGCCATAAAATCAGTATGAGACAGATATATGGTAATAGATAAATAAAATATATTTCTCAGAATCTGAAAGATATTAAAAAGATAATTTTATTTATATAAATTAAATAATTTATCAGAAAAAAAAAACAATAAAATCAGATTTTCTCTACATCCTTTCTTACAAGATCTAAAGAGGCATAGCTTTTATTGTACCTGCCACCATCCAGCTATATGTAGAAAGTCCAAATTCATAAATACTTAAACTGTCTCACTTGATAATCTTTAATTTGAACCAAAACAATAACATTGTCCAAGTATATCAATATATAATTTCCATTAACATATCCTGGATTTACCATATTCTTAATTAAAAAAAAAAAAAAAATTGCTCTACGCTGCTTCTAATAATTAACTGTTACCAGGGAGAATTAACCTCTCAAAGATTTTCAATAATCCGAGGGCAGGGTAAATGACGAGTTAAGGACGGAACTATTTGACCCAAAGATTTTAATAAAGTACTAAATTTATGCCGTCAAGATTTCAGTCAGTAGAACACAGGGCAAATATAAACACTAACATAACTCCAGAGAACTCAACGAAATTTTTTCTTGAAGAGTATTTTAACAACGCAGAATATAAAGAGGGGAAAAAGTCTACTCTCCAGGTGCAGAGACGCCCTGTTTCAGTCTCTCCTTCTTCATCTTCTTCTTTGAAACTGGCTTTTTTTTTCTTGGAGGGAGGGTCTTCTGTGCATAGCTATAGAGTACAAAATTTCCAACCAAGAATATCAACACCAACCCACCAACGAGCAGGAGAACAATTAATCCTGGGTTGAACCCTTTTGAAGCATTTCCCTAAATGCAACAAAAACGAGGCATTCAATAGTGTCCATGTCAAGGAACGACCAAGAAAAAAATTTTCAAAATTAACAATGGATAAACAGGAATTTATATTTTGAAGAGAGAAACAAAATACAATAAATCACCACAAACTTTTCTCAAAGCAATCCATGCCTAAGATAGACATCTACACTACAGTTTTGTTCAAAGGTGAGCCTCTGTTCATCGCAGGAGAAGAATAACATGAGAAAGGTGGTCTCATCTAACCTAGTCGGTAGAACTTTATCTTCTAAAAAATATAATATTATCCTCATACTTTTTTCTGGTTGCACATGGTTGAAATTGATGGTGACAACGGTTTACGAAATTCGAACATCAGAAGGAGCTAGTTTCATGCCCAAATTGAATTTATAAAATTGCAAGTTGGTTTAAAGAGAATTCATCAAAATGGTATTTCCAAGTTTTATGGTGAACTCAAATTGAAGCGAAATATAATTACAATTACAAGTTAGTGGACCTGAAATAAAAAATTGTTCCGAGCACTAAAAAATGTTTTGTTTACAATAAACACTGATAAGAGCTGTTTTTGAAAATTGTTCTCAAAAAACATATCATCTTCAGTTTTTAAAATATAAAAACCAGAACATAGTGATTTAGTTCCGTAATTATTCAATTTTTTTCGTCAGTTACTGTACTTTCACGTATTCTTCCCCTACTCTGATTAACTAAAAATTAATCAATATTACAAGATGACACAAATCAAATTGTGAAATACAAGAATATACTTGTTCAGAATATTATTCCCCACATCAGAAATGCAAAATGGTCTCAATAATTTCATATTGGTTGAGACATTATGTTATATTGTACCAACAAATCACTCCTTAATATTGTATGGGTAAGTCATTATAGTCCCTGAGATTTTATAAACCATTCGTCAATCCAAGCTTTTACAAGAGCGTCATTTACTCTAGTCTTTTTTGATACAAAAAGACAGTGAATAACAAAGTAAAAATAAGAAAAAGATCAACAAAAATGACATTTTCCAAAGTCGTGAACAATCATAATTTTAAAGTCTCGCGGACTAAAATGTCCCATCAATACAATATCAAGAACTGCTTTAGGAGCTATATAGCTTGAGAAAACACACTATTTCGTGTTTAGATATAAAAGTATCATCTTGTCTTAGCTTTAATCTGTTTGCAGCTTTAAAATTTTATACCGAAAATACTAAAAAAAATAGCTAACAACAAGAAGTATTCATTATTTTCTATACAAACTTTTGAAACCAGGAAGCAAATCAAAACAGGGGATCACTTCACTAATTAAAAGCAAAAACAGAATATGAAAAGAGACAGCATCTTTCAGAAATCAAATTCTCGAAGTTGTTGATACACGAAACTTCAAACCCGAATTTCAACCAAAAGTGAATTCTATGCATCAAGGAAAGGTAACTCTTTCACTTGCATTTCACATTTCATTACACAAAAAGAAAACAGTAAAACTGAACCATTCGTGAGTGGGCACACGTTGTTTGAACGCATCAATGAGCTTTTCTGCTCTATATCCTTGTTAGCATCTATAACATGGATTTGCATAAACTCAAACAAAAATGAATCGAACAAATAAAAAAAAAAAAAGCAATCCCACACATCAACCAAATTAAACCTTCAGAACGTCAGAAACAATAATCACAACAAACAAGCAGAAACCATGACTGGACCATTATTATATTTGAGAACAAACAAAATGCAAGTACATGAAACAAATTCCAATTATTGTTGATTTCAGAATACTGATAATTTTAATAACAACACATTCAATCGCAAGAACAACTAACAAAATGAAACAAATTAATTAAATAATACAAGGATCTGAGCTTCAGAGAACAAGGCAATGCTCGTTCAATCTTGATTTGATCTACGATTTAACATCGAATTTATTGAATGAAAAGAGAATCAAAATTGAAAGACGATTTATATAAAAGAGGAAGTACCACGCTATCGAAGGATGGAGGGACTTTGTCAGCGAATTCGAAGTCGTCAGCCATAGACGAACGGCGAAATCGATCAGATCTACGTCGAGAAGAATCACGGGTGCGGGTAGGTGGTGTTTGTTTGCAAAACGTGCCATATATATTATCAGATACATTTTTTAACCCATGCTTTGTCTTTTTTCTTGTGAATAATTAATTGTCTTAATTGAAGAACAGTTAAAAAAGTTATGTTTTCAAAATAATAAATTATTTCTCATTTAATGTTTAACAAATTTTAAAAACATATCGGGTCATAAATTTAAGATTTAAGTTAATAATATTTGTTTTATAATATTATTTTATTAAAATACCATCATATGATATCTTAGTTTTATTATAATAAAATAATATATTTTATTTTAAAAATAGGTATTTTATTAATTATCAAATAAATCAGAATGTGAGTGGATAAAAATCTAAGAAAATCTAATAATAATATATAAAACTTAAAAGAAAAATTAAGACCTCATAAATTAACCTCACAAGTAAATTAAGATTTTATTTTATTTTATTTTATTTTATCAGTATTAAATTAAAATTTTATAAATTTGTTTTTAAAATAGATATTTAAAGAACTGTAGAAAACTTTTAAGTTGACCTTTCTTTACAAAGAAAATTAATTCTTGCTTAACTATATTTATATTTGAAAATCTATTTTCATAATCGTTTTTCTTTTTTCAATTTTTTATAGGATGACAAATAAATATGTTCTCATAATCATAAGTTTAGTATGAGATTTTTTTTTCTTATATTTAATTGGATTATTTTCAATTTCATTAAATTAAATATTTTTAAGTCATACATTTGATATTTCTACTCTTTTTATTTTATTTATTTATTTATTTTTCACAATAATGTTTAACTTTCAATTTTAAGTATTCAATCATGTAAATTCTTAACCGAATAACACAAAAATCTTGTCATCTTTTTATTCTTTTTATCTTTAGTTTTTGTTTTGTTTGAAGAATCTTTGTTTTACTCAAACAATTTTCATTATTTTTCAATAATTCGATATTTGACAAATTTTCTTAGATCTCTGCGTTATTTTCTCTCTTATCGTACCTTAAATTATTCATTTTTTTTGTTTTTCCTTTATACAATTTTGTTCAATGGTCTATCAAATCATTTTTAGAACATACATTTGATAATTTTTACTTCTTTTAATATTTTGATTTATTGATTATTTTCATCATGTAAAATATTGCTTCAATGATTTTTTTATAAAGTGTTTAAAATAATGAATACTCTCTATTATTTTAATATTAAACTGTTAAAGTATTAGTAGAAATTTATAAATGATTTTCATTATTTATAAACACATCATCTCTCTCAAGACCTTTTCTTAGACCCCTCTCTCTTCTTTATAGATTTCTCATTCCTTTATTCATCTTTTTGAAGATCAGAGACCGGTAGGGTGATCTTTGTGGCGATCTATCCATTTTTGATCGATCAATTCCTTTAATCGAATAAGTAGGTTTTCTGCTCTTTTCTCAAGGTCAATTGTTATTCTCATTGCTTGTCAGTGATTAGCTCGCATGTGACGTCTGAGTCATATTTGTGAGTCTTTACTTATCAGTGGGTCTAATGGTATTCCCTGATCATGTTTATGTTATTTCGAGATTGAATTTTGTGTATTCTATTAGCATGAAGGAGGTTTGTTACTCTTTTAGTTGTTTGAGATCTTTCAGAGGTAAGGGAAGCTAACTACACTATGTCTGAATTGTAAAATTTCCAATTTGTAGCTTGAATGAGCAAATTGTGATTTATATGTGGATCTAAGTTGTGGTATGATATATGATGTGTGAAATTTTGGGTTTTATGTCTAAAAGTGCTTGTTGAGAACTATTGGTTGATTTGGTTTGCATTTGAGATCAATTAGCATTGATGTTTGTGATAAATTTGAGTTTGGTGTGTTTTTGGCAATTGGGTCGGCAATTGGATTGTTTAGATTGGAATGGAATGTCATTATGTAGACTTGTTGAGTGAGAATATGCTCACTGAGCGAATCCAACTTTAGAGAGTCCACTGACTTTGTGTTGTTGAGCGAATCCAAAGTCAGGGAGCTCAATGACTTTGTAGTCGTTGAGCGAGAATAGACTCGCTAAGTGAATTTTGGAGGAATTTACCTTTGTAAGTTCTAGTGATTTATTCACTAAGTGAGTCATTTGGTCATTGAGCGAGTGGACAATTGTGCACTTTTCATCTAGCGAATGGATGATTTCGCTAAGCGAATACAACAAAATCTAGTAGTCATTTTCTATGCTAAAACTTTAGTATTTTGTGGTAAAAATGGATTATTGCCTACTAAATGATTGATATATGAGATGTAACTAAGATTACTATATGAGGTTGAGTTGAGATTGATTGATACTAAATCAAGGAGGATTACCAATTATTGTAGTAGTGTATGCATTATATGGGGATCGTCTTAGAAGATATTTTGACGCTCTAATAACCATTCAAATTCTCAAGTAGAGAGGGAGAGGAATGTGGTATGTGATGAAAGGAGCAGGAGGTCTAAGCATAAGGGCTTTACCTTAACCAAAGGTGTTAACAGATTGTATATGGTAGAGTATAACTTTATCTATCGCTCATTATGCCATTACAAGTGCACAACTTGCATGCATCCAATATCAATGCATGCATGTAGATAATTAAGTGTCATATAGTCTTATATGAAATTGAATGATTGATTATGCGTGATTTGTATAATTTTATTTATACTATGGATGATTTATGTAATTTTAATTATAATTGATCTAAATCTTTTCATTACATTAGCATACCCTTGTCCTCTATGTCTTGTTCTCTGTTGCCTTTTTTTTTCAATGATTACTTGATTGATTAGTGTGAGCAGTCGAAGATTTCGTGGTTGGATTTGTGAGGGAGAAGAGATGCAATTGCTTAGATGTTATCTTGAATTCCTGATGTATAGAAGTTTTCTTTTGGAAAACTTATGATATTTATGCCTTGATTTTATCAATTATTAAATGTTTTGTTCGATGATTCAGAAGGTTTAATGAGACGTTACATTTGTAATTTTATAATTTTGTAATTTTGTATTTTTGTAATTTCGTAGTTTTATATTTTTATAGTTTTATAATTTCAAATTTCATAATTTTATAATTTTATAATTTTATGGTTACGGATGTGACTTTATCTGACTAACACATGAGGGTTACAAATAATTTTGTATGTATGGTCTTGTACAGGGGGACATCACGATCTATTTTTTTGTTATATATATATATATATATATATATATATATATATATATATATATATATATAAATGGTGGAGCTTTATTGGAGCAGGGGTGGGCTATGGCCCCCTTAATTTTTTAATTTTGTTTATATTATGTATATAAATTGTTTTTAATTTTTTTAAAAATTTTTAAATTATATGTAATATATAGTGAATAGAAGTTTAATTTAGTATTTTTATTTATTTTAAATATAACATTTAATATTAATAAATAATAAAATATGAAATGAAATGTAATAAAGAATAAAAATATTTATTAACATTTTTTTGTTTTTTCATTGTATTTTTAAGTTTTTCACAACTTATTATGATCTCACACTCTCACATCTTTTGTTTTTATTTTGAAAAAAAAATAGTTGAATACAAATTTGTTATTTTTGCTTTCATTTCTCATTTGTTTTTTTTTTCATTCGTGAAGAAAAAAAAGTAAATTTTTTATATCACTTGATAATGAAATATTTGTTTAATGGTTAACATTATTTTTTACCATATGAGTCTTATATTCATTTTTTTTATGATTATGAGAGAAAAAAAATGATTGTTCTATGTGTTTTTTTATAACTATCTTTTATTTGAAACTTGGTTGTCATTGATTTTTTCTTTTAGTGACTCTTAATTTTTCATTTTTTAATTAAATTATGATAAATTATTTTTTAATCTTAAACTTAAAAAAGAAATAGATATATTGATGAAGAATAAAAGAATGAATTTATTTGTTAAAAGTGATAAAAAGAAAGTTATTCGTGGCGATGAAAATAATTCAAATTCAATATTTTATCTTAACGTATCATGAATCATGATACAAATAATCATATTGTTCAATTAGAGGAACATGTTTTATATTAATTATTTGGAACGTTTTTATATTTACATTGAAAAATAAATAGTTGACGATTTTAGTTTTAATTCAATTATTGATGAGTTCAAAAATCTGAAAGAACAAAGACAATCCTTTACATATGTGTGATTTCTTTTGTATATACAATTATAATAAATTATAATAAGGATTAGGATAACTTAATAATTTCTCCTGCATATGTATTATTCAATAAAATAGTGATTTTGTTCGGTTATGACGTTATCTGTTTTTGTTTTCGTCTTCTTGCTAAGCTAACATTTTTTAACAAATAATGGTATTTTGTAATTTCCTGTCAATCAATCCCATTTTTTTAATTTTTGGCCAAATTTAGCCAGATTTGAAAAAAAGCCACTTCTGGTGACACATGCTTGGGTAAATTAAGTCACTTTTGCAAGGGAAAAAAAGAAACAGATAACTTGACAAAGGGCATATAACGATAGACAACAAAGAACAAATTCCATAGACCTCTTAAGATGTTCGACTTTTTGTTAGCTGAAGTAATATATATAATTGTAAACAAGTTCTAAGCATGAGCAATGTCCTTTCTCTCTCTATAAGCCTGGCCAAGTACGTTGCACCCTTTTATTTTGATTCACTGTATGCATACACTATATATCATGCACAAAAGACAAGCTTATATATATGTATATTTAATCGATATTGAGGTAGCGACAGTCCTTTCTAATTTCTCCTTGATCCCCTGATAGAGGATTGGTCTCAGATAACAATTGAATGGCCCTTGAGAACTGTTGGTGGAAATATTCATTGTCCTCGGCCATCTTTTGGACGTAAGGTGCTGTTCTTGAGTCAGTGGCAAGCTCTTCATCCACAAGGAGAAGGCCCTTATGTTGCAAGATGTTCTTGTAGTAGTTGTTGTCAATGATCATCGGCGTTTTCAGGTCATTCCTTGAATACAACACAGCCTTTGGATCAGGATTCGGTGTTGGACACCGACGTTTCAGGTACTCAGCATGTGCAGGATCAAGTGTCGTGTCCACGGTAGGATATAATCTGTGCACAAGGTTCACGCAGTGAACTCTTCCCACTGAGTGAGCTCCTGAATAAATCAACAAATGCTTTCGTCTCAAGTTAACTTTTCATTGATTGTACTTTTCTAGTGTGACTTGGTTTCTACCTAAAAAGTTAGGCATGTGTCCATATATTGCTTCTTAAGTATTAGTTTCGTTCAAGCAATAACACAGGAAATGTTTTATACCTAAAAGAGCGACTGTGGCTTCAACGTCAATGCCAATGGCTCGAAAACGAGAGAGCACTACGGAAATCGAATCATTGTGGTTTGGAATCAAGTCTTCCACCTCTTTTGCATAGCTTTGTTTGCTATCCCTTCGCCCTGTCTTCATTTCAATGCTTGGTCCACCCAACTGAGAAATCATTATAAACCACACATTTTCAGTTAACTCTCAATTATGGACACAAAAATTAATAAACAAAAAAATTTCATCGGACCAAGGAAATGCCATCTCTAGCAGAAAGAGCAATAATGTCAGCGCATGACACGGTCAAGGGACATTCTTCTTCAACTGCGGCTTTGATGGTGTTTACGTACTTGAAGTTCCTCATCCCGAAACTTCTCTCCGATGTCTGCTCCGACACTAAAGTACCATCGCGCGCTGTTTCTAAAAGTAGCGACGCATCGCATGACTGCATCACAATTCAATTCAGTATACGTATATTGATATTTATCAAACTGTTTACGAATATTATAAGAAAATTACAGTTCCTGACCTGGACGATGCAATCATGGAACAGATTTCTAACCCATGAGACGGCAGTGTTTCCATGTTTGTGATATAGTTGTGTGACTTGTTGCTTGATGATGTCCTCTGCTTTAGGGCAGCTTTTAGAGTAGTAATTCAGCTGAAGTTGACTTTTGCCTTTGTATGTATAACATGATATATCATATGATGCAAGAACAATTAGTGTAACTTCAAATCAATATATCCCATTATAACTAAACAATGGGAAGGATTCGTCTATATATACTGAATCAATGTTCCTTCATTGAACTTTGATAAAACATAATATGTATATTTTACATACACTAATGTATATTCTAGGTTTAATTCGTCTCAATATAGTTTTCCTATTTGTCAAAAAAATAAATCAATGTGATTCATTTTATTAAGTAACAATAAAGGGTTGGTGCAACATTGGATGTGGTTGGTGTCGGTATGGATAATATGTAATGTCATGTATTATTGACACTAACGGATGTCAAGATGGGTTAGTTGGATTGAAGTTTTCAACCTACCAACTCATTTTGACTTGTCTTGTCTTGCTCAGCATTGTAATCCTCTAAACAGTGTTAACACCGGTTTAATAAAGGAGCTCACTTAACTCTTTTTAGCAAATATAGAGACTATAATAAGAAAAAGGAAAATTGAGAGACCATATTACATAATTCAACAAATATTGAGACTAAAAGTGATACTAAACCTATGTTGTATTATATCTAAGAAAGGAACAAAACATAAGCACAACATTAAAAACTAAGCATACCCAAATTAAAGTGTGCTAGAAGCAATAGAAGGAGGAAACAGAAGTTAGAAGGAGGATTGGTAAGGGTGGCCATATCTCCGAGGTTGAATAATTGTGATTTGGAAAGAGGGAATTTGGAAGGGTTTATATAGAGACGTTATTGAATGCAGTGGGCAATGATTTTGGGTTGGAAGAGTAGAAGTGAAGGCTTTGGTCGGCTTCTGTGCATTCTCCACTACGCAACTTTCTTTGACCACTCTCATGGCCCACTCCAACGCTATACTGCTGCAACTAGCACTTATAATATGGATAGAACATGTTACATAATCACATTCAAATTAAATAAGGAACATTATAAATCGACACATATAAAATAAAGAACAATTTTAGTATCGTAGAAGAAAAATGTAATATGTAAGGCCCAATTGTTTCTGCTCATCTTATTTTAAAGACTACCCAATCCTTTGGGCGTAAAGGGGTTGGCCCAATTCAATTTCTGACCTAAGGTGTTCAAAACCCTAACTTGTGCCCACTTTTTGTAAAAACAGATTTCGCACATCTCTTAGAGCAGTTATCGTCATCCTCTGCTAGGGTTTGGAATCGTCCTAGCTTAGCAAGCTCAGTCTCGTTCTTCCATTCCGCGTAAGTCTATCCCAACTCAAGTACTATGTTCATTTCGTCTCTTCCTTAGGTTTTCAGTTAGAGTCTTCTAATGAGCTTGTTTTGAACTTGTTCCCACTGTTTTTCAGTTCGCGAAGCTGTTCCTTAAGCTACTGTCCTTCACTGTTCGAGTGCCAAAGCCTTAGCTAACGTTTTCCAAGTACGGGAAGTTAGGGCTTACTGTTTTATTTCGTGTGCTGGTATGCTTGGTCTTGTTTCGTGAGTTGAATGTTGGGTTGCCATTATGAACTGTGTGGGAGCTCTTAGAAACACGTTTTGGGTCTGTTTGGATGTATTTGCCTGCGCGAACAGTGACGGGTTCTGGTTGTCTCGTCCAAGCGAGTGCATCTCGCCTAGGCGAGATTAGCAGTAACTCGCCCAGGCTGTTTGAGCGAACGGTCGCCCAGGCGACGAGCGCCAGTTTTGAGCGAGAACTCATCTCGCCCAAGCGAGGTAGTCTCGCCTAAGCGAGCGGGCACGATAGTGCCACTATTCCTGACTCGAGCCCTCGCCTAGGCGGAGGGTGCTCGCCTAAGAGAGGGAGACCTCTCGCCTAAGCGAGGCTCTTCGGCCTGAGCGAAGGGTTGAGCGAGGGGTATGCATGTTGATGGATTTCTTTGCTCTTAAATGTTGAATGCTTGTATGAATGGTTTATGCCTTTCTAAGTATGAATTGAGTGGCTTTGCATGAATAAGATGAATGATGAATTATGATTCATGGCTTTTAACATGATATGAGTATGCTTTCGATATGGGATGATTTATTGAATTAAAGTGACGTGTTGGCATGGACTTGGTATGAGACAAGAGTGAGAGTTGGTTAATGAATATGACATGGTGTCGGTATGAAACACACCCCACTTTCATGGTTCGAGATTTGTGGACGAAAGAGATTGATATGGGATACATCGGAGGATGCAATTGCTAAGGTTGGCATGGGATATTTACATATGCGTATTGAATAATTACTTGTTTTGATGATGATATGTCTGTGGTCAGTGCGTAATTCTTTGGGATCCCTAGGTGGGGTTCTTCAGGGTCGTGCTTCAATGGTCGGGACGTAATATTATGGCCCCTGTTAGTGGGTGTCCATGGTGGTGCCCCATCTGTATAACTAGGTAAGGATTCAAGGTAAGGTTGTATCCTGACACTCTAAAGAGTCAGTTAGTCTCATCTAGAGCGGACCGACTCCTGTGGTGGAGGTAGCAGGAGGCCTGAAATTCATTAAGGGCTAACCTTGTGGTGAGGAAAATTGATTCATTGTAACACTTGTAACACATAGCTCGGGAGTGAGCAGCTCGGGGGTGAGCAGAGGTATCCACCACAAGTGCAAGCATCCGTTGAATCCGACCAGGTTATATGTATCCGGATGAGTCGAGTCGTGTCTTAGTGTATTGTCTGAGAAGTCATAACATGCTTGGTTGATATATGCATATGATATGGTGAATATATTTTGATTGTATGGATGAAATCTTTTGTTCTCTAGCTTACCCTACTTTCATTGTTGTGTGTCTGCTGTGTGGTACTTTCTTTTGGCGATGATCATCAACTTGTTGGTATGAGCATATGCGAGGAACACCCGTAGGCAACAGGGAGGTGGTGATTCCGCTGCATAGTCCGCGTGGACTGGTTTCTAAGTTCTTTATGAGTTTCTTTAGGGCTATGGCCCATGTATTTGTTCGTTCTTAGATTTATATACTTTTGGTTAAACTATGTATCCAGTTTTCTTTTGGGCATCGTGGTGTGCCTTGAGTTGTAGGGAGTTGAGTTTTAAACTCTAGGACTGGACTATCATGTTATCTTTATTGTGACGCTTCCTTTAATTTCGTATATTAAATTAAATGGGGTGTTACATAATAATTTAAACCAAATTTGAAAAAAAATCATAAAATTTACTGGGTTGAAGAGATTCTTAACGTTAGGGACAGCATTTGAAATTTTGGATCCCAAGTTTATAGTTACAGCCGTTAGATTGCGATGTTTCTTAATTTCATGCATTGTAATTTTCTGTCAGTTATTGCAAATAAACATTGTTGTTATCTACGAAGACAGGTAAGGAATATGGTTAGTAAAATAAGTTTATTACTTTTTGACATATTACAAATAAATAAATATGTTATTTAAAAAATGATAATTATTTTTATTTCGTTCAAAAAAATTACTGAAAGTTGTATATGCGTGTATGCGTTCGTCATTAAAATTGAAAAATAAATGTTTAGGTATATCAGAAAAGAGATTTTAAAGCAATTTTGTATTTGTACATATACAATTATTAGTTTAGTTGGCAAAGATAGGGATGAACAAAATATTAGGATGTATAACTTGGACTTTTGGGGAAGGGGCTGGTTGTCGATGCCTAACCCTAAAAGCATCATTTAATAATTTAATTTATTGTTGAGTGGATAAAGCTAAAATATTCAATTATTTAATTCACTTTGAATAATGTATAAAAAGAAAAAATTGGCTTCCCCATTTTTATCAGTTAAGCTGAAAGAATATAATAAATAACATAGAGTTGAAACATCAGAATAATTTAACAAAAAAATAGGAGTCGGATTTGAACATTTGCCAACTAAGCCCTCTACCTTACGAAAGAACCAAATGTTGAAAAATTATAATAAGTACAGGGGACAAATAATTTTAATATTTAATCTAAAGTAATGTTATATGTTATTTTACTTTGTAATCTATGTTATAATAGGATAAAATAGGGGCATAAATAGAAAAAAAAATAACTAATAAAACTTGCAATGTTTGAAAATAGAACTATTAAGAGACTAGAAGATGAAGAGTAAGAGAGTTTGGGAAGATGGTGGCCTCTGAAATTGGAATACCATGTCATTCCTCATTGTTATTAGTGGTATTAGTTATATTCACACAAACTGATAGCTAGCAATTGCGAAACATCTGGTTGTGATCAAACCATGTGAGGAAGCACCAATTATAATTGTGTGGCGGCTGTGGGATCATATGCTTTCATTTTTAATTTCAAAGCATGTTTCTAAGAACTTAGTTAACATGTAATGATTTAGAATTTGAAATAAAATAACAGTTTTTAATAAGAATTATATAAGTTCTTTCTTAATAAGATAGATTAAGGTTATTGATCATCGACATTATTATGTTTTTATTATATTTATGTTTTATTGATATTTTATTATTATTTTTTTAATAATTATGAGTTTATTAAATAATTTTAGAAAAGATAAATATTTTATCTTTTATTAGATAATTAAGATTTGATTAGATAATTTCACAAAAGATAAATATTTTATTTTTTATTAAATAACTAAAATTTTATTTAATAAAATAAGTAATTGGTCTATATTTTGCAAAGTGGAAATCTCGTAGATTTAAGAAGTTATCAACATAACCAATTATCAATAAAGCTAGTTATTTCAGTTACAAATTCAAGAACAAATTTTATACTTAGTCCAATTTAAAAATTCTTTAAATAGAAGGTTCTATAAAGTTAAAAAAGACAACCCCTTTTGGGGAATAAACCTATTCTATCGGGGAAGAGAGAGAACTTAATTCTTTGGTGGAGACTCATTATGGAGGCATTCATCATTATTATTTTTCTAGTGCTCATAATGTATAGAAGTAACTAACTTTCTTATTTCTAGGGGTTGGATATAATGTATCTTTACTCTTTGTGATTTCTTTTATTCAATATATTTATTTTCCATTACTTTTTGTGTTCTATTATCGTTCTTAAGTGCATGAATTGATTGATTGCATATTTGTGGTATTTAATCATTAGACAATATATTAGAACCTAGACTAGAATAAAACAACTAATTGATTGGGCATCTAAACATAAAGTTCATCATTGGTCATTCTTAACATTCGAACTCAGATCATTATTATTTTTCTAATGCTCATAATGTATAGAAGTAACTAACTTCCTTATTTCTAGGGGTTGGATATAATGTATCTTTACTCTTTGTGATTTCTTTTATTCAATATATTTATTTTCCCTTACGTTTTGTGTTCTATTATCATTCTTAAGTGCATGAATTGATTGATTGCATATTTGTGGTATTTAATCATTAGACAATATATTAGAACCTAGACTAGAATAAAACAACTAATTGATCGGGCATCTAAACATAGAGTTCATCATTGGTCATTATAAGACTCGGGAAAATTTAATTAATTAAATAATTAATTAATTAATAAATGCGGGTAGAAGGCACCTTTATGGCATTAATTGTTGTTTAATGTGATGTGGAAAAGTACTAGCTTAGGTGGTTGAGAGTACTTTAATTGTGTGAGAGGACTTGGGTTTGAGTCTTATGTATGCCAATTATGTGTTATTGTTTTATGATTTATTTATAATAATATGTAGGAGTATGGAATTTGTAATGTAAACTGTTTTTGATTAGAAGGTATCACCAAATGTGATTTGGCATAGTGGTTGTGCTTTGGCCTTATGTGTGGGAGGTCATGGGTTCAAACCTTGATGGGCAAAGAATAAGCTTTATTTTTGCTAACTACTACGTCATTGGCAAACCAAGGAAATCCAATTTTCTTCCCAATTTCAATCAAACTTTCAGGTTAGGGGAGCGGACTAAGTCCAATAGGGGTTACCGTCAGCTACTAAGTCCAATAGGGAACATTATGAGTTGTCCTTCTTCCACAAGTCTAGCTCGAAGAAGGAAGAGATAAGAGGGCCCTATGGAAAATGTGGTCATAAATCCATAATAGAGTCCGACCACAACTATCGAATTCATTATCTTCATGCATAAGAATACTAGATTCTCCAGTATAAAAGATTGAAAAATCATCTCAAACCTCTCTTTTTCTTTTCTATTGCAATTTTTGGATTATTATATAGTGATTTGGATGTTTTTAGCAGAGGGAAGTCCCAAAAGGACTATGAGGTCATGGTATATTTTTATTGTGCATAGCTCACCCTATCTATGTGTGTATGGCGATGATCAAATAATTTGTTATCCGAGAGCAGATGATGTGACAGGTGAGCCAGCAGATGCGTAGACTCGGAGCGAGGGCTAGCAGGAGATATTTTTGTGTATATATATATATATATATATATATATATATATATATATATATATATATATATATATATATATATATATATATATATATATATATATATATATATATATGTTTATTACTTTCGCTTTGAGAATATTATGTAACCCTGGCGGGAGCCATTGACTTTTATTCAGTTTCATGAATTTTGGACTCCTGGATTTATGGATATTAATTTTTAATGATTTATATTTCCCGTGTTTTGGGAAATAGTGTATATTTTAAATGCAGTATTTATTTTTGAATTTTTATTTGTTTAATATCAGTAATATTCCTTAGGGATGTTACAGTCATTATTAACATTCAAACTCAGTGATTAATGCAAACTATTAGTGTTTTATTATCGTTCTCGACTTCTTGAATTGATTTATTGCATATTTGTGGATATCTGATTATTGGACACAACATTAGAACCTAGACTAGAATAGAACAATTAATTGAATGAGCATTTATACATGGAGTTCCTCATTGGTCATTCTTAACATCTGAACTCGGTGATTAATGCAGACTATTAATAAAAAAAGATCTAAGATATTAGGATTTTTATTATTAAGTTTAGACTTGTCTCTGAGACATTAGGACTTGTTAAATAGTGGTGGTGTGAATGCTAGAGTTGGAGGTATATTGTTTAGTGTTTTCATATTGATTTTGTGCATGAAATCTAACCCGAGTGCAGTCTTTATCGCATAAGAATTTACATAATTTTAATTGCTTTCTATATTTTAGAATTATTTTATAAAAAAATCAATACTTTTTACTATTTTACAGTTTTTAGCCTTAGTTAGTAAATAATCATAGTTTTTCTAAACAACGTAAGTCTCTTGGGAAAACGATATTTGGACTTATCCATTTTACTACTTGTACAATTTGGTACACTTGTCAATATTGTAATAGTTCTTACAAGACCAAATATACCTTGTAAGGAATTTCTCCAATTCTTTTTGTGTACTCTAAGCTACAACTTCACACCTTCTAGTCAGGATGTCCTAGGTACTCATCCATCCGAAGATGAAAGAGGGTGTACCTGCAAAATATACTCTGAGGCTCAAATTAGCCAAGTGTGTCAAACAATATTAAATACGATAATAATGGAACGTAATTAATTTACCTCATTTACTATGTTATCAATATCATGTTTATGGGCGTTTACCTGGATGGGTCTGATTCGCGTGGGTAATTACCTTGATTAACTTTTCCTAATACTATGCTAATATGTTTTAGCCTTTGCCTTAACTTAATCTCATTTTGCCAATGTTAAAGACGTGGCTGATATGATGTCGTTTTGGTCAGATATACCTAGGTCGAATACACCTTAGCCTAGGTGGTCGATATGTTCTCAAACTTATACAATACAGTAGCCCCCCACACTTGACGTGATATATGTTTGAGTCTTTATACTATCGCCATGATGTTGGTCTTAGTCTGGCTGGTATGTGCAAAGAAAATTTGTATTTCTTTTGTCGTTTGACCTTATAGGTATAGTACCCCCCTAACCTCGGGGAGCATAGTAACAAAGAGGTTTGATTGATAGGTGTCAGACTTGTAAGGTTCGATGTGACATTGGGAAGTCCAACAATTGCGATAGTTGGCCATTAGATCTTAGGAGATCATATGATTGAGATTGAAGAGGTGGGAGATGAAGAGCCACCAAGATTATTCTATAAATAAGAGACACATTTGTCTATTTTCAACACCCTACTCTAGCATTCTCCTTCTACTATAGACATATTTTCAAAGAGCTCTCAGTTTCTTGTACCGAGTGTTAGTAGGTAAGTCTTCTAGTCTTCTGCTAGTGAAAGGCCGAGTAGTAACAACTCTAGGTCTATTTCGTTATTGAGTGCCTCGTCCTCTAGAGCCCGAGAGGTCATTATAAAACCTAAGGCTAAGATTGTGGAATCGAACTTGCCGAGGAGTAGGGTTATGAATCAGTAGATCCCAAAGTCAAGCAGTATTTCTCTAAGTTTAGATGGTCGTCAAGCCTCATGTTATGGGAAAATAGTATGTATATATGTATGACAAGGCTGAGGTAGAGAATAAAGTATCTTTCTACATAGTATATGCCATAGATAATGTATGTCATGGTCGAGAGGGTTATGAACAAGAATTTTTTTACATGTAACGAGATTTCTTTACCCAACTTCATATTCGCCTTCCCTTTGACGAGCTTACCATGCGTGTACTTTGTCTTTTGAACGTTACACATACCTAATTGCATCGAAACAACTAGGAATGTCTCTAGGCCTTCTAATTGATTTGAACGGCAGTGAGTCCCTAATGTTTTCTCCATTTCTATAGTACTCGGCTTAAGTCACTTGTTAGGTGGCTATCTTTAGGGTCATAGTGAATCCATTCGGCCATTCTTACTTTTATGATGAAAACAACAATCCAAAATTCCTCTTTTATTGGACCGACAATTCTGTAAAATACAAAGACTGATCGAGGGATATCATGATCGATGAGGATAAAAGAACCTTAAGTATCTTGGACAAGCTCCTTCGTAAGCTTCCCGCTAAGAAAAATTGTTAAGGAGTACTTGTCACCTCAGTTGAGGACTAACCTGCTTGGTAAGCTTCTATCTTTTGCTAACATAAGTTAATTTTGAGCAAGAATAATGAGCTTCTATCTTTTGCTTGGTCACCTCAGTTAAATTTGAAAACTTATCAGTCTTTGCAAGAATAATGACCCAATGTGAAGCAAATTTTGGAAAAGAGGATGTGTTTCGTAACCTCAAAACAAAATGTTGGCTGAAAGTATAGTGTAAGGGGAAGTCAACTACGATGAATGCTCTTATAGTCAGTACTCATCCTCCTCAAGCTCTTCCCTAGAAAATACAACCTTCAAAGATCCTAGGAAATTGTAAATAAAGGAAGAGACTGCAAACTGAACTAGATCTGCATGAGAGTAACTCTGGCTTAGTTATTGGAGGGATGGGAAGACTAGTTGGCTCACAACTGAACATAAAACCAAAGAGCAAAGCAAGGTGATTGATGAGAGCAACCCTCAAACTTTGATGCAATATTTTCATGAACTACAAAGTCGGACACTTGTGTTCGGTGACAAAATCACTTAACTTTTCAAAAAGTAAATTAAGAATGAGAGGAAGCTTAAGATAGCCAACGAGCTAGCAATATTGACAAAGTAGTATGCCTTGGATAAGGGTGCTTGGAAGATGGAATGAGAGAAACTTAAATGGGAGAAGGATATAAAAAGAAAGAAGTTGAAATCTTGGAGGACCTGTTGTCTAGATTTAGAAAAGAAAAGTATAAGGAGACGAAGTTGACAAGTGCTTTAGTTGCCGAGAAGAATGCACAGGAAAATGCAGAGTTTGAGTCCTTCAAGTATCAGAAGCTCGTCCTTATCGAGCATAGCAATGGGTTTTTTTAAGGCACTAAGGCAAGCTAAGCTCTTTTAGTTTGAAATGGTGATTTAAGCTAAGAAGGGGGGTTGAATTGGTTGTTTAAAACTTTTTCAAAAGCATAAAACCCCTTTTGATTGAATCAAATAGACTGTGAAATTCGAATGCAAAAGCTACAGAACAGTACACTTTCAATCGGTCAAAAAATAAAATAGTAGACTAATTTGTTCTTGAGCCTATGAAACAATTAATTAAAATTTCAAATCCTGAGAATTTATGCAAAATGCAAAATTCGTAAATTTAACTCAACCAACACACTTTACATACAAGATTTTTTCCAATCAATATTTCCAACAAGTATGCAACATCATATTACACAAAAACGCAATAAAGCACAACAAAGAATGAATTACTTGGCTTTCTTGAGTTTTTAAAGTGATTTAAAGTGAATGAGATGAAGAGAAGAAAATGGCACATTTTTTTTTATACTAGTTCACTCAATCACAGAGCTACATCCAATTTACCAGGATAACTTGAGCCTGGTTTCCACTTTATTCAAAAGTTTTACAAATTACACACCAAAATTACACTTTTGAACAGAAAAAACACTCAAGATTTTTGACTCACAAAAATCTAGACTAACATGCTGCAAGAATCACATTTATAGACGTTAAATCACATCAAGTAAACAACCTGAGGCACAAGAACTATAAAACTTGATGGTGGTTTTTCCTAGGCAACCATACACAAGTTCTTCAAGCTAATCCCAAGCCAAAATTCCTCCAAGATCAACCAAGATCTTCAAATTTTACTTTGCAGTTGTGTAATGTAGAGAGAAAGTTTTCCAATGATGAATGACAAGTTTTCGTGCTCAAAAATTCATAATTGTGTCTCTGCTATAGAAAATACAACTTATATAGCCTGGTTTAAGTGAAATCAGTCGATTGAATTTTCCGTACAATATCTTGATTTCACTTGATTTAAGTGAAATCAATCGATTAAAAAACAATTCAACTAATTGAATACATTCATACCAGAAACTATATACAATAAACATTTTAACCTGTTAAAACTCATTTTAACAGATTAAAAATGACAAACTAAGACTAACAAGACATCTAACCTATGTCATATAGCCTACCAACATGATATAACATCTAATCATTACATATTATTTCCATATTTAATACACTAGAAACATAATTCTCAAATGGATCTTCATCAATTTTCATCAAACATATGTGATATTCATGCACTTGGCTTTATCAAATCTTTGCTTCAAGATTGCTTGTGCCAACAAGCTCATCTTCCAAATACCAATCAAAGACGAGCGCTTTGACATAAACAAGGATGTCTCCAATGGTGTTCTCATGGATGTCAATGAGATAGCAGTTCCGCATGCCAATGCCAACAACATTGTTATGAAAATGTCAAAGATGTCGCTTAAAAGACCACCCCAGAACCTTCTCATTCCTTATATCTTAGAATTTCTTGCCATATTGTGAATGTTGAGGCCGATATATACATAAGGTTGTTAATAACACTCAAATCCTTTAAGTGTTATCGTTAATAAAGGTTAAAGTAATCATAGTCGAACTTAGAAATTATTGTCAATGTTCAACCAGGATCGAGATGGTTCTCAGGAGGGAACTATGAGAAAATGTTCAACTAGGACCGACAAGGTAGCCAGTAGGGAACTACAAGAGATGTTCAACAAGGATTAACAAGGTAGACAACAGGAAACTACGAAAAAAGATCAACTAGGATCGCCAACGTAACCAGTAGGGAGCTACAAGTTCAACCAGGACCGACAAGGTAGCCAACAAGGAATTACAATGATATTCAACCAAGATTGACAAAGTAATTGGTAGGAAACTACGAAGAATGTTCAACCAAGACCAACAAGGTAGCAAGTAGGGAACTACGAGATTTGTGCTTAAAGACTAGCAATTTTAAGATAAAGCATAAACAACACAAGCATATATAGGAAACCCCTTTTAAGATAAAGCATAAACAACACAAGCATATATAGGAAACCCCTTTATTTTATTGAGGAAGGAAATAGTACATTATGTGTTACAAGATTAACTAAAGCCCGAAAAGTACTCCAACCAGTAAGTGCCTTTGTCAGCATCTTCCACTACTTGGAATAGTCCTTCCCAATTAGTTGAGAACTTGCCTTCACTTTTTCTAGCACTATTAGCAATGTGTTATACCAAATCACCCTTTTGGAAGGTTCTTGGCCTTAATTTTGAGTTATACTTCATAGCTACTCTTTGTTTAGTAGCCACTTCTTGGATTTGATCTTTTTGTTGCTTTTTAGTAACAAAATCTAGATCGATATGAAGACAATCCCCATTGCTACTTTCATCATATCATTGTCGCTGAGAATATGGCTCCCCTATCTCCACTAGAATTAGGTTTAAAGCGCGATAATTTACGCACATCTGTCATCCCCCATCTTTCTTCTTCAAAAATAATACTAATACTAGAGAGGCAAAATGACTCGTATTGGGTCGAATCCACCTATTAGCAAGGAGTTTCTCCACTTGCTGTTCAATATCCAATTTCTAGACATGAGGGTAGTGATAGGATTTTACATTCACTGGTGCCATTGTAGAGAGAAGCAAAATAGAATGGTCAAATGGGCGTCGAGGAGGGAGTGAGGTGGTTTCAGTGAAAAGGTGCAAAAATTGAATGTGAGTCTATGCCATCTCTAATGGCTTTACTTGTAAATAATATAATTAGGTTACTCATCCCATTTGGACTAGTTGTTGTAGTTACATCAATGATAAAGAAACCTTATCATGGTCCATAGTACCCAAAAATGATGTCCTTGAATGATAATTTTGACCTCTTTACAAATCTTCGAACAAGTCAACTCTTCCTCGCTTACAACTAAGACCTTCAAATACAATGTTGGACACTTTGCTTGAATGAAGTTATGTGTACTGTCTTCATCTACTAAGACACTCACGGACCTCTTATTGATGTGGCCCAAAACTTGAATTGTGTTTGTCACCCCTAAGCCTGATAAGGCATTAAGGCTGAGTTAGGCCTTGTGGGTAAAATCCAACCCGCGTGGATCCCCAACACTAGGATTAAGGTCAGATGGGACCAAGTTGGAAGGGAGGAGTCCAATAGAAACATCCTCACCAAGTTCATCATCTTCAACAACAAGAAGGGAAAAACAAGCTAGACAACGATGATTCTTTGAGTATTGTTGATCACAATTAAAACAAAGGCCCTTTTTTTCTCTTTTCTCAGCCATCTCTACTTCTGTTAATTGCTTAAAATGAGTACGTGGTGATGGTGTCGACAATAAGGGTGGGAATGAGTGTGACACAATTGTAGAAGGAGTAGGATTTTGGATTGAAGGAGGCTGCTGAGTTAACGGTGGTTAGAGCACCGTGGTAGGCAACCACTGAGATATGGGTTGTGGATTATGCACTCGAACTGTTTCAATCATTTTTCTTCGTGCAAATGAGCTCGTCCAATTACCTATGTTAAATTCAAAGGTTGAAGGGCAACCACTTCCCAAAGAATTTTCGGCCAAAGGAGAAAAACAAAACAACTCAGAAGAAATGTCGGTGGCAAGCCCTCCACACGGTTAGCCAAGGATTCAATCTCATGGAAATAAGTACTAACATCGGAGGTCTGATAGAGCTTGAACAACCTACCTTTTTTATCGTTGTACACACTGGGAGCAAAACGAACTTCCAAGGTAACAACAAACTAGTCCATGAGATCAATTGGTTGTTCTTGTGCATCCATTGATACCATGCTAATGTTTGGCCATCAAGGTAGGAAGAGACAGCGGTGATGGTTCCTCTATCGAAGTTAGTTCATACTCAAAGAATTGTGTGATTTTGAATAGCCAATCATGGGGTCAACAACTTTGACACGAGGAACATTGAGCTTGAGTCAATAATGTTGAACCGCGACCATGGAATCTCTCGGACTAGGGCTTAGCGACGGAGATGGGGAACGATTTTCCAATGTTGTAAGGGCCACAAAAACCTCCTCCAAAAGATGTAATACCTTATTGAAATGATCTAATAGATTGTTTCTTCTGAAACGGAATCCTTCGACCATGAATGGAATCTCTTAATGACAACACCAAATGTTAAAGAAGAAAGATAAAAAAAACTGTTAAATGCAGAACTAACATCCTAAAGAAATAGCAAGGGAGAAAAATTGAAATGGATATTCTGATATATCCTTCATTCATTCATCATAATCGTTTTTATAACAAACCCTGAACAAAAAGACAAGCATCCAAAAGCATTATACCCCTTAGCAAAAGGACAAAAGACTATTTCTAATAAATATTTGAACATGACTTCCATTGACATAGAGTCTCCAATCATTGGGTCTTTTAATCACTCTCTTAGGCCTAGAATCAGCTGCCCTTTCTCATTCTCGTTGGCTTGGGGTAAAAATTGGACCTCGTCATTTGGCCTAGTGTTGAAGGCACAACATTGTCATTATAATGCAGGGCCCTCCAAATGAACAACGGCAAGCTTCACCTTGAATTCTTAGGAGTATTATCAATCAAGTAATTATTGCATTGGTATATCCTATGATTGACACTTTCTCCATTAAAATGAGAAAAATCTATCCTAACTAACCTTGTCCCCCAAGCACAGGGAGAAATGCAACACTCCCCCACGAGTTAGAAGCTGCATGCGGATTATAGGTTTGTTCCTCAAGTTTTTGTTTCAACAGTTTTTGCTTGATTTTGTTTCAAAGATGTTGTCAATGTCTGCTGCAGATCCGTTCACTCCATGAAACCAGAATCCACGCGCATGTACAGTTGTTCTTCAACACCTTTTATTGCCTGAGCATTACGCATAGCATCTGCCATACCAAAAAAGTTTGCCCTAGCTGATACAAATTGTTAAGAAAAATTTCTAATTCTAGGAGATTTAAACAAGACCCCGAATAACACAAAATGAAAGAACCTTATCATAGTAATGTTTCGAAGGCTACATTGAATACTCTCAAAAGGATCAGAATTCTCTAAAATTAGTAGCTGACTTTCTACTCACAGCCAATCCTTCTAACTGCTCTTGACAGTTTTCTAACAGGCTAACATAACCTTCTCTTAACAAGTTTTATTTCATAACACTATTCATTTCGGAATTGACTTTTCAAAAAAAAATTTTTTTTACATTACAAAAATAAATGGAACATATTTTTTTACCCTTTTGGTGTTTTACAATTTGAAAATTTGAAAATTGTTTACTTCAGCCGACAGGGGATAACTTAAATCCGTGCGCAATTATTGTGTCACGCTCGAATGGTTAGACTGAATTATGCAGTCAAGGTTAATGCAAGAAAGGTTCAATTAAACCATATAAAAAGTTAGGAATCAAATTCTGGGAGTGTACTGAACTTACTGGTAACTGGTATCTTTTGCATATAGGCACTACATTCTAACAAAAAGAACTGGAACAGAAATACAAACAAAAATTTTACATTTCAGCTATCTTGTATGTACTAATACAAGGGCTACCGAAAGTGTACAATCTCAAGCCCTGTATAATTTTATCAAACACAACAATACCAAAACAGATTCCTTTGGCTTTCATAAAGAATCGTTGATCAGCAATGTCATTGACTTGTATTGCTCCATATTTGACATGTGGCACGAGGCAAGGCAAGCATTGTATGGGTAGAAATGACAGTGAATCTCGCTAGTTTGATCCCTACTTAGACATCAAGCCCATAGTCTTCTCCAAAATATTTGTCAACTAGAGTATTTGCCATGGTTCTCAGATCTTCATTTTCATGAAACTGAAATCTTTCCATGGCTTCAATCCCATCTTCTTGCTCTACAAGCTTTGGGCCCTCGCCATTTGGCATCCCCCTCAGGACCTACCAACACAAGAAATCATAATCAACCAGGGGTTTAAATCTTAGAACTTGGTATGCTCTTGGTTGTGAGGAGTAATTTTGTCATGATTGGACAAACGAATAGGCCTGATTTAGTCACTAAACCATGTGAATAGACGTGTTCTAGTCAAAATATATAGAAAGTAATTATTTAGACAACCATTGAAATCTCTTACGAGCTCTGTCAACTGAAGTCCAAGCCTTGCAGCTTCAATATCAGCAGACCTAATCAAATCAATAAAACCTGGCAAGCATCCTTTTTCAACAAGTGAAACCATGTGCTCCAGGACCAAACTTGGCTTGCCATCACCTTTAGTCGGGGCAACACAAAGGTTTCCTAATACATAAGCCACTTCTTTTCTTATATCAAATGGAGCGGCAGAAAGAAGTTCCAATAGCAAAGGCACTGCTTCACTAGAATATATCAACTGTTTGTGCTCAACAGAACCAGCAGCTATATTAGACAGCACCCAGGCTGCTTCCTGCATATATTATGAAGCTTCTGTTGATTGATCCAAAGATAGATTCAAAAAGTAAAAATTAAATTTTGTACCTTCTTTAAGACCCTGTTTTGACAATTCAGACATTTTACAAGAACTTCTATGGCATTAGCTGAAAATTCCAATAAAATACAGATGTGAGAATTTCATCCATCCTGTTTAACCAAAATGAATGCATTCATCTTAGCCGAAAAAAAAAAATGAAAAATTTACTAGCCTGCAATTTCACGTCCAGGAATGAGAACCGCATTAATTGCATGGGAATCGCCAGCAATGAGATTACCTAAACTACGCAAAATCTAGAGGAATTTCCCTTTATTATTAGAAACAACAGACCAATGAGAATAACATAAGCATTGTGACTTGAGTGTATTGATATATGCTAACCACAACAAAATGTCACAGATGCCAAGAGACACTTTTGCAACAACTGAACAAAAAAAAAAACATAATGCAGTAGAAATCATTACCGGAATCATTAATGGCAAATTGTTTGATGTTGATAATTTATTTACAAGTAATTCAAGTACATCACTCTTCACCAGCATGTTGGTAGCTATATTTGAAAGGGCAGACAGATAAACCACCACCCATGCTACTTCAGTGGCCAACTCATCATCCCTGAGGTGAAAAAACTATTATTAAGACAATAATCAGGACAGCTTTGCAGGGTATATATTCAATGAGTAGAAAAACTTGTTATTCTGCAACACTTAAGGAAATAAGTTTCTCACAAGGTCATAATACTAAAACAAGGATTTGAACTATCATCACTTCTGTCTTTAAGCTCATAATAAACCTATAGAAAAGTGAACTTCATAAGCATACAAGTTATAGGCATACAAATTTCAGTTTCAAGGAATTCATTCAAATAAGTCTGGAAATTACAGAGATAATTTTGCTAACATCAATAAGAAATAGTTCAAATGGGAAAGAAATGGCACAATAATTTGGAAGGTTTTCACTGATATTAATTGAATTCACATTGTTGCCAGAAATCAGGCCAAAGGTAACACTGCTACAGACTAAGAAATGACCAAGATAATACAACAAGTAGTCCCAAAGTAATACTCACGCTTTCCTCAAGTGTCGAATGATTGCCTCCAATACTCCATCAATACGAACGAGTTCTGTAGCAGCTTTAGGATCTGGGCCCTACATGCAAACATAATAAAGTCATGTTCAGTTTCCAGAAAGGAAATCACGTCATGGCAAACACATGTTCACAAACAAAAAATACATATGGAATGTTACATCTTACACAAATCACAATGCAAAAGCAATCACAATTTTAATCACAACATAACACATCTCAGAAAAAAATGACCCCACCATACAAGCAAATGGACCATGAATGTACTAGAACAGCCATTATTAAAGTGTTGTAACAAAAAGGTCGATCACCAAAACAAACAATATGCAATAAGCAACTTATTTAATTGTTGTATCTGAAACCTTTATTAGGTTAGACAAAGCCCAGGCAGCTGTTCTAACAGTAGAACCTCTGTCTGGTAGCATCATTCTTGCAAGAGGTAGTAAAGCCCCTTGAACTAGCAGAACATTCCTCAAGTCTTCACCTTCACCAGCCACATTTCCCAGAGCCCAAGCACACTGTTCAGCAACAGGTGGGTAACTCTTTTCTGCAGACAGGATCATTCATGAATTTAAAGGGTCACTGTAAATACTAAAATTATTAAAATAGTCTCAACCTTCAATAACAACTTTGTTATAATAATGCTGAATAGAGTATAAAAGAGGACATTTAAAAAAATAATTATGTTTCCATCCCTTTTAGATACAACAATATCTTACAATTCTTTAAAAATTCAAGCTATAAGAATTCCTAAATCTTTATTATATACAAAATATAAATAGAAATAATAATTAACTTCTGTAAAGGCAAAAGGAATCTCAAAGTGATCACTCACCCCCAATATGAGCAATAAGTAAGGGCAAGGAAGGCAACAATGCTTTTGTTTCTTCTGGATTCCCTGCAGCAATATTTGTGAGACACCAAGCTGCCTCAAGCAACTGCAGAAGCCATTGACCTCAATATATAAGCTCTAAGAAAAAAATTTCCCACTACTGATCCCATTCAATATGCATAGCAAGCATAGGTAAGGCTTTTGTGACATTGAACACCACTTAAAGGAAGAAAAAACTTCAGACCTGTTCATCTGGAGAACCAAACGAAAGACACTGCACAAGAATGGGTACAGCTCCAGCTTTAAGGGCAGACTCAACAGGAGGAAATTCAGATCTCGACAGCAAACGCCTTAATTCTTGAAGGGTCCCAACTCTTTTCTTCACCGCACCCTTCCCCCTATTGATTGAACACGTATAAGGCAATGCTTAAGCCAAAGTTAATGAATATAAGAAGTACATTAACATAATTTAAGTCTTACTCAGATTGTATAAAAACATAGCCAAGACAATACTGAAAGATTTAATAAAAGACCAGTAAAAGAAATAAAACAACAAAACACCAATCATTTAGTGTATAAGTTTCCTTCATTCGTGCATCCTCCCACCTCAATCAGAACACTCGTAACATTAGGTGGGTTTTACATCCTCAGACCAACAAAACTATTGGCTAATTATATGTTTCAACTACACAATTTCAAATAAAACAATTTTCACAAAGTCGCAAGTACTTTGCCCCCATTTACTCATAATAGTCCTCTGAGTTCACCACAAACTACAAATAATTTACTAAACCTCTTTCATTGTCTTACCATAACCACCTCTGTTTGGATTAACCTCTCCACAAACAAAGCAGAAGAAGAAAATAAGAAACAAAAAAATGAAATTAACTCCACCACAAGCTAAAATTAGCTTATGCCTAAGCTAAAACAACTTCGGGGAGACTTCGGGAGAAATTAACTCCAAATTAGCTCATCCATAAGCTAAACATAATTAGCTTACAACTGAAATTAATTTGATCTTTTCTTCTCCGAAAGCTTACGGAGAAGTTTTCTCTAAAGTCCAAACAAAAGCCGAATTCAAAAACAACCAACACTTCAAGCAAGATGAACATTGAAGACCAACAAGTTCGGAAGAGCTTACTGAAAAGCAAGGGCAGATTTCAAATTTTCCACGGCCACCGAAGTCTGAGACTCCAAATTAGATTGCTCTTCATCAATTAACATGTCACTGCCAATGGCAACTTCGAAGTCGCCACCACCAATGCCCACCCTGCAGAGTCTTTTCGCTCGCATCAGCGATTCCCTCCTTTCTTTCCCAACTGCTACTGCATGCTCTCGTCTCCTACTAGCGGCGGCATTCCCAACTGAAAAAAAAAAAAAAAAACACGATTGAATCTCTCGATTAGGTTTATTGTCAGAGTTCAAAAATGGAGTTTTAGAAACCTTAGCATTTCTCTCTGATTTTTTTTTTATTTTCTCAATTTTGAACTGCTGAGAAGTGAAAACCTAGGGATGAATAGAAACACACCTGAGGACTTTATAGGATCCCTCCTGTTAGAAGTGACGCCGGAATCGGCCATTGCAGAGAAGCTTAGCGAGTATGCTTGTTGCGTTTTGTGAGTGAAGGGTTTTTGCAAACTGACGGGTGAGTAAGTAAAAGGTTTTCCATGAAAGAACAGGTAAACTCTAGTAATTTTTATACGAGCAACAAAAAAATATTAATATACAGTAAATTTTAAAATATAGGTTTAATTAGTATTAATTATTAACAAATTAAATTAAACTAACAAAATATAAAATAATTAGGCTTTAATTAGGCTTAAATACCTTTTTGTCCTCATTTTCGTAGTATTTGTTGCATATGGTCCTCGTTCTAACAGAATGTTTAAAATGGTCTCCATTTTTATTAAAATATTTAAAATGGTTCTTATTTTCGTAATTCGTATTTTATTAGGTCATTCTTTATAATATCATTTAAATCATTAACGAAATATATTATATAGATAACGATTTATATTAAGGTGTGTTATGTATACACGTGCCTAAGTGAATTTTTCAATTTAAAGCTAATATAACAATATTTATTCTAGAAGAAACTTTTAAGTATAATGATGTGCCATGGAGTTGTTAAAGTAACGAAAATATATTACAACATTTAATATTTATGGAATATTTGTTTTTTGATATTGTAATACTAAGTCAGAATGATATTTCTATGCACGAAAATAGATGTTTGATTAACTTTTTATATTCTTTGAAATAGTTTTAAATTTTAAAATACTTAAAAATTAAAAGCAGAATGTAAGGTGTAATAGAATTAAAAATAGTTTCTTTTATTTATATGAAAACATAATTTTTTAACTCTCTTGTGAATAAGAATGATCTCGATAAATAGTGTAACCTCCTTGAGAATAAAGTTCATTAACAAATGTTTAAGTTTAATTAAACTAGAAGTCATTGACCGTTTCAAATTATCAACTCAATTGATATGGTCAGTATCTTGTATTGTTATTATTTATTTATATTTATGAAAAATAAAAAATATATAATTAAGTTGAGTTGCTCATGAATAATAGTACTTTTTTTAATTAAGCTCTTGATAAAAAAGAATGTACTATTTTATTGGACATTTAAAAAATTTATATTTTTAAACTAAATCTCTCATATCAATTAGCATGACATGTATTTGATTTCGAGTCTCGAGCATAACATCACCAATTTGAACAAATCAAACTTTGGAACATTGATTATTTTTACTAAACAATAATATTTCTTGTCTTGTATCCACTTTAGAAAGTTCTTACATAATTTTGTTCATTAACTTACTTTATGAAAGTATTTGTCCTTTGTCATCCAACAAAGAGGGAATTCATTCCTTTCTCAATGATATCTATCAAATCTAAATTATTTGCTTTCAAATGTGACAACATTTTCAATCTCCAAAATTATATTTTTCATCTTTGAATTCTCGAGGGTAGTTTGTTTGTTGGTCATCGGCTTCCATTGAATTTGTTTGATGGATTTGTTAGAAATTAAATCATGAGAAAATATTTTAATTGTTAAAATAATTGAATTACAGGAACAATTTTACACGTTTTTGTATTATTTTAGGAATAATAGCGTAACGGTAGGAATTGTATATATTAATTATAGATACTCTATCATGATTTAATTTCTAACAGGATTGAATCTCTTTCCTGTTAAGGATTTCCTCTAGAGACTAGCTCTACGACCACTTGTTGGTGTAATGTGACTCTAAATGGGGATGAATAGAGCTTGTAAACAAATTTAAATTCTACATGCACAAACAACTAAGCAAACAAACAAGTAGACTATTAAAAAGCAAATAGTGAGGATGAAGAAAATGTACACAAAAAGATTTATATTGATTCACCTCCACCTGAATCTACGCCCAATCTCTTAAGAAATTTGCTTAAAAATTCCACTAATCAATACTTTTGACTAGTAACGAGTATCACTCTCTCCAGGTTACATGAGTTTTAACCTCTTTAGTACATGAGTATAAACCTTTCCAAGCTACATCAAGTATTAACATCTTTAGGTATCATTCACAATTTCTCCCTGGGATAAAAAAGAAACTCTCAATTATAATGAATAATTAGAAAACATTATCACAATATGAGTGTACAATTCAGCTCATAGGTTAGAACATCACTCAGTGAAGGATTTACAATAAGTAAGATCTCAACCCAATTCACCAATTACCAATGATGTGACAATTTCTCAACACTTTGATTTTTCTTTGTAATAGCTTCATTAATCTTCTGGTTTGACTTTACATCCTTTATATAGTTGTTGCATTTGATAATTGTTGATTTTTTTTATCAACAAAAAATATATAAATAATAGGACAGCTTAGGGTGTCCTAAGCCATATATAAAAATTTACATAGTTATCCTATACATAAAATTCCTTCAATATCACAAAGAGTTTTACATTACAACAATCAAAATCTACTCATGTTATTCTTGTGCTAGCAAAGCATTTTGATTAAAAACAACACTTTTTTTCTATTTCAAAGGTTGATCTTCCTTTCTAGCTAATGTGTTCTCGTGCTTACCACCTGATTATATGTTTAGACTTTGCCCCTTCAAGACATCTCTAAAGATATTACAAAAAAGTTTCCTTCATTGCATCATATATCTTATGGCTAGCCTTCTCCATATCTAACTAAGTGAGTTATATGCAAAAAACAACTATGTATACACACATACACATATATTGTGCATATCTGCATAGAACAAAGATAAATTAATTCATCATATAAATACTAATGGCTCTCATTGTCTTATACCTTTATTTTATCCCAAAGGGTTTTATCTGTCATATGTGCATCCAAGAACTACCCACTTACTCAGTCATTAATGTGTCATTTCAAGGATTTTAAACAAGTGATAATGCTTAGACACTAGTCAGAATATGTAAAATTGGCTTTTGAGTATTTACTAGTTATCCACCCCTAAGTTTTAAGTTGTGCTAGAGTAAAGACCTCTATAACATCTACCAATTTGTTGGGTATTGGGCTCCCTTCCTATGTGGAGAAAAAGGCCCAAAACTTGAGAAGCCTATGTCTCACTTAACCTAGTGGAGAGGGGGTTATAAAATAAAGAGAGAGGCAAAACAATAGAGTTAGAACACACTGTAAGCCCTAACACATAGAGGGAGAGGTAGAGGGAAAATTCTGTTCACATTTTTCACAGAGCTGTCATCGTAAATTCGGCACTACGGATTCGTTCACTGTTGGATCGGCTGAAATTTTTACAGCAGGTTCGGAACTCATTGTTCTTCATTCTGATCAGTCGGATCGTTGATACGAGGTCTGAGTTAGGAGATATTAATTTCGCACTGCAGCAGTGATATTATAGGTTTTCCTCTCTTGTTCTTCTCTATTTTGAAAGCTTTGTTGCTTTGTTATTTTGTTGGGTGTTGGCACTAATTTGTGCTATTGATTGAGACTCTTTTGTACTCTTGTTGATCATAGTGGAGCTATTTCTTTGGTCTGGACGACTCATGATTTTTAGCCTTGATTTGAGGGGTTTTCCACGTTAAAAATCTCGGTGCCTTTATTTGTGCTTTTGGTGATTTATTATTGCTGCTCTTTGATTATTGCTCCTCATAGATTCTTGCAAGTTAGGGGAAATTATATCCGCTGCATTCTCTGGTATATTGTTTGTGTTGTTGTTTTCCCCATCACAATTCACTCTTAAAAAAACTTTGTTCCTTTGATCCCATAGAGCCGACAAAATTGCCATCCATATACAACCCATATACTATTTTGTTTACTATTCAATTCCAAATTTGCAATGGTTCATCATAATCTTCTTGATATGGAATGACTTTATCAATTCTTTAATTTTATTTTTTTCAACTTGAATCTTAAGTTCATTCTTAATTTGTTGATGCTATTATAATTGAGTGAGCTCAAACTTAATTTGAATTTTGCTCTTGCTTCAACGTTCACAAATGTCCCGTTAAAGAAACTTTGTGCAATATATCTCTACATTTGAATTGTTAGAGTAATATTATTTCACATTCAATCAAATAGTTCGTTCATCAATCATTTCCTAATCTTCATTTGACTTGAACGTTTGATTCAAAAAATTTCTTCTTCTAGAATGTAATCATCACAAGATAAATTTCTTGAATGTTGTAGCTCGTAAAATTAATTATCTGTATTGAATACTTAAATCAATATATCAACTCTCATGATCAATCAAAGATTAAATCATTTAGCAAAACATCAAAGTGTGTTATAATTTGTTCTATTATATAGGTGGTCTAAAGCCTTAATCATTTAATGCTTTGTATCACTTAGGTCGTCTAATTACTTGGGTTGTCTAATGCTAAACTTGGTGGTTTACCATTTATGTACTTGTCTAACACCTTGACATGTCTACTTCATAGACTCGTCTTATGCTAAGACTTAGCCTTTGCATTTTTCAAACTTCCATCTTATATTAATATACATGACACGTGAATATTAACCATTAAGCATATACAAGTATAAGCATAAATCATATATTTTGATCTTTAAACCATACAAATCAATTACCCAACCTCATTATATTTGTTAAACGTTCTCTCTTAGTCATTTGGCGTTGCTTCACTTCTAACCAAATACTTACTTGTTTGGTAGAAAGATTGTTTAATTATCATCAAAACCTTATTGGATAATGAAACTCATATAATTTACCAAAATACTCATAAGTTTGAGTATTTTCAGTTGAATCTCTTTCAAATATACCAAATTACTCATAAGTTTAAGTAATTTTGTATATTTTAATTGTGTTATTGATTTTTGTTTTCCATTAACTGGGTCATGTGGTTGTTACCTTGCCTCATCATCTTAGTTAAGTGTTTCCACATGTTGAGAAATGTAAGGTTTTATGCTTAATATAAAACAATGTTGCAGTTAGTGTAAAATGACAACACTTATTGCTTTAACTAAAAGCATAGTCCCATCAATGGTAACGACGTGGGAGTGTGATGATCTTGTTATCCAACACGTTTTCAATGAGAGCAATAAAAGTTACTCATTGTTTTATATTAGTCATAAAACCCCACATCACAATGCAAACAAGTAAGCAAGAAAAAATATCAATCACATCACACATTTAATGAAAAAAATTCGACAATATAAAACAATGTTGCAGTTAGTGTAAAATGACAACACTTATTGCTTTAACTAAAAGCATAGTCCCATCAATGGTAACGACGTGGGAGTGTGATGATCTTGTTATCCAACACGTTTTCAATGAGAGCAATAAAAGTTACTCATTGTTTTATATTAGTCATAAAACTCCACATCACAATGCAAACAAGTAAGCAAGAAAAAATATCAATCACATCACACATTTAATGAAAAAAATTCGACAATACAGACTGAATTGAAAAATATAAAAAATTAATAGGAACTCAATTAAAAATATACAAATTTATGAGAGATTTGAAACTTATGTCATTTTTAATAAATAAGATGATGTCATATTTTATAAAGATAATTAGGGTTTTAGATATTTGTTTTCATTGTTGTCCAAGTTCGTTGTTCTGTGTAGGGATGAGAAAGTTATTCATTCTCACAAATACTTGGGATAAAATTGCTATCGGTAGTAACCGAATGCACTAAACGGGTACATGTGAGTAATATATAACAAGTAAATTAATACCTGCTTATTAACGAGGCGGGAACGATTATTATATTACTTGTATTCACGCACATCCATCACCCATTAAAACTAAAAATTATAATTTATCATATTTTAGGTTTTTTTTATTAGGTCAAATTAGTGAGGAACAAGTATCCCCAATCTATTGACGAACATAAATACCAAACAAACAACATAAATAAAAGTTTAAAAAGTTTGCTAATTATATTGTTTAAATGGATTATATTGTTTAAGTAGATTATATTCTTTAAGTAAACGTTCAATCCCTACACTAAAACATACGTCATACAAATTTAATAAAAACTTAGTTTAACGTACCAAAATTTGTTAAAATCCTAAAACTTGTCTCAGATCTAAAATTAATATACAATTATCTAAAACGTGTCTATAATTTATTATTTCTTTTAATAAAACGAAAATAAAAGATGGACCCAAGTGCACACACACTCACACACTTTGTGCGTGTAAAGTAGTTCCCTGTTCACACAGTCCATATGTAAATGTAGGTAGTAGCCTCTCTCCGTTACCTTACCACTCGCCTTTACTCCAAACCCAAACCCAAACCCAAACCCAAACCGAAACCCAAAAACCCATCTTTCAGTGTTCCGCTCCAGATCTACCATGACGCCGCCGCTGAAGGCCGTGACGTTGACGCACGTGCGCTACCAGAAGGGCGACCGCGTAGGGCATTTCCTAGCGTGGATTTCCCTCGTCCCCGTCTTCATCTCCTTCGGCGGCTTCGTCTCCCACTTCCTCTTCCGCCGCGAGCTCCAAGGCATGTTCTTCGCGCTCGGCCTCATCTTGTCGCAGTTCATCAATGAAGTCATCAAGACCACCGTCCAGCAGGCACGGCCCGCCACCTGCGCACTCCTTGAGATGTGCGACTCACACGGCTGGCCGTCCAGCCACTGCCAGTACATGTTCTTCTTCGCCACTTATCTCACTCTTCTCTCCCTCAAAGGTCTCACCTTCTGGCACGTGCGCGACAACCCTTTCCTCCACCTCCTCACGTGGTCCCTCGCGCTCCTCACCATGTTCTCTCGCGTCTACCTCGGCTACCACACTGTTGCTCAGGTTCTCGCCGGAACCGCGCTTGGAGTTTTTCTCGGGGCGGTTTGGTTCCGGGTTGTTAACTCCGTTTTGTACCCTTACTTTCCTCTTATAGAAGAGAGCGCGTTTGGGAGAAGGCTCTATGTGAAGGACACTTCTCATATTAGTAATGTTTTAAAGTTTGAGTATGATATGGCCAGGGCTGAGAGACGGAACTTGGCGTCTAATTCTAAGGCGGATTGATTGGTATGTTGAAACCTTCGTGATTACCGTTTGGGTATGCTATTCAATGTGATGCTAATTCTTAGAATTGTGAGAGATTTGAATTTGGTTTGGAACAGTTTGTTGGGTTAAAGCTAGTTGTTGTTTTGCACTTGAAGATCAAAGTGGAGGCTTGAAAAATTTTGTTTGATTACATGATTGTGCGGGCATACTGAAATGAAATCATGTCTCCTTTTGTTAGTATCAAGTGGGTGTTATTAGTGTTATTTTTACTGAAAGCTGTAAATATATATATTTTTTTAAAATGATGTTCTTGATCATCATTTTGTTTGATTTGTATTTACTGGTTGATTAATCTCGTGAACGAATGCTATGCAGTGTGTACCTTTTAGTTGGAAACTTTTAGTTGTTTGTGATGGTAGATAATGTGGTTGCTGGTATGCTTACTTTGTTTGTTTCGGTGCTCATTTTGTGTGTGAATTGTTGTCTCTAGTTGGTTAAGTGTATTGTTTGGACAAACTACTCCGTTAGGTTTCTTGGAAAGAAAAAGAATTAAACTTTCTCCGGAACATAAAATTAGCTTATGTATAACCTAATTTAAAGTTCTCTTGTATGATTTCTTTAAATTTTATATTTTAACTTGCATAAGCTAATTTTAATTATGGAGAAACTCATTTTTTTCTTCTAAAATCTTTGTGGGTAAGTTTGTCCAAGGTTATAAGTTCACATGCAAAACAAAGTACGTCATAGACTAACATACTACTGAATCAGTCTAAATGAGAGCTTCAGATATTGTGAACTGAAGCTCAAGGTTATTCGTTATTTTGATTGCTGCCATTAGGATTAGGACACCAAGACCCCCTTTACTGCATATAGTGGTACTCCCTGAAACTCACTACATCGATGATAATTTGAGTATGTTTCTTATTTATATTTGTGATATGAAGTTTGTTAAATACCTGTGTGTGGCATTCTTAATTAGGATGGACAAATTTCATGGCTGGAAAATAGGAAATTTAAGTGGTGGCTCTCAATTATGTTTTGTTTGATACATGGTCCAAAATTCAGAACATAATTAGAAACTTAACAGACTTGATACCAGGTGATACAGATATGATACCTAGTGGACATGGGGATGCATCAAATTTTTAAAATTTGAGATGCATGGATAAAATACAACATATACTAGTAACGTGAAAAATAAATCTTAAAACGCGAGAGGGAATTTATTCGTTTTAAAATTGACAAAAGTTATTGTAGACATGATAGAAAGCTGTAAATGATTTAAGTATTGTGATGTTCTGATTTGTGTGTATAGAAGTTTAAAACTGAATTTAAAATAAATATAAGATACAGTTAGTAGTACTCAAATGCATTTTTAGTTCAATTGAGGAGACTGAGGGATTTATAATGCAAGGGACACATTATCTTGTTCACAAGGGAAAGGCATTGAAGGGAGGGGAAATAAACGAATTACTACCATGTACATGGAATAGTCAAATAATTAAGGGTAATTTAGTTCAATTAGTGCAATACTTTCTCTCCCCTCCAAGTTCCCCAATTCTGGAGAGAAGCTAAAATTGATCGATGTGGGATTTTAACCCCATCCCCTCCATTTCCTTTCAACCATTAAGGAAACTTTAGTGAAGTAGCCTATACGGGTATGAAAGTTGGTAACTGTTTTGTAGTGTTTGTGCGTATTTGAATCAGCTGTTACTGAGTTAGCTAGTGAACTAGAGGGAAATGATAGACGAGCTTTTAGACTTCTTGTGGGGATTAGGAAGAAGGGAAAGGATTCTCAAATTTCGTAGGACTGAGATGTAAATTTGAAATTTCTGTAATACGAGGACAACCCCTAGATTCTGGAATCACATTTGATTCATATTCAGGGAGAAGAGCGATATCCAGTGAAGGTTTTCTTTTACTATCTGTTTTTCTGCTTTTCCTGCACCAGTTCTATAATCTATTCTGACAAGTCATGATCCGTAGATATTGTCCATTTTTCTAATACTAGCCTGAACTATTCGAAGTCAGCCGCAGGTCCTCTTAACTATGATAGGTTGCTGGTATAACTAAGGTGGGGAATAGAGGAGTTATACATCTTTCAGGGTTTGGAGTTTTGTTGATGGCTTGTAATTGTTTCTTAGCTTAGACTAGTGTTACACCTGGAAAAAAAAAGGGGGCGAAGGGACTGGAAAGGTATATTCAGAATATTGTTCATTCTGAATCATTTTGATGGTATTCATGTTAAAACATGGTAATATATCACTCAGGCTTCTGTTAATATTCAATTCATTCGAAAATAAGGAGCTTGATCTCTGGTGTAATTGGTCAATAGCCCAATTTTCTTTTTTATTTGTAATATTTTGGGTTTTAAAGTCTATTTCCTTTCCGTTCTGTTGTCATGGATAATTAGAGGCTTATTTTTATTTAATTTTTTAAAACAATAAAAGATGGTTGATTCAGAACAATTTGTTTTTGTCCCTACGAAAGATGTTAATATACTTGCACAATTTATATCTACATTCATTAATTCTTCCGTATTCTCATTTTAAGAAGGCTTTGAAAAGCTGTAGTTTTGTCACATATAAATAGTTGCAGGGTAATGGAATATTTATGAGGTGTTTCATTTGTCTGTCTATTTTTCCTTGACATCTCGAGAGTTATCTGAATCTGGTTTTAATGTGAGGAAACAAGCATTCAAACAACAATAAATTTGACATTTGAAGAGGCCTATAACTCTAAATATTTCATTTAAATCTGGAATTATTAAATATATTATTTGTTGAACTGTGCTGTCTGCAATGATCATGTTGCTTATAAACTTGAAAGTAAAGGGACTACCTTGATGTTTATAAGTAGGATGTGGTGAAGTATTTATTTGGGCGTTTCTAGATTATTTGGTTTATGTGATGCAATGACTAATGCTGACATTGGTGGATCAGTTGGGTTGGGATGGTGGTGAACGACGGCATGCTGCTGGGTCCTGCTACTTTAGTATAGTGATTATTGATCTCTTATGGAACTTAATTTAAAAGGGAAGAACTTAATAGGTGAACTCTAGATGGAATTTTAAAGGGTCACTAATTCCACAGAAATTAAATTTCAGGAAAAAACAATTTATAATAACAAATTGTTTGGAAGAACCTAAGAAGTCCGTTAGTAAAAATTCCATTGTTCATTGGAGCCATCCACTAAGGTGTCAATTATATGTTTTTACTTGCTGGTCTTTATATATCTGTTGTAATAATCCATCCTGACAGCTGCAATAGCTATAAGATTACAAAACTGTATCTCCCTTTCAGTGTTAGCATAACTGGCCACTTTTCTTTGGGATTTGTTGTCTCCTCAACAATTATTGTCATTAATTCATTCATTTGAAGGCATTGTGATTGCGATGTGCATGGTGTCATTTTAGTTTAATTTACCATATTGAGTTCATGCAAATGGCGGAAATATTGCAAATCATAACCATAAAGTCTTACATATGCTTATGTATATTTTGTTCTAACTGACGTTGTTTTTCTGTTTCTCAGGCACATGGCTCCGAATTTTTCTTAGGATTTGTGTTCATTGGTCTTTATGGCATTATTATTATTATTATAGCTTTTTGCTCTGGAGCTCTCCACTATAGAAGCCTATTGGCTCAGTCACTCCTATAAATGGTATCGATGAAGAAAGCGGAAGAGCACGATTACATGATACAACGATGTCTGTTAAATAGAACTGTGTAAACAATAGATCGACGTGATCCTATAGATAGAGAAATGAATATTCTATCTTGTTTACTTACATGAGTTTGAAAAGAAGATAATTGACACAAATATAGCTAAGGTTGTTCAGAATATTGATAAATTTTTAAACATTAGTTTAGCCCCTGAAATATTGTGCAATCTCTATTGTTTTGGATGAATTTTTTGGCTTAAATTTGGGTGTTGGATTCGATTTGAATATTAGTCGGTTATGTTTTAATTACTTTAAACGTTTTGGGTGTCACATCTTTCCTTTTCGAAAACAGCAACAAGTCGAAGCCACGAAATGGCAAGCAGGATCCAGCCATTATTTTGTTTAGCTGAGGAGATTCTATTTTTTTTCTCCTTCCTATTTAATAGGATGTATTAAGTTAACAGTATTCAACTCTAGTAATTTCAATATTATTAAACTAGTAGCCAATAGATTAGAAGGGTAAAACTAATCTAAAATCATTTTCCATATCAAGTTAATTTTTATGAAACCCTACATTAGGAGTATAGAAATAATAAAAGAGAAAACTAAAGAACTAGTCTAATGCAATATGAATGAATATGAATAAGATGTATAAAAATATGCAAAAGATAAAGTCTAAAGATCAATAAAAATGCATCTAAAAGGATTAAAATGCAAATGTTATGATATGTTAATATGAATGTCCTTGATACTTTATGACAAAGATGAATTTTAGGTTTGCAGCTATGGTAAACAAATTAAATTAAATCAAATAGCAATGCATTGAATAATAAGTTAATTCTAATGCTTTTTTTAAAATAAGACTCATCACTTATATTTTTAAATTGATTAATGTAAATTTTCATTTGTTGGTGTTGTCACTATTAATCAAAATACAATCTCAATTAAATAGTATTATCTAATTATGTATTCCTTTGTCCTCTACTTATCAAGTAACAAAGTAAATTCTTGATTAATTCTTGTTAAAGCTTTTATCTTTAATCAAAGTACAATCTCAATTAAAATTAAAAACTCTTTGACTCATGATTAATATGCATGCAGATTAAACACATTGCAAACTTGTTACAACATAAAAATCATTACTTTTACTTGATTTTGAGACAGAAAACATTAATAAACATAAATCACAACAATAATTAAAAGAATAAACAAATTATTTCATTCTAACTTCAAAATCCATTAAGAAATTACAGCATAATCAACCCCAAATGCTTAACACTCCATGGATGGGGTGGTATATACATCATGAATGACTGGAAAGTGGAAGAATGGAAGAAAGATTGAAAATAGGAGTGGAAAAGAGCTGGGAGGCGTGATGGACAACAACTTCACTAAATTAGGGGTTGTCAAGCTCTCCTTTCTACTTCCACTAGGTCTCTTTATATAAAAATTTGACTAAGCTTTGTTTCTGGCTTTTCTATTGTTGAAATCTCCTTCATAATAATGCAATATCATCAAAATATCTTTTAAATAATCATAATACACCACTTATCTTTTAGGTGGTTAAGAATATCTAAAAGGATTTGTAAATATTTAGCTAGTTTTAAAAAGATTTGACAAATATTATATGTTGATATTTTCTAATATAATTAAATAAATAAATTATTTAAGTATCTAATAAATTATCAACGATTAATTTTTGCCTAAATTTCCCTTTACAATCGTTGTAGTGGAATTCTATTTTCATCTCTAGCAGATTAGCCCAAGCCCAAATTTATGATGAATCTTCTTCTCTACCATTCTTGTTCACGACAGGACTGACCACAAGCCACTAGAAACTGTTGCCAAAACTGTATGGATTTGTAGAGGATGTCATGGTTAAGGCTTATGTTTTCTGGTGAGTGCTCACGGTGGATCTGTATAGGCCTCATGGTGGCTCGCACTATGTTGACGAGATTTACTTTTTGGTTTTTTTGGCAAGGTGTGGTTTGATGAACTCCTAACCTTAAACCTTAAACCCTTAAACCCGAAAGAGTTTGAGGAAAATAAGAATGATAAAGAGGGAGGTTTATTCACCTTTCTTCTATTAGTTTGTTTAACTTTTGTCTTAAATAAATTCTTGACTCACATTTATATCTTGTGTATTATCGGTTTGCTAGTGGCACCTCCCCTTTTGAGGATGTCCTCTTCTAGAGGAATGAAGGGCCAAGAAAGAGCCTAGCCCTAGGGAATGTACTCACCACACCTCTAGTTTTGCTAAGGAGACACCTTTGGAAGTGGAGAAGAGAGCATCTTGGAGTGGGGACCACTATGCAAACTTGGAGGAAAGAAAATGCTTCAATGATCTTGTAATGATTTGAGAATATTCTCCTTTGTACCACCTCCTCTCCCAATCATTAGATTTCTAGAAGATACTTTTTTATTTTTTTAGGGAATCCTCATCTTTGTACAATTGCTAGGAGATCCCTCTCTTGGCCTATTTAAGAGGACTTTCTCCCCACTTGTAAAAGGGTTATTGAATGGAGAAGTAAAGTTATTGTATCCCTTTTTTGTGTGTCTCTCCTTCTAGAGTGAGCTTATCCCTAGTTTTATCTTGAACTTTGGTTCAAGTGGCGATAACCACCATTTATCTTGGGTTGGTCCATCTCCCAAGTGATGTGCTGCCCTCCCCATCCTCTTCCATTCCTTTTCTTTTCCATCTTTTATTTCCATTTCAACTTATTTTATTCTATTTGTTGTTGTTATGTTCTTGTTTCTTTTCTTGTCTTTTGTTATTTTAAGGGATATGCCATGACTTGGTCGCATAAAGTTTGTATGGATAATCACTAAGAGCCATCCATGACTTCTTGGATAGACATTAAATATTTGATGCGCACTAGATTTGTTCCATTCTACTCTGGGAGGGAAGGCCTTTTGATAACAAGGAGGCATGTTGTGAACGAGTATTTTAAGCTGTTAGTCTTTAATGATGAAGGTTGGATTGCATGATGAAACAAATGAGGTCAAGGTAGCTAGGTTTGTGAATGACTTTAAGAGGGATATTCAAGACATAGTAGAGTTGTATGAGCATTCCTCTTTAGAAAATGTTTTGCATCTTGCCCTTAAAATTGAAGTCCAATTGAAAAGAAAAAATTGGGGGGCAAGAAAGAGTTACTTACAAAATGACTACTGATAGAGGTCGTACCCTAGCAAATTAAAACAGATTAAATGCAGTATATGAAAGTTGAACCAAGTTGTCTCCCAACGACCAATGTTCTTGTTCAAAGCCTCAATTTCCAGATCAACACAACACAATAACACAGGGGGGGTTGGCAGGCAGATTCACAACAAACTTAAATTCGCAATGTAGACAAATTTAATAGTTATATGAAAACGCAATGATTCCTTGATTCAATTGAAAGTCCACCAATCACAGATTACCAAATTAATTGTTCTATTTGAATTTGCTCTCATCAACCCTAAGTAATCAACTAAGCAAAAATTACCATGGATTCATTGTCATTAAGCATAACAGATTTAAGGCAATTAACACCCACAGATTGAAGCAAGCTGTGAAAGAACCCATAAACATTAAGCATGAATACGAGCCTCTCAATGTGCACACACGAATTTGAGATTAAGCATACATAAAAAATGTGTTTATCATAAAAAACACAACCTGAATTCAATGCAATTCTGAATACAACACAAAATCGATCAACAATCTCATGGTTTCATTTCAATTTCGTCAAGGAATCAATGCAGAAAGCTTAGCTAGACATCAAAATGGAATAATCAAACACTTTAAATCTGAAACAGAACATCAAAATAAAAAACCCTAACTTATGAATTCTTAAAGACGCAAATCAAGAGCAAAAGAGAGATTTCAAAGCTTCAATCGAATGTAAAACGATGCTGTGATATATAAATCCGAAAACCCCATGAATGAGTGTTGTTCCAAGTCAATAAGATCCACAAAATGAGCTGCCCAAGCTAGAAAATGAATTCAAAACGTAAAACCCTCAATGAGTGCTGTCAAATGTGCATAAAAACGGTAAAAACTAGCCAAAAACGTGAAAAATCGCAAGGAGCACCTCCATGGAAGCTTGGAGAACGAAAATGGAGGTTGGAGAGAATGAGGGAGAAAAAGAGTGCGGCTGCTGCATGGAAAAGAAACCTAATTCTCGTGGTCCCATCACCCCTTGCCATAGTATTTACAAAAATGCCATTCTGCCACTCAGAATTACAAAATTGTCACTCTTGGGCCTCTAATGTTGGCCCATTCACTCAGATGACGTGGAAATGATGTGGCAATGATGTGGTAAGTCTCTTCAACTAAATATTAATGTCCAAGCTCCAAAATTGCTTCACCCAAATACCTAAAAATAATTAAAAACGAAAATTAGACCAAATAATGCGAAATTAACCCAAATTCGGAACAATGGTCCAATAAAGCCCAACAGATGAAAACACACTAATGATGAACAATTAAACAATTAAGCACTGAACAACTGTCAAATGGGTACATAAAGGCTAGTGGAATGAAGGAAAATAATGACTCATCAACTACTATAGTCATTCTTTGAAGGGAAAAGAAAAAGAAAAAGAAAAACATGACAAGTTCCCTTCAAAGTCTCATGAAGATCCCTTCATCATTCTACTTTTCAAAGGTCAAGTTCCATAAAATGTTTAAAGTTTTTGGGAAATGGGAACATTGCTTTGAATTGCCCAACCAAGAGAACCATAACCTTAAAGCCAAGTGGTTTTGTAGAGAGTGAACGCTCTTCTCCCCCTTCTCCTTCAAGAGATGACTCTTCTTCCTCTAGTGATAATGAAATTAAACCTTGTGAAGGAGATAACAAGACACATGCTAGGCCAAGTTAAAAAAGAACTTGAGCCATCCCAAAGAAAAAAAATTGCATACTAGATACCTCATTAGCAATAATGTTTACTTTTTAATTATTGATGGAGGAAGTAGTGCAAATGTGGCTAGCGCAAGGGTGGTGGGTAAGCTTGGCTTAAAAACCATTCCTAATGCCAAGCCTAGAAACTTACATGGATAAGCAAGAAAGAAGAAGTTAAGGTAAATAAACAAGTCCTAGTTAACTTATCCATATGAAAATGCTAGGAAAAAGTGCTTTTGTGATGTTGTCCCCATGGAAGCCACACACTTATTACTTGGTAGGCCATGGCAATTTGATAAACAAACCCTTCATGATAGCCACACCAACAAGTTTTCCTTTCTCTTTCATGGGAAGAAAATTACCTAACCACCTCTATCACCTAAGGAAGTTAACAATGATCAAAATAAAACAAAAAAGAAAACAAAAGAAGAGGAAAAGAAAGAAAAAGGGCAAGCCTCCACAAGAGTGTTACTTGCCTACAAAAAAGAGTGCCCCAAGTAAAGTTAGTTACTCTCTTCCAAATTCTTCATTTGAGGTAGTGAATAGGATTAAACCTATGAAACCTCTTGTTCTCATCCTTTTTCACATGCACACACAACCTAAGAAAGAAGGGAAAGTGGAGCAAAGTCATACACACAAAGGGAGAAATGATAGCATTTTCAAGGCTAGGGATTGGGTAAGATCTCTTGGGAGGAAGGAGAAATTACTTCCTCAAATGAAGTCAAACTCATCAAGAAGGGCTCAAATAACCCCTACTAAAGATGGAGGAAGGAATTTAAGGAAAATAAGCATGATTAAGAGGAAGTTTTCTTCACCTTTCTTTTATTAGTTTGTTTATTTTTTGTCTTAAATAAATTCTTGACTCATGTTTGTGTCTTGTGTTTTCAAAATTTGCTAGTGGCACCTCCCCTTTTTGAGGCTGCCACCTTCTAGAGGAATGAAAGGCCAAGGAGGAGTCTAGCCCAAGGGAGTGTATTCATCACACTCCTAATTTTGCTAAAACCCTTAGAGGTGAAGAAGAAAGAATCTTGAAGTGGAGACCTTTATGCACCCTTGGAGGAGAGATAATGCACCTTTTGATGATCTTGTGATGATTGGAGAATATTCTCTTTGTACCACCCCCTCTCCCAATCATTGGATTCCTAGAAGATGCTTTTTCATTTTGTTAGGGAATCCTCATAATTGTATAATATTTAGGTGGTCCATCTCTTGGCTTATTGAAGAGGACATCCTCCCCACTTGTAAAGGGTTGTTGAATGAAAAAGTGAGTTATAACAACCATTTTTGGTGTCTCTCTCTTTCTAAAGTGAGCTTATCCTTAGTCATATCTTGAACTTTGGTTCAAGTGGAGGCAACCACCACTCATATTAGGTTGGTTCATCCCCTAAATGGCGTGCCACCCTCCCCAACCTCTTCCATTTCCTACCTTTTCCATCTTTTATTTCCATTTTTAGCTTATGTTACACTTTGTGTTGTTCTTGTGTTCTTCTTTACTTTCTTGTCTTTTGTTACTTTGAATCTATCCTCTCTTCTTTCTTTGGAGTCTTTATGAAGTGAACATTCACATCTATATTGTTGACATGAGAAGCCAAGGTGGTTTGCTTCTTGAAGATTTGATGAAAATTGAATGAAGCTCTTTTGAACTATCTTGAAGCCATAAACATTGGAATGAAGTCTACATTGATGAAGGAAAGGAGAATTGATGATATCCATGGTGATCAAGGCTGAAATGTGTGCTCCCCATGTAGTTACATCATTTAGAAAGTGTACTTTAAGTTTGTAATTCATGTTGTAGACCTTAAAGCATTAATTAGATGTAGTTTGGTCATTGTTGTGTTTTTAATCTGTTGAATGGTTTTTCAACAGGTTAAAATGTCTCTTTTAATCTGTTGAATGACTTTTTAATAGGTTAAAAGGTTGGCTGCAGTAGTCTTAAACTGCAACAAATTCAATCAGTTGATTTAGTTTTTAATCGACTGATTTCACTTAAGTCAAGTGAAATCAACCAATTGATTTGAAAATCAACCTATTGAATTTCGTAACAGTTTGACTATAAAAGGTGTGATTTTCAAAAGAGAGGTCTGTTGATCATTTTAGAGCACGATTTGGTTCTGGAAACTTGTGGAAACTCTTTCCTTCGTGATCATAGGTGTTGCAGCTGTTGAAGATTGATCTTGGATCAATTCTTGAAGCTTTTGGCTTGGTTTGAAGCTTGGAGAAAGTGGTTTGTGGTAGGCAAGGCTATGCTACCACTGAGGTTTGATCTTTCTCAAGCTTTGTGTGTGTGCCTGGTGGTTTTCCAGGTCTGCAAGAGGGTTCCTGTTGTGCTGGTGTGATTCTTGTGTGATTCAAGAGTCTTTTGTGGTGTTTTTGCATATTTTGGAAGTGTAAGGGTGTATACTTTGTAAAACTTTTGAAATAGTGCAAAGTCAAGCTAAGGTTGCCTTGACAAACTGGATGTAGCTCAGGTTTGAGTGAACCAGTATAAAAATTCGTGGTGTACTCTCTTCTCTAACCTTTCTCTCTTGCATTTTCATTTTAAAGTTTCAAGAACTTGTGCTTTAATAATCTTTTTCACGTTCTTGTATGTTTTCATAGCATCTGAAGCATTGAGCATGTTTGTATAATCATTTGGAACATGTCTTGATCATTCTTGAGCATTGTTTCTGGTTTAAAATTCAAATTCGCATTTCTGCATTTTTCCTAGTATTTCAGTCGACTGTTTTTCAGTTTCAATCGATTGATTATACCAGAACAAAATCTGTTTAGTAAAATCAATCTGTTAACTCTGTTTTTGATTGATTCAAAGTGTATAGTTAAGTACTGTTTGCATCCTAACTTGGTGATCTAATTGATTCAATTACTAAAGTTTTAACTAGCCAATTCATCCCTCCCTTCTTGGCTTTTCAACCATTTCAAAACTAACATATATAACATTGTTATCTTAATGTCGAGCAAGGATCTTTTCGAGACTTTATTAAGCAACATAAGCACAAACACATTGTCCTCTTAAAAACAAGAAGATTAACTCTTATCATGGTTTCTTGAAGTTACTACAAGGTGGAGAGCGTGTTTGCGGCGAAGGTTGATTGCTGAACTGATTTTAGTCGCATTAAGTCTATAAAAAGAAAATTTCCACTATACAGGGAAAACCAGAGAGTCAATCCAAGGAACTTTGAAATTGCTAGCTATTTTTGTGTTTGTTTAACCATGGAAACTAAAGCAAGGGATGAAGGAAACTATTAAATATATTATCTACTCTAATATGATGTACTAAACTCATGCAAAGAAACTAAAATGACAACAAAAATATGCAAAAACTGTGGCACCAATGTATAATGTAAATATGAATGAAATTATCAAATGAATATTCAAATGAGGTTAGAATGATGTGAGATAAGTAATGAACATGAAAAACATCATGGAAACATGAATAATATGATCTAATCCCTAAAAAGTCACCTAAAACAAGGCAAAAACCTAAAATATGAAATTGTTGGATAAAATGACACAGTGAAAACATAAACTCACAAGGTGTTTAATGAAATGCCTAAGAGAACTAACAATGTGATTTATGCAAACTAAAGAACAAAACATGTTTAGATCACTAAAAATATGCATGACATGATTTGAGAACTATAAAACTACTCATAATTCGCAAAATCACACTCAAAATCAGTTTTGGTAGCCAATGAAAGTGTATCAGTGTGACATCAAATTTGACAACAATGGGTATTATGCAATCTGTTATGTAAAATGTGTTATATGTTATGCTATGAATGTAAAAATGACATGAATATACAAAAAGGTTTGAAACAATTCCAAATGAACATTAAACTGAAAATTAAACACAATAACATGTATAATTAAGTTACTATAATTCAGAAAACTACCTAACCAGAAAACCTAACTAAATAATAAAAAATGGAAATTGAGAATTAAAAATGGAATTTAATGTAGAAGCATGAATCTAATGTAGAATCAATCATGAAGTAATGCTTAAAATTCGAATTAAATAACAAAAATAAAAAATTTGAAGTTTAAACCAAAACTAGAACCAATGGTGCCATAGGTAATGAAATTAACTATCAAACTGTAAAAACTGAAAATCTATGACAAAATTGGACTTAAATGTTTGGAACAATTTTCAAATGATTAAAATGCAATATTGAAAGTAAAAACATACTATAAAGTAATCGAAAAGGGTAAATCACATGTAAGACTAGAAATTGAAGAAAAACATAAGTAATAGCATAAACTAATAAAAGCCACCTAAACCAGATCTGCAAAGTTGATTCAATGTCCACTAGGCTTCACTCTTGGTAGTAAGGGACCATTTATGAGTCCTTAGTGTATAAGTTGTCACATTGTGTTCACTAAACCTCAACATAATCCATAACTAAGTCTAGTTAAGTGCAAAAGTAGGAACCAAGTGTTCATTAAAAGAAATTATGAATTCTGATGTAGAAGGAATAAAACAATTGTAATTTGTTTACATTGATTTTCTTAGTTTGTTTGCTCAGTTCATCTCGTGGTAAACATCAAAGAGAAAAAAGAAAAGTACCCTTTATAAAACTCGTCCAAACACGACAACACACAGAAAGCTTGTGAAATGACATCATAAAACTCGTCTAAAGAACAATGCCTTTAAGTCCGCTTAAGACAATGAATTCGTTTTCATATGAAACCCAACTAGAACGACTAAATCTACTTAAGGACAAAACTAATCATAACATGCTTAGATTCCTATACAATTAGAAGATACACGCGATTGCATTATTTGAAAGTTAGAGAATATATTCATAATTGCATCATACATACATTCATCACAAAAGTAAAAGTTGAAAATTAAAAGTTCCTAAATGTCATCAACTAAAGCATTGTTTACAACATCTTTATCTATGTCAAATTGCTCTAAATCAAAGAAGCCCGTTTAGAAAGAAAGAAGAAGTGTTGAGCGACGCATTCTCGAAGGAGGCAGGAAGAAGCGTTGAGTTTGGTGAGCAACACTTTCTTGGAGGAAGAAGGAAGAAGCAACGTTACACATTCTTGGAGGAAGAAGGAACGTGCAGAATAATAGGCAAAATAGGTATTTTTGAGATAGAGGAAGAAAGAAGTAGATATTAAGAGAAAGAAGCATCTACAAAAGGTATTCTTTAACCTATTTTTGTTCTACTATAAATGCTAATAATTCAACTTTTAATATTTAATGTATCACACCTAACCAAACTCAATCAAAGCAGCCAAGTATTCAACATAGGCCGAGTCTGTTTAACTTATACCGGACCTGGTCAATTTAACCATATAAATGATAAACCTCACGAACATGCCAGAGACAACCCAAGTACACGACCTGGGCCGCCATGGTCTCGAACTTAACTAAACAAAGGCTAAAGTAACAACAAAATGGCCGACACGGATAGTGCGCGGCCAAGGACGGCATCTGACAAGCTAAGAAGTAAACGGATCAGACCGCTCTCGAAGACTTAGTAAAATAGAGGTCCTCGCGTTCGATGAACCTTAGAGGCCTGGGTTAGGGCCTAGGCCCACTCATAACCCAGGCTAGGGCCCAAGCCAAGGTCCGACCCATTGGATAAACGAACATCATTAATGCTCTATAAATACGCATGGACCCCACGAATTAAAGGTACGCATTCATTAATCTCTGATTTGACTTTCTGAGAGCTTTGACTAACTTGAGCTTCGGAGACCCTTCTGCAGGTAACCCCTCCTGGGTTCAAGCTGACATGTATCAATCGGGGAGAGACCAACTGAAGAGATAGCGGACTACATGGTAAGGTGCTACTTGTGCCTAACTCATCTTATTTGTTCTCTACAGGAACAATTGGCGCCCACCGTGGGGCACAAGACGAACACCTTTAGTACCCGTTTTTCTCTGAAGATGGTTTCCACCCGTAGCAAAGCTGGAGCGAACAAGCAAGCGGATGCTGGTCCCTCTAGACCTCCTGGCATCACCCTTGATCTGGCCGCTATCCTAGACGGCCAAGCAAAGATGCAACAAGAACTCGCGGATCTGAAGAAACGCAGCGCTGATGAAATGGAGGCATTGAGACAAGAGAACTCTCGCATGAGGCGAAGGGTCGAGGCTGATCCCAATCTGAAGGGAAAAGCCAAAGAAACTTCTGAAGCTGTGAAGTCTCCGGCCTTCCAGCCCACAGAGGAAGAAAGTGAATACAACCCCACCCCTCACACCTTCACCACCACCCAACAAACACCTGTTACCTCTACCCATCCCCATCACCTCCCATCTGGTCAACCGGGGCTCACCGCACCCCCAACCCCCGCCGCTACCCTCCCTACCACCCAAATCCCCTACAACATACCCACCACCCTACACACCACACATATTCCACCATACAACCCATAATATCTTCCGACAACCCACATCCCCCCTCACAACTTAACCTCCACCTTTCCCGCTATGATCAACCATCCCATCCCACCTCACCTGTTTCCCCCCACCAGCCCAGGTGCCGTCACCCCTTCACTGACTTTATCGCCAACACCCCACTTCCAGCCCAGTGGGAACCTTTCACCCTGGATCGCTATACTGGCGAAACCAACCCTGACGAACACCTTAAGGTCTACATCACCCATGTCGCCCTATACACATCCCAAGACGCAGTCTTTTGCAAAGCTTTCCCCACCACCCTCAAGGGCCCTGCCCTAGAATGGTTCACAACCCTTCCGCCTTACTCCATCGACAATTTTGACGTCCTCTCCCACATGTTCTCCACCCATTTCTCCGGCAACCGCCCACATCAAACTACCACCATATCCCTCCTAGGCATCAGACAGGAACAAAACGAACCACTCAAAGCGTTCATAGACCGCTTTATTAATGCAGCCCTTGGTACACCACACCTCAATCAGGAGATGATCCTCCAGTGCATGACCCTTACCCTACAACCCGGCCCCTTCACCAACAACGTCTATCTCCACCCACCTGCCTCCATGCACGAGCTTAAGTTGCGTGCAGCTGACTATGTCCGCATGGAAGAAATGCAAACCCTTCACATCAAATTCTGCAACGACTATGCAGCCACCCCCGCCAACCCCATGCCACATCCTAACCCACGTCCTGATACCCGCCCACACGAACCCCGCCAACCTCGCTTCACCAGATACGCTCCCCTTACTGTAGCCCGCTCCCACATCCTCGACGAAGCCCTCCAAGCTGATCTAATCCCTTCACCACGCAAGACAACTACACCCCCCAACGCTGACATGACCAAATATTGCCGCTACCATCGCAACCATGGACACACTACAGAAGAATGCAAAACACTCCAGGATAAAATAGAAGAACTGGTCCGTGCTGGCCATTTTTGCCGCTTCATCCGTAGAGACGACCATTCCTCCTCCTCACGATCCCGCTACCCCCTCGATCTGATCACAGACGTCCATCACATGACTCCCGTCATGATAGGCACCCCGCCCAACCCACCAGTCAAGAACGGGAGCCGGCCCGCACCGACATCACCCCTGTCGACTCTCCCTTACATGGCACCATTAACACCATCTCTGGTGGCTTCGCAAGCGGAGGCTCCACCTCTTCTGCCAGAAAAAGACACCTCCGCCATATACAATCCATCAACCACATCACCCATTCCCACCACAGACGCCGTATGCCTCCTATCGTCTTCACAGATGATGACTTCCACGGCCTCGACCACCAATAAGATGACCCCATGGTCATCACTGTTGAAATCGAAAATTACGTTGTCAAGAAAGTCCTTGTTGATTAGGGCAGCTTTGTTGATATCCTCTACTGGGTCACCTACCAAAAACTTCAACTTCCTGACACCGCCATGGTCCCATATGACGAGCCAATATATGGCTTTTCCGGTGAACAGGTATCCACCTGGGGCTACATTGACCTCCACACCGTCTTTCGGGAGGGAACCCAAACTAAAACCATCCCAATCCGCTTCCTCATCGTCGACGCGCCAACATCCTATAACATCCTCCTAGGCTGTCCTTCCCTCAATACCCTTGGCGCCGTCGTCTGCACCCCTCACTTAGCCATGAAGTTCCATACCCCATCCGGCGACATCCTTACCATCCACTGCGACCAGCGCTTGGCACGAGAATGCTACATGGCCAGCTTGCGACCACAACTACCAATCCAACAAACCAACCATATCGAGAGGCCCCGTGGCTCCAGCATAGCCCTATCCGGCGAAGATCTTGACCCCAGAATAGGCCGGGATGTTCGCCTCGAACCAGTTGAGGACACCTCTCCTCTACAACTTCCCAATGGTCACTCTATTAACCTAGACACCGGTTTAAACTCTGACGAGCGTGCCACCATCACACCCATCCTTGTCAACAACACCGATCTTTTCGCCTGATCGGCTGCCGACCTCCCTGGAGTGGACCCCCAGGTGGCATCCCACAAACTATCCATATACAAAGAAGCCCGCTATGTATCCCAGAAAAAACGCAAGCTTGGCGAGGAACGTCGGCAGGCAGCCAAGGTTGAAGCCGACAAGCTGTTGAGCGCAGGATTTATAGAAGAAGCGCAGTACACCACTTGGCTTTCTAACGTTGTCTTGGTGAAGAAAGCCAATGGCAAATGGCGGATGTGCGTAGACTACACAGACTTGAACAAGGCTTGCCCTCGTGACGCTTACCCCTTACCCAACATTGATCGACTCGTAGACGGCGCGACAGGGAACAAGGTGCTTAGTTTTTTTGATGCATATTCAGGATATAACCAAATCCCCATGGCTGTATCAGACATGCACAAAACCGCTTTCATCACGGACGATGCCAACTACTTCTATAGGGTCATGCCCTTTGGCCTAAAAAACGCCGGAGCAACTTACCAACAGCTAATGGACAAGGTGTTCAGCCACCTAATGGGACACTGTGTCGAAGTGTACGTCGACGATATGGTTGTCAAATCCCCAAGTCATCACCAATATGCTGAAGACTTGTCAGTAGTTTTCTCCGCGCTACGCTAATACAACCTCCGACGTTGACAGAGGCAAGTTCCTTGGTTTTATGTTAACCCAACGCGGCATAGAGGCCAACCCTGAAAAATGCAAGGCTATCATCGAAATGCGCAGCCCCACTACTATTAAAGAGGTCCAATGTCTCATTGGCCGTCTCACAGCCATTTCCCGTTTTCTACCCAAACTAGCCGAACAAACCCAACCCATAATCCAACTACTAAAAAAAATCCGCCCGGTTCACGTGGACAAATGATTGTGAACAGATATTCCAAAAACTAAAAACAACCCTAACCTCCCCACCTATCCTCCACAAGCCGGACACCCATCAACCCCTACTCGTATACATCACAGCCACTGACCATACAGTCAGCGCCACGCTGGTCCAAGAAATAGAAGACACATAGTATCTTGTGTATTTCGTGAGCAGAACGTTACAAGACCTTGAAACCAGATATCAAATGGTAGAAAAGCTGGCCCTATCTTTGGTCCACGCGGCACGCCGTCTACGCCCATATTTCCAAAACCACACCATAACCGTTAAGATCGACTACCCAATCCAAAAAATATTACAAAAACCAGATCTAGCCGGACGCATGTCATCATGGGCCGTGGAACAATCAAAATTCAACATCCGCTATGAACCCCACGGCCCCATCAAAGCCCAATGTCTCTTAAACTTCATCAACGACCTACAACAAACACCTATAGAGGACCAGTGAACGCTTCATGTAGATGGTTCCTCAAATCCAAGGGGTGCCGGGCCGGCATCGTCTTATAAGGCCCCAACAACATCCTCATTGAAAAATCCCTTCACTTTGCTTTCAAAACGTCAAATAACCAAGCCGAATACGAAGCCATCCTCGCCGGTCTTTTCCTAGCCCGCGAGGTAGGCGTCAAGAGATTAACGTGCAAAACTGACTCCAAACTTACTGTAGGTCATCTAAATGACGAGTTCCAGATCAAAGACCCCATCCTTCTATAGTATTACATTCTGGTCCGTGCAGTCATTCAAACCACCTTCAAACAAGTCTGCGTCGAACATATCCCAAGAACCGACAACGTTAGGGCCGATATCCTTTCCAAATTGGCTAGCACCAAGCTCAAGAATCGTCACCGATCCTTACTACAACAAACACTATCCACACCTTCCATCACACACACTTGTCAAAATTTAACCCACACCCCAGCTAGCAACGTCACCCCATCCCAAAACCAAAACTAGACCACCCCCTACATCCAATACCTCAAAACCAGCAACCCCCCCCAGACGCGGACAAAACTTGGCTGGCTAAGGCCGCCAGGTACACCATGATAGGCGATGACCTCTACAAACGCGGATATGGCCAACCACTCCTTAAATGTGTCACGATAGAGCAAGCCCAATATATCATCAAAGAGCTACACGAAAGTATCTGTGGTTATCATTCCGATGCACGCACCATGGCTACCAGAGTTCTTAGAGCCAGATACTTCTGGCCGACCATAGAAGCAGACTGCCATGATCATGTCAGGAAATGCAAGCCATGTTAGAAACATGGCAACCTTATTCACCAGAAACAAGAACAACTACATCACATACTGTCCCCATGGCCATTCGCTAATTGGGGAATGGACATTCTCGGCCCCTTTTCACCCGGCAAGGGGCAGGTAAAATTCCTAATTGTAGCCATCGATTATTTCACTAAATGGATTGAAGCCAAGCCACTAACTACCATCACGACCCAGCAAGTTCAACAATTTGTGTGGAAGGACATTATATGCAGATATGGTGTACCACATACCATCATCACAGACAATGACCGGCAATTTATCGACAAAGAGTTAGCCAAATTCTACACTGGCCTAGGCATCAAACACATCACAAGTTCTGTAGAACATCCACAAACCAATGGACAAGCAGAGGCGGCAAATAAAGTTATCCTCGTGGAGCTGTGCAAGAGATTGGATACTGCCAAAGGCCGATGGCCCGAAGAGTTAATAGAAGTACTATGGGCTTACAGATGCACCCCCCAATCATCAACAAACGAATCCCCATTCAGCTTAGTCTACGGCGCAGACGCCATGATACCAGTAGAAATTGGCGAACCATCCTTGCGCCGAGAATTGTACGACCCAACCCACAATCACCAAAACATGGCCTTACATCTCGACCTTCTACCCGAACTCAGAGAAAAAGCCTAGATACGCAATTTAGCTGCCAAACAACGAGCTACCAAGAAATATAATGCAAATCTAGGTCCACGATCATTCGTCATCGGGGACCTAGTATGGAGAATGGCCAGCAGTGCTAGAAAGAAGGATGGCAAGTTCTCCGCCAATTGGCACGGCCCGTACCGCATACGCGAAGATGCAGGAGGAGGAGCTTATCGCCTAGAACAATTATCTGGGGAAGAGATTCCCAACACTTGGAATGGATCCCACCTTAAGTTCAACTTCAGCTGAATGTGTATTGTAATCGAACCAATACTTGTAACCCCGGGTGTACTCTTTTTCCTCACCTGATCTTTTTTCCCTAAGGAGGGTTCTGGCCAGGGAGGTTTTAACGAGGCACCCCTATTCAATAAATAAAAAGAAGGGTTCCCAATCAGACGACTTTCCATATGTTTTCCTTTGCATTCGTTTAAGTTCCCCACCCTTACCCCAAGTAAGCGGCCTGGGTCGAACACCCTTATCTTATGCTTAATTCGTTTAAGTTCCCCACCCTTACCCCAAGTAAGCGACCTGGGTCGAACACCCTTATCTTGTGCTTAATTCGTTTAAGTTCCCCACCCTTACCCCAAGTAAGCGGCCTGGGTCGAACACCCTTATCTTGTGCTTAATTCGTTTAAGTTCCCTACCCTTACCCCAAGTAAGCGGCTTGGGTCGAACACCCTTATCTTGTGCTTAATTCGTTTAAGTTCCACACCCTTACCCCAAGTAAACGGCCTGGGTCGAACACCCTTATCTTGTGCTTAATTCGTTTAAGTTCCCCACCCTTACCCCAAGTAAGCGACCTGGGTCGAACACCCTTATCTTGTGCTTAATTCGTTTAAGTTCCCCACCCTTACCCCAAGTAAGCGGCCTGGGTCGAACACCCTTATCTTGTGCTTAATTCGTTTAAGTTCCCCACCCTTACCCCAAGTAAGCGACCTGGGTCGAACACCCTTATCTTGTGCTTAATTCATTTAAGTTCCCCACCTTTACCCCAAGTAAGCGGCCTGGGTCGAACACCCTTATCTTGTGCTTAATTCGTTTAAGTTCCCCACCCTTACCCCAAGTAAGCGGCCTGGGTCGAACACCCTTATCTTGTGCTTAATTCGTTTAAGTTTCCCACCCTTACCCCAAGTAAGCGGCCTGAGTCGAACACCCTTATCTTGTGCTTAATTCATTTAAGTTCCCTACCCTTACCCCGAGTAAGCGGCCTGAGTCGAATACCCTTATCTTGTGCTTAATTCGTTTAAGTTCCCCACCCTTACCCCGAGTAAGCGGCCTGGGTCGAACACCCTTATCTTGTGCTTAATTCGTTTAAGTTCCCCACCCTTACCCCAAGTAAGCGGTCTGGGTCGAACACCCTTATCTTGTGACTTATCGCGACACGCACACACCACATATAAACAAAACACAACATACATAATAACACGCAGAATCTTAATCGCATTTAAACACAAGTGCAATAATGTACCAATGTAGCTAAATGTACCAAATATTACAGACAGACTCAAATAATGTTCTTGAATCAGTTAAGACCAAAATCCTAGTCTGCGGGGACAGGTGCATCCTCGGAATCGCCCGCCTTCTTTTCCTCCTCCACCACCTTCTCCTGCACCTCCTCATTTCCACTGTCCTCATCCTCCTGGACCAGCTTCCCGTCAATAACATCCTTATTCACATCGAACCTCGAATTCGTTACGTCCACATCCTGATGGAAAAAAGCCGCTTGACGCAACGCCTTCTCAAAACCATTGATGTGTTCTTGTATGATGCTATTCTTCAGATCATCCAACTCACCAACAACTCTATCATACTTGTCCTTCAAGTCATCGTAGTCCTCTTCCAGTTCCCCTATCCTTTTATTCAACTTTTCCTCAGAATCCAAGCAACGAACCTTCCATGTTGTCGACCTTTTTCTCTCCGCTTCCCAACTTTCCTTTGCCTTCTCCAACACAGCCTTTTCCTCCTCCAGCTTATCCACCTTCCCCTGCAACTCCTCCACCTTTTCCCGGGCCCCCTCATTCACTTCTCTCCTATAACGGGACCCTACGCGCTGGCTCAAAACTAAAGCCTTGCTCCCAAACTCCACCATTGTCCTCACAAGGTGGTCCACATCTATGCCATCAATAGAATTCAAAATGGTATCTGGGAGGGTAATCGAAATGTCCTTCCTCACAGATATTTCCGGCAGCTCGATCAACCCAGATTCCGACCCTTTCTCGTCGCTGGCCGATCCTGCCCCACTAACCGACCCCGTTTCGAGCAGGGCCGCCCTTACCTTCTTCACGTCTTTTCCCTTCCCGGGTCGAGGTGGTAACTCAGCCTTCCTCTTCGTCCCACCGTGCACATGCACCTCCACCACGGACTCTTGCAAGTTGGGAACATTAGTCTTTCCAGCTGCCTTGGCCTTAGCGGCCATCTCCTTCCTCAGCGTTTGGAAAAGCGCTAAGTTCTTCTTTCCAGACTGCGCCATGTGCCCTACAATGATACATCACAATTTGGATCAAAACAACTTAGAATTATTAACACAGTTTAAGTAACAAACAGATACCTTCGATATCTATTATCGGATGCACCAAATTATAAACCCTAACTAGGCCCTTAGTGGGCAACTTATCAACAAACTTCAGCAACATCCCCACCACCTCCTTATCACCAGCCGACAACTCCTCCATCCCTATGTCTTTATACCGAGAAGGATTGCTGGTCCAACTAAAGGGAAACTTGGTACTCCCATCTGCATTCAAAAAATGAGCTTTGCCTTCGTCCTTGACGACAACCTTGAAGTACCCGTCTTTGAAATGCTTGAAAGACTGGGAGAAGGCATCCAGTCTGCTGATACTGGGCCGACTTATCAAAGATAACCAAGTAGCCGGCCGCCGGGGTCTGGTATCGTAAAAATATAAAAAAGCATAAGGAGTGGGCTCCAAATACAAGGATTGGCACAAGATGCGAAAGGCTTGCAAGTAGGCCCAGCTATTCGGATGCAACTGTGTAGGTGCCACATTCAACACCCGCAATACGCCCATGATGAAGTCGTCTAACGACAATCGCACATGAAGTTGAGAGAAATGGCACATATACATGTAGAAAAACTTCTCGGTAGCCCCCTCCTGCCCATGGCATACCCGATCGATGGCACTAACCCTCTCTAGGGAAACAATGTCCCCACTGACACCCTTGGAGACTACAGGTGTGCAGTTTAACCAAGAGTTCAGTAGACGGGACCACCGGAACAGGGATGATTGGCTGCGGACGTCAGCAGCCGCCCACCCATAGCCACCTTTCGCCGACCAGTCACTTTCCGCCAACTCTTCGGGGGGATCTTCTCAAACCTCCCTTACAGTCTCCATTGGAATCCTACTTGTCACGACCCCAAAACTTGTACCCTCTTCGTCAAATCGTCTACCCTTACTTCTCTCCGACTCAGTACTCTCACTACTACTAGACGTAGATAACGATATGCTATCGCTACTAGACATACTTGTTTTCGTTTTTACGGGAAGATGTTGACTGGATTTGGGAACTAGTCGGACAGTATGATGCGCACACAAGACCTCTGAATGCAAAACTCTCGTAAATGAACCAAGTAGCCATTCCCCTGTTTTGAAACCTATATTTATAGTCCAGAATCCCAAACGATGAAAACTTTTCCCACCAAAATAATATCCCAGACCAATCGACACCATCATTGCGAAAGATTCTACCTTTAAAAATGACAGCGCCAAAACATATTGATTTGACCCCTGACACCCCCTCACCTACCTTCAGACGATTACCACCTTTTTAGCCTTAACACTGTTCATCACACTTAAAGGCTGGGGGACTGGTGTATCACACCTAGCCGGTTCCGCTAGCATACCAACACATATCACCCTTGACCGACAACTCCTATCGGACAAGGTTGGGGGACTGGTGTACCACACCTAACCAAACTCAATCAAAGCAGCCAAGTATTCAACCTGGGCCGAGTCAGTTTAACTTATACCAGACCTGGTCAATTTAACCATATAAATGATAAACCTCACGAACATGCTAGAGACAACCCAAGTACACGACCTGGGTCGCCATGGTCTCGAACTTAACTAAACAAAGGCTAAAGTAACAACAAAATGGCCGACACGGATAGTGCGCGGCCAAGGACGGCATCTGACAAGCCAAGAAGTAAACGGATCAGACCGCTCTCGAAGACTTAGTAAAATGGAGGTCCCCGCGTTAGATGAACCTTAGAGGCCTGGGTTAGGGCCCAGGCCCACTCATAACCCAGGCTAGGGCCCAAGCCAAGGCCCGACGCATTGGATAAACGAACATCATTAATGCTCTATAAATACGCATGGACCCCACGAATTAAAGGTATGCATTCATTAATCTCTGATTTGACTTTCTGAGAGCTTTGACTAACTTGAGCTTCGGAGACCCTTTTGCAGGTAACCCCTCCTGGGTTCAAGCTGACATGTATCAACCGGGGAGAGACCAACTGAAGAGATAGCGGACTACATGGTAAGGTGCTACTTGTGCCTAACTCATCTTATTTGTTCTCTGCAGGAACATTTAATATTTTAAATAAAATAATATTTTCATATTCTCTGCCATCAATGTAGTTGCAGGTTATAAGTTATATAACTGCAATACTTTATAGTATAATGACAATACTTTATAGCCTGCTCTTTTAAGTAATAAGTATCACATCAGGTACTATTTTTTTTTACAATAATCATACTAAAATTAAAACAAAAAATAAAAAATATATAATAATTTAATATTATTTTAAAAATATATTCTATCATAAGTAATTATATTTTATAACATATATTTTATATTCATTATTAGATTATATATGATGATGTGGGCCTAGCCATAGGCCCAATCAAAGGTAAACCATGATGCTTCTCTCTTGGGCCTAATAGTTTTAAGACTAAAATGGGCTTAAAGAACTCCAAATGCTTTTCACATGGACCAAGGAAGAGATCAAACTTCTTAAAAGTCCATTAGAATAGATTTATTTTTGGGCCAATTGTTTAGGCCATGCTTTGAAAATAAATTGTAAAATTACTAGAAGTAGTTTTGGGTCATAATTGATCTAGCTTTTGCAATTGGGTCCATTCAAGCCCAATTACAAAAGTATAGACCAAGTTTGCATCTAACCTTAGCCATGAGGCACATTTAGCACATGTGTTAAATGAGGAAAGTGACATGCCACATGGCATGTAATCCACTTTTTGTGGATCTTAGATATAGATCTAGATCTAGACACATGGACTTCACATGGCTACCTTGCATTTTCATACCATTAGTCTTGCATTTGGTTTTCATTTTAGGAGATGCTATTTACTATAAATGAGAGTCTCCACACCTTGTAAAGGGTACTCTTGAATTGTTAGTGCAAATTACATGTTGAGATCACTCGATGACTTGCATTTTGAGAGTCCAAATTGCTAGAGCATTCTCCTAGATTTCTCCTCTATCCCTCCTCCCTAAGTTGGCTTAACCTCTTAAGAACCTTTTCCAATCATTTCTGCTGCCATCACATCTCATTTCTTCGATGCATCTTCATCATTCATTACAAGAAAATGTCTCATTAGTAACTAATTTTAGTGACCAAAAGTTGTTATTCACTATACTGACTAATTTAGATACCTATTTACAAAGTAAAAAAATATTGGTTACTAAAATAGTGACTATTATGAATAAAAAATTATAATTGGTCACTAAATTGGTTTTTAATATTAACTACCATGGTTTTGACTACCAAAGAAAATTGATCACTAAAAATTAGCTACCTAGATTTTGGCTACCAAAATGACTTAGTTACTAAATTGGTCTCTAATTAATTAGTGACCAATTTAGTGACCAATTATAATTTTTTATTTATAATAGTGACTATTTTAGTAACCAATAATTTTTAATTTTGTAAATTGGTATCTAAATTTGTCACTATAGTGACTAACAACTTTTGGTCACTAAAATTGGTTAATAATGAGACATTTTCTTGTAGTGATTGTTGCAAGGAAGCTTCATTCAACCATCAAAATCACTCATGGAACTTCATTACGTGGTATCTAGAGCTAACTCAAGCCATCTCCATTGCGGCTTGAGATAAGTGGTCGATCCTTGCGTTAATTTCTGTCATGTTCATTACTTCTTTTGATTGTCTTACTATTTTTCACCGTTTTTTCTTAGTTATGCACTTGGTTAGTGATTCAAATTCATCTTCAAGTTGAATCAATAAGTGTATATCATAGGATTTCCATTGGTTTTCAAATCTACAGTGTTTGTTTCTAATTGAGCTGTTCTTCATTTTAATCGGTGAAATCTTGTTTGTTTGGTTAAATTTTTGTTTAAGCATCTATACATGTTGTCTAAGTCATGTATTTCGTTAATTGTCATCTTTCCATGTGTTTCTACCGTTTGAATTGATTGAAACACTTTCAACTTGGCATACAAGCAAAAGTGTTGACAAAATTCACTAGCTAAAAAGCAATCTGTTTTGAAGCCAATGCAGTGCCAGTTTTCACCGTATGGATCATCCTTGATGTGTCTTACATGTTCTTGAAGGTCTCATACTTGATTTTAGTTCTTAATCAAGTTCATACTACTTCCAATAGCAAGAACATTTTGATTCCCGAGGGTACTTGTGCTTAGCTCTCTAAATTTCTCATTTCACTACATGACCACTCTTTGTGTTTGAATTTCCGTCAGCAATTGGATGCATCAATTTTAGTTTTGATTTTTCCCATTGAAAGCTAAGAGATAGACGAAGATTTCAAAAAAAGAATCACTGAAAAAAGTTGAGAAACGAATTCATGAAAAATCATTGAAATTGAGGGACTTTTCCGCGTTTTCTGCTCGAAATTGCTCCTGAAATTCACTATTTCACTGTTGCACACTTTCTGTGTTTGATTTATGACGAACGATTGGCTGGTCCAAAATGAGTTTTGATTTTTTTCCTCTTTTAGCTAACTTATGGATGAAAAAGAAAAAGAAATCAATGAAAAATGTTGAAGAATAAAAAAATAAAAAAATATGAGAAATAAAGGTTGTGTTTTTGTGTTTTCTGTATTGGCAGTGAGTGATAAATCAAATTTAAGTGCATTTTGGATTTGTTTTAGTCCTGATTCGGTTGACCATGACTAAGGTGACTTAATTCCCTTGTCTTAGGTTCAAAGTGAAAGATTAAACAAGTTCCATAGCTGTGATTTCCATTGGCTTTGCTATTTTAAATTTGTTATTCTCATTCTAGTGCCATTCATAGGTTCTATTTGATGTGCTAGCCTTTGTTGAATATTTTTAATTTTGTTGCTTGTCATTGTTGGCTAATCTTTCGTATTGTCTTGTATAAACTTCCGTTTGTTTTAGCTTCCATTGTGTTTGTAACCTTTTTCTTGCTTCATCCTTGTCTACTCTTTGGTGTGGTGTGGATTGTGGTGTAGGAGGTTACTACTAAGGTTTACCATACTTGGTAGTAGCATCTTGGAGGGTGGAAAATCTACTTGAAGCTTCAAGCTAAAGGATTCTCAAAGTGACCATCCATTTCTCATACCAAAAGAGAGGAAGAGTAAACACCAAGAGACTGCAAACTCCCAAGGAAGGAATGGAGTGTGATCACGAAAATTTTCAACCGTAAGTGACTTGTAACCATTGCATGTTTCTGTTCATTTATTTTCTTGTAATTGGCCTAATTAGGTGTCTTGGGGGAACCACAAGGTGTTCAATCTCATCTTCTAATTAGAACCTTTTTATCATAGTAAAGTGTTTTTAGTGGTGTGAGTTTGAAGCTTCTAAGTGCCTTCTAACTTCACCATAGACCGTATAGCTAGATTTAAGTGCTTTCACGTGTAGTTGTTTAGTTAAAGGAACCAAAGTTTCAAAAATCTTGCCAATTAGGCGTCCATTCTTTAGTGTTGTAGTTGTTTGTTGAGTCTTTCTTTGAAAAGTTTTCAAAAATCCATCTTATAATTTTAGGAAAGTATCTCTTAGTGAAAAAGGAAAGTAAGTAGTAGTACAAGCTTTGGCTATGGAAGGATTTGGTACTTAAGAAGTCCAAGTGACTCACCTCTCCTTCCTGGAAGTGAAATCGTGAAACCTTGGACCTTTCCCTTAAAAGAAAACTCTTAAAATTACAAGATGTCAAGACGAGTCTCTAGACATAGTGAAAGTAGTCCTAAAAGTTATAAAGATGTTATGAAAATGTTTTCTAAAAAATTAGAACAACTCTCACTATGGACTGAAAAAGAATCTCAAGCGAGAAGGGAAAATCACATAAAAGAAAAAAATTGAACTTAACCTTCTTGAAAAAGAGGTTAGAGCTCTTGGAGACGAAAGAGAGCCAAAGGTCCAAAGTCATTACCATTAAAAAGGAAGTATGTGTGGTGAGTTTGATTATGACCAAAACCTAGGGGTAGAGCAATATTATCATCAGTCTTCTAACATTAGGAGGCAAAAAAGAGAGCATACCCCTAGAGAAGTTAAGGTTAACTTACCTTACTTCTATGGAAAAGACAATGTAGAGGCATACTTGGACTGGGAGATGAATGTGGAGCAAATTTTGCTTACCACCAAGTCAGTGAAGAGAGAAAAGTGCCTCTAGCAACCCTTACCTTTCTAGGGTAATGCTATGTATTGGTGGACCTCTTTAGTCCAAGATAGGCGTCGCTACAATGAATCTTCCATTAAAAATTGGAATGAGTTGAGGACATGCATGAGAAGAAAGTTTGTTCCACATTCTTTTAAGAGCAACCAAGAGCTAAAATGAGAGATGAAATAATCAAGAGAGGCAAAAAATTTATTAAAAGTGAGAAGGAGTTCTTTTGTAGAGAGAAAAATTTTAAAGAAAAAGTTCAAAAGCTCTTGAGGGAGAAGAAGACAAGAGAGATTGAAAGAAGAAAGAGGAACAAATACATGTAAATATGATAGCAGAAGAGAGAGAAACTCTATGAGTTAGAGAAGAGAAAATTGTAAGAGCTCGAGCAATGGAAGAACAAAAAGAGAAAGAGGAGAAGGAAAGAAGAGATAGAGAGGAAGAGGAAAGGAAAGAATCTGAAAGGGCGAAGAGAGGAAAGCGAGAAAAAGTAGAGCTTGAGAAGAAAGAGAAAAAGGAAGAAGAAATCCTACTCAAAAAGTAGAGCTGTCAAAACGGGTAACCCAGCCAGACCCGGCTCGACCCACCACAGGTTGATTACTTAGTGAGTCAACCCAACCCGACTCACTAATTAGTGAGCCAAAAAAATTACAACCCAACCCGGCCCATTGCGGGTTGGTGGGTTAAACGAGTTGGCTCACAGGCTCACTTAATTAACAAAAATACAATTTTTTTAAATTTTTTTTTGAGTCAAAACTAGATTATAATTCTACTTAAAATCTAAATAAACTTTAATAAAATCCAAATACAAACCAAAATTAGAAAAATACAAATTATCTATGTGTTGGCTAAAAAAACAACCTAACATGACCCAAATCCAAAGCCCAACTTAACAAAACATACTTGTGTGACCCTTTATTTACGAGTTGGTGAGGCAACCCGGCTCACCACGGGTTCAACTCGGGTCAGTCGGGTCAAAAAACAACCCGTATTGAAATTTATAAAATAATTTCAACCCAACTCGGACAAAACCCGTGGTAAGCCGGGTTGGCTCGCGGGTTTCAACCCATTTTGACAACTCTATCAAGAAGGCAGTGCTACTGAAGGTGACAACCCATTTTGATTATGGAGGAATAAAGAAACACTATGATCAACAATAAAGGAGTAGCTAGCCTCTAAAGGATCATGTAGTTTTGAAGGAGTATATACCTTCCAGATTTGAGGAAAAATCCTCTTCAAGGAGGAATAAATGATGACTTGGGCCTAACCATAGGCCCAATCAAAGGTCAATCATGATTCTTCTTTCTTGAGCCTAATAGCTTTAAGACCACAATGGGCCCGAAGTAAAAGATCAAGCTTCCTAAAAGTCCATTAAATTTTTTTGGGACAATTGTTTAGGCCATGCTTTGAAAATAAATTGTAAAATTACTAGAAGTAGTTTTGGGTCATAATTGATCTAGCTTTTACAATTGGGTCCATTCAAGCCTAATTACAAAAGTATAGACCAAGTTTGCATACAACTTTAGCCATGAGTTACACATTTAGCACATGTGTTAAATGAGGAAAGTGTGACATGCCACATGGTATGTGATCCACTTTTTGTGGATCTTAGATCTATATCTAGATCTAGACACATGGGCTTCACATGGCCACGTTGCATTTTCATACCATTAGTCTTGCATTTGGTTTTCATTTTAGGAGATGCTATTTACTATAAATGAGAGTCTTCACACCTTGTAAAGGGTACTCTTGAATTGTTAGTGCAAATTACATGTTGAGATCACTCCATGACTTGCATTTTGAGAGTCCAAATTGCTAGAGCATTCTCTTAGATTTCTCCTCTAGCCCTCCTCCCTAAGCTGGCCAAACCTCTTAGGAACCTTCTCCAATCATTTCCACTGCAATCACATCTCCTTTCTTCGGTGCATCTTCATCATTGCTTCAAGGAAGCTTCATTCAACCATCAAAATCACTCATGGAGCTTCATTAATATATGATGTTTTATTAGTTTTTAATTTGAAGTTTCAATACATACATGTGTTACATAATTTTATTTTATTTTTTTTAAATTATAAACATAAAAAATAAGTTTTATATTTTGAACTTAATTTTATATATATATATATATATATATATATATATATATATATATATTGTTCCTACAGAGAACAAATAAGATAGGTTAGGCACAAGCGTCACCTTACCATGTAGTTCGCTATCTCCTCAGTTGGTCTCTTCTCAGTTGATACATGTTAGCTTGGACCCAGGAGGGGTTACCTACAGAAGAGTCTCCGAAGCTCAAGTAAGTCAAAGTTCTCCTTAAGTCAAATCAGTGATTAATGAATGTGTACCTTTAAATGATGGGGTCCACGCGTATTGATAGAGCATTAATGACGTTTGACCATTTCATGGGCTGGGCCTTGACTTAGGCTCTAGGTGGGGCTTGCGAGTGGGCCAGGGCCCAAACCCAGGCCCTTAAGGTTTATTGGAAATGGACGTCTCCATTATGTTGAGTTCGTTAGAGTGGTCGGCCTAGGTTCTAAACTTAGCGGATATGCTGGAGTGGTCGGTCTAGGCTGGCTATTTGTCTTGATGGCTTACGTTGGTGTAGGTTAGGCTAAGCCGAACTAGGCTGGATACTTGGCTGCCTCGATATACATATTGTTTACTTGTTTGGTCTAGTTTGGCTAGGTGTGGTACACTAGTCCCCCAGCCTTGTCCGATATGAGTTGTCGGCCAAGGGTGATATGTTTTAATGTGCTAGCGGAACCGGCTAGGTGTGATACACCAGTCCCCCAGCCTTTAAGTGTGGTGAACAGTGTTATGGCTAAGAATTTGTAACTGTCAGAAGGTAGGTGAAGGGGTGTCAGTTGGTCAAATCGAAAAAATTTTGGCGCCGTCGTTTTGAAGTGTCATATCCTTCGTAATGATGGTGTCGATTGGTCTGGGGTATCATTTTGGCGGGACGATTTTCGTCGTTTGAGATCGTGGACCATAAATATGGATTTGAAAACAGATGGGAGGTTACTTGTTTCATTTGCGAGAATTCTGAATCTAGAGATCTTGTGCACGTAATACTGTCCGACTAGTTCTCACTTTCGACCGACATCTTCTCGTAAAAAGCAAAACCAGGTATGTCTAGTAGTGATAGCATGTCTACGTTTAGTAGTAGCGAGAGTACTGAGTCGGAGAGGAGTAAAGATAGGTTGCTTGGTGACGAGGGTACGAGTTCTATGGCTGGTACCAGTGGGATGCCAGTGGAGGTTGTGAGCGAGGTTTGGGAGGATCCCCCCGAAGAGTTAGAGGAGAGCAACTGGCCGGCGAAAGGCGGCTATGGGTGGGTGGCTGGTGATGTTCGTGATCAGTCGTCTCTGTTCAGGTGGTCCCGCTTACTGAACTCCTGGTTGAATTGCACACCCGTTATCTCCAAGGGTGTCAGTAGGGGTATTGTTTCTTTGGAGAGGGTCAGCGCTATCGACCGGGTATGCCACGGGCAGGAAGGGGCTACCGAAAAGTTCTTCTACATGTACATGTGCCACTTCTCTCAACTTCATGTACGATTGCCGCTAGACGATTTTACCATGGGCGTGTTGCGGGCGTTGAATGTGGCACCCACACAGCTGCATCCAAACAGTTGGGCTTATTTGCAGGCTTTCCGCATCCTGTGCCAGTCTTTATACTTGGAGCCCACTCCTTACGCTTTTTTGTATTTCTATGATACTAGACCTCGGCGGTCGGTTACTTGGCTATCCTTGATAAGTCGCCCTAGCATCAGCAGACTGGATGCCTTCTCCCAGTCTTTCAAGCATTTCAAGGACGGGTACTTCAAAGTCGTCGTCAAGAAAGGGGGTAAATCTCATTTTTTGAATGCGGATGGGAGTACCAAGTTTCCCTTTAGCTGGACCAACAATCCTTCTCGATATAAAGACATGGGAGTGGAGGAGTTGTCGGCTGGTGATAAGGAGGTGGTGGGGATGTTTGTTGAAGTTTGTGGATAAGTTGCCCACTAAGGGCCTAGTTAGGGTTTATAATTCGGTGCATCCGATAATAGATATTGAAGGTATCTGTTTATTACTTAAGCTATGTTAATAATGCTAAGTTGTTTTGATCCGAGTTGTGATATGTTATTGCAGGGCATATGGCGCAATCTGGCAAGAAGAATCTGGCGCTCTTTCAATCATTGAGGAAAGAAATGGCCGCTAAGGCCAAGGCGGCTGGGAAAGCTGATGTTCCCAACCTGCAGGAATCAGTGGTGGAGGTGCACGTACATGGCGAGACGAAAAGGAAGGCTGAGCTTCCGCCTCGACCCGGGAAGGGCAAAGATGTGAAGAAGATAAGGGCAGCTCTTCTTGGAACGGCTAGCGGGGCAGGTTCGGCTAGTGGGGAGAAGGGGCCTGAAGCCGGGTTGATCGAGTTGCCGGAGATATTCGTTAGGAAGGACATTTCGATCGACCTCCCAGATATCGTTGTTAACTCTATCGATAATATGGACGTGGATCATATTGTGAGAACCATGGTAGAGTTTGGGAGCAAGGCCTTAGTCCTGAGCCGGCGTGTAGGGTCTCTTTACAGAAGGGAAGTAAAGGAGGTTGGGGAGTTACAGGGTAAGGTGGATAAGCTGGAGGAGGAGAAGGCGACCTTAGAAAAGGAGAAAGAAGGCTGGGAAGCGGAGAGGAAAAGGTTGGCAACATGGAAGGTGCGTTGCTTGGATTCTGAGGATAAACTGAATAAGCGTATAGGGGAGTTGGAGGAAGACTATGAGGACTTGAAGGATAAGTATGATGGGGCTGTTGGGGAAATTGATGATCTGAAGAACAGCGTCATCCAGGAGCATATCAATGGTCTTCTTCCATCCAGATGTAGACGTCTCGGATTCAAGGTTCGATGTAGATAAGGACATAGTTGATGGAAAGTTGGTGAGGGAGGATGAGGGGGATGCTGAGGAGGTGGAGGAGAAGGCAGCAGAGGAGGAGAGGAAAGCGGATGGTTCGCCAATTTCTACTGGTATCATGGCGTCTGCGCCGTAGACTAAGCTGAATGGGGATTCGTTTGTTGATGATTGAGGGGTGCATCTGTAAGCCCATAGTACTTCTATTAACTCTTCAGGCCATTGGCCTTTGGCGGTATCCAACCTCTTGCGCAGCTCTACGAGAATAACTTTGTTTGTTGCCTCTGCTTACCCATTGGTTTATGGATGTTCTACAGAGCTTGTGATGTGTTTGATGCCTAGGCCGGTGTAGAATTTGGCTAACTCCTTGTCAATAAATTGTCGGCCATTATCTGTTATAATGGTATGTGGTACACCATATCTGCATATAATGTCCTTCCACACGAACTGCTGGACTTGCTGGGCCGTGATGGTGGTTAGCGGCTTGGCCTCGATCCATTTGGTAAAATAATCAACGGCTACGATTAGGAATTTTACTTGCCCCTTGCCGGGTGAGAAGGGGCTGAGGATGTCCATTCCCCACTTAGCGAATGGCCATGGGGACAGTATGTGGTGTAGTTGTTCCTGTTTCTGATGAATGAGGTTGTCGTGCTTCTGGCATGGCTTGCACTTCCTGACATGATCCTGGCAGTCTGCTTCTATAGTGGGCCAGAAGTATCCGGCTCTGAGAACTCTTGTAGCCATGGTGCGTGCGCTTGAATGATAACCACAAATTCCTTTGTGTAATTCTTTGATGATATATTGGGCTTGCTCTGCCGTGACACATTTAAGTAGGGGTTGGCCGTATCCACGTTTGTAGAGGTCATCGCCTACCATAGTGTACCTGGCGGCTTTAGCCAGCCAAGTTTTGTTTGCGTTGAGGGGGGGTTTCCGGTTTTGAGGTATTGAATGTAGGGGGTGGTCCAGTTTTGGGTTTGGGAGGGGGTGACGTTGCTTGTTGGGGTTTGGATTAATGTTTGGCAAGTGTGTGTGATGGAAGGTGTGGAGAGTTTTTGCTGTAGTAGGGATCGATTACGATTTCTGAGTTTGGTGCTGGCCAATTTGGAAAGGATGTCGGCCTTGACGTTGTCGGTTCTCAGGATGTGTTCGACACGGACTTGTTCGAAAGCAGATTGAATAATCGCACGGACCAGATGGTAATACTGTAGGAGGATGGGGTCTTTGATTTGGAATTCATCATTTAGATGACCTACGGTGAGTTTGGAGTCGGTTTTGCATGTTAACTTCTTGACGCCGACTTCACGGGCTAAGGAAAGGCCGACGAGGATGGCTTCGTACTCGGCTTGGTTATTTGACGTTTTGAAAGCAAAGTGAAGGAATTTCTCGATGAGGATGTCGTTGGGGCCTTCTAAGACAATGCCAGCGCCGACACCCCTTGGGTTTGAGGAGCCATCTACATGAAGCGTCCATTGGTCCTCAACGGTTGTTTGTTGTAGGTCGTTGACGAAGTCTAGGAGACACTGGACTTTGATGGGGCCGTGGGGTTCATAACGAATGTTAAATTCTGACAGTTCCACGGCCCATGATGACATGCGTCCGGCTAGATCCGGCTTTTGTAATATTTTTTGGATTGGGTAGTCGGTCTTGACGGTTATGGTGTGGTTTTGGAAATATGGGCGGAGGCGGCGTGCTGCGTGGACCAAGGATAGGGCTAGTTTTTCTACCATCTGATACCTGGTTTCAGGATCTTCAAGTGTTCTGCTCACAAAATACACAGGATGTTGTGTGCCTTCTACTTCTTAAACGAGCGTTGCGCTGACGGTATAGTCGGTGGCTGTGACATATACCAGCAGGGGTTAGCTGGTATCTGGTTTGTGGAGGATAGGGGGTGAGGTTAGGGTTGTTTTGAGTTTTTGGAAGATTTGTTCACAATCATAAGTCCACGTGAACCGGACGGATTTCTTTAGGAGCTGGATTTATGGGTTGAGTTTGTTCAACTAGTTTGGGTAGGAAGCGAGAGATGGCTGTGAGGCGGCCGATGAGGCGTTGGACTTCTCTGACGGTAGTGGGGCTGCGCATTTCGATGATAGCCTTGCATTTTTCAGGGTTAGCCTCTATGCCGCGTTGGGTTAGCATGAAACCAAGGAATTTACCCCGGTCGACGCCAAATACGCATTTGTCGGGATTTAGGCGGAGGTTATATTGGCGCAGCGCGGAGAACACTGCCGCCAGGTCTTCAGCGTGTTGATGATGGCTTAGGGACTTGACAACCATGTCATCGACGTAGACTTCGACACAATGCCCTGTTAGATGGCTGAAGACTTTGTCCATTAGTCGCTGGTAAGTTGCCCCGGCGTTTTTGAGGCCAAAGGGCATGACCCTATAGAAGTAGTTGGCATCGTCTGTGATGAAGGCGGTCTTGTGCATATCTGCTGTGGCCATGGGGATTTGGTTATAACCTGAATATGCATCTAAAAAGCTAAGCACCTTGTTTCCTGCCGCGCCGTCTACGAGTCGATCGATGTTGGGTAAGGGGTAGGCGTCGCGAGGGCAAGCCTTATTCAAGTCTGTGTAGTCTACGCACATCCGCCATTTGCCATTGGCTTTCTTTACCAAGACAACGTTAGAAAGCAAAGTGGTGTATTGAGCTTCTTCTATAAATCCCGGGCTTAGTAACTTGTCGGCCTCCACCTTGGCCGCTTGCCGGCGTTCTTCTCCAAGCTTGTGCTTTTTCAGGGATACGTAGCGGGCTTCTTTATATATGGACAGCTTGTGGGATGCCACCTGGGGGTCTACTCCAGGGAGGTCGGCGGTCGACCAGGCGAAAAGATCTGTGTTGTTGATAAGGATGGGTGTGATTGTGGCACGCTCATCAGAGTTTAAACCGGTGCCTAAGTTAATGGAGTGGCCATTGGGGAGCTCCAGAGGAGTGGTGTCCTCGACTGGTTCGAGGCGGACATCCCGGCCTATTCTAGGGTCCAGGTCCTCGCCGGATAGAGCTATGCGAGAACCAGGGGGTCGTTCGATATGGTTGGTTTGTTGGATTGGGAGTTGTGGTCGTAAGCTTGCCATGTAGCACTCGCGTGCCAAGCGCTGGTCGTAGTGTATGGTCAGGATGTCGCCGGATGGGGCAGGGAACTTCATTGCCAAGTGAGGGGTAGAGACGACTGCGCCAAGTGTATTGAGGGAAGGACGACCCAGGAGTATGTTGTAAGATGTTGGCGCATCGACTATAAGGAAGCAGATTGGGATGGTTTTGGTTTGGAGGTCTATGTAGCCCCGAGTGGATACTTGTTCGCTGGAAAAGCCGTATATGGGCTCACCATATGGGATCATGGCGGTGTCAGGAAGTTGTAATTTTTGGTAGGTGGCCCAGTAGAGGATGTCAACTGAGCTGCCTTGATCCACGAGGACTTTCTTAAAAGCATAATTTTCAATTTCAACGGTGATGACCATGGGGTCATCCTGTTGGTGGTCGAGGCCGTGGAAGTCGTCATCTGTGAATACGATGGGGGGCATACGGCGTCTGTGGTGGGAATGGGTGATATGGTTGATGGATTGTATATGGCGGATGTGTCTCTTTCTGGCAGACGAGGTGGAGCCTCCACTTGCGAAGCCACCAGAGATGGTGTTAATGGTGCCTCGTAAGGGGGGGTCGGCAGGGGTGATGTCGATGCGGGCGGGCTCTGACTGTTGATTGTTGGGTTGGGTGGGGTGGCTATTGTGATGGGCGTCGTTTGGTTGGCGTCTGTGGTCAGGTCGCGGGGGGTGGCGGGATCGAGAGGAGGAGGAATGGTCATCCCTACGGATGAAGCGGCGAAAGTGGCCAGCACGGACCAGTTCTTCTATTTTATCCTGGAGTGCTTTGCATTCTTCCGTAGTGTGACCATGGTTGCGATGGTACTGGCAATACTTGGCCATGTCGGCGTTGGGAGGTGTGGTTGTCTTGTGTGGTGGGGGGAGGAGATCAGCTTGGAGGGCTTCGTCTAGAATGCGAGAGCGGGCTACTGTGAGGGGGGCGTATCTGGTGAAGCGAGGTTGGCGGGGTTCACGTGGGCGGGTATCAGGGCGTGGGTGAGGTTGTGGGGTGGGGTTGGAGGTGTTGGCGGTGAAGTCGTTGCAGAATTTGGTGTGAAGGGTTTGCATTTCCTCCATGCGGACGTAGTCGGCTGCACGTAGTTTGAGTTCGTGCATGGAGGCAGGTGGGTGGAGGTAGACGTTTTTGGCGAAGGGGCCGGGTTGTAGGGTAAGAGTCATACATTGGAGAATCATCTCCTGGTTGAGGTGTGGTGTACGAAGGGCGACTTTACTAAAGCGATCGATGAACGCTCTAAGTGGTTCATTGGGTTCATGTCTGACACCTAGTAGGGATATGGTGGTGGTTTGATGTGGGTGGCTTCCAGCGAAATGGGTGGAAAACATGTGGGAGAGAATGTCGAAACTATCGATTGAGTAGGGCGGGAGAGTGGTGAACCATTCTAGGGCAGGGCCTTTGAAGGTGGTGGGGAAAGCTTTGCAAAAGACTGCGTCTTGGGATGTGTACAGGGCGACATGGGTCATGTAGACTTTCAGGTGTTCGTCAGGGTTGGTTTCGCCAGTATAGTGATCCAGGTTGAATGGTTCCCACTGGGCCGGGAGAGGGGTGTTGGCGATAAAATCCGTGAATGGGTGGCGGCGTTTGGGCTGGTGAGGGGGGGGCATGTGAGGTGGGGGTGGGTGGTTGATCATAGCAGGAAAGGTGGAGGTGATGTTGTGAGGAGGAATGTGGGTTGTGGGAAGATATTGTGGGTTGTAGGGTGGGATATGTGTGGTATGGAGGGCAGTGGGTATGTTGTAGGGGATGTGGGTGGTAGGGAGGGTGAGGGCGGGAGTTGGGGGTGCGGTGAGCCCCGGTTGACCGGATGGAAAGTGATGGGGATGGGTAGAGGTAACGGGTGTCTGTTGGGTGGTGGTGAAGGTGTGGGGGGTGGGATTATATTCACTTTCTTCCTCTGTAGGCTGGAAAGCTGGAGACTTCACAGCTTCAGAGGTTTCTTTGGCTTTTCCCTTTAGGTTGGGATTCGCCTCGATCCTTCGCCTGAGGCAAGAGTTCTCTTGTCTCAGCGCCTCCATTTCTTCAGCATTGCGCTTCTTCAGGTCTGCGAGTTCTTGTTGCATCTTTGCTTGGCCGTCTAGGATGGCGGCCAAGTCAGGGGTGATGCTGGGAGGTCCAGAGGGACCAGCATCCGCTTGCTTGTTCGCTCCAGCTCTGCTGCGGTTAGAAACCATCTTCAAAGAAAAAACGGGTACTAAAGGTGTTCGTCTTGTGCCCCACGATGGGCGTCAATTGTTCCTGTAGAGAACAAATAAGATAGGTTAGGCACAAGCGTCACCTTACCATGTAGTCCGCTATCTCCTCAGTTGGCCTCTTCTTGGTTTATACATGTTAACTTGGACCCAGGAAGGGTTACCTGCAGAAGAGTCTCCGAAGCTCAAGTAAGTCAAAGTTCTCCTAAAGTCAAATCAGTGATTAATGAATGCGTACCTTTAAATGATGGGGTCCACGCGTATTTATAGAGCATTAATGACGTTTGACGATTTCATGGCCTGGGCCTTGACTTGGGCTCTAGGTGGGGCTTGCGAGTGGGCCAGGGCCCAAACCCAGGCCCTTAAGGTTTATTGGAAGTGGACGTCTCCATTATGTTGAGTTCGTTAGAGTGGTCGGCCTAGGTTCTAAACTTAGCGGATATGCTGGAGTGGTCGATCTAGGCCAGCTATTTGTCTTGATGGCTTACGTTGGTGTAGGTTAGGCTAAGCCGGACTAGGCTAGATACTTGGCTGCCTTGATATGCATATTGTTTACTTGTTTGGTCTAGTTTGGCTAGGTGTGGTACATACATATATATATATATATATATATATATATATATTAATTAGGTATATAAATTATTTAAATCATATACTTTAATTTTATTTTTAAATTATAAATATTAAATAATTTTTTATTTTCAATTTGTTTTATTATAGGAAATTGAGATGAGTATACGTAGTCAAACTATTGAAAAAGAAGATGAAACAAAACCTCTTTAGAGATATGTTTCAAAGACAGGAAAAACTCCCGGTGGTGGAAATTATATTATCAAGTGTAGTTTGTGTGATTTTGAATTTAATGGATCTTACACTCAAATGTAGGCCTATCTCTTAAAAATTAAGGGAGAAGGGGTTAAAAGTTGTGGAAAGATGAATCTGTCAAAACTTACTGAATTGAAAAGATTAGGAAATGAAGTTGTTGACATGTGAAGCCAAGGTGTTGTGTCTCATGAAGATTTGATGAAGCTCTTTGAACTACTTAGAAGCCATTACCATTGGAATCAAGCCTACATTGATGAAGATAAGGAGATTTGATGGTATTCATGTTGATCAAGTCTGGAACGTGTGCTCTCCACATGGATAAATCATTAAGAAGGAGTACTTGATGTTTGTAATTCACATTGTAGACCTTCTAGCATTAATTTGATGTATTTGGTCTTTATTGTGTTTTTTAATTTGTTGAAATGTTTTTCAACAGGTTAAAATGTGTCTTTTAATCTGTTGAATGGTTTTTCAACAGGTTAAAAGGTTGGCTGCAGTAGTTTTAAACTATGAATTATTTAATCAATTGATTTATTTTTTAATTGATTGATTTCATTTAAGTCGAGGGAAACCCATCTTGGATGTTTTGGAGCTCGAACTACACGATTTGGAGAGCTTGAAGGACTGTTAGGGATTATGGGAATTATCTCTTCTTCCTCTTTGTATCTCCTTCCTCTTCCACTTCCATTTTCTTAAGCTTGTGCTCTCCACGATAATGGAGATCTAAACCCATTTTGTTGGGGGTAGATGTAGCCAATGAACTCTTATGTATTTGTGAATGTTTTGAATATATATATATATATATATATATATATATATATATATATATATATATATATATATATATACGCTTCTTCCATTAATTGCTAGTATCTTTGTTTCTTTACTTAAGACTTGCTTTGTTTTAACCATTCATTACATGATATTTGAGTCATTAGGTATTGGAAAATATCTCTTGAAACCTAGACTTGGAACAAGATATACCTAATGGAACTTGTATCTAGGAATGGAACTTGACCCATTGGTTGTCTTAAACCCTAGTTCATAAAGCAGGTTTACTTATTTAGGGATTTAAGGAATTGACTCTTAATAAGGAAACCTAGGCTCATTCAACTAAGGGATTAGGGATTGAGTAAACTTGTGGGTTGTCACTAGTAATTTAATGGAGAAGATATTTAGTGTTTTATATGCATGAGAGTAATTTAATGGTGAAATCTAACCCCCACAATATCAATCCATTGCATTTCTAGAGTTTCAAATATCCAAGTTCACCTTCTACTTTTTTATGAAATATTTACTTTAAATGGATTCATTCTTTAGTTTAAATTAGTTATTAATTACACGATTATTTAGTATATATGAGTCTCTTGAAAAACGATATCCTGGTCTTACCGGTTACTACTTGCACGACTTGGTACACTTGCCAAAGTCTTAACAACCACCATTATAAAATAAATTGAGAAGTCCTCTACTTGATAAAGAAAGAAGTCATGTAGAAAATCTTCTGCGACCTATAAGAAATTCATGAAAGCATAAAGGTGTGACAATTGTTAGTGTTGGGTGGAGTGACCCTCAAGGAAGACCTCTTATCAATTTCATGGCTATCAATGAGAGTGGACCAATGTTTTTGAAATCAATAGATGGATCTAGTGAGATAAAGGACAAAGATTTTATTGTCAAACACATGAGAGATGTAATTATTGAATTTGGATAAAAAAATGTGGTACAAATTATAACTAACAATGCAACAGTATGTAAGACAATGAGTATGATTAAAGAATCAGAATTTTGTCAATTTGTTGGACTCCTTGTGTAGTGCACACCTTGAATCTTGCATTGAAAAATATTTGTGCAAAAAAAAAAATACAGAAAGAAATAGTGATCTTTATCAAGAATTTTCTTGGATCTCACAAATTGATGATGATTCTACATTTTTAAATACTTCATTATGGGGCACTCTATGGGATTATTAATGTTTAATAACTTCAATTCATTGAAGTTGCTTTCTGTTGCTCCAACTAGATTTGCTTCAACCATTATCATGCTCAAAAGATTTAGAAGTTTGAAAAAGGATTCAAAGAGATGGTAATTAGTAATGAATGGTCTGATTACAATGAGGATAATGTGGATAATGCACGAACCCACAACCCCCCCAATGTTTTTCATTCTTTTAAAAATTATATATATTATTTTAAGATTTTTTAAAATTTTGAAATTAAAATTATAGATAGTATATTTTAAAAATTGATAGAAATTAAATTGTTTTTTTTTTATTTTTTTTTTATAAAATACAACATTTAATGTTAATAAATAATAAAACATAAAATCAAATTTAATAAAAAATAAAAATATTTAGGTTTAATTATTCTTTTGATCTCTGTTTTCGTCTAAAAATATCAAATTTCAACTAAAAAATTAGAATTAAATTGAGACTAAAAAAATGGAGGACCAACTTGACATTTTTAGAAACACTAACCAAAAGAGTAATTAAATCAAACATTTATTAAGATATTTTTTATTTTCTTTTGCCATTACCTTCTTATTTTTTACAAAATTGTACTCATCTCTTACTCTCATTTTGTTTTTGAAGAAGAAATGAAGTCAAACAGATAGTCATTATTTTTGCTCTCATTTCTCATTTGTTTCCTTCATTGCTCGAAGAATAAAAATGTAAGTCTTTCTTGTTTGACTTGATGATAAAATATTAATTTAATAATTATTAAAATTATTTTTTATCTCATGAGCCTTTTGTATAGTTCTTTTTTATGATTATAGAAACAAAAAACAATGTATTACGTGTTTTTTATAATCGATTTTTAAGTGTGACTTGATTATAATATATTTTTCTTCTAATAATTATGTCTCCCAATCTTTTATTATTATGGTAAATTATTTTTAATATATTAAAAAAAGTATATCAATGAACAATAAGATAATAGATTCATTTTGTAAAAGTTATAAAAGGCTCATGAGATAAAAAAACTATATGTGAAAAATGAAAACAAGATAAATTATACTTCTTCATTATTTTATAGAAGCGTAATTCTTTAAAGCGTTATACTAATGATCCAATCAAATGATCAAATCATTATATTACTTTGGCCCCTCCAAAACTCTTTGTCAAGATCCGCCACTGGAGACAAGCAAACATAGAGTTTGCAAACATTTTAGATAAAAGAGAAGATTTTGCAAATGCCGACTTTGTAAGGGATAGAAATAAAATGGATGCAAAATCATGGTGGATTGTTCATGGATCTTAGGAACCAATACTTCAAAAGATAGCTCTTAAGCTACTTGGACAACCTTGTTCTTCTTTTTGATGTGAAAGGAATTGGAGTACTTACTTTTTTATACATTCTTTGAAAAGAAATAAGATGACACCTAAAAGGGCGGAAGATTTAGTATTTGTCCATAGTAATCTTTGTCCTCAAAGTACAAAGAAGACGAAACTAAATTGTAGGATATTACTTGTCATTAGAAGACAATGGAATTCTTCAGATTGCTAACCTATCTCTTGCTGAACCAGAATTAGAAGAAGTATTTTTCAATGAAAATGAACAAATATAAGAGATAAACATTATGATTTACAAACATTTTTCTTTTGTTAGACTTTTTTTTCCTAGTTGTTTATCTTGATTTTTATTAGGTCATGAAGTATAATTTGTAGACAATTTTTTTATATAAATGTTAATCTTCATTTTTTTAGGCAATGAACTGTAATTATTATATAAATATATTGTCGTGTCTGTGTCCGTGTCGTGTTTGGGCTTCATAGGTGATAAGTTTTTAGTTGAGATCGTGGTTAAGGTTAGCTAACTCATCCCTCTCCTTTTGGTACTTGTCTCTTCCTCTTTCTCCTTCAACTTTAGAGTTGCCTCCTCCTTTTATCGCTTCAAGTTACCAATCCTCACAGCCCTACTCAACAGCTCAGCCATAATACCCATTTCCTCTTTCTTCAACTCCCCAACTTTTGAGGTTAGTTGAACCTTGTTTATCATGTGACCCTTATGATGGTCATGCAAGACATCAACACTTTTTCAAAATCTGTATCCCCCTTTGTTCCCACCATTTTCAACAATTTAGTATCATAGGGGGTAGGAAAGGCACCCTCATGTTGACGAATATAGTTACTTCGCATGCGAAAATACAACAGGGAAAGGCCCCCCTGAATAGATGATGAAATATGGTCCACATGATTAAGAGGACCATACGCATGGAGAGTAAGTCCAAAAAGGTGTGAAGAGTTGGGCGATGGAGGAGGATGAGGAGGAGGTTGTGTAGAGGTGACCTTTTTGGCTCAAAAGTCGTGACTTGCACCATGCCCTCAACAAAAGGACCTTTCAAAGGATTTTGAACAACAATCTTAGGATGAATTACTATTTCTGGCGTAGGCACTCCAGTAACGATAACATCGTTAAAAGGTTTCAATCCACAACAGGTAGCACAACAACAATAGGAGCAACCAATGACGACCCAATATCAATATTCTATTTTTCAATAGGGGGAAGAGAGACCAACCCGACACTCTTGCAGAAAGCCTTATAGTCAAACTTGCCTGGCATGTATTCTACAAAAAAGAGAAAGAAGGGTAAGATAGTCATTCACATGGAAGAAACTCAAACACAATGTCAGCTTACCATCAAAGTCGGTCTTGGGGTCCTCGACATTAGGGACTCGAAGTACTTCCTTGCCCTAAAGCAACTAGGGTTGTTGGCAGAGGAACTTAACACCTCTTTTCTCTTCAACATTAAGTAAGTTCTTCCTAACAAAGGTAAATTTAAAGGGACGATCCCTAGAAAGAGGAAATTTTGGTTTCCAATCACTAGGTTTAAGGAAAAATTTGTGCTCGACTTTAGAAGTTGCAACCTTCAGCTTAAAAAGTGGGTTTTAAATTTCTTAAAGAATTGGGATATGGTGTAAAGAGGAGTGTTGGGCACTATTCAACAACACCCAAACAACTTGGGATCCATGCTTTAGTTGGTAAAAATATGAAAAAAAGTTTGACAGAACAAATAATTCCTAACTGTTTACAAAAAACCTGGAAAACTTTTACGAAACCTCAACTATTCTTGTATAATTGACTGAGTTCAGACAAACATTGAAAGTAAATAAAGAAAACTATTTTTTATTTTTAGTTATATATATATATATATATATATAACTTTAGAAAAATGAAATTTGAAAATAGGTGTCATTCGACACGAACAATCAGATAAACACTAAAAGAAATGAGAAAAATATTTGATTTTATGATTTTTAGAAAGATATTTGTGCATAGAAGAAATAATGTCTCCAAAAGAAAAATAACACATATAAGGAAGAAAAGAAAAATGTAGAGAATCCCTTTTCTCCATCCCCTTTCATATGACGGACTGTGAATCCATATATACACACTGCAATGTCAATGCAATCCTAACCTTAATTATAATGAACAATATAAGAAAGGAATTGGTCATGATAGCAGCACATCAAATCAAACATAATATCAAGGATATTGATTCTAAATATTATGAAGAATATTGCTTCTAATAATTAAAATTATACCTTTATCTAAAAACGAAGATTTTAAAATATCTTTTGAAGACATGTTAGGTGGGGAGTGTAAATATAAAAAAATATGAGTGAAGATATGTATAAACCCTTTAGGCTTATGAAAAAGGTATTATAATTAAAATAACTTGAGTTGTTCCTTCTTCTTTTTTATGCTAAAATTAAAGTGAAAATCTAAAAAAACTTATTTCACCTTCTTTTTACCATTAATTAAAATCATGTTTTTATTTTTATATTTTTATATTTTTTGAAAATAAATTTATTTACTTAGGAGAAATTGGATATTGACAACTAGTTAAAAAAGACAAAAGTACCCTCACCATCCTCGGGAACCATAAAAGCTCTATCTGAGAGGGAATAGGGGAGAACAACTAGCCCATCCTAACATATGTCAAAAGCAGCCGTAAAATGGACTACCTTCTCGACAGAGGTAAAATCAGAGATGTATAAGGCAACCTCATCTAAGATCTAGGTATACCTAACATCTCTGATGGGAGGAAAATTATCTTACGTTTTGATAGCCTCCTCCTCAAGCTAGGTTGGGCCAAAACTTGAAATTGTGACTATAGTGGATGGTGAATTCGCAGAAACTTGGTGTTGAGAGAAAATGACTCTCGGTTTTAGTGATTTAATGATGGGATAAAGGTGATTTGTGGAGCTCTAAGAGAGGTTAGGCAAACTCTAGAAAAAGTTGTGCTAAAGGGATCTCTTAGGAGGCTCTAACAAGTGACTAAGAGAAGAAGTATGGCTCAAAAATAATTTTGGCAGCATAACATTATCATTCTCAAAGTGAGAAATACATGGGGGACACCTCTATTTATAGAGTAAGGTGTCTCTAAAATGGTCCACACCCTAAAATGCTAACATGCACCAAAACCCTAAAAATATTATCTTGGTGAAGGGGGAGCTTGACATGTGGCAATCCTCATTCTCACAAAACGGACCACTCATATGTTGCCATGTGGAAAGCTACTTTATGAAAAGCCTCTCCTATAAGACAATGACATATGGCCACTAACTTTGTAAGAGAACTCTCCATTAAGGGTTGAAGGAGATCTTGACATGTGGCAATCCTCACTCTCACAAAACGAACCACTCATGTGTTGTCATGTGAAAAACTACTTTATGAAAAGTCTCTCCTATAAGACAATGACACATGGCCACTACCTTTGTAAGAGAACTATCCATTAAGGGCTTGCCATGTGGCATGTGTTAGATGCCATTCCTAAGCTACATAACTTAACATAATTAAACATCAAAGAATTGCTTAAGCTAGGCGCATATGATGCCCCTACTTAAGCAAGATTGCATTTAAATCCTACACTACATGGCCCTTAATACAAGGCCTTCAAGGGAAAACCTACACTACATGTGTAACATCCTGTTAGGATATTACGATTTTATAAATAAATAAAAGCAACAATTTAAATATACGCGGCAATTAATAATACCTCGTTTTCCCAAAACGCGGGAAAATTCAAAATTTATTTAATAAGTAAATAATGTTCATAACCATCTGTCATCAAAACCGAAAATCAAATGTTATAATATCACCCATTAGGGTTTACAACTAATCCCAAAACCAGAGAAAATAAAACATAAGATTTCCTCGAGTCTATCTCCTCTCCGCGGCTAAGCTTCACCTAAGCAACCTGCATCAACAACATCTGCTCCCGTGTACCGCATACACGATCATCGCCAAACACAACAGATAAGGTGAGCTTAACAAATAAAACATATATAATGTTGCAGATATATATATATATATATATATATATATATATATATATATATATATATATACACATGTCACTATCTATAACTTAAACATCCCACATTGTTCCTTCTTTTAGTTCCTACCATCTGATCCACAATCAGATTATTCGTGTTCTACATCGTCTAATGATTACTTCAAGGTGACATGCTGCCATACCTATCGGCCACAACCGATAGAGCACGTGCGAGAAACAATGCTACGGATCATACACCGTAACGCCAGGTAGAGTTCTCATATACGAACATAGTTCGTATCGTCCCAAGACTACCAAACTCGTCAGCCAACAACTGAGGAGGGCAATCTATCTGGACCCATTCATACTGGCCACAACCAGCACACTCACACCGGCAACACTCGCCAACCCGAGCCACAACTCAAGAGATGCTATTCCGAGCCACTACTCAATGAATACCACGTGCTTAACCCCTATCCCGAGCCACAACTCAAGGGATACGTTCCGAGCCACAACTTAAGGAACACCAACAATCCCACCTTTAAAACTTCACTAGACGCCTTGTAGATCACAAATGCGAAATCATAATTCCAAGCTGCCAGCTCCCAGACCGCCTAGCGGGTGTCGTGTACCGCCAGGCGCCCGCGAATCTGGTGCCCCTCTGTTTGGTCACTCTCGTATGGCTGTCTCCAGCTCACCGCCGGGCGACATATCAGTAATCTCACTTAACTGATTTTCCCCCTTTCTGGTTTGGCTCTGTGACAGTTTGCACTATAAGTTAGTACAACTAATAGTGAACCTTCCTAACTAATCAACTTCACTTACAAGCAAGTTATCTAATACCACAAGTCTCAATACCACATAAGATCTCCAAACCGAAATTGCAACTAAATATAATGTCTTAAGTACAATCTTACTAATCCAATAAGCCATTGATAGTCTCACGCACCTGTTCTAATTTCATCATCTCGTCATATAGCTAAGCTTATATCAGATTTTCCTTTGTTTACCAATCTTTGTTTAGTACTACTATATTACAATCTATCCACTTTGGCTCATCACAATTAACCATACTATTCTGCGTTTTCTCCTATCACCATAATTGTCTCCACACGAGTTGTACATCACCCCACTGCCCCTCTAGCTACAACCCTTACTGTACTTGAGACGTATGTCCTCTCTACTTCAACTCCTCAAAGTTCATACTCCAACTTCCACATATCATCACCAAATTCTCATATCCCATTATCGCACCCAACTCTATCCCTGCAAAACCCCTCGAGTACACCTCACAGCCACACAATTTCCCTTCTCTACGCTTGCGCCTGGCGGCTAAACCATTACCGCCAGGCGATGCTTAGGATTCTGGGAAAACTCCAGAACTTCCAGTGTTGTATAGCCCACCTTGGACACTCCTTCGTACTGTTCTATACCTATGTTCATCTTTCCGATCGTATACATGCTAGCAAGGGTACTAATTCTTAGCTTTGACCATATCTAATACAATTCCAGTGCAAATCAACACCCATTACCCAAAATTCGTTCAAAAACATCGCTTTGCCAACCCTACAGTTCATATTCACTGTTCCATCAAATTACTCTGTCAACTACGCTCAAAATCAAAGATTTACTACTCTCGATCATCTCCTAAGACCCACTCCTCGCTTTTCCTCCAAGCAATTCATGTCAAAACACGCGAACAACACAAATCGAGTCACATACCCGCGTCACCTGGCGGTCCCAGCCAATTCCGCCAGGCGCTCCATGCAGAAAAACCCAGAACATTCACAGACTTTGAGTCGCCTGGCGGTACAAGGATTCACCGCCAGGCGCTACACCCAGAAACACAATAGAACATGCACAAATGGATGAGCCACATGGCAGCTATGTATAGCCCGCGAGGCGATTTCTGGAAAATTTCCAGAATTTAGCAGAATCACGAAACAGATACAGAATCATCAATAGTTTACATATGATTTTCATACAATTCATATCAAACAACAAATTAACGTAGGAAGCTCCTGTAACTTGGAATTCATTCGCTTAAATTGAACGCTTGAGAGCTCCCAACGATCACCAATGATCTTCCCCTTGGCTTCCACTCAACCAGCCCCAAAACTCACTCCCACTCACTAATCTTAGCAATTTCGTGCTTTGTTTCTGGTACCACTTCTAATATTGCCAAACCTTTTCCAAAACTTCACTTTTGCCTTTTAAATGGAAACTTAAGGCTAGGGGAAGAGTTAAAAACGAGCTGCCACTTAATTTGAGTGTTAATGGCCATTCAATCTCCCATTATGGGATGTTTTTACAACCACCCTTGGCTGCTATTTTCTCTAGGGTTTCCGTTAACCCTTCACATTCATGCCAAAGCCAAAAATAGCAAAAAGAATGTTTAATTTGGGTCCCCCAAGATTTGAACCCATAACCGTGTAATTGCTAAATCAATATAGACCATCATGCCAATTCATGTTTAATGCTAATAATCATCATCCAATTAACATATTATTTCACACATATTTAAAATAATAACAAATAATAACACAAAATTGGCATATATAGGACTCAAACCCAGGTCCTCTCACACAATCATAGTACTCTCAACCACATGAGCTAGCACTTTTCCACATCATACCAACCCTACTTTAATGTCATAAATGATTTACCCACCCGCATTTATTAATTAATTAAATTCCACGGGTCTTACATTACCCCCACCTTTAAAATTTTTCGTCCTCGAAAAAGAGAACTTACCAGTGAACAGATGTGGATAAGACCGCCTCATGACATCTTCCATCTCCCATGTCATTTCCTGAGTTGCCTCATCCCATAGCACCTTCACTGTTCTGATCTCCTTTCCTCTGAGCTGCTTTACTTGAGAATCCAAGATTCTCACTGGTCCGACTCCAACGGTCAAGTCCTCCCGTACCTGTACATCATCATCCTCTAGAACATGCGTAGGATCTGCTATGTATTTTCTCAGCTACGACACATGGAAAACATTATGTAAGCTTCCCAAGTGTGGTGGCAAAGCTATCTCATATTCTGTCGACCCAATCCTCCTCGTGATCTGATATGGCCCGATGAATCGAGGAGTCAACTTCCTTGATTTAAGAGCTTTGCCAATGCCTGTTGTAGGGGTCACTCGGAGAAATACGTGATCACCAGCCTCAAACTCAAGCGGCCTCCTCCTCTTGTCTGCATAGGATTTCTACCGACTCTGAGTTGCACGCATGCGATCCTGTATCATCTTCACCTTCTCGGTGGTCAGCTGTAAGAACTCTGGCCCAAGTACTATCGACTCTTCGTCCTGCTGCCAGCATAGAGGTGTCCGGCATCTCCTACCGTACAATGCCTTATACGGTGCCATTCCAATGCTGGAATGGTAACTATTATTATACGTGAACTCTATCAATGGCAGCATATCACTCCAAGTGCCTAGATGATCTAACACACAAGTCCTCAGCAGATCCTCCAATGACTGGATAGTCCTCTCAGACTGCCCATCGGTCTGAGGGTGATACGCTGAACTCATTCTCAGCTGAGTACCCAAAGCCTTATACAAAGATTGTCAAAACCTCGATGTGAACCTTGGGTCTCTATAAGATATAATACTAGTAGGCACACCATGTAGTCGGACCACCTCTCTGACATATAACTCTGCCAGTTTATCCAGGGACATCTTCTGATTTGTGGGCAAAAAGTGCGCACACTTCGTCAACCAGTCTACAATCACCCATATAGAGTCATGCCCTCTCACCGACCTCGGTAGATGTGTGACGAAGTCCATGGAAATGTTGTCTCATTTCCACTAAGGAATATCCAGAGGCTCCAACATACCACTCGACCTCTGATACTAAATCTTTGCTTTCTGACATACCAAGCAGGAAGCGACGTAATCAGCCACATCTGTCTTCATGCCTGTCCATCAAAAAGTAGCTTTCAAATCTTTATACATCTTAGTCATACCTGGGTGTATGCTAAGACGACTCTTATGCCCCTCATCTAGGAGCATCTTCCTCAAGAATCTACTACTGGGAACACACACTCTCTCCCTGAACCGTAGGATACCGTCTCTGCCCATCCGAAAATCCTTCCTCTTCTCAGTGCCCAACTCACCAATGATCTATTGCAGCTCCTGATCCTTACCTTGTTCTACTCGAACTTCATCTAGGAACTCATTTGTGATCCTTAACATGCTGCATCGTATCTGTCCTGCCCCCATGTCCAGCCCCAGATTCATGTCCCACAATTGTTCTATCAGCTCCAACTCTCTAATCATCATAGTTGACACATGAATTCTCTTCCTACTCAAGGCATTGACAACGACATTAGCCTTACCAGGATGGTACAAAAGCTCAAAGTCATAATCTTTCAAATATTCCATCCAGCGCCTCTACCTCATATTTAGCTCCTGATCAAATAAGTATTTTAAGCTTTTATGGTCGCTGAATACCTGAAACTGCGCCCCATACAAATAATGCCTCCATGTCTTGAGGGCAAACATAACTGCCGCTAACTCCAAGTCGTGTGTCGAGTAATTTTTCTCATGCACCTTCAACTATCTCGATGCATAGGCCACAGTTCGTTTATCTTGCATCAGCACACAACCCAACCCCTGATACGAGGCATCACAGTATACCTCAAATATTTTAGTCGTGTCAGGGATTGCTAGTACTGGTGCGGTAGTCAATCTCCTCTTCATATCTTCAAAGCAAGCTTCACACTCATCTATCCATGAGAAGGGCTGGTCCTTTCTAGTGAGCTGTGTTAGGGGACTCACCATCTTGGAGAAACCCTCCATAAATCGTCGATAATACCGTGCCAAACCCAGGAAACTCCGCACCTCTGTAACTGTTTGTGGCCTCTCCCAGTTCATCATTGTCTCGATCTTAGCCGGATCAACTGCTATTCCTTGGGCTGAGATCACATGGCCTAGGAATTGTACTTCCTCTTACCAGAATTCACATTTCGATAACTTCCCATACAATTGATGTTCTCTGAGAATCCCAACACCACCCTCAGATGCTCTGCGTGTTCTTCTCTGCTCTCAGAATATATCGGAATATCATCGATAAACACTACCACAAACTGATCCAGATATGGCCGGAAAATCCTATTCATATAGTCCATGAATATGGCCAGCGCATTGGTCACCCCGAATGGCATCACCACATACTCGTAGTGACCATAACGTGACCTAAAAGCAGTCTTTTGTACGTCCTCCGACCTGACTAGGATTTGATGGTATCCAGACCTCAAGTCTATTTTTGAGAACACCGCAGCTCCCCTCAGCTGATCCAACAGGTCATCAATCCTTGGCAGTGGGTACTTATTCTTTATCGTTAACTTGTTCAGCTGCCGGTAATCAACACATAACCTGGAGCTACTATCCTTCTTTTTCACTAACAAAACCGGCGCCACCCACGGTGATGCACTCGGTCAGATGAACTTCTTCTCAAATAGATCCTCAATCTATTTCTTTAATTCGGCTAACTCAGCTGGTGCCATCCTGTACGGTGCCATAGAAACTGGCCCACTGCCAGGGATGAGATCAATGGAGAAATTCACATCCCTGTTAGACAACAACTCTGGAATCTCATCCGGAAAGACATCTGCGTATTCATCCACTACTGGAATCTTGCTGATATTCTCGACCGTACTCATCTTCTCCGCATGAGCCACTATCATATAACATGTAGCCCCACCCTCAATCTCCTTCACAGCCTGATTAGACGAGATATGCTCCAACCCGACTGTATATGAAAACACTATCTTGCATTGTCCGCAATCAATGACAACATGGTTGCTCGACAACCAGTCCATGCCCAGAATCACGTCCAAACCCTCCATCGGCAGGCAAATAAGATTCAGCTTGAACCTACGGCCTGCCACCTCCATAGGGCACCCAACACACAGAAGTGGTGGATACCTCACCAGATGCTAGCGTCGTAACTATCAGTTCGCACCCCAGCTCTCGCATCGCAAGCCTGAGCCTCCTCACACATTCATTAGACACGAATGAATGGGTGGCTCCTGAGTCAAAAACACTACAACCTCATGGTTACACAACGAACACAAAAACTGCAATAGGTTACTTGACTGTGTTGCCTCTGTGGTCTTCAAGGCGAACACACGCCCCGATGCTCTGGGCCGGTCTCCGACAGGTTTCTTGGCTGGTGTACCCCTAGTTGGTTTTCTATTAAGACACTGACGTGCAAAGTGTCCAGTCTGCTCACACACGTAGCACTTACCAGTGCTACTGCCTCCACCTGTATTGCTAGCGGGTCTAGTACAATCACTCCTCAAATGCTTCCCGCCACAGTTATAGCACTGTAGCATCCTGAAGGTAGTCGGTGGCCTACTATAAGGCTTCTTCTATTGACGGGTGTCTGTCGTAGTCTTCTATGATCGTGCTGCTCGACTGGGCCCCATCTCCAGCTGCTCAACTGTCTTGGCCTGCTCGACCAAAACTGGGAATTCTCTGATCCTGAGGGGCACCAAAAATCTGCGCAACTCATGTTTGAGTCCACCCTCAAACTTCCTGCACTTCCACTCCTCTATGACCTCTAGAGAGTAAAAACGTGCAAGGTACTCAAACCTCTCGATGTAAGCATCCACGGTCATGGTTCCATGCTGTAGTATCAGGAACTCCGCCTCCCACTCATGCCTCGCATTGTCCGGAAAATATTTCCCCAGGAATTTCGTCCTAAAGGTAGTACAGGTCACCTCCTCACCACGAGTCTGCATCAGTCATTGCATCCCTTGCCACCAATACTCTGCATCTGCCACCAACAGAAAAGTGACAAATAATAGCCTATGGGCATCTATGCACTCCAGCACCCCGCAAATCTTCTCGCACTCCCGCATCCAGGCGTCTGCCTCATCAGGAGTAGCCTTGCCAGAGAACTTGGTAGGCCTATGTTTCATGAAATCCTCCATAGTTACCAGCCTGGTAGGTGCAACTACGGCTCTGAGTGGCGCTGCTATGGGCTGCATCATGTTCACCATGCGATGAATCGCCTGAGCTATGTCATCAACTCTAGTAGTGTTCCTTCTCCTCCTATTAGCCATAGTTTGCGCACGCCACATATTATAGCTGTTCACACACACAGCTCAAATTAGGATTCCACATCCAAAATTAGTACAACAATACAAGCAATTAGTCACGCAAGCGTAACACGATAAGCTCACTCCCCATAGATCCCAAAAATCATTTTGAAAACCATTGCTCTGATACCAATTGTAACATCTCGTTAGGATATTACAATTTTATAAATAAATAAAAGCAACAATTTAAATATACGCGGCAATTAGTAATACCTCGTTTTCCCAAAACGCGGGAAAATTCAAAATTTATTAAATATGTAAATAATGTTCATAACCATCAGTCAACAAAATCGAAAATCAAATGTTATAATATCACCCATCAGGGTTTACAACTGATCCCAAAACCAGAGAAAATAAAACATAAGATTTACCCGAGTCTATCCCATCTCCGCGACTAAGCTTCACCTGAGCCACCTCCATCAACAACATTTGCTCCCGTGTACCGTGTACACGATCATTGCCAAACACACGCAGATAGGGTGAGCTTAACAAATAAAACATATATAATGTTGCAGATATATATATATATATATATATATATATATATATATATATATATATATATATATATATATATACACATGTCACTATACATAACTTAAACATCCCACATTGTTCCTTCTTTTAGTTCCTACCATCTGATTTCCAATCAGATTATTCGTGTTCTACATCGTCTAATGATTACTTCAAGGTGACATGCTGCCATACCTATCGGCCACAACCGATAGAGCACGTGCGAGAAACAATGCTACGGATCATACACCGTAACGCCAGGTAGAGTTCTCATATACGAACATAGTTCGTATCGTCCCAAGACTACCAAACTCGTCAGCCAACAACTGAGGAGGGCAATCTATCTGGACCCATTCATACTGGCCACAACCAGCACACTCACACCGGCAACACTCGCCAACCCGAGCCACAACTCAAGAGATGTTATTCTGAGCCACAACTCAAGGAATACCACGTGCTTAACCCCTATCCCGAGCCACAACTCAAGGGATACGTTCCAGCCACAACTCAAGGAACACCAGCAATCCCACATTTAAAGCTTCACTAGACGCCTTGTAGATCACAAACACGAAATCACAATTCCAAGCTACAGCAGTACAATTCGCTTGGCGGGGGACACGTGCCGCCAAGCGTTGCCAGCTCCCAGACCGTGTGGCGGGTGTCGTGTACCGCCAGGCGCATAGCGCCTAAAAAATTCATCTCGCCGCAGGTACCTCCTAGCGGAAAGTCCCTCACCGCCAGGCGCCCGCGAATCAGGTGCCCCTCTGTTTGGTCGCTCTCGCCTAACGATCTCCAGCTCACCGCCGGGCGACATATCAGTAATCTCACTTAACTGATTTTCCCCCTTTCTGGTTTGACTCTGTGACAGTTTGCACTCTAAGTTAGTATAACTAATAGTGAACCTTCCCAACTAATCAACTTCACTTACAAGCAAGTTATCTAATACCACAAGTCTCAATACCATATAAGATCTCCAAACCGAAATTTCAACTAAATATAATGTCTTAAGTACAATATTACTAATCCAATAAACCATTGATAGTCTCACACACCTGTTCTAATTTCATCATCCCGTCATATAGGTAAGCTTATATCAGATTTTCCTTTGTTTACCAATCTTTGTTTAGTACTAATATATTACAATCTATCCGCTTTGGCTCATCTCAATTAACCATACTATTATGCGTTTTCTCCTATCACCATAATTGTCTCCACACGAGTTGTACATCACCCCACTGTCGCTCTAGCTGCAACCCTTACTGTACCTGACACGTATGTCCTCTCTACTTCAACTCCTCAAAGTTCATACTCCAACTACCACATATCATCACCAAATTCTCATATCCCATTACCGCACCCAACTTTGTCCTCCTCACGAATCTAATCCTCCCCAAAATCACGACCCTGCAAAACCCCTCCAGTACACCTCACAACCACACAATTTCCCTTCTCTACGCTTGCGCCTGGCGGCTAGACCATTACCACCAGGCGGTGCTTAGGATTCTAGGAAAACTCCAGAACTTCCAGCGCTGTACAACCCACCTTGGACACTCCTCCATACTGTTATATGCCCATGTTCATCTTTCCGATCGTATACATGCTAGCAAGGGTACTAATTCTTAGCTTTGACCATATCTAATACAATTCCAGTGCAAATCAACACCCATTACCCAAAATTTGTTCAAAAAGATCACTTTGCCAACCCTACGGTTCATATTCACTGTTCCATCTAAAAATGCTCCATGATGGCCCAAGTGAAAAGGAGTTTAGCTTCACCTTGAGTAGATGTTGCTAACTCTTCTTGAATTTGCTTGGCCATGCCTCCTTTGATTAGACCCTTGGCTAAGGTTGTGTAATCACTTTTGGATTTTGAGGTAAGGGAGTCTAATTCTTTCCCATTTTCATTGGACTTAACTTTGCACTTCTTATAAGTTGCTAGAGAAATCCCTAAGACAGGATTATAGGGGAAACGAAGATTAGGGGCTCTGGTGAAGAAACCTGTCACCAAGATCAAAAGAGGACATAGAGGAAACCTATCCTTTCAACGGCCAATGTGATGATGACACATTAACAAAAAAGTCAGATGCATTTAATGTGACAGAACACTTCAAAAACCCTCATTTATATAGAACAAAAATGCCATTCATAAACTAAAATCCTAAAAGGTAAGACGACCATCCAAAACATGCTCAAGGGCTCATCTACCTGTATATCGAATTCGAATTCAACTCGACCATTGATGAAATGGTTATTCACCATAATTTCTAAGATGTTCAAGCACAATGACTATATCCCCCTAACTTTATATAAGGAGCTTGACCAGGGAGTACAACACAATGAATCATTTTTCATACTTACATTATAAATAGGTCCATAAACTCTTACTTACTTAAGCATCAAAGATTCTTTTGCAAGTGGATCTTCTTTTGTCAGGATAGACCTACCTTGCAAAGGCTTTCCCAAGATTTCGTCACGTGTCTTGCAAATTCATAATCCAAACCCCGATAAGAACAAAACGTAAGTATTTTTATTTGAACTATGAAGCTCAGACACGTCTCACAAATTGTGTGTCTAATGGCTAATATGTATCGGAGATATCAAAAAAATGTTCTCTAATATAATTTTAACACGGCTCCAATATATGTTAATAAAGATAAATACAATTATTTTTTAAAAAATTATATAGTTGTAAATTTATTACATAAGTTTATTTTATGATTATAAAAAAGAAACAAATATTATATAATCACTATTTTTCGTCTTTTAGATATTAGATATATTTAGACTTTTTGTATTAGATGACAATATATTTAGATTGTTTTATTTGACTAACTTTGTTTATAGATAATTTTGAATATATAAATATTAGTTGTTAAACAAAATAATTTATAATGATATAATATATAGATTCTTTATCTCATCCTACATTTTGGAGATTACTCATATTAAAGTTTTAGTATCCATGTCATGTTAAAGTATTTGTGTTAGTATTCGTGCTATATAGTTTGAAAGAAACCAAAAGGAGAAAATATTACAAAAGTACTTTTATCACTTCTCTCTTCAAATATATGCATACTAATCTTTGAAGCTCTGACATGACGACTAGCCGCACTTCCCCGCTACACCGCTCCAAAAGCCTTTCTGACACAGACACACATTCGACACATTCACGATACAGTGTCCAGCGAATGGGGTTGGACACGATTCTGATCTTAAACATGACAACAATGACACGATCCACTCCTCGAACACACATGTCACACCCAATGTGGTAGGAAAGAAAAGTCATGGATATTCTATAAAGAGCATATCTGATTCTCAAAAGAATCTTACATAAAGAGGATCTAATTTAGGATAAACCAAAAAGACACAAATGAACAAGATTCAAAATTTTGGACCCATGAAAGAAAAAAAAATGGAAGAGAAAGAAGAGGAAAGAAGAAAAGATATAAAAAGAGGAAAAATGCACAAAATCTAAAATATATGAAAACAATCACCTCTGAAAATTATCCAAATACCCCAACTTTATTTGTTGACACCTATCCATTTCACAGGTTTTCTGTAAAAGCACATTTGGATATTACTAAAATAACCCAACTTTATTCGTTGACACATTCCATTTTAGAGGTTTTTTGGTCAATTACTGTGTACAGAAGAAGCTTTTTGTGTACCCTTCATTAATTACTTGTCTATTTGACTATTTGACCCTTCCTGTTCAGCTTCCTTTTCATTTTCCTGCCCAACTTCATTGACACTTTTCTTAAATAAAGGGCTTTTGGTCTTTATGCTATTCTTTGAAGTTTCCCGCTACAAGGCTGATAAAATTTGAATGTGATTGTGCATTTAATGCGTGATTGACGTTGGTCAAGAGAAGATTACCAGTCTTCTTCTACAGGAAGCCAAGCTATTTCCATTCTTCATTCTTCCACCAAAGGGCATTTTAAAGAGCATAAGAAAAGCCTTCCTGTTGAAGGTTAGTTATGCTTCTTCTTCATGAAAGTTTGTATTTTTTGTACTTCTAATGTGTTGAATAGGGTATCGTCATGGGTTAGTAGTATTTGAAAGTTAGAAGGTTAAGTTTTTTTAAGTTTTGTTTGTTCTTCTTGGTGGTGTTCTTTATTTATTTTTTATTTGTGTGTTTGGATTTTTGTCCTCTTGGGTGCTTAAGTTTCATTTTTTTTCTTTATTTTTTGTGCTTATTTTTCCATTATCCTGTTTCAGAAATCGTTTCATCGGTCGCGACACGGGTTTGCTGCGTTTGCATGTTTCAACGAAAAGGAAAACGACGACAATGAGCAGTGGTGGTTCCTTTCGTGAGCGATGATGGTGGAGAGATCGTGGTTCTGTGGCAGCAGTGGTCTGAAGGGGAAGAGAAGAAAACTCTTTCTGATTAAAATAAGGTTTGGGTTGGTTGTTATGAAAACCCTTTATGAAAAACCCTTTATATTTCGTATTTGTGTTTTCTTAGTTTTGGACGTTGGTGTTTGGTGCTTAGTGTTATGTTTTTAACATTTGTATGTGTTCTTTAGTTAAAGGTTTGTGTTGGTCAAAGGTTTGTGCTTTATATATATTTCGCAAGGGATATGGTGTTTAGGTGTTAAAATAGCATGTAAAGATACATTTTACAATTTATTGTTTGATTTGATGAATGTTTTTTTTTTCTGTGTTAAAGTTCTTAACTTTTTAGTTGTTTCTTGGTTCTTTTTCTTTTTATTTTTCTTCCTGTTTGATGGCTTTCATGTACTTGAAGAGTAAAACTTTTTGGGAGATAGTTTTTGAATGTTTCTATTATGTGTTTAGATTATTAAATTTTAAAGTTCTTAACTTTTTTTTTGTTGTTTCTTTGTTATTCTTCTTCTTGTTTGATAGCTTTCATGCACTCGAAGTTTTAGGAAGACAATGGATGTCGTTATCGATTTGATGCCATTGTTATGGACGAGAGTTACGGAGTTCTTGATTCTTGATAAGAATCTGAAAATGGAGGTTTATATATATATATATATATATATATATATATATATATATATATATATATATAGGCTTAAAGATACATTTGGTCCCTATTTTTGTTGATTTTATTCAATTTGGTCCTTATTTTCGTTTTATGTTCAATTAGGTCCTCATTTTCGTCAAATTGTGGTCAATTTGGTCCTTTTCACTAACGGTGTTTAAATAGTTAACGTTTTTGAACAGTACATGCTACGTGTCAGCTTTTGGTTTTTATTATTATTTTTTTTTTTTTAATTTTTTTTAATTTCAAAAAAAAGTGGCCACGTGTCAAGTCATAATTGTGCCACGTGTGAATGCTAGTGCCACGTGTCAGTTTGTAGTTGTATTATTTATTTTTGTTCAATTTAGTCCCGATATTCGTTATTTTTGTTCAATTCAGTCTCTATATTCGTTATTTTTGTTTAATTTAGTCTCAAAATTTGTTAAAATAAAACCATTTAATTTTTTAAATTGACATTATTATAAGTTATTTTTTAAATTTAATTATAAATTATAATATTTAATTATTAATTGAATATAATTCTTAGAATCAATTGTTAAATAGAATATAATTATTTAAATATTATTAAAATATAATTATTAAAATTTTAAAAATATATATTAACATCTGTAAAATTTACATTTAAATTTAAAATATTTAATATTTTTATTGCATTTTAGATATTAAAATCTAAAATATTTTATATGTAAATGTTATTTTTACAAATATTAGTTTATTTTTCTAAAATATTTTGAATATTTAAAATATTTGTATATATCAATTTTAAAAATATTTTAGAATACAAATATTAGAAAAAAAAATAATTATATTCTTATAATATTTTAAATAATTATATTCTATTTAGCAGTTAAATATAAGAATTTATATAATTTATAATTAAATTTAAAAAATAATAAATTCAAATGTCAATTTTAGAAAAGATATTAATATAATTTGTATAAAAGATATTAAATTTAGTGTCAATTTTAAAGGGACAAAAATGATTTATTTGAACAAAAATTGGAAATAAATTGAACAAAAATAACGAATATAGGGACTAAATTGAACAAAAAAAATAATACTACCACAAGCTGACACGTGGCACTAGCATTGACACGTGGCACAATTGTGACTTGACACGTGGACCATTTTTTTGAAATTAAAAAAATTTTAAAAATTTTAAAAATTTAAAAAAAAATTTAAAAAAAATCAAAAAAACCAAGAGCTGACACGTGGCATGTACTGTTCAAAAACGTTAACTATTTAAACACCGTTAGTGAAAATGACCAAATTGACCACAATATGACGAAAATGAGGACCTAATTGAACATAAAACGAAAATAAGGACCAAATTGAATAAAATCAACAAAAATAGGGACCAAATGTATATTTAAGCCATATATATATCATTGTTGTATGCTGATGTTGGATTAGTCTAGAGTTATTTACTGATATCATTGTTGTTTTCAAGGTGGAAGGGAATCTTATGTGGCTAAAACTAATGAATTGTACAAGTTTGTCATAGTTATTGGTTTCAATTTGCTTATATGTGTTTGAATGTACATATTAATTTGGAAGTGTTGCAAGTTGGGTGTGTAATCTGTCATTTCTTATGAAGTTAAAGAAATATGGCTAAATAGTGAGGATACTGGAGCATATGGTAATTTTAATTGTTGGCTAGAATCCTTAAATATCTTTCAATAATTTAAGATATTTGTAGCTTTGATCTTAACGAAGTTTCATATTAATTTCAAATATATTAATTTTAAAATATATTAATTTCAAATATATTAATTTAAGATATATTAATTTAAGATAATATATAAATTGTTCTAGATTTGATAGGTTTCTTTGTCATGATTAGCCACCTCACGAGTTCCATATCGTGCCATTTATATTGTTGTTCGAGGTATTTCTCATAATAGGTTTGCTTCCATTAGAGGGAATAATAAAGGCTAAGTTATTTACGCGTGTGTTCTTACATTGAAGGTTTTCTAATAATCTCATTTAGTATGATAAAATTTATTGTATGAATTTCAATTGATCTGAGTTCTCATTTCCTTTTCAAAACACGATGTGGAGTTGGGTGTATATACAGAGAGAGTGAGGGGTTGGGAAAGGCGAGAAAAGAAGAAAGGGGAGGATTGTGGTTTGGCTATCTCATCATGCCAATTCCAGCGCATGAAAAATTTTAATGTTTAACAATTCTATTTTACTTTTGTTAGTTGGTATATTGGGATTCTACTTCCTTAAAGGTGTTGACCATGGAATATGTACCAATTTTTCATCTTCACTGATGCATGTTTATTAGGTCTCCTTTTTATGACACTGATATTACTAGTACATTTAAGAGTTTTTACCTCGCAGTATATGCCTCAGTTCCTGCACACCCGCTACATATAAACACACGGTGGCATTTTTGTAATTAAAGTCACATTTTATGCCTCGGTTCTTTTATAACCGAGGCAGTAGGGACCTTATGCTTCGGTCCTCTTGCCAACCGAGGCATATAAGAAGCATATGCCTCGGTTTCAAATTAACCGAGGCAATATCGCATTGTAGGGTTAACAAAAACCCCAAATCTTTTCACTGCAGCAGCAACACTTGCGATTTTCTTCTTCTTCGAGCAACCCACACGCAACTTCCACTCTTCCATTGCACGCCAGCCGTTCGTTTCGACTTCACCACCGCTGCAGCGCCGCTACACTGCCGCTACACCGCCACGGGAGGTTGTTTCGGGGCCGCCGTTGCATCTTCTTCTTCGAGCAACCATCACCACTCTTCAAGTGCGCCGTTCGTTCCGCCTGCACCGCCGCTGCACTGCCACTTCACCATTGACGAGATTGTTCCGGCGCCGCTGCATCTTCGTCTTCTCCGAGCATGAAGTTCATCGTCATCAGATCTGGTGTTTTATGGGCTGCTTTACAAGAATCAACTACTGGTTGGGTCTTTTAATTGCTTTTATTTATTGATGGAAGTAAATGAAATTGCCATTATTATGGTTTGTGATATTGATTGATGTTGATAATTTGAGGTCAGATTTAAGAATGAATGTTTATGCCATTTTGTCATTGTTGATGCCATTCCATGTTCTGGGCTTATGTTTGTGTTAAAAATTATGTTATTGGCAGTGATTGAATCACAAAGATGCCATTTTTTCTTTTCATTCCAGCAATAGAATTATTGTTTTACCTCCATAAAAATCCGTGGTATTTTCTCTAAGTTTAATCTTTCAATGCTTCGCAACTGTTTCTTTTTTTCTCAGTGTGATTGAAGCACCCACAGGTAATGAGGAAAGTGAAGACCCGAGTTTTTTTTTTTAATTTCTGGTACACAATTAGGCCTCGGTTGGTGGAAACCGAGGCAATAACTATACAATATGCCTTAGGTTGATAACCGAGGCATAAAGAAGTATCTTTTTACCTCGGCAGTATATGCCTCGGGTGCGAACCCGAAGTTAAAAATTAAAAATAACCGCTGTCGTTTTTCTTCCTTGCACAAGTGTATATGAGAGTTATGTCTGAGAAATTTTTTACAACTGCTCCTAACTCTTATTTTACTCCTGGCACAAGTATTATTACAACTGCTCCTAACTCTTACCCCACAATTTATTATTCAATGCTCCTAACTCTACCTTGGCCTTTATTCTCAGGGCTTTTTAAACATTTGAAGGTGTGCATCTTCCCAATTGGCAAATTATCCAACCATCCCTCTCTCTTCTCTAGGGGTAATTCCTAAAAAAAAAAAATATGAACTTTATAGTTATGTTTAAATTGAGGATTGAGATGTTGTAACTAATTTTTGAGTAAAACTATACTTAAGATTATAGTTATGTTTAAAATTCACTCTTTTATATTTCTCTCATGTAATATAAATAATATAACGATATAAATAAACTTCTACCGATTCTTTGTTCGTTGCTTCTATTTTTTTTTTTAAGATTCAATTATCCAATTCATCAAAATTAAGTAGATTAATTTTATTATTAGAATTTGCAAATAGGACTCTAAAATAATTTGATAAACATGTTTCCCTACGCAAATAGCCTTCCAAAATTCCTTTTCAGAAATGCAAAATCATAATAAGAACCATTTACAGTTTTGCAAGATTTATATCTGGACATTATGCTCTTTACGTTTTTTCTTTTCTTTTCGTACCCTTAGTATTAATGGATTTATTTCACGTATTTTTACATGGTCCATTCATGGTTATTTTATATTTTGTACGTTCTATCATTTTGTATTTTTTTAGAGAGCTTACTTTTTAAATTTTGTAAATATATATTAATTTTTTAAATTTATAAATTATTTTAAAGTTAATTCTATTTGAAATTTAACTACAAGTTAGGGATGACAAATAAACATGTCCCGTGAGTAGGGATGGCAAATAAACCCGTCCCTGTGGGTATTTTCTGAATCCGTCCCCGTTTTGACGGGAAATTTCCGCATTGACTGGGTATGGGTATGGGGAATCCCCGAATTTTTCAGTTGAGTATGGGGATGGGGATGGAGATGTAGATATCCCCACCATAATACTCGTCCCGCCATATCTTCATCCTCGTTTAAATTATTAAAATATTCACAATTAATTAAGTAAATATATATATATACTTTCTATTTTTTATTTCTTTTAATTATTTGGTTTGTCATGAAACTCATTCGCATCTCTAATATATTTTTTTATCTTATCATAACCTTTATGTAATTATGTTAAAATGATGTATGTCAATTAAAAAAATTTTATGTCTAACATTTGAATATTTCTATTATTTTTTAATATTTTTATTTATTGTATATTTTCCTTTCACATGAGAATGTTTAATACTCTCAATTTAAGTGTTTAATAGCATAAACCTTTTATTTACTAGGTAATATAAAAAACAACAATTCTTTACTTATTATTATTAATTTTTGTTTAATTTGAAGAACTTTTTTGTTTTGCTAAAACAATTTTTGTTATTTCTCAACCATTGAGTACATATGTTGATATTTGAAAAGTTTTCTTAGATCTCTAAGATATTTTTCATCTTATCATACCCTTAATCATACATTTGTTTTTCTTTGTACGATTCTTTTTAATAGTCTCCAAATTATTTTTTATTTCTTCTAATTATTTGGTTTGTCATGAAACACATTCGCATCTTTAATATATTTTTTTATATTATCATAACATTTATGTAATTATGTTAAAATGATGTATGTTAATTAAAAAAAATTATGTCTAACATTTGAATATTTCTACTATTTTTTAATATTTTTATTTATTGTATATTTTCCTTTCACATGAGAATGTTTAATACTCTCAATTTAAGTGTTTAATAGCATAAACATTTCATTTACTAGGTAATATAAAAAAATTACTTATTATTATTAATTTTTGCTTACTTTGAAGAACTTTTTTGTTTCGCTAAAACAATTGAAGTAAACAAACATTTAAAATATTTTTTAATTTGAATATTTTTTTTCTTTTATATTTTTTTAAAAATATTTTTAAATTTTATCAACTAGGTTTCACCAATGTTTGCAAATTTAATAAATGTTTTGGTTCTCATTAAATTTTATTTGGTATTCTAATCTATAATGTAAACAATTACAATTTATTTTTTATTTTAAAGTATTTGATATCGAAGAAATAATCATCCTCATAATATTAAATATTTGATAATTTTATGTTTCTTTTACCGTAATTTTTTATTATTTTATAAAAATTAATTAAAATTAATATAAAGTAGTAAGAAAATGGGTACGGGTATGGGTACGAGATTATACTCGTTACCCGATGGGGATGGGGATGAGATAAAAGTTTGATACCCATTGGGTTTGGGTATGGGGATGTGGATGAATTTTTTTGATGGGGATGGGTATGGGATAGCAAAACTCATCCCTTATCCGTGGGTATTGCTTGAACCTGTCTCCATTTTGACGGAGAATTCCGCATTGACTGGGTATGAGTATGGAGAATCTCCGACATTTTCAATTAGTTATGGCAATGGTGATGAGGATGTACATATATGTCCCGTCCTAACCAAAACCAACTAAAATTATAAAAATATATCATTTATACAAACCAATTAAAATCAATCAAGCTCTATATACACGTTAACATTATTATTATTATTATTATTATTATTATTATTATTATTATTATTATTATTATTATTATTATTATTATTATTATTATTATTATTAGTTTAAGTTAAGTATTTTTATAAGTCGCTACTCTGAATTGAGATGAGAATTAAACTTTTAAGTTAAACTTTGTATTTGACAGCTACTTTCTTAATGTCAATTTGTTGATGTACTTATTATGTAGGGACTATATTACACAATATACATACATTCTAATTTAACAACAATGCATACACATTTAATTTTAATATAATATACATCTATTTATTTCTACATGTATTTTTATTTTAAAATTTTAACAAATATCATGTTGTACTTATTTTTTACAGGACCATATTACATAATCTACCTACATTTTATTTTAACAACAACTTTGCATGTACATTTTATTTTAATATAATATATAACTCAAAACTACAATTATCAATTTTAACAATGTAACAATATTATTTTATTATACATTACTAATCAATTAGTGATTTTTATGATTTAAAACAAATAAATTCATATTTGATTATTATTTTTTAATCTTATCATTATTATTAATATTATTATTAGCATAATCTATTATTAATATTAATATAACAATAATTATATTAATTATATAATAATAAATTATAATTATATAAACAAATAATTTATTTAAATATATCAATAATTATTAAAAGAAATTAATCCAAATAAAAAAAACAAAGGCACGGGTCTCATATTAGTTAAACATATAAAAACAACATTTTTCTTATTATATTATTGGCTTAATTAGACTTTTGGTCCCCTACTTTTTCTCCGAGATTCATTTTGGTCCTCTCTTTTTTTCTGGGTTCAATTTAGTCCCCCAATTTGTTAAAACAGTTTAAAATGGTCTCTCCCGTTAGTTTTAGTTAAACGACGTCAGAATAGTGTCATTGTGTCTGTTTGGAACAGGGACGTGGTAAGTCCTGAGTACCTTGTCATCAATGTGGTGTAATGAGGTGGCAATGAAGGTTATTTATGGAGATAGAAGTGTTCATTTGCCCTAATTTCAGTCGTCTTCTTCGTCCTGCTGGAGTTCATCTTCATTTGGCAAGCTTTCTTAATTTTGAGTGATGTCTAGGGGCCATTCTTCTTCATCTTGCTCCTGTAACTCGTGGGGTACGCAAAATCCAAGGTTATCTAATCATGGTGGTGGTGTTTTGTCTCACGGTGGAGCGCCCATTTGCAACTGTGGAGAAGTTGCTGTGTTAATAACAGCTCGAACTACTAAAAATGGTGGGAAGCAATTTTGGGGTTGTCCTAATTACAGGGTTAGATCCATCACCCTTTTTCTGTGATTCGTTGATCAATAATTGTTTGCAACTAACATGAAGGTTGTTTTGTGTTGTGGATGTTGTCAATAACAGAGGGGAAGTGAAGCTTTCATTGGTTGTAATTACTTTAAATGGTGTTCGGAAGATGCTGCTGATGAAAGGGATAACACTATTATAAGGCAAAGAAGGAAGATATTTATTCTGGAGAAAGAACTTAAGGGATCCAGAATGTTTGTTAATGTTTTACTAGGGATAATGGGTTTATTAGTTGTAATGAACATCATTGTGTTGTCACGATTGATGAAAAGTGTGTGATTAAATCTGTATTCGGTGGTGTTGAAATTTGTATTGGGTGTATCAGTTTGTGTATTGGGGGTATCAGTTTGTGTTTTTCGTTTTATTGTCTTGAAATATGTAATTGGAAAGCTCAATTGTTATATGACTTAGTTAATTAATGAAAAATTGGTGTTAAAGAAATTTGTGTTTGGTATCCTACTTACAAGCATTACAAACATTCAATAACGACAATTTTTCAATCATAAGCCAATATTATAGAAACACATCATTGTACTTGTTGTTACAGCACAAAAGACATCAAATAGTGTTTTGGATTTTTGAACTTACAATGTAAAACATGCAAATTAAAAGTGGACAAAACATTCTTGACTTAGAAATCTAAAAGCTGCATAATACATCAAAGCTCCAAAATAAATTGTGCAGCATCAAAAAAAGCATAAGTCATCCTCATGGCTTCCACACACGTCCTCTCCTATGCTGTAGTTTCTGCCTTCTATTGGGTATGGTTGGACGAGGAATTGGAAGGTGGCATGGGTGTGGCTGCTGTGATGACTAAGGTGGCTGTTGTGATGACTGAGTTGGTTGAGTCATAGGTGTTGGTGGTGGCTGCTGTGATGACTGAGTTGGTTGAGTCATAGGTGTTGGTGGTGGTGGCTGAGTTGGTGGTGCTGGTTCAGTTGGTGGTGTTGGCTGACTTCCTGCTGCTGTTGCAGTTGGTGGTGCTGTTTCAGTTGATGGTGTTGGCTGAGTTGATGGTGTTGGCTGAGTTGGTGGTGTTGGTTCAGGTTGTTGGGGACAACTTTTTTGATTATGACCAACTTCTTTGCATATGCTACATTTTTTAGTCATGCCATGTTTTGTAATCTGCTTCCCATTCTTGTTCATCTCCCAAACTTCAAGTCTTCTTTTCTTTTTGGGTCTTCCAGGTAGAATTCGTTTAGGAGGGGGCAATACATCTGGAAATTCTGTTTCAATCCACATTTGCTGCCCGTTACAAGGGTATATGATGGAATTGGGTTGTCTCTTAATGTGTTTTCCAACCTACTACTTAACCACTTAGCATTAAGCATTTTCACATTGAATTCTCTGCTGCACTTGTGCTTGTCATTAATTCTCCTTAACTGCCATATGTGTGTTTCAGCCATATAAGCACAATATGCAAACCAAGAACACTTCCCTTTCCCACCCAAACATATCACTCTACATCTACGTTTATCATTTTTTTGAAGTTTAAGCCTTCTTCCAGATTGCACTCCATATGTCCTTATTGCCTCTATAAATGCCTCTTTATCTGGAAAATATGTTCCAACTTCCCACTGGTATTGGGCCATACTTTTGGGCATTTTAAAGGTCCCAAAGTTTGCCTTACATTGGTTGCGACTGGCCAATGAGTCATCACTGTACATGTCATCTGATTCCCACCCATCATCAGATAACCCCCTATCTCGCATATCAACATGGTCACTGCCATCAAATTCTAAATCGTCATCCTCACTATCTTCTTCCCCATTTCCTTCCCATAAATTGTCCTCATAATGGACACTTACATCAACTAGATCAAAATCAGTTTCATCTTCATTTCTCTCCTCCCGACCTACTGCCTCATGTGCCTCAGCTCCAGTTTCATCACCTTCACCTACTGCATCAGCTCCAGTTTCCTTATCTATAGCTACTCCATCAGCTCCAGCTTCATCACCTTCTGCACGAACTCCAGTTTCCTTATCTACAACTACTCCATCAGCTCCAACTTCATCACCTTCTGCACGAACTCCAGTTTCCTTATCTACAGCTACTCCATCAGCTCCAACTTCATCACCTTCAACTTCTGCATGAATTCCAGTTTCCTTACCTACACCTACTCCATCAGCTCCAGTTTCATCACCTTCAACTACTGCATCAGCTCTAGTTTCCTTACCTACACCTACTACATCACCTCCAGTTTCCTCAAATTCAGTTTGTGGCTCCACCCTAATGTTATGGTGACTATCTGCGTCATCTTCCAATTCATATTCCATATCAAAAACGTTTTTATCCTGTTGCATTTCAGCTTCATGAACAACATTATTATCCTGCACAGGATTAATGTGATCTCCATCGCCACAACCACTGTGACCATCCATCTCAGCCTGGACCTCAACATTTGTAGTTCCTATTTCTGCAACCACCTCTTCCGGGAAGTATTCCAAAACATTGTCCACAACCTCAGCTTCACAAATTGAGTGATTAACATACATATGAACCTGCCCATTCCTTCTAGCAATTCTAACCATTTGCATTACACCCATGTCATCAGTCAAATTTTTCAAGTTGTTCTCCAATACCTCTGACCTACTAACATTATACCACAAATCTTTAATGTTTACATAACCTATTTCCCTAAGTATTCCCATTATTTCAAAATAGCTCCACCTATCTGGGTCACACGCCAACGTGGGCGTTAACCCATTACTATAACTCCACCTAGCTTCATTCCTTTCAAAGTATCCTCCATGGTGGACCACCACCTCAAATCTATCATCACACATCCCAACCTATAAAAATACATATTCCAAGTTACTCGACGCACAACCAATGCCCACATATACAATACATATTACATCCCATGCCCCAAAAAAGTCAAAACGTGACCACAACCCACTAACCACAAACAAACGGGACCACCACAAAGCAACGGGACCACAACCCACACACCATTACAAACACACACAGACAGAATAACACATAGAAAATAATACCAACACCGACAAAGACAATACTATATAAGTAAAACGCGACATTCAATCCATAGAAAAACCAGAAAACTTACCTTCGATTTCGTCCCACTATGAACATAGCGATGAACCTTTGCCGCACCGAAGGAGACCGCGAACCCTAATATATTGATTGATTGATTTTCGCTTCTTCCTCGAACCCTAATTTGTTCAATCGTTATCCCCAAATTCTTCCTCGCACCCAAATTTCTTTCTTCCACGAACCCTAATTTCTTTCTTCCAAGAACCCTAATTTCGCTTCTTCCAATTACCGCTGCTTTTAATTTCTCGTTTTGTATTGTCCACATAATCTGATGTCCCTACTTGACACGTCATGTAAAATTGCCACAGTATCACATCAAATCACTCTGCCGTTAATTTTTTTAACGTTGTTAACACACAGGACTGAATTGAACCTCCTACATAAACTAGGGGACTAAATTGAACCCCGAAAAAATAAGAGGACCAAAATGAACCTCGCATATAAAGTAGAGGACCAAAAGTCTAATTAAGCCTATATTATTTTATTCAACAATTCTGTTATTTTATTCCTATACTATTGTTTTATTTAAATATTTTATTCTTCTCACTTAAGAAGTGCTATTCATATTCTGCTTGTAATTTTTTAGACATGTTTTATTTCTCATCCTAACTCTTAGCCTCCTTATAAAAGGAAGAATGCATAAAACTATTTACTTTTTTGAAAATAAATTTCTTTTTAGACATTGGTATTTATTTCTTTTTATAGAAATTAAAATGAATCAAATTATGAAATCCAAAACAAAAATCTTTTTGGAGATAAAAATTAAGACTTTTAAGAGTGAAAAATATGATCAAATACATAAATGTGTGTGTATATGTATATTTTTTTTATTTAGCATACCAATTAAACAGGATAAGAGCAGAGCTGTTTACAAACACTTTTTTCTTGGGGGTGTACTCATACTGAACATAGGTTACAGAACACAGTAACATTTAACTGTCCTGATAAATGACTCAAATGATGGGGACAAAGAAATTAAATATACATTTTATATCACAAATAAGAATCAATAGTAACAGAGAGATACTGGGGAGGCTCTGAAAGTCATTCTGACAGCTGAATGATCTCTTGTCCATAGTACTTTCATGAACCACCTATGATCCCCTCAGCAGCACAAATTGTGAGTACATACATACATGAGTGGAATACGACAAATACACAAATGTAGTAGGTAAAACAGTTTTCACCCCCAAATCAATACAAAAATGATAAGATGAAGATACACATGATAAATAAACAAATAAATAAATAAAGGGACAATTGAAATGAACTTTTGTCTTATTCTTGCCATCATATTTCAACTGATTGTTTTTGCATCCTTTTTCCTGTGGCTATGTAATCAACCAGACACACCATTTCCCACAGTGATTTCAGCATTGAAGCTGCTTTCAACCTTTGGTGGACCTGAATGCCTTCTTGGTCTAGCAGGTGAAGCAGGGAAACTGAGACGCTTCTTTGCAGTCCCAGCAGGGGACCCTGACCCTTTATCTGGGGTCACATTTTCTGCAGCTAGTGGACTTTGCATTCTGGACTTGGCTTTGGCAGATTTAGTTGGCACCATGTAACTTGGGATTGCTGGGGAGCTTGCAAGGCTTTCATCATCTCCTACAGTTGATCCACCAATGGAGTGCCTCCTTGGCCGCTCTGACTGCACACTCAACACACTTTTAGTGTCATCATCTATGGCCAACATGTCCTTTGGACTCACTTTCTTCACCTTCTTAGCAGCTGCTGGAGGAGCTGACTTGGGAGGATTTGAATGCGATTGCTGGGATTGTGACTCAAAGTTAGGTGAGCCTGGATTTTGGCTCGCTGTTGGAGAATGCTTCTCAGAATTCAGCTGAAATTTAGCAAATGATTTGCTGATTTCAGCACTGGTAATGCCACGCCCAGAACTTCTAATAGATTTATTGTCATTCTTTTCTTTCTCCCCCAAGCTATGGCTCTCCCCGGGCCGGGCTGCCGTCCATCGTTCCAACCAACTCCAACCCCAGGTTGGATTGGTTGGATCCATGAACATTGGGTTTATGGATCTTGATGAACTCTTCCAGTTTTGCTGTAAAGAATGAAGTAGCATTTGTTTAAGAGTAGTATTATTTTGACACCCAACAAACTTTTACACACTTTTCATCCACTATTTTATTTTTCAATCTCTAGAAGTTAACTTTTTCAATGACCAAAATACTCCTAAAAGTGGGTTGTGGAGTGGCGCATCCAGTTTCAAAAAAACATTTTCCTTTGTTAAAAGTCAAACCCGGGAGTTAAATGTATTCAAAACCTCATGGAAATCACACCAGTAGCCATATTCTTATTATAGTCCATTATATATTATGTATTATTTTCTGACATAACAAAATAGTTTGGACAAATTTCCCAGTATGCATAAGCTAAATTTTAATTTTATGGAAGAAGTTTAAAGCATTTTACCTTTCTTATTTTCTTCTCTTTTGAGTGTTAATTGAAAAATTTATCCAAACAAGAGTAAAGTCAATTGTTCTCTGAATTCACCAAAAAATTTGCTTCATATATCCTTTCTCATTTCAGTTTCACTATCCTAACAAATGTAAATTCACAGGAGAAATAGAAAACCTGGTGAGAGAATGAATAAGCCATTGCTCTTTCTCTTCTCATAGCAGCTTCATACTTGCTCAGTAACTTGGCTTCAACCTGTTCTTTCGATTGTACACTGTCATCCCATTCCTCACCAAGCTATTATAGGAATTTGAAAAAAGTTAAAATCATTCAAAATCCATCTAAAAGTCAAGTAAATATTATCTTTATGTCAACAGGATCAAAAACAGAAAATAAGTCAAGGGAAATGAAACACAGACCTTCATGCTCTCTAGCTCTTTTGCATGTTTCTGTAAGAGCTGTTTCTGCAGAGCTTGATTCTCCTCCAACATCCTGAGCCTCCTAGAACGAATCTGAGTTTGCAAATGTGCAAAAGTCTGCATGGAACGGAGGGTACTAATGGCTTGTCGTTTCACCACTGGCCCTTCCATGAGGGATCTCAACCTCACCAGTCCCCTCAGAGCCCGCAGTGCCCTTCGTGCCTAAATGATTATAGAGAAATAACTCAGCTTGCAGGCCGTTTATCATGAATCAAGAAGCTTTCTTTTGCAGCAATTATTGATTACTTATGACCTCTTAACTTAGTGTTTGGTACTTAAAAACACATAGTTAACCCATTTGGTCCTTAAACGATATAGCAATTTTGATTTTTATCTTTATTTCAAACTTTGATCCTGTTAGGTCCTATACTTAAGAAATGCAATTGTCATTTGTTAACACCATTGGACGAAGAGAACTACATCCATGTATTTCTTAAGTATGGAAACCTAATAGGATCAAAGTTGAAGATAGGGACAAAAACCAAAATTGCGTGACCAAAAACAAGGTTAACCCTTTAATAAATATATACGTTTTGGCACTGATTCGTATTTTAAGAGTTCGAACTGACCAACTGTTAGTATACAGTGAACAAGAAAGTGTTATATCATTATTGTAACTGAGGTTTTCTCACTAGTAGTTGTAAGCAAAAGTACAAACATTCAACAGATAATGGAAAGAGGGAAGCTGAATGGAATAAGTTACATCGGTTTAAATGAAAAATAGCAAAATATACCAAGTATCCCCGAAAAGCTTTCTGAATCCTTATTGCTGCCACTCCCTCTGTTGGTTTACTGTGTAACTGAACAATTGTAGTGGCTTGGACCTCCACAGGTTCTGTCTGAACAGCAGGAACAGGTTCTGTATGAACAGCAGGAACCGGTTCCTCCACAACCACTGCAGTTGCAACTTTGACGCGATCATGACTTGTTTCAATCTCAGAGTGAGGTAAAATAACCTCAGGTGGAGGAAGAGGAGGTGCTGCTTTATCCGTTTCAGATTGAGATGCTGAAGTCTGCAACTTTTGTTTTCCAAACCATTTCTTCTTTGGTCTGCTTGTTTTCTGCAAAAGCAGTTGCTAACACTATAAGGAAAATGTTGGATACCTGAGAAATGTTAACTATAAATTTCATCTGAACCTGATCGTTCCTCTCCTTTGATTCAGGGCTTAGAGCTTTCTTCACAGTAGAAAACCAACTTCCCTTCCTCCCCATTCTCTTCGCATTCCTCGCTTAGACCCTTAACACAGGAAATATGTAAATTTCATGATATCATCTCTCACAAGCCAAAATAATTCAAGAATTCAGCTTGCCTTTGAATAGGAAATCCAATATCACCAACTTATATCAGTAAATGCTGCTAGAGCTATGAAATTTGATGCTGAAAAATTAATTACGTAAGCCTTTTAGCTTTTGAAAACAAGAAGAAAAGGTATGAAAAGGAAACCAGAAACCAGCTTCTGGCTTCTGGTAGAGAAATTCATCATCAAGACTGAACTATTGAGCAATTCAAATACTTATCCCTAAAGGAATCCAAATGGCATGTGAAAAATACAGAGAGTTATTTGAAATCCTCATTCGCTGAATCATACTGAATCCAACAGTATGAAGAACCGGATTATCTTCCTTTTTGCATTTCACTGCAAAGAACCACATAGAATGCAGATTTATCTAATAAAATCAGCATTTCCAGTGAAATTATGCAACACCCTTGTGCTGAAACTACCAGAATTTTCACCAATTCAAAACAAGGAAAGAAATCGAAGAACTTTAAACATTAAACGGGTCCAAAAACATGTCGAGGAAATGGGAAAGTGCAAAAATAGCAATTTTAAATGAATTTGAAAAAAAGGGGGTCAAAATTTAGATGGAAAATGATGGTACCTGAAGTGAAACCAAAGAGACAGATCTGAATGAAAGAGCTTGCAAGTTGTTCTGGGCCTATGTGTCTCTGAACAAAAAGTAACAAAAAGATGAAAGAACTTGGAGATTACGCTTGCACTATCTCCCCTGTAAAGCAGGGAAATGCAATCAGATCTTGGGAAGGGACAAAGGGTTTCAATGATACGAGAGCATGAGAGAGAGAACAGCTGGTTCAGCAAATACTGTGACCCCACTACTTGTTTTAGGGAAAGTGGGACCCACTTAGTTATCATGGTTCAGGAAAAACCTTGTGTCCAAGGTCCCGTTTTTGCTGGTTTAGTTACCTTGTTAACCGTGTGTCCCATGATGAATGATGACCCTTTCCATGGATGCTGATGTTGGTCCCACTCATGGCAGTGATTGCCCATTACCACTGCCACTGGCATTCATGTTCTACATTTTTTTTCATCTCTCTCTCTCCTTGCTGTTTTTTTTTTTTGTCTTCAACACTTCCTCAATAAATTATCATTTAACTGCTTTCCTTGTCTTAACTGTTGCCTGCATAGATTTTTCATTACTCTGTAAGTTATTAATGTCAATAGTTATTCATACAATAATGAACCATTAATATTAGATAAAAATCCTCAATTGGATCGACCGTATTTATAAAAAAAAAAAAGTGTTTGGATAAATTACTATGAGAAGTTACTTACTTTACCGTACTAAGTTTTTATATTTGTGTATATATGTAAAAAAAAAGGAAAATTTAAGAAATTAATTTGCATTGAATTATTTTTTTGAAGGCTAATGGTATAGAAGACAAAGATAGATTTTGTGAATTATTATCATTATATGGCACCTTGATATTTATATTGTTTTTTTCGAAAATAATACCTTATGTACTAGATAAAAGCTAGATTCTTTTCTTCCGTTCTTTCTTTCCTTGTATACTTTTGCATTTTCGTGTTTTTTCTCTTGCTGACGTGAGAAAGTAATTTTGAGGAACTTTGCTTTTGCTTATCAATATAGAAAGTACCTATTAGTGGTAAGTTGCCAACACCCTATTATGCAAACGTGTAACTCATAAACTACTCAATAAGATACATTAGCAACGATTAATGAACCACGTTTGGGATCGGATAATTACATCTTCACACGTTAACACCTTGATATAGCACAAACAATTTAAGGTATGAATTATCATAATGGTATCCATGTAGCGTTTTGTTGTTTGGAAGAAAATAATTTAAGCTTGTTAGAAGAAAATGACTCAACAATTTTGTCGGTGATCATAATATTCTATTCTTGATTCGTTTATTTTGTTGGTGATGTTTAAGAAGCCAAATTACCAAATACTACACAGAAGTGGACAAGAAAAGGACGAAATTACCCTATGATTATTTATGAAAACCGTCGGCGAAGGGGTATCGTTGACCTGGTGTTTTAAAGCATTAATCGAACGTTGTTGCCTTCAACATTTGACACTTGTCATCTGATTAAATTCTTTTGTCAATTTAGTTTCACAAATGTGTCATTTTAGATATTATAAAATTTTAATTATAGAATTAGTCTTTTAGTGTTTTAAAATTAAGTAACTTTCATCCGTTAATAATATGTCATCAAATTGCTGGCAAGAAATACTACATGTGTGTATGTAACTTATTACTCATTTATGCTATTACTAGTTTGTGTGGCAACTAATGGGAGGAAGAAAATAATGTAAATAAATTCAGGAGGCATCGTAACAATTTAAGAAAAGTTTCAAAAACATGTTTTAAGAAAATGGTGTTGGTACATATTCGATCCAAATCTCAAGATCCAAAATCAATTTATACGAAGTCCTCAATTCTTCCAAAAAAAAGCATATCCTAAGATATTAGGCAGATTTTTAAGTTTATACTCACTTACAACTGCCTTTTATATGTTAATATTTTATTGACATGTTGGGTTCAATAACCTATTTCCTATATGTATCACACGACAATAATAAGTATTCACTCCTTAGCCTCATTTGTTATTATATGGGTTAAATATGCTTTTGTCCTTTAAGTTTGTGTGAAATTTGGAATTAGTCCCTTTTCGAAATTTTAGACCAATTTAGTTATTCATCTTTAGAAATGTGTGGATTTACTCATTTTAACCAAATTTTGTTAAGTTTATATGATGTTTCAAGTGCATTCCATGTTAGTATTTGAAATGTTTACACCTTTTGACACATTTTCTCTTTAATATTAGCTCAAATATTATTGTAAATCGCGTTTGAAATGTCACATAAACTTGATAAATTTTGGTTAAAAGAACTAAATTCACGTATTTTTAAAAATGAAGAACTAAATTGGTTTAGAGTTTCGAAGATGAACTAATTACAAATTTCACTGAAATTTGAGAGACCAAAAACATATTTAACTGTTATTATATTAATATATACTTTCTTACTAACTTAAGTATTAATTTTATATAGTCAGATCATCTCTCTAGTCTCTCTAGGAGTTTGATATAGAACAATGTCGTCCTGAAGATTCCTTGACGATTTCAGATAAAAACAATTGGCAACTATGAGGCTTTGGTAAAACATTCACCATACCACTAAACATATGATATTAATAAAAAGTCAAGCTCAATCATCCACATCCTCCACACTAGAGATGGATCCCAATGTCATCAATATCATCAAGAGTCGTATGGAGACTATTGTCCAATAGAATGAACAACTTTGAACTCAACACCACGAGGACGTGGAGTTGTTTCGGGGTGTCAAACCAGAAGCTCAACAATCTCGAGGAAGAATAAACTTTTCAAAGAACATTCTCAAGAAGACACTCCTCGAATCCAATGAGTAATAAAGCCTCATAATAACGATACTTGACAGACTCAACCTTTAAACAGGAAAAATGCCTACCATACAACTCAAGAGAAATGGGAGTCTCCCTCTCCCAAACATTAGTAAAGCACATGGAATCTAGATGACAGCCCAACATCAAGAAACCTCACCCAGAAGGCAAGAAAGAAGGACAACGAAAGTTTACCCTAACATCAAATTTAAATACCCACTAAGTCTTGCAAATGAAGCACGAGATTAGATTAAGAACAATCTAGTCATAGGCAATACAATCAATGAGAACTCCAGGGATCACACCCAGATTAGGCCTTTGGCACCTTAAGAGTCTCGAGTATATGATCAATCGTATCATTTTGAGCTATATCCCAACCACAATTAGACAAAGCCATGCAAGCATACTTTGAGGGCCTAAAAAAACATGAAGGGATGACGAATGTCAAAGCTTATATGAAAGCATATTTGACACAGGCCAAGATTCATACCCACGAATTAAGGTCCATTTTTGGCTCTTTCCTACCACACTCAATGGATAGGTCGTGGAGTGGTACTACGCCCTCTGACTTAACTCTATCAATTCGTTCAACACTCTCTATGTCATATTTACAAAACGGTTCGCCAACCACAAACTAGTGGTAGCATCATCAGTCTTCCTTAAACACATTGATTTATCTAAACATAGCCAAAATGTTAAACAAAAAAATCAAGGATGTCGAACCAAACAAAGGAAACAAAATGAGGAGGATTGCGGAAATCTTGCAAGGAGCATTTTGATGAGGCAGTCAGCAGTCAATGTACAATTTGTGTCATAATTGAAGAGGCAAGACATGCATTACGAGGAGAGAGATAAAAATACCAATTTAGAAACATGGGGAGACAGAGCTCTGATTTCTTCAATGTAAGCAAGTTAGTGTGTCTATGAAAAGAACATTGGCCCTAACATCAACAAATGCGCTACACATGATGAGTGTTTCATCAAAGGACACAACTTGTTGAGAATTGTTGCATGCTACAATCACAATATTGGAGTCGCTCTCTGGTCAAGCATCCACGACAACTCCAATTGTCATCACTGCCTCTTCCCTGGGCCACACATTCTTGTTGTGCATGTGCTCACACACTTTTGGCACAACCTCTCCAATTCGATTTGGGAAATGAGCTTTGCCCCAAAATCAATACAAAAACACATATCAGTGATTTAAATTAGGGTTTATTAGAAGTTAACACTTCAAAATAAAACCAAATTTGAAGAGGAAAATAAATGGAAGAGAAAATGAACTCACAAAAAAGGAAAAAAAAATACTTAGGAAAAGGGAGAAGATGGCTTACAAGAATGGCTTCCATGAGGAGAGAAAATGGCTTCCAAGAAAAAGAGAAGATATGTACTTTGTAGTGGAAGTGAAGATGGCTTAAAGAAAAAAATGGAATCAACACTAAATAAAAAACATGAGCGAAGGAGTTGAGCTACGTGAAAAATACCACTTCCTATAAAAATGACAATAGTCTAAAATATATGCTCCAATATCCCATCGATTTAAAATCGACTACAAATATTATAGAACTTTTTAATTTTTTTAATATAGTATCATCTTAGTAAAACCGTCATCACACTAAATATTATTTCTCTTATAGTGATTAAGCTAAATTTTTCTTGTATATTGAAGAAATTATTGTTTCACAATACATCAAGAAAGAAAGATGTGATTTATTCACTTTAATTGAGAAAGATGTCGAAGAAGATACAAAAAGTTTAAACTGTTTAGTAAATATATTATTTTCTTATTTACTACAAATAAGTTTTCAACAAACATAATATGAACACCTTGTTTTATTTAAAGTACTGAATAGTCCTTTCATGTAATATATCGTGCAGTAATCACACAATTTAGCAAATTATACATAATCCTTTACAAACCCTAACTATAGTGGTCGTATGATCTTGTGGAACCAAACACCACCATTTAGATTTTCATCTTGGTAACCAAATGGTTGGATTGGCCCAAACCAAGATTACCTAATTAAGTAAGCAAATTATATTAATTAAGACAATAAACATGATTAGGAGAGGTTGAGTCGTTATTAGGATGGCCCTAATCAAAGCCATTAAAGATATTATAAATAGAGGTCAAATGTATGATTGTTGGTACATTTAATACGCATTTAAGACTTCCTTAACTCACTTCATCATTTGATACTAAATTAACTTGAGCTCGGAGTATCTTTAGTAGGTACCATCGACCGGTTTGGACGAACATAATGCCTTAGCTAGGAGAAGAATATTATGAGGTGAAGGCAAACAAATTGTGTAGGAGAACATTCGTCCCTATTACCTGAAACAACTACATTATAAATTTATATTTTTGTATAGATAATTTTGTTCCTAATCACTTTCTTCCATTGCATAATTTTCTTAAAGTTTCAAGGAGTTCTCTTTATTTTATGATTTTTTTATGCCCTTTTTAGATGATATCAAAATTTGTTGTTGAAATATACTCAAAAGTACTTTATATGAAAGATGCTCAAATGGGTTTGAGGAGCCCTCTTTATATAGCAATTGTTAGCGCCTCTTGACATGCCATCGCTTTGATCCCAACCATTAGATCTCCCTATAACAGTCAAAGGTCACAACTCTTACACTTCCCCATGTCACATCGACCTCTAACACCTTAATGATTATCCATTAAGCTTTTTGCATCGCTTCACTTCTCGAGGCTGGGGGCTACTGTACATGTAGAATGACATGACCAAAAAAATATAAATTTTCTTTCAATTTATATCATATTGGCAACATTGGCACTGACATCATTTCAACATCCTAAAGACTCTCATTGGTATTATCTCAAGTTTGGTGGCTAGTGTATTATGCAAGCCCGAGATCATCTCGGCTACCTGGCCTAATATGATCTAGGCTACCTAACCTGAGGTTAATCAAGGTAATCATTCATGTGGGTCAGGTCCAACTAGGTAAAAATCCATAAACACAATATAAATAAAATAATTCACTAGGCAAATTTATTACATTCATTATTATAACATTTATTGTTCATTGATACACACCGCTTAACTTTAACGTGAGTGTTATAATGTCTTTTGCAGATACACCTCCTCAGTTTGGAGCAGACACCTGAATCTTGGATATTTCAACGTTTGCAAAATACAAAATATTATATATATATATATATATATATATATATATATATATATATATATATATATATATATATATATATATATTCATTAATAAAATATATGAGTATTACATTAATAATTATTTTAAATAATTATTTTAAAGATCAAGCAAGATCTATAAAGTATTCATAAAAATATTTAACACCAAAGTTGATCATAAAATTTGGATTTTTTTAATACTTTAATACATTTAGATTGATATATTTTTTACAGATTGTTTGCATAAATAAATAAAAAAATCCGTAAAAAATGTATTAATTTTAGTTGAAGTGACATTTTTACTATCCAAATTTACTTAAAAAAGTATTATTATATTGAAAACATTTATCATGTTAACTACTGTTTACTTTTGATAATTAAAATTAACAATAATCGTTAAGACGAAATATAAATTTTAAATATAGATCGATTACAATAGTATATCTGAGTTATGTCAAAAGAGAGAGAAACAATTATTTGACAATTTAAATAATAAAAAAATAAGCCATGCATCATAAAGAAGTGCTGGAAAGAGTAAAAAACAACCGCATACAATAAATTTAATGGTCGGGGAATATGCTTCCATATTTTATTTGTTGGTTTTACTTAGGACAATTCTTGGTTGTTAGCAAGCCAAAAAAAAACTTAAGTCTTTGATAATGGGTGCCAGATCAGATCAGGGGAAACAAGATAAAAGAAAATTGTTTATTTTTGTTAGGTCAACAACTTAAATTATGAAATGTTTACATGTATTGAAAAAACCCATATACATCCATAACATTTGGATTTTTCTCCCTAATTAATCGGACTATTACACCGATTATAACATTTAAACTACTCAAATAAGGATATAAATATGACTAAGACCCTATCTTAATGAATTCCAACCATTCTCAAAGACCATAAATATGATTAACACCTTATCTTAATCAAATCCAATAAATTTAAATATATATATATATATATATATATATATACGGTCTCTTACTTTTTTTTGTTTTATTATTTTTAAAATCAGGTAGTATGTATTTCTTTAAGATAATAACTAACTTTATGCAGAATATATAGTTAATTGATAACATAAGTATTCTATTTTTAGATATATCACTATGAAAAAAACTATGAATAGTAACAAACAAATACAAATCACTAAATGATTTAAATGATTAAAATTGGTCTTAGTAACGGATTTGTTGAGACTTTAGAGGGTTTGGTACGTGTTAAGCGATATACTATGAGCAATTTAGTAAATTAGACCTCATGATATAGTATGATAAGACTATATGTGAGTTATGAATTTTGATGATAACAAACACTCTTAATGATTTATAATTTTAAATTTTTAAAAGCAAAAATAGTGTCTAAACTTTCTAATGAGTATTTTTTTGCGGTCGCATATAAACAAAATTTCAATAGTAAGTAATGTATTTGACAATTTGACAAGAAAGTCTATAATAAGTACTAACAAGACGATCTATTGAATAGATTGACGACTCTTAAGATCTACTTATGTTTTGATGATTCAAATTCAGTTTAAATAAGTTGTAACAATAAAATAGTTTCTTGATATACTTAAAATGAATTCACAAATGTATAGTGGACCTATGAATTGAATATCTTTAATGATCAATAGTTTATTATTTTTGAAAAAAGGAAGCATGTGTTATTCATATATGGAAAGAATGTGCTTAAGTTTATTTGTGATTTTTAATTGAATCTACAATATCATTTGAATTGTTTTCTTTAGTAGTAACAAAGGCGAAAACATTTTGATAAACACTTTGGAGATCTAATCAGAACTTTTTTTATCGAGCATCTAAGGATAATTCTTTTCAGTTGTTATACCTCCTTTATTAAGGATGTACTCAACAAAAAATAAAGGTAGCCCACTTCTACATCCTTGGTTAATTCTTCTATCACAATCCAGCAGTTGTTGTACGGACAATTGATATTGTTCATTTTTTGAATAAAATATTAAATAAATTACAATATAATATTTTATACAAAATTATAATTTTAATTTAAAATTATAGATTTTTACACAAAATTATAATTTTATTTTGTAAGAAAAATTATACCTTCAAATTGGTTAAAATTAGGTTGTAGAGAAAGACAAAATTGCTTAGGTACATTTCTTTTCCATTTACAAATAACCATTTCCTCTCATTCTTCTCCAAAAGAATTCTTACATGTCCAGTACTCAATTCCTTCTCATCATCTATTGAAAACAATGATAGTTCCATCTATTTCTTTTCCGTTTCTCCTTTCTCATCATCTGTTGCATTCCATGTAAGCAAGGTTAAATATACAAGTTAGAACTTAATACATATCATTTCCTTGGATTTGATACCCAAGTAAGCGTTCCAAGTGCACTCAATTACACTTTTGTTTCTTCTTGTCATTTGAGAAAGATGTTTCGTGTTGCAATAAGTGTCCTCTACCGCACAAAGCCTCCTTCAAAGTGGTGTCCCGCCAGCACGCGTGTATTGCAAAAATGTGGTAAGCTACTCCTTATGCATCCAAACTGATTTGACATGTGTGAACTTGTTTGAAACTCTATAAAGTGTTTTTGGCATATTTGAGAAATCTCAGTTACAACATTGTAGTGAATTTGCATGGTTCATTTTAGTTTTATCAGTTTTCTCTTTCCTGTCTTTGAATTCTTACCCTAGAGGGCAAGTGTTCTATGGTGGGGATGTGTTAGCACTCCAATTTTTCGTCCATATTTTCTTCAATTCATTGTTTGATTGATTTAGTATCAATTTTTGTTCTGATTTTAGGATTAGTCTAGTATTTTCTTCAATTCATTGTTTGATTAATTTAATGCCATTTTTTTTCTGAATTAGGATTAGTCTAGTCTAGTTGTTTAGGTTTCTAGTAGTGTATTTTTGAATTCTAGAATATGTTTCTACACTCTTGCATCTACTTTACTTTTTCATACAATAAATAGAATTGCAGATAATTTTCATTTTCATTCATGTTGTAAATTTCTACTTTTGCATATGCATTAAATTCACAATGGTAAATTCCTACTATTGCATCACTCTAAGTTCAATTTCATGCATAACCATTGATACCTAATTAGGGATTTAAATTCCTTGCATCATTGCATGCAAAGTGTCTTCTTTTACTAATCAGATTTAAGTGTAGCATATCATGTTCATATAGATTGTATATACATGAATTATAGGTCTAAGTGCATATTGCAATATCCTTTGGCATTATCTAGTCTTTATCATCATTCACAATTAGTGAAAAACATTTCAAGTTGTATTCACGTCTCATTGATCCAAGTATTGTTACAGTTTTGTTATTAAATAGGTTTCAACTAGGACTTTTAGTCTACACTAGTTTTCTTCAACTAACCATTATATTTCATGCATCATAATTATTATGAACTTGCCTAGGCAGTAACAAAGGTAATTCTGCATCAACATTTCAGAAGTTGCATTAAGCTACATTATTACTATAAGTAAAATTTGTTCATGTAGGTTCTCATGCATGTTTTGCATCCCTTGCATTAGCTACTGCTTATTAGTGTATTTTACAACATCCAATCTTACATTTAATGCATTTAGATAGTTTCTTTAATTCTATATTTTGATTTCCCATTGCATTCCATTTAAGTAAACTTAAAATATAAGCTACAACTTGATACACACCATTCCATCTGCATAAATTGCATTCTCGATTAATAAAGTACACAAGCATTCTCATATTTGCATCAGAATTAGAAAATTTGTCGAGCCAACGATGATTTTTAAGTCATGCATCCATTTCTCTTGATTATGTAGTATATCCATCCATAATTCTAACTTGGCTTAAATCATTACTAAAGTAGGTTTTGCATTAGCATGGTAGGAAAATCAGAAATTGCATTAAGCACTTTTTCTGGTGTAGTGAAATCTGCTTGATTTATTTTTTACACATGATTTTAATGTCTTGGATCAAATTTAAATGTGAATTTCCAACTATAGCAAAAGCAAAAAACTTTAACTTTCATGAGAAGGATTTGGCATCCAATGAAAACTTGTGGGACTTGTACAATCGGGTTGGCGAAGCGACATGCAAACAATATATAAGCTTAGAGAATAATCATGACGTTAAGTCACATGAGAAACAAACCTTCATGTATGATAAGGTGTCACATGGAAAACTGCCATTATAATTTTAGAATTTTGCCATTACATTCAGTTAACATTCCTAACTTTTCTGCATGTAGAGTGATTTGTATGTTCTTTTTTATAGTTTGTTGTTGGGCATTTGCAACTATTGCAATTGTTGATGGCATCAACAAAATTCAGACAAGTAGATTGGTTGAGTTGTTCATACAACAATTGTCAAACTGTGAGAGAAGAATTAACCAAGGATGCAAAGGTGGACTACTTTTATTTGCTTTTGAGTAGATATCAATAATGGAGGCATAACAAATGAAAAGAATTATCCTTACATATGAATAAAAAAAACATGTAAAAAATGCAAGGTGCACAACCAAACATTTTAATAAACTTTTCTTCAAATGAACCATTATAATTAGAGATGTCAAAATGGGTTTCAACTCGTGAGTCAACCCGGCTCACCACGGGTTCGAGTCGGGTTGGGTTGAAAAAAATTCAATTTTTTTAAAAGTGGGTTGAACTCAACCCAGCTCACTTAACCCACGGGTTAAACGGGTTCGAGCCAGGTTGAATGTGGGTTGGCCAACTTAACCCACCAACATTTTTGTTACATTTTTTTTTATTTTCTTTAATTTTTTTAAATTCTTTTAATAATTATTTACTAATCCTATTATATATGTTCATAATTTTATATTTTTAAATGCTAGAATGTTGCTTAATAATATTTCAATAGTTTGAATGTTTAATTAATTTGATTGTGAAGTTATATATATTGATACTTTAATCTTTAACTATAATCTTTATAGTAAATTACTCAAGTAACCGTCTTATAAACAATTTTTTCTAAATTAGCATGACAAAAATGTATAGTTTTTTTATTTATATTTTGTTGAATAGCATGACAGAAAATTTGTAATATTAGCCATGCTTTCTTAGACTATATGGATACTTTCTTGGAAACAATTCTTCATATATTGGTGGTGAGCATGATCAAGATATTGGTTCTTGATTTTACTATGATTGTCATCTCATGGGTTACTTAAAAATTTATTTAAATATTTGAATACTAAAATATTTTAATATGATTGTCAGCTCACTTAACCCACCAACTCGTGGTGGGTTGAGCCGGGTCACAAAATTTCTAGCTCACCATAAAGTGAGTCGGGTTGAGTTCAATCATTTTCAACCCGACTCACACGGGTTGGCTCACTTTGACATGTCTAATTATAATAACTTCAGAAACGTAAAATAAAATAAAATAAAATAAAATTGTGTAGGCGAAAGAAATAGTCGTGTCTATTAATGGCTTTGAGACCATCCCTCCCTTTAATGAGAATGTTAAGGTTGTCGCCAACAAACATAATGAAAATGCATTACTTAAGATTGTCGCCAACCAGCCTAATTGTGCATCACTGATTCATATGAGTTCATGAATTACAATGAGATAAATATCTAACTTGATTTTTTTTTCACAATTTGTTAACATTGAATTCAAATATCATAATTTTATTTAAAACAATTTCACTTCAGGTGTCATAAGTACAAATTATTTCAAGTATCTAAATCATTCAATAACAATTGTCGGTTATGTACAGAACAATGACATATGGAATTGACTATTGGACATGTAAGAGATATTTTGGAGAAGAATGGGGAGAAAATGATTATTGTAGAGTGAAAAGAGACGTATCTAAGCAATTTTATCTTTCTTTGTGTACAAATATATAATTTTAAATTAAAGTTATAATTTTGTACAAAATATTATATAGTGAATTCTATAATATTTTTTTCAAAAAATAAACAACAATATCAATCGTCCATACAATAGTTGTTAGACTCTAACAGAAGAATAAACCGAGGATGCAAAGGTGGACTACCTTTATTTACTTTTGAGTACATGCTCACTAATGGAGGCATAAAAAATGAAAAGAATTATCCTTACACAAGAATAAAAAGAACATGTAATAATTGCAAGTACATATTTGACCAAACGTTTTTCAAACTTTTTCCTAATGGAGGTTATATTTGGGGAAAAACCAAAATTTAATAAAACAATGTGTAGGCCAAAGAAACATTCATGTCTATTGATGGCTTTGAGACATTCCTGCCTCTAATAAAAAGTCATTTCTTATGGTTGTCACTAACCTGATTATTTATACATCCATAAATGTTGATTCATATGAGTTCATGAATTATGATGGATTAAATATCTAATTTGATTTTTTTAAAATTGCTAATATTGATTCCAAATATCCTAATTTTATTTCATAAAAGAAAAATTAGGGGTGATTAGTACAAATTCTTTCAAATATCTAAATCATTTAATAATAATTATCGATTACGGACAAAACAATGATAAATGGAATTGACTACTGGACATGTACGAAATATTTTGGAGAAAATGGTTATTGTAGATTGAAAAGAGATGTTCTAAGCAATTTTATCTTTCTTTACTGTAATTTTAAGGAATAATTTTGTGTACAAAACAAAATTATAATTTTGTGTACAAATATATAATTTTAAATAAAAATTATAATTTTGTACAAAATATTGTATAGTAATTTCTTTAATATTTTATTAAAATAAGTAAACAACAATATCAATTGTTCCTACAATAGCTACTGGGCTATAACAGAAGAATTAATTGAGGATGTAATGGTGGGAATAAAAAGAACCTGTAATAAATGCAAGTACATATTTGGCCAAACTTTTTTTCAAACTTTTCTTCTACTGAACCATTATAATAACTTAAGAAACGTAAATTTTAATAAAAAAAAATTGTAGGCAAAAGAAATAGTCGTGTCTATTGATGGCTTTGAGACAATCCCTCCCTTTAATGAAAATGCATTGCTAAAGGTTGTCGCCAACTAGCAGATTGTTTATGCATCCATAAATGTTTATTCATATGAGTTCATGACGGGGTAAATATCTAATTTGATTTTTTTTTTCAAAATTTGTTAACACCAACTCCAAATATCCTAATTTTATTTAAAAACAAATCAGGGGGTGAAAGTATGAATTCCTTTAAATATCTAAAGGTTAAATCATTCCAGAGGTTCCCATTTTTGTAGCAAAATCTCAAGTAGGTCCCCCCATTTTTATTTGACTCAATTGAGTCTCTATTTTGGAAAATTCATTGCAATTAGTTCCTTTCCATTAGTTGTACAGTAACGGTGTTAATTATGTGCCACATGTGAGCACATGTTTTTTTTTTTGTTTTTTTTAATTTTTTTTTTAATTTTTAACTTTTTTATAATTTAAAAAAAAAGTAAAATTGACACGTGTCAATCTTCCATTGTGCCACGTGGTAGAGATAATGTGACATGGCAATGGCAGTGTCACATGTCACTATTGGATGTGAAAAATCTCAATGTAGTCCTTGTATTTGTTATTTTGTCTCAATTTGGTCTCAATTTTTTTAAAACTGAATCAATTTCATCCCTGTATAAAATTTAATTTTTATATAACTTTTGCAATGGTATTTTTATTATAGTTGATATTTTTAACAAAATTAAGTTTATTTAAATGTATATTTTGCTCTGATATTTATTTAAATTTTGTTTTAAATATTTATATATTTATATTTATAAATGTTAGAATTGTTAGTAAATTGTGAAGGGAAGGTGTTAGGATGCCTAGTGATCAAGGAAGGATTTCCAACACTCTGCATTTGTCTGAGCAAGGGAAAATTCCAATTTAGGGGAGCTGAACCTGTAAATTGTATGTTTGGTTAATTTTGCATGATTGTGATGATGTTATGCCATGAATTTTCGTGCTCCCTATGAGGTGAATTAGGGGTTTGGGTATTTGGGTACTGTTTTATTGGCAATTTTACCTAATTGCATGATTATGATGGATTTATGCACTAAATATGCAACTATTGTGCCAATTTGGGTGTTGGGATGTTGTGTGATGCCTAAATGGTGATCGTATGTCTGATCCAATTGATGCAAACTACTTTGGTATGAGTGGAGTGTGAATTGGTCATGGTTACTGGTGTTTGTGTGCGTGAAACAGTGCCAGAGTCTACATGTCTCGCTCAAGCGAGCCAGGCTCACCTAGGCGAGATATGCAGGGACTCGTACCCATTATCTGCTCGAGGCTATCGCTTAGGCGGATGATTTTTGGTTTGGGCGAAAGGCCATCTCGCTTAGGCGAGTGACTCTCGCCTAAGCAAGAATTTGAGAGGGTGGGGTGTTATGGCTTTTCATCCCGCTCAGGCGGGGATCCCATTTTGAGTGAAGGAGTGTCTCGCTCAGGCGAGAGTCTCTCGCCTCAGCGCAAATTCGAAGAATGTTCTGGTGTTGGCTTTACTCGCAGCCCAGGCAAGAGATGTGATTCTTGGGCGATACGTGGTCTCGCCTAGGCGAGTGTAACTCGCCTAAGTGAGTGTTCAAGGCTGGTTTTGTGCGTGGTGCTCGCTCAGGCGAGGTAACCTAGCCTAAGCGAGATGAACGGAAGTGCTTTGGCGAGAACTGGAAGTTTAAACCAAGGATGGATGGATGATGAGTTTACAGGCAATAAATGTTGCGGTGTTGGATTGATTGAAGTTGCATGGTGAAGCGTGGTCTATAAGGCTTCTAAGATATCTCGATGGTGGGCTTGCTGGTGTTCCATGGGTTGTGGCCTGGAACGTATCCTTGAGTTGTGGCTCGGGATAGCTGATGAACACGAGGAACCTTTGAGTTGTGGCTCGGGTTGGCGAGTGTTGCCGATGTGAGTGTGCTGGTTGTGGCCAGTACGGATAGGTCCAAATAGATTGCCCTCCTCAGTGATTCACTGACGAGTTAGGTAGTCCTGAGACGTTACGGACTATGTTTGTATTTGGGAACTCCACCTGGCGTTACGGTGTGTGATCCGTAGCATGGTCCCTGCACGTGCTCTATCGATTGTGGCCGATAGGTGTGGCAGCAAGGCGCCTTGAGATACTTAATAGAAGATGTAGAACACTGCTAGCATGGTTGTGGCCATGTGGAAGAGCGGGAATGAGTCTCCTTGATGTACACCAATATAAATGGTTGTGGCCATGTGTAAGGAAGGTAACAAGTCTTCCGCGAGGTGCATTGCTATACATGGTTGTGGCCATGTGATAGAAAATGAGGAGGTTCTTTGGAAATGAAATGATATCATATATGGTTGGGAGCCATGGGGGATAAAAGAAGAGTTTGTGTTATTGATGTATTTTGTTATTTATACATATACATATGTGTTTGGTGTACATTTATGCTTTATCTTTTAGCTTACACTATCTGCTTGTGTTTGGCGATGATCGTGTACGTGGTACACGTGAGCAGATGATGTTGCAGGTGGAGCTGGTAAGGCTTAGCCGTAGAGTGGGGAAAAAGCCTGGGAGTTTTATATTACTTTGTTTTGAAATATCTTGTAAACTCCTTTGAGACATTGTTGGATTATTCCACTTTTGTATTTATAGATTTTGGTTTGATCTTTTGCATTTATAAAAGTTTAAATTTCCCACGTTTTGGGAAATGAGGTATTATTAAATGCGGTGTAATTATTTACTTTTCTTCATTTTATTAAAATTCGTAATATCCTGACAGGATGTTACACATCTTCATTCAATATAAAAAATGTGCTTCTAGTTAAAGGATTGAAGCATAACTTGATAAGTATAAGCTAACTTTGTGATAAGGGATTTAAAATTATTTTTGAACCTAGTCATTGTCTCATCTTTGATGCATGTGGTAGTATAGTGTTAGTAGGGAAAAGAGTTAATAACATTTACTTGCTTAATTTGCCTCATGCATCAAATAGCATACAATGTCTTCTTAAAAAAGATGACGATAAATGATTGTGGCATAAAGGGATTTGTCACATTCATATGCATCATTTCAATCGATTGAATAGAAAACAACAGGTTGAAGGTTTATCAAAACTCAAGTTTGAGAAAGATAAAGTATATGAAGCATCCTAAAAGGGAAAACAAACTAAGGTTTCTTTCAAACCTAAAAACTATGTTTCAACTGAAAGGTCTTTGGAATTACTTCACATGGATCTATTTGGACTTTCAAGAACCATAAGTCTTGGTGGAAACTTCACATGGACATTATTTTTAGCTGCCAAGAATGATACATTTCTTTCTTTTGAGAGGCTTGCCAAGGTTTTGGGAAATGAAATGTTTTCTAAAAAAATTTCCTTAAGAAGTGATCATGGTGAAAGAGTTTCAAAATGAAAAGTTTGAACATTTTTGTGAACAACAGGACATTAAACACAACTTTTCAGCTCCTAGAACTCCACAACAAAATGTAGTTGAAAAAAAAAATAGATCACTTGAGGAACTTGCTAGGACCATTTTAAATGAAACTTCATTGCCAAAATACGTTTGGGCTAATGCAGTCAACACAGCTAGCTATGTTTTAAATTTTGTGTTGATTAAGCCTATTTTAAAGAAATCCCCTTATGAGCTTTTCAAAGATAGAAGGTCTGTTTTGACTCACCTAAAAGTTTTTGGTTGTAAATTCATTTTAAATAATGGCAAAGAAAAACTTGGCAAGTTTGACGCTAAAGCAAATGAAGGTATGCAACAAATAGTCATGCTTATAGGGTATATAATAAAAGGTTAATGAATGTTGAAGAGTCTATGCATGTGGTATTTGATGAAACTAACCCTAAACTGCAAGATCAAATGTTAAAGAATGCAGATGATGAAGATATACCCTTTGACGCGTTCAAATTAATACTACTTATCTATAACAACTTCAGTTTTGTTAAGAAAGTAGTCAACAAAATAGTAAGGGTAAAGTAACCCAAAGTCGTCTCCCAACGAACACGGACTTGATTTTTAACAAATTAGTTCTTATAAAACTATACAAGAGTTAGTCAAATAAAATTATAAAAAAATATAGGGGATTAAGATAAACAAAGATAGAAATAAAATTTAAAAGATAAAAAAAAAATAAAAATAATAGTAAAGAAAATAGATTGATTCCATTGCTTTTTCAAAATAGATTCATCATCGGTTATCTAAAGATTATTGCTCAATTAATTATTGTTGTAGATTTACAAATTAATCAATGTAAAGTCTCAATTAATTTGTTGGCGTTCTCACTTTTAACCAAAGTACAGTCTCAATTAAAAGTGAGAACTTTTAGATTATCCATAGTAAATTCAATCAAAGTACAGTCTCAATCAAATTTTACTATGCCTAATCATGTCTATTCTTTTATCTCCTCACCAAATAAAAAGCTTAATTAATCAAAGTAAAGTCTCAATTAATTTTCGTTAGAGTAAATACCTTTAATCAAAGTAAAGTCTCAATTATTGGTAAAAACTCATTTAATCATATGAAAGTTTCTAAATAAAATCAAAGTAAAGTCTCAATTAAATTTAAAAACCCTTGACTCATATGATCAATATGCATATAGATTTAAAATCATTACTTTTTATGTGATTCAAAGATAAAAGACATAGATAAATTAAAACCTCAACAATAATAAAAGGAACAAAGAAATTAATTCATTCTAACCTCAAAATCCATAATGAAATTACAATGGAATCAACCCAAGAAGTTTAGCAATCCATGAAATACAAAAGAAGAATAGAGAGAAGAAAAGAGAGAGAAAGAAATTAGGCCCCCCTAAGGGTTCCTAAATTCCGAAGTCCCGAGCTTGTCTTTTTTTCTGCTTCTCCCTTGGTCTCTTTATATAGGAATTGGACTGGGCTTTTCTGTTGCTAAAATCTCTCAAATATCTTTTGAAATAAAGATAAATATAAATATTTAAAAATACTTGGAGAGATATAGACTATTTGACAAATATAATTGGTTGATAATATCAATATCTAATATAATTAAATTAATTAATTACTTAAAGATATATGATAAATTATCACCAATTAATATTTGTATTAATTTTCCAAATCAACCCTTTGCAATCTCCTTAAATTATCTTCTAAATAATCCAATATCTTCAAGATATATTTGTTTGTTGTGGAACTAAAAAGATTCAAGAAGATCTTGTCATATTTAAAAAGATTTGGTAGTTATTATCTTTTAATATTTTATGATATAATTAAATAATATAATTATTTAAAAATATCAAATAAAATATCTAAAGATATATTTTCCCAAATTATCTTCTATCATAAAGATAAAGAAAACCGCAAGGTCCAATTTTTCTTTCCTCTCTTCTTGGTTTAGCCAAACTTCTTCACTTTTTCAAGCTTTTCTTGCCGTCTTCATGTAATGCTTGGCCTGAATTTTTGTGCTTTTGATAATTTCTTATTCTTTGATTTATCTTTAAGGTGTCATGAAGCTTTAATCAATTTATTTCCACACCTCTAAATGAGCTTAAAACTTAACTTCAGCTGCATCAACAAACGTTAAAATATCCAAAAATAATTTATGCAGCTAAAAATCACTTTTTAAGACATTTTTATCACATAAGCTCAAACAACCTAATTATCAAAATTATCAATTAAATCACTCTTTAGGCACTCAAATTCAATTAAATACCCAGAATTAAACATTAAATGAGGGCAAAAATACGTACTCATCACCCTTACAAGAGCAATCTGGTGTAGTAAATGAATCAACTGAAAAGGAAAAATAGTCGACTGAAAAAGTAGTTCATAACAACTTACCCAAGGAATGGATTGAACCTAAAGTGCTATCAAAGGACAACATCACTAGTAATATTAATCAGGGAGTATCCACTAGATGTAAACTTACTTACTGTGAACATGTTGCATTTGTTTTACAAATTGAACCTAAGAACGTGAATGATGCTTTAAATGATAGTAATTGGGTTACTGTTATGTAAGATGAATTAAATCAATTCACTTGAAATGAAGTATGGTCTCTAGTTCCTAGAAATGATGAAGTGAATGTACTTCGTACAAATGGGTGTTCAAAAATAAAATGGATGAAGACAAAATATAGTTAGAAATAAAGCTAGGCTAGTAGCTAAAGGGTATAATCAAGAGGAAGGCATTGATTTTGATGAAACATATGCACTTGTTGCTAGGCTAGAAGTTGTGAGATTACTATTAGCATATGCTTGCATGTGTAATATTAAAATTTCTCAAATGGATGTGAAGAAGTATATGTATCACAAGCTCTTGGCTTTGAAGATCACCTTTATCCTAATCATGTTTCAAATTGAAAAAGGCCTTCTATGGTTTGAAATAAGCACCATGACAGTGGTATAAAGGGCTAAACAATTTTCTTTTTGTCAAAAGGATATGCTAGAGGTTCTGTTGATAAAACACTCTTCATTAGAAAACATGAAAGACATGTCATACTTGTTCAGGTATATGTTGATGATATTATCTTTGGTTCAAATAATGACTCCATGTGTAACGAATTTGTTGCAGCTATGCAGGGTGAATTTAAAATGTCTATGATGGGTGAGATAACCTACTTTCTAGGGTTGCAAGTCAAACAACTTAAGCAAGGAACATTTATAAGCCAATCAAAATACTATTTTAATCTACTGAAAAAGTTTGAATTGGAGAATTGCAAAGAAGTTGTCACTCCAACTACCACAAACTATCTTATGGATTTAGATGAGGTTGGGCAACAAGTTGATTCAACCAAGCATAAAGGGTTGACTGGTTCTTTGCTCGATCTAATAACAAGTAGGCCAACCATTCAATTTAGTGTTTGCTTGTATGCAAGATTTCAATCCAATCTAAAGGAGTCACATTATAAAGATGCAAAAGGGATTCTTAAGTATTTGAAAGGGACAATTAATGTTGGATTATGGTATCCAAGTAACTCTAAGATAACTCTTAGTGGATTTTCAAATTTTGACTATGCAAGCTGCAAATTGGATCGGAAAATCATAAGTGGAACATGTCACCTACTTGGCTCAAGCTTGATATCATGGAATAGAAAAAAAGCAAGCTTGTATGGCACTCTCCACAGCTGAGGCAGAATATATAGCAGATGGTCATGGTTGTGCTAAAATCATATGGCTAAAACATTAACTCTTAGACTATTGTGTGAAGTTGGGAAAGGTACCCTTGTATTGTGATAACACTAGTGCAATTAGTCTAACTAAGAATCCAATACAACACTCTAAAACCAAACATATTGAGATAAGACATCATTTCATTAGAGATCATGTACGAAAAGGTGATTGTGAAATAAAATTTGTCAAAACAAAAAACCAACTAGCTGATTTGTTTACTAAACCACTTGTTCGTGACAGGTTTAACAAGCTTAGAAAAAAATTAAATATTCTCGATCTGAAGAATGTGATTTGATACTTTTCTGGTTTGTTAATTTTGTTGAATCATGTGCTAGTTTCATTTAAAGAGTTAAAATCTACATAAAATGTGATATGTCAATATTTTAATCTGTTAAATCTACAAAAAAAAACACACAGATTTCATTTAAACTGTCAAATTTTGCATAAAGTGATATGTGTCATTGTTTTAATTTGTTAATTTTACAAAATAACACATAGAATTCACTTAAACTGACACTGCATGAATCACATGCGATATGGGAAACTTTTAATCTGTTGATTCTACAAAACAACACATAGATTTCAGTTAAAATTGTCATTGCACTTATTTTGTGTGACTTGGAATGGTTTTAATTTGTTGATCCTATATTTTTATGTGTTGATTTCATTTACACTTATCTGTAACTGCATGAGTTAAATTCAATTGATTGACCCAGTCAAATAACTCATCATGTGATAGTGTATGCATTATGGTAATAGTAGATAACAATTATTGCATCAACTAAAATTGCATTTTTAGATCATATTGACCATAAAGCACTTTTATTACATGATTCCAAATATGCATGTATTTGTTGTCATCTGAATTAAGTAGATAGCATATAAAATGCATAGGAAACATTGTGCTTTATGATCATACATAAATTACAATACATTTAATTAGCTTTGATTGCTTATGCTGCACCGAATACAAAATTATTATGCAAATCGATTGATTAATTATAATATTCAACACGTTTATTATGTAAATACTTGCTTTGGCATCATGTATGTACATTCATATCTGCTAGTAAGAGCCAAACCACAATAAAAAATGCCTCGTAGATAGAGAAATATCCAATATGACAAGGAGATTTCAACTCCTCCTACACTATCCTCTCCCACTACTAAATATCATGGAAGGCTTGAAGCATGGTTTGAGGGTCATGAAGATAGAATTCAAGTGTTTCTCATTAAGATCACTCGCAAACAGATAGTCATCCCTAAAGTGTTGTGTTTCTCATAGCTAAAGGTTGAGAACTTTGAAGCATTGCATCAACATCTTTGAATTCAAAAGCTTAAGTCATTCCCTGAACTTTCAGGCAAAATTTATCTAGATTTGGTGAAGGTGTTTTATGCCAACCTTAAGTTCCATGGTGGTGTGCTGAAATCTAGTGTGAAAGGTGTCAAAATGGAGATCATTAGGCAAACTTAGAAGGATGTGGCTAGTCTTAGACAAAGAGGTGCGAAAGTTAGAGAGGGAGAAACTACAGTTGTTGAGGAATTCAACAAGGTTCAATTCTTTAACCAATGTGTGAGAAATCTAGGGGAGGAAATTTGAAATTTCTATGTTGGTAGACTTCGTGTTGATTAGAGGTTGTTGGCCATGAATGTGACAAAGATTAATATGGCTAAGGGGAGCAATCATTCAACTTTAAATAAAGGTGACTTAGTGGTGATGTACTGCATCAAAAGTGATGTGGTTATTGATTGGACCTACACAATCCATGATCACATGATGAAGGCAAAGAGGCTCACAAATTTCAAGTTTCCCTATGTTCTACAAAAGGCTGAAGTGGATTATGGTGAAGTGTGTAAGACTTTGGGAAAATTAAATAAATAAATATTTATTTATTTAATATAAATGTGAGTAATTGGATCTTTAAATTAATTAATGCAGGGAGTTATGATAAGGAACAATACTAGCTTAAGTAGTTGAGAGTACCTTATGTGTGAGAGGACTTGTGTTCAAGTCTTGTGTATGTCATTAGTGTGATGTTTTAATTATTTAATTTACTTTGGTGTGTATGGTCACGTGGCATGTGTTGACACAAGCAAGCTTTAAGCAGAGAATTGATAAAGCCATGTTCATGAAGATCATATGTGTTTTATGAAGATTGATGAAGATCCACTTGAAAATTGTGTTTTTAGTGTATTAAATATGAAAATAATATGTTAAATGTAATGTTTTGGTGTTATATCATATTGGTAGGCTATATGACATAGGTTAGATGTCTTGTTAAGCCTTAATGTATCTCTTTTAATCTATTAAATGGGGTTTTAACAGGTTAAAAGACTTGCAGTATATAGTTTCTGGTATGAATGTATTCAGTCAGTTGAATTATTTTTCAATCGACTGATTTCACTTAAGTCAAGTGAAATCAACTGATTGTATAGAAAATTCAATTAACTGATTTCACTTAAACCAGACTATATATGCTTGTTTTCGAGATCAAAGCTAAGTTTATGAGTTTTTGAGCATGAAACCTTGTCATTCTTCTATGGAAAACTCTCTCTCTCTCTCTCTATAATACACAGCTACAATGTGAAGTTTGAAGATCTTGGTTGATCTTGGAGACATTTTGGCTTGTGAGTAGCTTGAAGAACACATGTATGGTTGTCTAGGGAGAGCCACCATTAGGTTTGGATGTTCTTATGCCTCTGATTGATTTGCCTGATGTGATTTCAGGTCTGTAAGTGTGATTCTTGCAGTGTAGTTGTCTAGATTTTTGTGTGAGTCAAAAATATTGTAAGGTTCTTTGTTGAAAAGTCTAATCTATGCGTTTGATTTGCAAAACTTTTGAATATAGTAGAAACCAAGCTCAGGTTGTCCTGGTAAACTGGATGTAGCTCTATGATTTAATGAACCATTATAAAAACAATTGTGCAATTCTCTTTCCCTCATCCCACTCATTTTGAATCACTTTATAAAAACCATTATGAATCATTATAAAAACCACTCTTTGTTGTGTTTTAATGCGTTTTTGTATAATTTGAGGTTGTATAACAATTAGAAATATTGACTGGAACAAGTCTTATATGTAAAAGATTGTTGTTTGAGTTAAATATGTGAATTCTGCATTGAGCATAAATTCCCAGTATTTCAGCCGACTAATTTATCATTTTAATCGATTCTTTCATAGCTTAAGAACAAATTAGTCTGCTGTTTTATTTTTTGTCCGATTGAAAGTGTAATGGTTTGTAGCTTTTACATTCTAACTTTCTAGTCTATTTGATTCATGTAAGACATGAAAAATTTAATTAATTAATAAATGCGTGTAGTGAGAGCATTTATGACATTAAATTTTAATTGATATGACGTGGAAAAGTACTAGTTTAAATGATTGAGAGTATTTGGTTGTGTTGAGAGGACTTGGTTTTGAGTCCTACGTATGCCAATTGTGTGTTATTGAATTGATTATTATTTTAATAATGTGCTTGAGCATGATGAGTGATAAAATAATACTAGATTTATAGGAATTATCACGAAACATGAATTTGTTGAATTGGTTGTGCACTTGCTTTGGAACTGGGAGGTTATGTCTAGAGATGGCAAATAAACTCGTCCCCGTTTTGACGGGGAATCCCCGCATTGACTAGGTATGAGTATGGGTATGGGGAATCTCCGATTTTTTCAATTGGGTATGGGGATGGGGATGGGGATATACATATCCCCGCCATAATACCCGTCCCCGCCATATCTCTATTCTCGTTTAAATTATTAAAATATTCATAATTAATTAAGTAACCATATATATATATATATATATATATATACTTTCCATTTTTTATTTCTTTTAATTATTTCGTTTGTTATAAAACTTATTCGCATCTCCAATATATGTTTTATCTTATCATAACCTTTATGTAATTATGTTAAAATGATGTATGTCAATAAAAAAAATTGTATTTCTAACATTTGAATATTTCTATTATTTTTTAATATTTTTATTTATTGTATATTTTTCTTTCACATGAGAATGTTTAATACTCTCAATTTAAGTGTTTAATATCATAAACATTTCATTTACTAGGTAATATAAAAAAAATTACTTATTATTATTATTATTATTATTATTAATTTTTGTTTCATTTGAAGAACTTTTTTGTTTCGCTAAAACAATTTTTGTTATTTCTCAACCATTGAGTATATATGTTGATATTTGAAAATTTTTCTTAGATCTCTAAGATATTTTTCATCATATCATACCCTTAATTATACATTTGTTTTTCTTTGTGCAATTCCTTTCAATAGTCTCCAAATTGTTTATAAGACACACATTTGTTAATTTTTTAATATTTTTATTTTTTGTTTATTTTCATCATGTAGAATACTATTTTGATTTATTTTATCTAATTATTTTTTAGGTTTAATTATACCTTTGGTCCCCGCTTTCGTAGCAAAATCTCAATTTGGTCCCTTTATTTGTTTTTGTCTCAATTTGGTCCCTTCCATTAGTGGTACAGTAACACCGTTCAAGGGGGTGCCACGTGTCAGTTTCTGGATTTTTGAAATTTTTTTTGAAATTTTTTTATTCTTTATTTCTTTTTTTGATTTTTTTAAAAAATAAAAAATTTGCCACGTGTCAAGCTGTCGTGTAGTCGTGTCACGTGGTAGTGACAAAGTGATGTGACAGTGACAATGACACATGTCACTTATATGACAGGTGTCATTTCCACTTTCTCAATTTGGTCTCTTTATTTTAATTTTTGTCTCAATTTAGTTTCATTTTTGTAAAATTTGAGCAACTTTGTCCGTCTCCAAATTGAAATCAAATTTAATTTCTATATAAATGTACACAAATATTTCTATCAAAATTGATATTTCAAGTAAATATTTTTAACAAAATTAAGATTATTTAATTAATATTTTACATTGAACTTTACTTAAAATTGTTTTAAAGTTGTTAATATATAATAATGTTAATAAAAAAATTCATAAATTATATTGATATTTTATTACATCATACTTTAATAATGTTTTTTCATTTGAAATTATATTTCAAATAATTGTATATTTTTAAAATGTGTAAAGTTCAATAATTTGTACACAAATGTTTGAATTGATGTAAAAATAACAATTATAAAAATTTTAAAAATAATTTTAACTAATTCATGTAACAATAAAAAAACATATAAATTTAAAATTTGAAAACAATTTTAAGTAAAGTTGAATGTGAAACACAAATTTAAATAAACTTAGTTATGTTAAAAATATATAATAAAAATATCAAATTTAATAAAATTATTTGTATAAAATTTATATAAAAATTAATTTTTGTTTCAATGTGGAGAGAGAAAAAATTGGACTATTTTTACAAAAATAAGACTAAATTCAGACAAAAATTAGAATACAAAAACCAAATTGAGAATGGGGAAATGACACCTAGCATAATATTGCCATGTGGCATTACCACTATCACATCACTTTGTCACTGCCACATGGCACGACGACCATTTGACACGTGGCAATTTTTTTTTAAATTCAAAAAATAAATAAATTCAAAAAAATTCAAAAAATAAAAATAAAAAAAAATTCAAAAAATCCAAGAACTGACACGTGCACCTCAATTAACGCTGTTACTATACCAGTAACGGAAAGGACTAAATTGAGATCAAATTTCCTAAAACAGGAACCAAAATGAGATAAAAAAAATAGAGGGACCAAAGGGAGATTTTGTTATAAAAATGGGGACCAAAGGCATAATTAAACCTATTTTTTATTTTCTAACTCATTACAATTATACTTTAAGTCTTTCACTATAATTGTATAAATAATTTTTATTTACTACAATATAAAAATTTAATGTAATTGCTATGAATATTTTTTTTATCACCATCTAACATATATTGGAGTTCAAAAGATACAAGATTTATGTTAAAATTTTATTATGTTTATTAATGTTTATTATTTATTCTTTGCGTCATTTTGATCAAGTGATGTATTATAACTTTTATTAGTGTATAAAAAAGAGATTCATTATAATTTAAGAAATTGAAGTAAACAAACATTTAAAATAAAATATATTTTAATTTGAATATTTTTTTTCTTTTTATATATTTTTTTAAAAACTATTTTTAAATTTTATCAACTAGGTTTCATTAATGTTTGCAAATTTAATCAATGTTTTGGTTCTCATGAAAATTTTATTTGGTATTCTAATATAAAATATAAACAATTATAATTTATTTCAAAGTATTTGATATCGAAGAAACAACTATCCTCCTAATATTGAATATTTGATAATATTATGTTTCTTTTACCGTAATTTTTTATTATTTTATAAAAATTATTCAAAATTAATATTAAAGTAGTAAGAAAACAGGTACGGGTATGGGTACAAGATTACACCCGTTACCCGGTGGGGATGGGGATGGGACAAAAGTTTGATACCCGTTGGATTTGGGTATGGGGATGGGGATGAATTTTTTTTACGGGGATGGGTATGGAATAGCGAAACTCGTCCCTGCCCCGCCCCGTTGCCATCCCTAGTTATGTGTTCAATTGCTAAACATAAATTAAAAAAAAAGTTTGCCAAAATTTCTTTTGGCATGAATGGGAAAGGACAGAAACCCTAGCTGTCAGAGGGCAGCTAGGAGGACTGGGAAAATGACCATGAAACAACCATTGAATGACCATTAAGTTAAGTTTAATGCCAATTTTCGTTTTTAGTCATTAAGCTTGATTAAGGTAGAGTTAAGAGAACCATTGAAGAGGAAAAAAGAGGGTTTTTGAGACTACCAATAGTGAGCGTTGTGAGGAAAGGTTTCTGAACATGTAAAACTTGAATTGGGGAGAAGTTGCAGCAAGTGGTGAGAGTGATAACATAGGAGACCATAGTTGATCAAAAGGAGACTTCAAATTACCAAGGTTGAGCAAGGAATCCAGGTTATTGGAGCTGGACTCCATGGTTTTATTCGTGTTATTATTTTTTGAATGATGATTGATTTATTTGAAGCCTAAACTGTGATAAAATTGTGTGATTTCATGTTTTTAGAAATTTTCCAGAAACTGTCTGGCGGGTCTTCAAAGTTGTCAGGTGACTCATAACATTTTCTCAGTAAATCTGGGTTCCTATGAGGAACCGCTTGGCGGTGAGCGATGTGCCATCAGGCGATGCAAGCTGATTAACCCATTTTTCTAGGTTTTTGATGAATGGTCTGGCGGTGATGAACACCCGCCAAGCGACGCGAGCAACAATGGCTCAATTCAGGTGTCTTGGGATTTTTGGGATGTTTCTGATCAATGAAGAATGTGGCTTTAATAATGGATTGATTGAGGAAGGGGAATTATTGTGAAATTGTAGTGTGGCGAAGGAATTGAATGGAAGTCGGCAAATGTGAATTTTTGGGTGTGGGGATTTGGATGTTAGATTCTGGATTAAATTAATGGGGGAATTTAATAGGATTTCGTGTGTTAGAAGTTTAATGAATGAACTATGAACTTAACCATGGGAATGTAACCTATTAAGTTGAAAAATTGAGAGAAGCAGGAATTCGAAACTAGTTAGGGTTCGTAGAGGCAGCGAAAATTCTGGGTTTTACATAACTACATGAACCGCCTGGCGACAGCATAACTATCGCCAGGCGCCAGACCAGAACAGAGGGGCAATGTGTGCTTGGACATGCAGTGCGGGTTGGGGAGTTTAATCTGGGTTTATTGGAATATTATAAAGAGATTGAAAAATGCTAAATATTGTGTTAAAAAGGATAAGTAATTCATAAGATGGGTCTATGAGAGGATGTTAGGCTATGACTTGGTGTTAACAGATTTGGATATTATAATAATGTCTCACAAGTTAATTACACCAGGATTTTGGATGATGATGGGGCAAAAGATAATTTTTAGGAGTTGGTGATATTATTGGGATTCGCTTAAGTTGAAAGTGCGGGGTAAATATTGGTTAAGGTATAATGGTTATGTTATTTGAAATGGAGTGGAGAATGAGGTAGTATTGCGGGTATAAGAGGTATGAAGTTAACAATGGCTTACTATACTTTAGCAATGTTGAACTTAAGCAAGTCTAATTATTGGTAAACTTAGGTTGGTGAACCGCTAGGCGATAACTTATATTGCAATGGCTCTGAAAGCGCGTGGCGCCTGGGAGTGAGGGTTGTCTCGCCAGGTGACACTTGCAGACAATGGCATCAGAGACGCTTGGCACTTGGCGGCATGTGTCCCCCGCCAGGCGAAACTTGCTTCCAGACCGCCGCCTGGCGGGGGACACATGCCGCCAACTGCCAAGCGTCTTTGATGCCATTGTCTGCAAGTGTCACCTGGCGGGACAACCCTCACTGCCAGGTGCCACGCGCTTTCAGAGCCATTGCAATAGCGAGTTTCGCCTGACGGCTCTAGAGTCGTGTCAGGCGATAACACAGTGGCAGAACATTGGTTATTTTGGATGTGTGTGGTCTACAGTGCTTTGGTGATACCTTAAAGGTCGATTTGCTGGATGTTCCTTGAGTTGTGGCTCGGAACGTATCCCTTGAGTTGTGGCTCAGAACGTATCCCTTGAGTTGTGGCTCGGGATAGGGATTAAACATGTGGCATTCCTTGAGTTGTGGCTTAGAATGGCATCTCTTGAGTTGTGGCTCGGGATGGCGGATGAACATGAGGAACTCTTGAGTTGTGGCTCGAGTTGGCGAGTGTTGCCGGTGTGAGTGTGTGAGTCTTTGCTCGTACGGATGGGTCCAGATAGATTACCCTTCTTAATATTTGGCTGACGAGTTTGGTAGTCTTGGGACGTTACGAACTAGGTTCGTATTGGGAACTCCACCTGGCGTTACAGAGTGTGGTCTGTAGATGGTTCTTGCACGTGTTCTACCAGTTGTGGCTTGTAGATATGGCAGAAAGACATCTTAAGGTATTCATCTAAAGACGTAAAACATGGATAACATGGTGCGGGCCATGTGGTTTGGAATCAAAGGATGGAGTTCCTTTGATGTTTGTGTGTTTATATATCTGAATTGTATATGTTTTATATGTTGTTAGCTCACTGTATCTATTTGTGTTTAGCGATGATCGTGTACGCGGTACACAGGAGCATATGATATTGCAGGTGCATCTGGTGATGCATAGAGCTGGAGCATGGGCTATCATGAGGATTTCTACATAGTTTTATTAATTTATGGTTTTTAAAGACTTTGTAATCACTGATGTTATCAGATTTGACTTTTACATACAATTTGATATTTTGGCGAATTTTTGAATAATTGTCGATGTAATAAAGTTTTAAACTTTCCTGCGTTTTAGGAAAGGCAATATAATAAATGATATTGATATATTATTTCTATTTTATTTTATTGAAAATTCGCAATATCCGGACGGGATGTTACAATTCAATTGAAAAAAGTTTTAAGCTTTTGAAAAAGTTTTAAATAGCCAATTCAACGCCCCTTCTTGGCTTAAATAACCATTTAAAACCTACAATTGGTATCTAGAGCAAGGTTCTTGAAAGATATTCAAGTTTGATAAAAAATCTTTTGCAATGGTTGAAAATAAACTCCTTTTTATTGAAGGTGCCTCTATTTATAAACCACCTATGTTGTGTGGCCTAAACTATCAGTTTTGGAAAATAAGGATGCAAATTTTCATTGAATCTATAGACAAAGGGATTTGGGATGCAATAGTTAATGGACCATATACTCCTAAATGTCTTATTAAAATAAGCAAGTGGACAAGCCTTAGGCTGAATGGACGGATGAAGAAAGGAGAAGAGCTTAATATGATTGCAATGCCAAGAATATCATCAATTCATCTTTGAGTATGGAAGAATTGTTAGAGTCTCCCAATGTACGAGTGCAAAGGAAATGTGGGATGTCCTAGAAGTTACACATGAGGGGACGAATAAAGTGAAAAGAGCAAGGAAGTATGCCTTGATTCAAGAGTATGAGCTTTTCAAGATGCAAAAAGGAGAGTCCATAGCTGAAGTTCAAAAGAGGTTCACTCACATAGTCAACCATCTCACACTTGAGGTTGTTATGAGTGGGGAGGTTCATAGTAGGTGTTTATGCGTGTTGGACTACAAGCAAGGAGGTTTGAAGAGTTAGACCTCAAATGAGTCATTATTTTCCCTTATCCCATTGCCCTTTTGTGTCATTCTTGATGCTTGTTTAGTGTTTAATTATCTTTTGTTAGTGCATTTTCCTCAATTGGGCTTCATTGGGTCATTATTCCAAATTTTGAGTAATTTGGCATTAATTGGTCTCATTATTATCTCTAAAAATTTTTAGGTACTTTGTGAAGCAAATATTGGAGCTTGGATGTTAATCATAAGGTTAAGAGAGAGTTGTCACATGATTTCCACATCATTGCCACGTCTGCCCCATGTCAATCAGCCTATCCACGTCATTGGGCCAACATTTTTAGCCCATAGTGGCATTTTTGTAATTCTGAGTGGCAGAATGACAGTTTTGTATATACTTTGATCTGTACTGATGTGACCACGTTTTTAGGTCATTTTTCTCAAGGGCAACTCTTTTTCTTCTTCCCCAATCTGTTTTCACATTCTTAGGAGAGCACCCACTTAGGGTTTTTCGATTTTGGTGATTTGAGACCATTGGAGCACCCCCACAACTTAGGGTTTTCCTCCCATTCAATAAAATTTGTGTTTGTTCACTCTTTCCCTACTCTTCTAATGCAATTTCGTTTTTGTTTGAATTATTTTTAGAATTCCATGTCTAGCAAAGTTTTTGGTATTGATTCCTTGAAGAAATTGAAATGAAACCATGACGTTGGTGTTCGTTTTGAATTTATGTTCTAGTTTGCCCTTCTTCAAGTTGCGTTTTCATGGTAAAACATGAAATCGATGGATGCTAAATCTTAATTTCGTGTTTCTGCACCTAAAGCGACTTATAATCATGCTTAATGAGTGTAGGTCGTTCATAGTATGCTTAATCTATGGGTGTCAATTGCTTGAAGTATGCCTGGCTTAATGACATATTTAACTCGCGTTAATTATCGCTTAGTTGATTAATTTCAAGTTTCATGGAAGCAAATTGGATAGAACAATTAATTGTGTAATCTATGATTGGGGAAATTTCAGTTGAATTAAGGAATCAATATGTTTTGAAATCTGTATAATTAAGTTTTGCAATAACATTTTTGTTAATTTTGTGTTTAAAACTAAATCTGCCAAATTAACCCCCCATCCTTATTGAATCTGGAACCTTTGAGTGAAAACAATGGTCATTGTAAGACAACCTTAGGTTAATTATTGAGTACTCCATTTACATGTTTTATTTGGTCGTGTACGACCTCGATCAAGCGGGCAGGCTCGTGGAAGCATATGAAATCCCTAAGGCCAAGGTGAGGTTGTGCTAATCTCATATGGGTTATGAAACTAGTGTTTTTTGGTACTGAGATATGTAATAATGGGAAATTGGCTAAGTGAAGTTGGGTAAGGGTATTTATCATTTATTATGCATGTTTGCTTCTTTATAAGCTCACCCTTTCTGGTTGTGTTTGGCAATGATCGTATGACTTGTCACACGAGAGTAGATGATTTTGCAGGTGATGTTGTTAACGCATAGGATCAGAGTGAGGGCTAGCTAGGGGGATTGATTTAATGAAAAGTACTTCTTTTATTATATAATTGTTTAAATTATGAATTTTGGATTTAAACACGTTTAATAAATTTTTTAATTTCCCACACTATTGGGAACTTTATCATCAATTGAACTGATTTTAAATTGTAAATTATTTAATTAAGTAGTATCCGCCTAGGATGTTACAAGGTGTATGCACCCATGGCTATGATGGAAACCGTGAGACTTGTAGTAGCTTTAGCAACTTAGTTTGGTTGGACTTTACATCAATTAGATGTGAAGTCCACATTCCTCAATGAAAGGCTAAAAGAAGAGGTTTATGTGGTGCAACCCCCATATTTTGAAGTTAGAATGTAGTAGGGTATGATGTATAGGCTGAGGAAAGCTCTATATGGGATAAAACAAGACCCGAGAGCCTGGAACCAGAGAATTGATCAATTCATGAGTAACATTGGCTTTGAGAAATGTGCTTCAAAACATGGTGTGTATGTTTAGTGCAGTCAAAGAGAAGGAAGAACTGAAAAGTTTATAATATGTTTGTATGTAGATGACTTGTTGGTTACTGGAAGTAGTGAAGCATTGCTTCATGAGTTCAAGGAGCACATGTTGAATGAGCTTGAGATGAATGACATAGGCAAGCTGATTTACTTTTTTGGCATAAAGTTTACTGAAACTAAGGAAGGTATATTAATGCATCCGTCACGATATGCAAAAGAGATGTTGAGAAGACATAAATGAACAAGTGCAATGTAGCAAATACTCTAGCAAAGGTGGGTCTAAGATTGGAGACAGATCTAGAGGAAGAAGTAGTTGATGCTACAACCTATCGTAGTATGGTAGGAAGTTTGAGGTATTTGTGTAACACACAACCAGATGTTAGTTATAGTGTTTGCATTGTTAGTAGGTATATGCAGAATCCAAGAGTTTCCCATATGAATGTTGCAAAAGCATTCTTAGGTATGTGTAAGGAACATACGACTATTGTATTCTATTTCAACGAAGAAAGGGAGGAATGGAGTTGAGAATCATTACATACTCTACTGTAGATTGGTCTGGAGACAAGTGTGACAAAAAGAGTACAATAAGGTATCTGTTTTTCTTTGCAGATTCACCAATCTCATGGAGCTCAATAGAAGAATTAGTTGTTGCTCTGAGTTCCTATGAAGTTGAGTATGTAGCAGCGTATGAAGCAACCTGTTAGGTTGCATGGTTGAATTCTATCATGGAAGGCTTAAAGGTTGTGTTGGCAGGGAAGATACAACTTCTTGTTGACAACAAGTCTACGATTGACCTTGCTAAACATCTTGTTTCTCATGGGAGGAATAAGCACATTGAGACAAAGTTTCACTACATTCGTGCCCAACTAAATAACGAAAAGTTGGAGATTGTCACTACAATTAGAACTGTAGCTTAGGTGATGAAGTTTGAAAAATTTAAAAACCTGAGAAAGCTTATTGTAGTTACTGATGTAAAAGAAATTTTAACTTAAGGAGGTGTGTTATTGTTTTGTTGTTAAGATAATAGTAGAAATTGCCTATATGACAGTTATAGGTTTTGTTTCTTTCCGTTTTATGGTTTAGGTTTTCTGACCCTTATATAAAGGGATGTGTTGCTATCATAAGTAATAAGAGGAATCATCATTTTATTGGCTCTGCTTTATCTCTCTCAAAACCCTTTACCAGCTTGTTTATGCATCCATAGATGCATATTCATGAGTTCACGAATTACGAATAGGGTAAATATCTAATTTGATTTTTTTTTCAAAATTTTTTAACACGAAATCCAAATACTCAAATATTGTACTTTTATTTTAAAAAAATTTCTTGAGGTTATAAGTACAAATTCTTTCAAATTATCTAAATCATCCAAGAACAATTATTGGTTACAGAACACTAAACGATGGAATTGACTACTAAACATGTAAGAACTCCTTTGGGGAAGACTAAGGAGGAAATGATTATTGTAGATTGAAAAGAAATGTACTTAAGCAATTTTTTCTTTCTTTGCAACCTAATGTCAAGGAATAATTTTTCATACAAAATAAAATTATAATTTTGCGTACAAATATATAATTTTAAATTATAATTATAATTTTGTACAAAATATTATATAGTAATTTTTTTAATATTTTATTTAAGAAATAAACAACTAGACCAGACTAATCCTAATGCAGAACAAAATTTGGTACTAAATCAATCAAACAATGAATTGAAAAAAGTACAAAAAGTTGGAGTGTTAACACATCCCCTACATAGATCATTCTCTCAAGGTTAGGGACAAACTAAAACTCAAAAGAAAAAAAAGAGAAGACTCATTTATAAAACTAAAATGAACTACACAATTTCACTAGATCGATGTAATCATAGATTACCCAAATCAACCAGAAACTCTTTTTACAGTTTTAAACGTCTAAACATGTCAAATCTGTTTGGATGGATAAGGAGTAGCTTACCACATTTTGTGATGGTAGACGTGCTTACGAGATACCGCTTCGGAGGAGGCTTTGTATGGTGGAGGATACTTATTGCGACACAAAGTATCTTTTTCAAGCAGCAAGAAGAAACGAAAGTGTAATTGAGTGCCCTTGAAATGTTTACTTGAGTATCAAATCCAAAGAAATGGTACGTATTAAGTTCTAACTTGTATATTTAACCTTGCTTACATGGATGCAATAGATGATGAGGCTAGAACAAATGATGAGGAGGAAGAAATGAAACATAAATAAATGGAATTGTTATTGTTTTCAACAGGAGGATTGACTTAGACTAATACTATGAAACTGCAAGACTGGGTGAATAGGAAGAGAGTTCTTATATTGATCAACATTGGGGCTAGCCATAACTTTGTGTCAATAGATTTGGATGTTGAATTGGGATTAAAAGTGGATGCAACACCACCTTATAATGTTTGCTTGGGAGATGGCCATAAGAAGATTACTAGTGGATGTTGTCGCACTATAATGGTCCAGTTGGAAGAGCATGTGGTAGAGAAAATGTTTTATCTGTTTGAAGTAGGAGGAGTCGGCTTAATTTTAGGAGTTACATGGTTGGCCTCTTTAAGAGATGTTAAGGTGAATTGGAATACCTTAACTATGAGTTTCAATGTAAATGGCCAGTTGGTGCAGATTAAGGGAGATTGGTGAGTACAAATTTTTTCCTTCATTTAATGTATAATTTTGGTTATTCATTGAAACTTTTGTACTTAAGATTAATTGAAATAAAATTTGTGATAATTGAACTTATTGAATTCCTGATAGACTAATGGTTTAAAAAGTGTTTTTTAGTTGTATAAATTATTATTGGATATTCTAAATGTTTGTTCATGCAACTCAAGTTAAAATTAAGCTCATTTAAGGTATGAAAATAAATTGATAAAAGTTACAAAATACCTTCAAAAAAGGAAAGTTCTGGAAATTATGTTTTACACCCCTTATATTACTTATACACTCCCCTTTTTTAGATAGGTCACCCAAAAATCTATTTTGCACCCCTAATACATCTATTTTCACCCCTATTTCCACTTATAGAATCAGATCCATTCAGATACTGCCATGTGGCAATCCTCACTCTCATAATCTCTCAAATTAGAGACTACCACGTGTCACTATCCTTGCACTTATAAGCTAACCAATAAGAACATGCCATGTCATCATCTTCTTCAACCTTTCATCTCAACTAGAAACCCTAAAAATCCTAGGCAATCGTCCGCTTGAAAATGTTCTTCTTTTGACTCTTCTTTTTTCTCTTCTTGTTCTTGCTTTGGAGAAAGATTTCAAGAAATAAATAAGTTAAGATGTTGTTGGGTTCACTCCTAGGAAAAAGAGGTGTGTCATAATGGACAACTTAAATACCAAGTCTTTCCTAGCAATAGTTTTCCTAACTAGTGTAAAAAACAATTTCTCAAAAGAAATTATTAATCAAAACAAAAGTTACTTGTGGATTTTTAGTGCTAACCTCATTCAATTAGAATTAGAATTGAATCTTAGAAATTATTACAATAGAAGTTTGCATAATATATCAACATACATTAACAGAATGAAACTTCAGTTTTGATTGACCTAAGAAACTTTCAACATAGATCATAGGTATAAAATTCAGAGAAGAAAATAAGAGAAAACTAAAGACAAACGGTGTGAACATAAATAAAAATAGAAAAAGAAACAAAAATATCTGCAAAAGTAAATGCATATGTGAAATTAAAGTAGTGTGGCATTGGGAGTGATGTGCTACCACTGGTGGAGTTCACTTATAATAACAACTACCATTCCAGCATTGGGATGGCACCTTACGAGGCCTTGTATGGCAGGAGGTGTCGAACACCTTTGTGTTGGCAGCAGGATGGGGAGGCTGTGGTACTTGGTCCAGAGTTCTTACAACAGACCACTGAGAAGGTAAGGGTAATACAGGAACGGATGCGTGCAACTCAGAGTCGACAGAAATCCTACGCAGATAAGAGGAGGAGGCCACTCGAGTTTGAGGCTGGTGACCACGTATTCCTTAGAGTTACACCTACAATAGGTATTGGGAGAGCATTGAAGTCGAGGAAGTTGACCCCTCGATTCATCGGTCCATATCAGATTACGAGGCGAATTGGACCGGTGGCGTACGAGATTGCATTGCCACCCCACTTGAGAAACCTGCACAATGTTTTTCACGTATCTCGGTTGAGGAAGTACGTGGCGGATCCTACTCATGTGCTAGAGCAGGATGATGTTCAGGTGCGTGAGAACCTAACTCTTGGAGTTGGACCGGTAAGGATTCTAGATTCTCAAGTTAAACAACTCAGAGGGAAGGAGATTCAGACTGTGAAGGTTCTCTGGGACGAGGCACCCAGGAGATGACGTGGGAGTTGGAGGACCTCATGACGAAGTCCTATCCTCACCTTCTTGCTGGTAAGTCTTATTTTCGTGGACGAAAACTTTAAAAGTGAGGGTAATGTAAGACCCGGAAAAATTATTAATTAATTAATTAATTAATTAATAAATGTGAGTAGAAAGAGCCTTTATGACATTAATTGTTGGTTGATGTGACGTGGAAAAGTACTAGCTCAAGTGGTTGAGAGTACTTGATTTGTGTGAGAGGACTTGGGTTTGAGTCCTAAGTATACCAGTTATGTGTTGTTGTTTTATTATTAATTTTAATAATATGTATGAATATAGAATTGAGGATGTGAACTATTTTTGATTGGAGGGTATAACCAAATGTGAATTGGCAGAGTGGTTGTGCTTTGACCTTATGTGTGGGAGGTCACGGGTTTAAACCTTGGTGGGCAAAGAATAAGCTTTATTTTTGCTAACTATTAGTTGTGGTATGAATGTGAAGGGGTAAAGAAAACCTAGCAGAATGATAACCATTAGGTGCTGAAAAATCTTTCCACTAACTAACTTGAATAGCTATTAAGCCCACACTTAAGTCCAATTCGTTCTTTTTTTGCATTAACCTACCTTGAGCCACTTATAAAAGGCGAAATTGAAGAGAGAATAGGGTTTCTACAATTTGGTTATTTTGTCTATAGAGAGGAGAACGAAATTTTAGAGAGTGAGAGGGGAAATTGGGTGTTTGAGAGGCTGATTTGGGAGAGGTCTGAAGCAAAACTGTGGTGAGCAAAGGAACATCAAGTTTCTTCCCAACTTTAATCCAATAATCCAGGTTAGGGGTGCTGAGTTTGTTGTACGAATATTGTATGTGTATTTGCGTTTTCTGCCAATTGATTGAAGTGTTGAATGAATTTTGGTAAAAGGTGCAATGTGTGAGATAATTGGTTGGTTTTGATAATGCGCATGAATTCTTTTAGTGTTTTGTGTAATTTATGAGGGTTTTGGTACTGTATATGGTTGTGTATGGTCAAACCCTCTCGTTTTGATGAATCAATGGGGAGATATACCATGTTCATATTATGTGCTATTGATTATTGGGTCCTGTTGTTGTTGTGAATGGGCGTATTTTGGCTGTTTTCGCGTGTGATCAGAGGAGAGTTTTCTGCAATTTTTGCCCAAGCGAGCCTATCTCGCCTAGGCGAGAGATGCAGGGTCTCATGTCTGGGTATTGGTTCGCCTTTCTCGCCTAGGCGACCTAGTATCGGTGTTGAGCGAATTGTCTCTCGCTCAGGCGAGAGGCGCTCGCCTAAGCGAGATCGCGACGTGAATTGAGGGTTCTGAGCACGACTTCTCGTCTAGGAGAGGGTTTGTGGGTTTTGAGCGAACCAGGATCTCGCCCAAGCGAGATGGCCTCGCCTAAGCGAGACATCGCGATCATGTGTGAGGCTTTGTTTGCATTTGTAGCTCAAGCGAGTTGGAGATGGGTGTTTGGGCAAGAGATGATCTCGCATAGGCGAGATAACATGGTGTGGTCACTGTTTTAAGCTCGCTCAAGCGAGTTGGATTAGCCTAGGCGAGGCTGAGAGCTTAGTTTGGGCGAGAGGTCCCTAGCTTAAGCAAGTTTATGCGAGTTATTATGTTCTATGTGCTTGTGTGTGATGGTTTGGCTGTTTTATCTTAAGGATAGGTTGTATATGCATGTGGTGTGGTGTTTGGGCTTGAAGGACTAAGTCCAATAGGGGTCCGGGATGTGCTTGGTGGATGGACACATGATGGGCATGGAACTGGTGACGTTCCCGTCGGCTACTAATGGGCGAGGAGTCCTTAGTATGGTGATTGCATGCGTGCCAGGGTCCAAGTATGAGACTTGGATGTTTTACTACAGACGAGGAGTCTGTAGGGCAGGACTATGAGCGGGATAGACTCGTAGGGTTGGACCACGAATGAGTTAGTTTCGTGGGAGCATAGGGAAGTCCCAAGACCTAGTTCATGCATATGACTCATGAAGGACTATGAGGTCATGGTTGGGTGATTTGGAAATTATGAATTTATTTATTTTATTTTGGGTTGGGAAACATATTTATATTCATATTTTGTTTATATATGTTGTGCATAGCTCACCCTTTCTGTGTGTGTGTGGCGATGATCGGATAACTTGTTATCCGGGAGCAGATGATGTGACTGGTGGGCCAGGAGATGCTTAGACTCGGAGCGAGGGCTAGCATGGGATATTTTGTAGATACATATGTTATATGTTTATTATTTTATCTTTGAGAATATTATGTAAACCTGGCAGGAGCCATTGACTTTTATTTCAGTTTTATGAATTATGGACTCCTGGTTTTATGGCTTTATATATGAAAGTTTTAAATTTCCCGTGTTTTGGGAAATAGCTCATATTAAATGTGACACTTATTGTATTTCGAATTTTATTTATTAAATATCAGTAATATTCCTTAGGGATGTTACATATTGCTCACATAGTTCAAGGGGTACAAGATGTGAAGGACTTGAAGAATAATCTATTGTCTATTGGGCAATTAGATGACCTCGAGTGTAAGAACCACATTGAAGGTGGAATCTTAAAGTTGCTGAGAGAGAATCTAGTACTGATGAAAGCAGATAAAATCATAATGAATTTGTATGTGCTTATGGGAGATATGTTGCAAAAAGTTAATGTAACAGTTGCATTAACATGTCAAGAAGAAGTAGTGATGACGTGGCATCATAGACTTAGTCATATGTCAGAGTAAGGTTTGCAAATCCTTGTAGAATGTAATCTCTTAACCGAGCTCAAAGAGGTTGATTTACCTTTTTATGAGCACTATGTAATAAGCAAGCGACATAGATTGAAGTTTGCTAGAGTGGTTGTTATAACACAAATTTAACTTGGTTCATTTTGATGTGTGGGAATCACCAGAGTTATCCCTAAGAGGGGCCAAGTATTTTTATTTTGATTGATGATCATTTTGTGCCAAATGCATGTCACGTGCATGTGAGCGAAGGTCAATGGTTGCATGATGAATGCTATTTGATCATTGTTAAAACAACGTTGGCATTGTTTGAGATATTTTTGGCCATACATGAGGTGACAACGTTTGGGATGTGATTGGAATGGAGAAGAAAACTCCACACATCTTGGAATAAGAGGAAAGTAAGAATATTTGAAACACTAACAAAGTGAAGCACAAAGAATGAAAGTCGAACTCGTGCAAGAGAAAAGAGATGAAGGAAACTCGTTCAACGAATTAAAATTTCCAAAATTAATTATTTTATCTATTATTATTAACAAATGTGCGTCCTTATAACCACTTTATAATAATTTGTAGTGCACTTTTACTTGTATCAATATGATTAATTTTTTATTTTCATTTTTAAATTTTATAATTATTTTTTAAATTTAATTAAGTATTTATAATAAAAAATACTACTTATAATTTAATAAGAAAAATTATTTATATATATATATATATATTCATAATAATAATATTTTTATTCTAATAATTATAACTAGTGAAAATATAAGATCTATCACGTTTATATGTACACATCTTTTAAATATCTATGATATATTATATTGTGAATTAATAATTTTAGTAATTTTATGAAAATATGAAATTTAAAGAAATTTAAGTAATTTTTTAAATATGAAAGGTACACACTACAAATAAAAGCAAAAAAAATCATATAATGAATGAAGAATAAAGGAAAAAATAACTACCGATCAATGAAAAAAAATAACTGTCGAAACAGTTTTATAAAACAATACATCAAAATAACTATTAATATTTAAAAATAATAACTATGTTATAAAATATAAAATAAAAATAATGATTGTTTAAAGAAAATCTGATTACATATGTGTTTAAGGTTAACTATGTTTTTTTTTTTAACTATAATAAGATTTTGATTTTAGTTCCTATTTCAAAGTTTCATTTCATTAAGTTCATATCCTTATAATATTGAACGACCATAACGATTTTTATGACATGACAAATAATGTGTACATCCACCATTTATTTTTTGACGCGTGCTCTCTTTAAAATTATACTTGTAAATTAATTTTCTTTTACCATCTTATTTTCTTTATTTTTGTTTTTTTTTTCCTTTTCCCTCTTCTCCAATCATCTTCTTCTCCCTTCTAACCTCCAATCTTCATCTTCATTTCTCTCTCCACCATCTCCATCTTTTTCCTCCCTCACCTTCACCTAGTCATCATCTTCTTCCTTCCTTTATATTCAATCAATAGAGTTAATCTATGATTCATTGTTTTCCATTTTCATCTTCTCCATCGAGTCTTCTCTTTTTCCCCTTCTTTATCACACTGATCCTCTCATACCCATCCAACTTTTTTTTCCAATAACTCATTCAACTCTCTCTCTAGAATGCAAATCCTTCAAAATACATAACAAAATTCTGGGACTAATTTTATTTTTTGGAAGGATGACAATGTTTCTACTGTATGTACAAAAGAATATATAAAATAGATAAACAACCAATAATATAGATATTAATTATGTTTTATTTTTAATACAATAAAAAAAACTTAATATCTGTATGTTTAATAAAAAATAATATTAATATATAATTAATTTTTAAAGAGTTATAGAGAATATTAAATTTATAAACAAAAGGTAAAAGGTAATTTTTTTTCTAAATTAATTATATATTAACATTATTGCTTTTAACAAATAAATATGACAACAATTATTAAATATCAAACGCATATTCAATTCTTCAAAATTAATCAAACTAAAATTTTGTATTAAAATTATATTTTTTTTAATATATATAAATAATGAACCTACTGTTTACCTAAAAAATTACTTCAACAAGCTTATTAAAAAACTAATGAAAATAGAGCATGAAGATATTAAGAAAAAGTTAAAACACACTTATTCATTTTCAATTTTAATAATTATGAATTTATTTTTAAAAAAATTATTTAGTTTAAGATCTCCAAAAGAACATATTTAATAATTTAAAGTTTCTAAAACTGTTGTTTTGTTTTCTCTGTAGAAATAAAAGAAAGAGTTATTATTTCAATGTGAATGAGTCAAAATTTAAACAACACATTGATAAGATAGGTGACGCACCATTGAATAGGTGTTTGTGCAGGTTAATACCTAGAGTTGACATTTTCAATATTTTTACATGCGTATTCTGACTTTTTTTTGAAATTGGAGAAAAGAAGAAAATTGATGATGGAGATGGTGGAGCGGGAAAGAGGATGAAGGTGAGAATGGAAAAGAAGGTGCTTGGAGGAGAGAAGAAAATTTATGCACGTGTATATGTGATGTGTTGAAATTGATGAAGGGAAGGAGAAGAGAAGATTGAGTGGGTGAAGGTAGAAGAACGGAAGAATGTAGATGGTGGAAAGAGAAAAAAAAAGATGAAGATGAAAGGTTATAAGGGAGAAGGTTGCCAGAGAAGAGAAAAAAGAAAAAAAATAAAAGAAAAAAACAATAGGTTTAATTAATCGTAAGGTATCCAGTTTAGTACTAGAGTGTCAAATTGGTACTCGCTTTTAAAAAAATGTCAATTGCATCCCAACTTTAGAAAATTGCTTCAATTAGATCCCTTTCAGACAAAGTTGACTAACGCCGTTAGTCAACGTGCCACGTGTCAATTTGTGGTTTTTTTGATTTTTAAAAAAAAAATTTAATTTTTTTTTAATTTTTTAATTTTTTTTTTTAAATTTTTTTTAAAAAAAATTAAAAATGCCACGTGTCAAGTCCCTGTGTGTGACACGTGGCATTGTCAGTGCCACGTGGCATTGTAATGCCACGTGTCAGTGTCACTATCAGATGCCATTGTGATGATTTCGATTTAGTCCCCATTTATGTTTTTTCGTTTCAATTTAGTACCTACTTATGTGTATTTGATTCAATTTTGACCTAATAATTTTTAATAATTAAAATATTTTTTAATAAAATTAAAAGTAATTAAGTATAAAAGTTTAAAAAAAATTAAGTATTTGATATTTATATTAAAATTTAGTGGTAAAAGTCATTTTAGTACTTATAAATAGCATAACATTCATACAAATAATAAATTTGATCTGAAATTGAGAGAAACATTATAAATATTAGTACTTAATTTTGTAAAAATATTTATACTTAATTATTTTTAATCTTATAAAAAATGGATTACAAAAATATTTTAATTATTAAAAAAAAAATTGGGACAAAATTGAATCAGATACACATACTTAGGTACTAAATTGAAACAAAAAGACATATGTGGGGACCAAATCGAAATCAACACAATGACATCTAATAGTGACACTGACACGTGGCATTACAATGCCACGTGGCACTGACAATGCCACGTGTCACACACAGGGACTTGACACGTGGCATTTTTATTTTTTTTTAAAAAAAATTTAAAAAAAAATTTAAAATTAAAAAAAAAATTAAATTTTTTTTTTAAAAAAAATCAAAAAAACCACAGATTGACACGTGGCACGTTGACTAACGACGTTAGTCAACTCTGTCTGAAAGGGACCTAATTGAAGCAATTTTCAAAAGTTGGGATGCAATTGACACTTTTTTAAAAGCGGGTACCAATTTGATACTCTAGTACCAAACTGGGTACCTTACGATTAATTAAACCAAAACAATAGTAAAAAAATCTAAAAAAAATGTAATTTAAAAAAAAAAATAGGTGTCAAAAATGAATGGTGGACGTGACGCAGTATTTACCATGTCATAGCAATTGTTAACACCGTTTAATATTGAGGACCAAACCAAATCCACATTTTACTATTAAGGACCAAACCAAATTCATATATTTTATAAAGACATGAATGTAATAAGATCAAACTTTGAAAGATAAACTAAATTCAAAATTGTGTTATATAGTTTAAGAAAAAAAAAATTAACCCATGTACTTATATATTGTATATAGGTTAAAATATTTTCTTGTTCCATGTTTTTGTTGAAATATCTTAAACAAGTCTTAAAATTTTTTTTAGTTTCAATTAGTCCATATTTTTTAAAATGTGTAACAAGGCCCATTCCATTAATATAGTGTTAACGGTGGTAAGGATGTTCCACGTGTTAGCTCCACATTTTTTTGAATTTTTTTTATTTTTTTTAAATTTTTTATTTTTTTTTAATTTTAATTTTTTTTGAAAATTATTTATGCCACGTGTCACGTCAGTATTGTACCACATGTCAAGTCAGTAAAGTGACACATGTCAAATTATTGTCTGAATCTCAATTTGTTTTATATATTTGTTATTTTTATTACATTTCAGTCCATTTTTTTAAATTTTTTAAATATATTTATTTTAACTTTTTACAAAATTGTTTTAATATTTTATATTTAAATTTATAAATTTTTTATTTTTAAACCAACTCTAACATTTGTATATAAATTATTTAAAATAATTTTGTAACAAGTTAAAATAAATATTTTAAAATTTTAAAACAAAATATAAAAAACTTAATATTATTAAAATGTTTAATAAAAATATCATTATAAAATTTATATAAGTTAAATTTGATCATAATTTGGAAAGGATGAAATTAAAAATTAAAAAAAAAATAGACTGAAATATAATTAAAATAACAAATATATGGACCAAATTGAAATTTCAAACAATGACTTGACATGTGTCACCTTACTGACTTGACACGTGGCACAATATTAATGTGACATGTGACATGAATAATTTTCAAAAAGAAATTAAAAAAATTAAAAAATTTTTAAAAAAATTTAAAAAATTCAAAAAAATGTTAAGCAGACACGTGACATATCGTTAACACCGTACTAACGGAATGAGCATAATTATTACATATTTTTAAAAATATAAACTTAATTGAGATTAAAAAAAATCTTAGAACTTATTTGAGATTTTTTAACAAATACATGAATCAAAGGAATATTTTAACGTTGTATATATAACAAACCTTTTTTTATATTCGTAATTATAAGAGAAAAATAGTCGAACACTGATGTCTTTACACTTGTACTATTAAAAGAAACCAAAAACTGCAAAGATGCCTTGTATCAGTGATTGACTAGAAATTACGAGAGGAATCCAACGTGCGGAGCAAGGCAATTAAATTAAAAACAGAAAAACAAAATATAAATATAAAATTAAAAAGCCAAGTTTCGTAGTGTTCTTTAGCTCAGCCCTCTTTCCGTTTGCCGGCAAAAACAAAACCCTATTCGAATTCTGCATTAATTTATCGAAGATTTTATCATAATGGTAACTTCTTCATCGTTTTTCTTCAAATTTCGTTCTTTTTATTTCAATTTCCCACAGGGAACCATCCTCAACCTCTAAAAAAATTTCGCTTATTCAATTTTGGATTCAGAAGAGCTTATTTTTCTACAGATATGATCATGCTTTTTCTTTTTATGTTCTCCTTGTTACTTGATTTGAAGCCCCTCTTTCCCCTTTATCTCTTTGCCCACCTTTTTATATCTTAGCTATCGGTTTGCCCAATTTCTTACACAACGTTGATAAGTTGTTTATTTTATTGGATATTTTTGTGGTCTTCAAATTTTGTTTGGGGCTTTGGAATTGGATGGGGTTGGGGGATAGGATCTTATTGTTGATGTTCTTAAAACAGACCCTGGATTATTATCCTTGTTTTGTGTACAGGTTTGTATCCTTGTTGTGTAGATTAGCATAGTTTGGACATTTTATTTTCTGGCTATACTGTGATCAGCAGAGATTAGGGCATAGAGGGTTATTTTTTTATTTTTTTTTCTTTTTTGAAGTTTGTTGAGTTTTGTATTGCTTTTGGGTTGTGAATCTGAAAATGAATTTTTTGAACAGACTACACCATTGGTGGCTGGGCTTGCTGTGGCAGCTGCGGCTTATGCAGGTAGATATGGTATCGTGGCTTGGCAGGCATTCAAGGCTAGACCACCTAGGATGCGTAGATTTTATGAAGGTGGTTTTCAGGCCACCATGAGTAGGAGGGAAGCAGCTCTTATACTGGGTGTTAGGTAACTTCCGTTTCTGTTTGAAGATTCTAATGTGTTGATTGACAATGGTTTTAACGGTGTATGACCTTTTCCTTTTGGGGCTTGTTTGCTCGGTTGAGAAACTGTTTATGGTATTACTTGACTTGGGATAATGATATTTCTTGGGATGTCTTTACAATCCTGTACTTATGTATACCCAACATGTAATAAAGGTTAAGTCTCTTCATGGTAAAATCATGTGACACAGGTCCTGTCCTAATCAGTGTTCGAGTTTTGGTTGATATCTCAAAGTATGTTATAAACATCAATAGAAGATCCCAGACAACAGTCCCACCATCTTATTATGTCAAATATTGGCTATGCTTGCATCTTCAAGCATGTGCGTAGAGTGTAGTTTTTGATTAATTTGTTATGGACTCTAGGCAATTCATATAACTTATTATGTGATTAGTTAGAATATTAGAAATATATATAAAGTGTTGAAGATCCTAGGTGGACTAGAGATAAAATAATTTATAGTATATATGTGGGACAAACCACACCAAACAAAGTTAGATTTAAACTCACTTCTTAATATTGCATCAAAGTCTATTATGGTGATTTTTGTTGAATCTATTGTGTTCGTGCTATTGGACCGTTGTTGAGTCACCCATGCATCTGTAGTGCCACACACGAGATGTCCATGGCTATGGGTGAGGAGGGTGTTGGGGATTCTATGTTGGCTAAAGATAAGTATAATTTCCATATAGAAGTGCAAGCACACGTAACTTTACAAGTTGGTTTTAGAATGATGAGTTAGGCTTAAACTCACTTTTTAATGGGCTTTGATACCAACATGATCTCTATTTGTAATAACTGAAATCTTTACAAAATTGAAATAAACATATTCTGAAATAAATAGGAAGACTCCGGTTATATAATTTCCTAATATGGAGAATATTTTTTATGCTAATAATGTGCTATTTACCACATAAAGCAACTAACCAACAACTGCTCATAAGTCTAGTATTCAGGCTGTATTTCTGTTCACTATGGACACGAGATTGCAGGATAAATCCTCCTTTTTCTTATGTGCAATTTGAGTATTGTAGATGGCTGAGAGATAAGGCACAGTATTGTGTAGATTGATATATGCATTGTAATGTAGTTATTTGGGTTAAAAAGATCTTCAAAATTGCATGTCCATTGTCTGATTTGAAGGTGGTCAGGAGTGCAGTATTGTGTCATTGTAATCACAAACACATCCACCAGATTGCTTTTCTGCACATCCTATTGAAGTAAAATGCAGTCATTCTGGTTTTTGTTCATATATGAAGTTATTGAAACCACTAATTTAGAAATCTTAACGATTTTTGCCACTTTTCACATTTGAAATATTTATGGCCTTTGACCTTCTGTACAATACCAAGGTTACCTCTGTTTAGATAGTAAAACATAAATTGTGACCTCTATTTTCTTTCAGCCACTAACCCCACTGCTTAGTGGTATTATTAGTGGTCATCTGCCATATTTTTATATAACCATTGCTTTCCTGCAAGGGTACAACTCGGTTTTTCCCTTTCATCGTAATGTTATTCATGTTTGCATTTCTCTTTTCCCTTTTCAAATCTAAATTGTGTTCCTCCTTCACACGTCTTCTTACTCCTTTAATTTGCCTCTATTGTTTTCCAAGTTTCAACAAGGTCTTCTATTCATGTTTCTGATATGATATGCTCTGTTTTTTATTTTCTATTAATTCTACTATTTTTCTCTTTACGTCATTCCTATGTTCCCATTACTCTTGAGAGCCATGGGATCATCCATCATAGTTAGAACAGTATTGCTCCTCTTTCTATTGACTTGTTAATGAAGTCTCAGATTGACAATCACTGTGTTTAGATTACAACTATCTGTTGTTAATTGTGAATATATCTTCTTATTTTGGTGCAATAATGTGTATGTTATAATCATTGATTTTAAGAAACAAGGCATATCAAGTTCTGTATCCAATTGAAAAGAAAGAAAAAGGAATATATTTCTCCAGTTGAAAGTTTAGAGTTGGCTTCCTTTTTGTTTTCCTCTTTGCCCTGATGTTAAATATGTGTAGACTGTATGAATTGTGTCTGACTTTAATTATCTTTGTGTATTTTATAGAATTTCATTAGTTAATATCGAATTTGTGTTCGTAGTCTTGACGACTTTTTTGGCAGACATAGTTCTTCTTTTGCTGATTTTCAATCGTCATATTTATGTTTCAGAGAGCACACTCCAACAGATAAGATTAAAGAAGCGCATAGGAGGGTGATGGTTGCAAACCATCCAGATGCAGGTGGCAGTCATTATCTTGCATCCAAAATTAATGAAGCAAAAGATATGTTACTTGGAAAGACCAAGGGTGGTGGCTCAGCATTTTGAACCCCTATGAAGCCTTTCTTTCCATTATTTTAACACTCTACGCCATTCTCACTTGATTTCAGTTACAATTTTTTTGGCCATCGTCCAATTACTTAGTGCATCACCAATTCTATAGGGAGAAAACTGAAAACTAAACATGGTTTACGCATATATCTAACATGATTTGTGCTGTTGAAGTGAAGATTGCTGTCATTAAAAGTGATTTTTAGTTCCTCATTCTGCTACCAGTTATCTTTCTTTACCATTTCATGCGTGATGTTTGGCACAATATAATCGATTCTGTTAATTACAGAATGTTTGGGGATCAGATGTTTCAGACTTGTGTTTTAAGTTTGCAGATTTTTGAACATCATAGTAAATGAATGTTGTATTCAGGATAACAAATTTTAGTTTCATAGTTCAGCTTTTCTAATACATTATGGTCTTTCAAGTGAAAAGAAATATATTAGAATTACAATTAAAATTATGACAAAGTCTAAATATAAATTTTATGAGGCATATCGGGAGATGTGTTATTGAAAAACTAAAACGTATTATTGAGAGTTAATGGTTAAATACTGCTTAAAATAGTAATGATCATATTTGCATTTATTGTCATTATTTTTCACGGTAACAATTTTTTATTTTAGCATTCATGCACGGCAATAGGAAACCTATCAAATGTAAGGGTAGGTCTAGCGATGAGTGTTGAATTAGTTCACATAAACGTAAAATTTAGGTACAAAATACATCGTTGTCATAGTACTAACTGCACAGAAAATATACCAAATGAGAATACACCTCACAATTCTTGTTTTTATAAATTTTTAATTTATATATTTAATTCAATATTATATTAGCGTTAGAAATTTTCAATTTAAGGACTACACAAATAGAACAAAAGTCACATAAAAATGGAAGAGATACCCAGATTACAATTATTGGTTATAATATTGTAATTGTATTGAAAACAACCTCGAATAGTTTTATCACAAGGAAAGTTGATATTAAAAAAAAAATGTCAATTGCTAAAGTTTGAAACGATATTCAAATTTTAATTAAAGAATGAACGAAAAATCTGAAAAGAAGTCACACATTTAACTGTTGTCATTAATAATGAGTTCACAACGCATGCTAGCACTACCCGCATATAATTAGTTGACAACGACATGTTTAACTAAAACAGGAACTTTTAAGACGAATGGTTCTCCCTTAAGGACCCAAGTCCCGATAGAAGTCCTCCATTTCTTGGCCAACTAAAAGGAAGTAAGAAATAGATGAAGATGAATTTGCTAGAAAAGGTGGGAATATAGATCATTAATTTAGTGGCTTCACCTTCTTTGAAAATATAAATAAAAACTTGGAATAATTATGTAAGTTTTTCAAAAATGATTACAAGTGGAACCGTCCAGAACCAATTAGACAAATTCTACGATTCAATTTGCTTAAAGGAAGGAGAAACATTGTGTGACATTCTAAGGTGTCCTATGTCTCCAAAAGCTCTCATGGTTCAAAATTCCGAGCATTTATAACGAACATTTTGTTCTTTCTAGCTCCACAGAGAAGTGGAGCTGCCTGTGGTATTTACATACAACCTAAGACATGCATATCAGCAGTTACTGGAAAAAGTTAAGAAGGTATTTGTAAAACCGCTTCTTCCTTAGCTTCCTCGAATGCAGTTTCCTGTTGTCGTTGAACTGGACCCTGAGGAGTTCCAAAGAGAGTGGAGAAAATCTGCCTGTGGCACTGATCACAGAAATAGAAATAGGAGAAGTGAGCTTCGTTTGGAAGTTTATGGATAACAGCTTCTGGCAAAACCCGTTCTATGTATTCCATCATCGATGGTGGGACCAACCTATCATCCAGTCCCTGTTCAGTATTCAAAAGGGAAACCAAAGTTATAAGTGATTACAATATCAAACTGATAAACACAAAAAATAAAATTAACTTCTTTAAAAACTAAAATTTTGAGTGTGCATTACAAAAATTCTGATTACTTTCTTTAAAGAACAATGTGTTAGAAGTTCAAACCTGCCATATGTGTGTAAGGCCAAGAAATCCTGCTAATTCACAGTCCACCTGACTGTACATGGATTTCAACCAAAGAAGTAAGCCTCTTGCTTGACACTTTTTTTGCACATGAAGTTCTTTAAGGTCAAAACCCCAATTTGATACCTGCAGAACAACTTCTTCTATAAATGGGCGTATATTTCCCTGACGAACCGACTCCTCCACATCTCTCTGCCAAAATTCCTCAAATTCTGGTTCTTCAATCACAAGTTTATCCTGCACATGTGAGATCGATTATATTCCCAATCAATTTATTGGTCGTTGAACAATTAACTAAGCCAGTTCATACTGATGAACAATGAAACGTTTGAGTAATTATGCTTGCTTGTTACATAGTTAAAATTATGATAATTACTTATGACTCACTCACCTTCTTTCCCTTTGAGAAAGATAGCAACTTATCAATCTCGTCATGCTCTTCAGGCAAGAAGCTTTTTCTATAGAAAAAAGGGAGAAGTTTTGGAAATCTACGAGCCAAAGAATACATCATTTTCCTCCTTGGCAGCCACTTCTCCCAAGTTCTTTTTGTTTCCTCCTTAGTCATGTGTGGGTCGAATGGATTAACCATAGGAGCCAACATTGCTGCACCTGCAATTCGGACACTATAACAAGTTAGATCAGGTTCTGCAACAAGCCCCTTTCCTTTGTTTGAACTTTTTACGAGCAACTTATAGGTATCTAGAAGATAAAAAGCTTAAAAAGATGTAAAACCTGCAATTCTTTCAGGAACATATCTGAGGAAAGCCCAAGCATGAATGCATCCAGTGGAGTGGCACAGTAACCAGAACTTATCAGTAACATTGACGGCATTGACCAGATGCAGAACATCCATGGCTGATGAGTTGAGATTTCTGTTGGGATGAGGATCACTCTCCCCAAAACCAGGAAGATCATATGTGATGAAGCGGATGCCATACTCTTCAAGCAACGATGATTTCACTCCAGGTAAACCTTCCATTGCCAAAAAGTAGAATAAGATTAGTTGCTCCACACCCAAAAAACTTTTCTGATACCTAAAATTTCAACTCATTTTACCTGCTAGTCTTGACGAAAGAAACGAATGCGGGGCAACAATTGAAAATCTAGCTGTTTCAGAGGAAACACCTTGCTCATCATAAGCCATGAATCTACCATCAGGAAGTTGCACACGACTAGCACTACGAGGATGTTTCCGCACCTTCATCATAGGTGCTACTGCCTCGCGACTGGGATCTACACTTATAGCTGCAAAACTAGAAAAATTCAGTAAATCTTCAACAACCTAATACCAACAGGAATAACTCATTTGTAAGCAATACCCAAATTTGCTCCAAAATCTCAGACATACATCACTTACCTCAATCAACAGGTATGGAATGAAGGTCAAAGAAATAGATAAAAAAAAATAAAATCAATGCATCACAAAGAAATATGTGGTAACAATAACGAATACATTTAAACCTTGGTGGATAAACCTTAGTTATAGAAAAGAAAACAAAAGGATAAAGTAAGACCCATAAATTTCTCCATTAACACTATAACTAAAGACAAATATCCAACTATAATAAACACTTAACCTATGAGTCTCTCATAGGCTTTTTCTTTTAAGATTGAGATAAATATAAATTGGTTTGAACTAATGAAAAAACTTTTACCAAAAACCAAAAAAAAAAACAACTATAAATTAAGATTAACTTATAATAGACAGTTAAAATATTAAAAATTTTACAGAAAATTTCACGTAAGTTAATTTTAATTTATGAAAAACTGAGTTTATCCTACTTTGTTATTACCTTAATCTAACAGAGTCCAGTATGGCACATACCACGATTGGGCGAAAGAAAAAGCAAAAGAGATTGTGCGAGAGAGGAAGAGTGGTAGCGTACCCGCCAGAGCGAGAATGAAAACGAAGAACACGACGGACCAAGCGTGAACGGGATCGCGATCTTCGGGGAGAAACTCGTTGAGAAACCTCAACCGCTTCGAAACCTTGGAAAAAGGACCACCGAACTTCCTCACGACATAGGAATCCTCGTTCATCAGGTTCTGCCGCAGAATGTCCCTAAACCCTCTCCCGAGCTCCAAAAGTATCTCGCACCACGCCATCACGAACCCCAAGGCCTGCTCCTTCAAGCTCTCCCCGGACTCCACCCACTCGCTCTGAGGCGCGTAGACGGACTTCCTCACCTCAAACGACGGGGCAGAGGCGGCGTTCGGATCTCCGCCGTAGTGCACGCCGGAATCCTCTATGAGACTGGCGAGCTCCTCCGTCCACGTGTCCCTGCCTCTCATTTCCGCCATTTCGCTAACCGCTTCCTCACTCTCTCCAAATTCTCGAATCACTAAAGCGAGTACTCACTTACTCGCGTGACGGTGGGTGATGATGCACACCCACGACACACCCACACTCTCCCAACTGCACAAAGCGTGATCCAGAAGCAAAACTAAACCTTTTCATTAACCATTATTGATTAAATAATAAATTAAACAACCACTGTTAAGAATAAACCGACCAGTATTCAAAACGGGTTAAAAAATTCAAAAGGGGTTAGACGAATATTAGCGAAAAAAAAAGGTAAAAAGAGGAATATTAGAATTTCTCACTTTCTCCACCTTTGAAAGGTTGTTGAGGCTCGCATTTAGCAGATGAGTCGTATTCGTTAAGTTACTGTTCCACTATTTGAGCAACGATTATTCAAAGATCATATAAAGTTCGACTTTACTAAATTATTTTAGTTCTTATGCCTAGAAAATTCTTCATATTATTAAATTGTTCAATTAGATTGAAGTTGACGACGAAGATGTGGCCACGTCAGACACGACAGCTAGCACGTGAAACCAACGGCTCACGCATTATTGTTAGGTCGAGTGTGTGTCTGCTCTGGCGGTTGGGTGGAAATCACTTGTATTTTACGAACATGCGCCGTTTTGCTCCATTACTCTATTATTGGGGTTGTGTACAATAAATTTACAGCAATAATGATCATTTGTTTTTTGCTTAATACCCTTTTCAATATCATGATATACTTTTAATTTTGTCCAAAATTTTAGATGTTTTAATTTGATCTTTTTAATAGGTAAATGTATTCTCTTTAGATAAATTAATGTCCGCGATTTACCGCATGTTTCTTTTATGAATAGTAAAATAGGAAATAACCGGTGAACAAATATAGATAGATATGAAATAAACAATGTTTCAATAAATTATAAACTTCAATTTTTTTTTTCATAAACATATTAACCTTAGGTCAAGAGGCAATTAGACGGTAAGTCAAAAATTTTGTTTGTAATTTGACTTATTACATGTTATTAAGTAAATTAATTGAGTTAATTCAAACTTTCAACTTATTTATATATTTATGGTATACAATGCTTAACTCGATTTATCAATTTATAGTAATATAATTAAAGTATTCACTTATTTTATTATACATTATTATAAAAATAGTTAATGAAAGTAAAAGCATTAACTTGCATAAATAGACAAACAAATAAATTAAGTATTCAACTTATTATATATTATCGAACAACATTTCATTCTTTAAAAAATCAATAAAATAATCTCTTAACTTCAAGAACAATAAGAAATGGTAAAGAATTATTAAAATGTTGGTAAATATGTTGCTCAAATTTTTTTGTGTCCTATGCTTTCCAAGAACATTATTCTTGTTCATTTAACTAATTAAAAGTGTTTTAACCTCGTATTCATTAAAAGGTGTTTACCTCTATTTAGTGAGCAAACTAATGTGATTTTTTAGGTTACTCCCTTCTTGTAAAACTTATAACACCACTAAGGTGTCATACTAACTACAATTAATCACATAACTAAACCTCTATCGATGTAATATGTATATCGTCTAACCAACGTAAAAGAGCTAATTGTCTAATGAACAACTTAAGTACAATGTCTAGTGTGTTATCTACCCACTACCATAATTTCATGAACAATTATTCATACTTATCATTGTATTTACATTCCTCACATATATAGTTTTTCTTTTTTATATCTTTTTTTTTCTTCTTCTTCTTGCTCTTTCTTTACTTTACTTTTCATAATTCATTTTTCTTAAAAAAAATAATTTCTAACTTTTTAATTATCTTTATTTAAAGAATAATTTAGATTTTAGATTTTTAAAATAAAAAAAATTATTTCACTCCTTTATATTTATCATTTTTAGGATTAATTAAACTCCTATTTCTTTTTATTTTTTGAAACAAATTTTTGTTTTTCCAGACACAATTAGGTGTTGACAATAGATTACTCATTGAGCGAAATTAAGTAAAAAATTACCCTAATATATAGATTGAGATTCATTCGGTGAATTTATCTAGTTCATTAAATTCGTTGTAACTTGGAAATGTTGACATTTTTGCTAGTCAAGGGATTTGATTAGTTGAACTTCTTAAGTAGGTTGCTTAAGAGATTAGATGTAGCCTCAAGGAGTGAGGTGAACTAGTATAAATCCTTATGTTCATTCTTCTCTGCCTTACTCTTTAATTTGCATATATTATGTCAACGCAAGACAAATTTAAAATGTCTACAGGCTCTATTCACTCCCCCTGCTCTAGAGCCACCTTATAACAACTAGTGGTATTAGAACCACCCTCTATGAGATTTCTTAACAAAACAAGAGGAGTGATCCACGTAGACAGAACCAAGGAGGCATAATCTGATGTAGAATGTCCTCTAATGTACGACAAAGAGAAGATTAATATTTGGAGCATCAAAATGATGACCTATTGATGAGTCCATGACTCACCATGAAGCCATGAAGAAACATCCAAGGAGAGTGACTAGAAGCATCACTAGAAGGGAGGCTACTAACCCTACTTCTTTGCCTTTATTTTCCATTTCTTATCTTGACTTTCCCTAAATTGACTTTTGTTGGCTTGACTTTAGTTAACTTGTTGAGCATGTTGACTTGAATTAAAGGAGTGAAAAAGGTAATGCTTACCCAAAAAGAGTTATTAATAGCTTATCCTAGTGGGTCTTCTCCATCTTTCCAAAGTCCACCCTCTAGATACCCTCAAGACTTGTCTTTAGTCTTAGAAGAGTACAAAGATGTTTTCTAAAAACCTCCCAAAGGAATACCTCTAAGAGGAAGAGAACACCAAATTGATTTTTTTTACAAGGCTCGTCTTTGCTTAATAAGCCAACCTATAGGACCAATCTAGAGGAGTGGTGGCTATAAAGGAGTGGCCAACACCCAAAAATGTGAGTGAGCTTAGATCTTTCCATAGGTTTGCTAGCTTCTATAGGAGTTTTGTACCAAAATTTAGCATAATAGTCACCCCCTTAAATGAGTTGGTCAAGAAAGGTGTGCACTTCAAGTGGGGTAATGATCAAGCAAAGGCCTTTGCAAATCTTAAAGAAAAATTGATTAATGCACCACTTCTAGCCCTTGTTAACTTCTCTAGAACATTTAAGGTTAAGTGTGATTCATCCAATTTAGGCATTGAGGTTGTGCTCCTTCAAGAGGGACACCCCATAACCTACTTTAGTGAGAAACTAAAGGGTAGTTACATCAACTACTCCACCTATGACAACCTTTATGCTAGTGTGAGAACACTAACATAAAAAAGCCCATTAACGTCACCTTTTTAACGTCAGCCCAAAAGAACACCAACGTAAAAAATGACTGATGATGTTTTTGTAAATAAATGGACAATTTCGACGTCTGCCCTTAGTATCCCTGATGTCACTTAACGTCAATCCAAGCACACCACGATGTCATTCAAAAAAGCACATCGGCTCTCCTCCCCATCGACGTCCATTCACGTCGGCACCCCGCTCCCCTGACATCCATTAACGACAACGTCCCTCTCTCCCAACGTCAATTTATGTTCTAAAGCTAGCGCAAAAACACAAGCCTCTTCGCTATTGCTTCGTGCCTTCTACCCTCAACGCTAGTGATGACGAGGACGTCCTCTGCAGGTGAGTTGGTTTCGTTTACACCACTAAAAGTTGTTGGGTTTTGAATTATGGATTGATTTAGGAGTTTTGAACCAAATATTTTTCGTTTTCGTCCCCATTTTGTAGCGTTTTACACTTCGTCCCCATTTGGTGTTGTTCTTCTTCCCTATTTGGCCAGCAGCACTTCGGTGCCCCTAGGATTCATTAGTTTTTGTAATTAATGCTTGTTGATTGCACTGGAGATGTTGTTGCATGAATAAGTGAGAGATCACATGTTTTACCATTTTATGCTTGAGTGGATCCCGTTTTCTAATACATTTTAGTTGGTCCCACTTTTTCTTTATCTGCCATGATTTCGTTTTTTCCTTAAGTATATATTAACACATTTGGTGGGTCCATTATATGGTTATAAGTTATAATATATAAATGTATTGCAAATGAAATCATAGGGACCGATCACAGGCCATGTTTTTTTATATTATATTATTTTTAATTTGTTATTTAACTTTTTTACAAATAATAAAATAATATGTTTAATCCTAAACATTATATCCTAATCTTTTATTTATTTATTTATTTTCTTATGATGTTTTATAAATTATGGATAAATAATAGTCACACATTTTTTGGTATCCTATCTTATTTTGAAAGAATTTTTTTTAAATAATAAATAAATAATTTAAGTACATTTTTACCTTTTAAAAGGTATAAGTGCTCGTGTGGCTGCTCTCGTCGTCTTAGTACTTAACACATTTGCTTGTCTATAAAATTACTAAAACAAAATACAAAATTTTCAAAATAAAAAAAATGATATCAACATTTTCAATCAAATTGTTTTCAAAAAATTTTTTTCATAAAAAACTAATGACCCAACTTTTCCATTATGAATGGAGATATGTAGGAGTAATAATTAATCCTTGTCGGACCCAAAAAATAAAATAAAAATTGTTTCTTTTGAATTTTCTTTTTTCTTTTTATAATTTGTTTTTGGGAAAATAATCATTGTCAAAAGAGCCACATCCATTTGTATATTTAATTAAAGGTACTGTCTTAGGACTGACATTGTAGGGTGTTCACACTTCCCTATGTGTAACCGACTCCCTGGTACAAAATCTATTTTCGTAGACCTTGTTCTTATCTTTATGGTTTTCCATAGTTTCCTATAATAACTATGGTGGCTACTCCAAAATTATATATATATATATATATATATATATATATATATATATATATATATATGTGTGTGTGTGTGTGTGTGTGTGAGTGTGCATGTGTGTGTGTGTTATTTTTGGTTCGCCGTCCCGTCACGATTTTGGTTGCGACACTTAGAAACACTACATTCTTTCAACAGAGTTTGGGATCAATAAGGATAATGAGTCTTTACATTTTTTGAAAAGCCAATACAAGTTGAACAAGAGGCATGCTAGGTTGGTATAATTCATAAAACAATTCCCATATGTGACCTTGACTCTTGAGTGATGTGGGACTATTGGGTATATTTAAACCACAAAAACAATTTAATTCAATTCAAATGAAATATATTTGAAGTTTTGAGCAAATGTTATAGTTAGGTTCAATCCAAAAATTACTTTTTCCAATCCCACTTTTCATATATGTAATGTGAAGTACAAAAAAGAAAATTGAAGTTCAATCCAAACATCTTTTATCAATTTAAACCGGTAAGTAACCACAATATGGATAAATAAATTAAAATAATTTAAACTTCAAGTGAAATTTTTTTATTCAAAAGGAAAAGCCTCAAAATAGTAAGAGAACAAACAAAAACATTTACAATTTGGCAATTTCAATTGACTTTTGAAGAGCTTGAAGAAGGCTCCTCATAATTCTAGGCTCACCGGGTGGTACCTTATCTTTCAAGGGACCATTTCTAATGGCACGAAACATTGGAGCAGAGTTTTGATTCGGTGGAGAAACCACACAATCAATATACACAAGAACTTCAGTTTTCCCATCCTCAATAGTGATAAAACCCAACCTAGCTCCACCGACTATTTTGTCCACCTGTACATTAAAAATGAGGACTATTAAATACTAGCGATTGAACCACTTACCATAATCACTCAACCACTTAAAACACACAAAAATATATGAATTTAGCTAGTAGTGTTTACAAGCCGAGGCAACCAAATCATAAAAATATTCCTAAAATATATCTAGCTACCAATGTCATTCCATAAACGCTAAGTGTGGATAAAAATGGTAGACACTCTATGTTGTTAAACTAGTACCTCTAGTAGACATTGTTAGATAGTTAAAGGTGGAGACATTGTGAGGATATACGATGCATGGGTAGAAGAAGCATGTATAAACACATTGCTAGACATTGTGTTAAATGTACCAAATGCTAAGTTGTTAGAGATGAGTAGATATACATGTATAAGAGAGGTATAGTATGTGAGTCAGGGTAGACGAGAGATGTATGGATATGGGATAATGGATAATTATGACATGAAACTTGATTAGCTTAATATTATTTTATTATTTTAAAGGGCATAAGTCATGATAGAAAAACTAAGTAATCAATTTTCATTTTCATAAACCCTAATGTCTCTCTAAAGTACATTCCTCTCTTCTCTCTCTTGCTTCTCTATAGAAATCAGGTGGAGTGGTTATTCTAGTTAAAGATCCTAGAGCATCATAAGGGTTGTGATGACAAAGGCCATCTTTTGAACTAATTAGAAATTGAAATAAAGTAAGTTCAACTTTAACCTTCCTTTTTGAGTCAGTTTGGTGATGTTCTTGTCTAAGAGAGAATCATGCTTGCATGCGACTCTTTTTGGGTTCAAAATGAGTCTTTGATCTGGTAGTTATGTTCAAATCATTGATTTGACATTTCGTTCGTGTAGAGCTAAGTAGCTGAGAAAGTGCTAACAGTAGAGTTTGAAAAATAAAGAAGCTTTGAGAACGGGTAAGGGAAGCTAACTAGTTACATTTAGTTATAAGTTATCATTGATGTCATGATATGAGTCATAATTTGAAAGTTGACAATGAAGTTATTGCTTGTTTTCTAGTTTGACTGGTTTGAGTATTTTGATGATGTGTTTATTAGATGTATGATTCATTCATTGAAATACTATGTTTATGGTTCATGAAAGATTATTATATGGTTTTAGTATTTTGATGATGTTGTATGTTGATTGTGTGGCTGGTTCATTACAATACTATATTATGCGATTGTTGAGAAGTGATGAACTAGATGTTGATTGAATCTTGTCAAAATTCTTTATTGCATCAGATTATGAGTGAAATGAAAGAATACTTATATAGACTAAGGGAGTTAGTTGATGTACTTTAGAGTGATTGAATATTGCATAGAAGACAATGGAATGAATGTGAGAGTTTATTTGGCTAAGGTAAACCTTTTAAAATTAGAAGATGCGATTTAACAAATTTAAGTTATGTATAAGTCAATAATACAAAATTAATACATTCATTAGTTGTTAAAGGTTGAACGGACAAATACTCTTTTATAAGACTACCCTTTGGATGAAGTGCTTTTATGAAGTAAAAATCAGACAATGTACTCGATAGATGATGTATTCATAAACAATGCACTTGCTACACAAATCATCCACTCGTTGGGTAAAAAGTAGTATTTTAAAGTATTTGCAATGAGTTCAAGACGATACCTGCACTAGTTGAATGAATTCGTTGGATGAGCATAGTTGAGGTGTTTTCCAAAAGTGTGTGACTCATCTAGTGAATGGTATTATTAATGAGAGAATTTTTATTTTTCAAAAGTATTTAAAGGCTCAAGGGTGGTTGCGTTTTTGAGTGAGAAATGAATGGACTAGAGGATACACTCATCAAATGATACTTTCTCTTGATGAATGTATTTGACTTGCTACGTGAATTTGGAGGAATTTCTTTAAAATGATCAAAGGTCTTTAAAACAATGAGACGAAAGAAATGAGTGGCTATGTAGAGCAAGGACAGGATGTTGAAATCGTGTGTGTGTGTGTGTGTGTGTGTGTGTGTCTATATATATATATATATATATATATATATATATATATATATATATATATATATATATATATATATATATATATATATATATATATATATATATATATATATATATATATATATATATATATATATATATATATATATATATATATAAGGATAGAGAGATGGAAAGAGTGAAGGAGAGACAAGTTGGGTAAAGGTTGGATAGTGGTCTAAATCTATTGTTTTGATTGAATGTTTAATGCATAGGACCTACTAGATAGTATTTCCAATGGGAAAATAACTATGTAGTGTGATATTAGAAAGAGTATTGAATAAGGATTGAGGAGATTATCCTAACTTTATTAGTTATTGAGTTCATGTAGAGAAAGATAACTAAGATGTGAAAGTTAGAGGAGATTCCTATGAATCTGGAGAGGAGGCATATATGAAATAAGGACCACGTCTTCTGTAAGACCCGAGAAATTTAAATAATTAAATAAATAATTATTTAATAAATGCGGATAGTAAGAGCCTTTAAGAAATTTAATGCGAATTATTATGATGTGGAAAAGTACTAGCTTAAATGGTTGAGAGTACTTGATTGTGTGAAAGGACCTAGATTCGAGTCCTATGTATGCAAATTGTATGTATTTTAATTTGTGCATTATTTTAATGATATGTTTGAATGTGGTTAGTGGTTATGCATTGACTTTACAATTGAGTGGTTGTGTGTTTAAACCTTGTTGGAAACTAAACTTTCTTTTTTGCCTAATTTTATTTTGGCTTGGAATTGAAGAGACAGAGTAACCCTAGCTGCCAAGGGAGGCAGCATAGGGGGCTGGGTGACACCAAGTAATGATTAATGAATAACCATTAAGCCATTTTTTTTAATTAAAATTCGTTTTAGTAGATTAAAGGGTAATTAAGGGAGCATTAACCTTGAGAGAGAAGAGAGGAGGAGAGGAAATTAATCTGGAAAAGTGCAGAGAGTTTTGGGTGTGAGAGTGGAGAGGTTATGGTTTGTGGAGAAAGCAAAGAGGAGAAGAATTGTGGTGGTTTTTAGAAGAAGGTGTGAAAGAAGAGTGAGGATCTCAATTGGAGCAAGGATTCCAGGTAAGAGGAGTTGTTTATTATTGTTTTGATTCATGTATGATGAATTGCGTGTTGCCATGATCAAATACATGATATTTTCGCTCATTTTACGCAGTTTTCGTGAGTTTCTACGTTTCTGCCCAGAAATTGCCTAGCAGACACGAGTATGCCGCCAGGCGACACACCTCTATTGTCCATAGTTCTGGCGGCGATGAATATCTGCCAGGCGGTGCGGCACTATCCGTGGGTCTGTTTGTGCATTGTTTGGTGCATAAGTCATTGTGACTTTTGAATGAGTGTTTGGTGAATAATATTGTGCGTTAACTGTTATAACATTTAAATAATTGGGGTATGAGGGTGCTTGGAGGAAACCACATATGATTACCATGAGCATAATTTGGATTCTTGGAAGGGGAAAAAGCAATGAATTGATCTCCATGGATCAATAGGTTTATGACGCGTAAGGAACAATACTGGGTGTGTGGCTTTATAAATTTTATGCGAATTGGAGTGGTTTGGTGTAACTGGGTCGTGTGTCAAATTAGGGGAAGTGATGGATTCCTCGCAAGTGTAGAAATCTGGTTTAGTGTCCAGTTACTGACGCACCACCTAGCGGCACTCTGCTTGCTGCCAGGCGACGACTGGCCCAGGGGCAGATGCGTGCCATTAGTTGGTTAGGTGCGAGGGAGGTGCTTGGAGTGAATGTGACTAGAGAAATTGGTTCGTGGTGTAAAGTTGGATGAATGAAAAGGAGGTCCTTGAATTATTGCATGTTTACAATAAGTAAACGAGAGTACATGGGGGTATGATTTGTTGGATGTGTAGTTTAAGGTTGATGTGGAAGGTAAATTAAAAAGGGAGAAAGAGTATTCTAATGGGAGTCCAGGTTCTAGAAACTTAGTTTCTTAAATATGAATAGTTGGATTATAAGTGTTTATGCAATATTGGGTTGGACATCACTCATGACTAGGATAATGTGAGTTAATATTGAGGGCATGTTTTTGATATTATTAAAGGTCGGTAGAATTATGGTGTATGAATTGTAAAATACTGGATTGGTAGGCATTGCCATAAGATGGACTGAATTCTTATATGATAATAGATTAATTGGGGGAAACTAGAGAGCTTGAATAAAGGAATTGGGAATGTTGAGGTAGGCCTTCTTAAATCATAAGAGGGTAGCAAACTGCTGTGAACTTCACCTAGATCAAAGGAGATATATGTAGATGCTTGGGTATACATTATATTGTAAGTTAAATCACTTTGGGTACTAAAACTAGTAGAATTTTCGCTACTGGTATAACGCCTGGCGGCACAGGTAGGTGTGCCAAGCGATAGGAGCAACAGGAAGGAGGTCTGCCTGGAGCTTGGCGCCTGGCGGTGAAGAGGTCCCACTAGGCAGTCTGTGCCGGTTTCGCCTGGCGGCGCTTAGGCTGTCCCAGGCGATAATGATGCAGTCTGTGACTTGTGTGTGTTACGTTTATGCAATGATGTTATACTTGGATCAGGAGATGTTGTGCCATGAGCGGGTAGGTTCATGGATGGTGGTGAACACATGATGGTATGAGCGGGGAGGTTCATATCCTATTACTCTCGTGTGGGGATACGAGCAAGGTAGGTTCGTATGTTCCGTGCTCACACTTGAGAGATGTTGTGTGCGGGGAGGTACGTAGCTGGTGAATCACGTGTGTCGGACTACGGGCGGGCAGGTCCGTAGAGCAGGACTACGAGCGGGGAGGTTCGTAGATGCAGGACCACGAGCAGGCAGGTTCATGTGAGCATCATAAACCCTGAATTCGAGACTAACTATTTGTGTGTTGTGAAGGTTGAAAAGTCTTGGGGATTAAGGTCTTGGCCAAGAAGGTTGAATCAGACGGGTGTATTAATTTCATTATGTTAATTTATATGTTATTTTCTTTATTTTATAAGCTCACCCTTTTTTTGTGTGTTTGGCGATGATCGTGTAATTCTGTACATGAGAGCAGATGATGCTACAGGTGATGCTGTTGACGCTTGAGACGGAGATAGAGGCTAGCTTGGGATGTCGAGCTAGGGATTTTGTTATACTTTTACTATTTTGTCTAATGTTGGAAATTGTAATAGGATTTATGACCTTGTCTATTTACGATTTCAGTTTTCCCTTCAGTTATTTTGGAACTTGAATAAATTCCATGTTTTTATGGATTTTGGATTTTGGAATTTTAAGCGTATTATGTAAATTTTAAATTATCCTGTGTTTGGGATTAATAAAATCATGACGATAGAATTTCAATTCTTTATTGATTTATTTAATTAAGTAATGGGATGTTACATCTTCTAATCGTTGATGGGAACTTACCCTCTCATATGAGTAGTTAGTACCATGGGTGGGTATAACTCGTACCCAAGGTGTAGCCCATAAATCTATTAGCGTGAGGACTAGTCTAATGGGTGGGTAGAACTTGTGTGCAAAGCACAACATACAAATCTACTATGAGAGTCATATGACAGATGAAAAATCTCTGAATCAAATTCAATAACCTTAACCTTTAGGAAATATATCATGTTATCATATAGAAATGCATGATTGTAATTGGTATGCATGCATGATGAACTGTGTGGTTATCTGGTTAAACGTATGCTTGTTTTGATATTATATGTTCATTCCTTTTAGTTAGCCTACCTTGTGTGTACTGTTTGTGTGATTTCTGCTATGGTCATGTGTGTGACACATAAGCAAACAATAGCATAGGTCATGGTGCACACAATAAAGGGATGAAGATGTTGCTTTAGTCTCAGGGAATTTTGTACAAATATATTCTTCTTTTTTTGAACTTTATACTCCTCTAGACGAAATTTTGTATAATTTTAAATTTGTTTTCAAAAACCCATTTCTTCTCTAAGAATGTAAATATTCTTATATACATATAAAGTTTTATATGCTTGTGTGATAGCATGGTAGACGATAGGTGATTAGATGATACACTGTATTTCATGTAATTAGATTATTTACTAAATACAATTCATGGATGATTAACTAGAGACATAATATAGGTAATGTGACACTGAAAGTGGGGTTTTATACCTGATATCACCTTGAACATAAAATCTTAAGGTTCAATGTTTTCAAGTCTCTTTTTCTTATATGTCACTCAATTTTTTCATTTGTATCTGATGTGCGACTTTTAACTTACTTTGCCAAGGGAGATAAACATTTAGTTGTGGGATTATAAAAAACTCATAAACATGATATATATATATATATATATATATATGTGTGTGTGTGTGTGTGTGTGTGTGTGTGTGTGTGTGTGTGTATTCAAAAGAATTATTGTTGTAATTTTTATGTTTAGTAAGTGTGTGGAAAATTATTTAGAACGAGAATTTATCTTTGACAATAGTTCTTTGAAAAATTATGATTTTAAAATAAGCTAATAATGAAATGCATTAAGAAAAAGCATAATACCTTGAGAGGCACAGGAAGAGGTAGATTGGCTCCCTGACAAAGGCTGTTTGCCCACTGTTAGAACACAACCACAAGCTGAGGTAATGAAAAAAACAATAAAACATACCGTACCCAACTTTTGTAACAAATTAAACAAAAAAATAAGTTTCAATAATAACTCAATTAAATGACTAATGTGATTGTTCACTAATATTCACTTGAATTAATTAAAATTTTAAATTATTTCTCCTTAAAAATAAGATTAATTCATTATGCACAAAATTGTATTAGACTAATTTATATCCTTCTCTTTTGTAAATAACTTTAAATTCATATATGTTACATCTAATACGTATCAATGTAAATCTATTTATCTATCTATCTATATATATATATATATATATATATATATATATATATATATATATATATATATATATATATATATATATATATATATATATATATTAAAAAATGTTTAAGAAAATTTCAATTTTAAAATTTTCTACTGATATATTCACTTTTATATACAAAGGTATGAAAGTTTGTATAACAATGTCAGACTAAACCAAATTAAATTGACAATCTAATATGATTATATATTTTAAATATTATCGTGAATATTTGATCGATAATGTTTTGAAAATTTAAGCAATTATACAATGACATTTGATTATAAATTGTTGTTAAAACCAACATACATCAATTATTCAAATTTAACCATTGTCGTGCATCTACTTTATAACACATTTAAGGCATGTTCTTCTTCTTCTTGTCTATGCCAATGTTTGTTCTCCTTCTTTGTTCATTTTAATGTTTCTCTCTAAGTCATTGCTAGTCTTCAACGACATTGTCGTTTTGTTTGGCTCTTGCTAATGTTGATGTATTCACATTTTTGCCGCTAAGTTTTTGTTTAGGCATATGTTGCTTTCTATAGTCGATGTTATTGAACCCATGGTCCACTCCCTTGGTTGTATTCATCGTTGCGCCACACTCCTTAAGATTACCACTATGGCTCCTCACCACACACTTGGTTCATTTCTTCCTTTTACTTTTTAATTCTTTTAAATATTGGTATGCATTTAGTGATTATTTTTAATTCTATGGTCAAATTTGAATTTGTCTATATTATGATTTTATATTAGTTAATTCTTCAAACACATTGGTATTTGGTCCAAAGGTGTCAAACCTTCAATAAATTAATTATTTTATTTTTGCAAAGTTCAGTTTTTAGGTGTTATGTTATGGAAAGTTCGAAAAAAAAATATAAAAAACTTGAAATTTTGAATATCAAAATAGTTTTGTAGTTTCATAAACTCAAATGAGTATACTTAGTTTAAATAAAGATTGTGTGTAATATGATCACTTGTAGATTGGGTTTTGAATGCATATATTTAGTTTGTTTTGTTAATTGACTACATTTCATTTCATGTAACCTGAAGACCAATGTAAAATGCCCTGAAGACCAATGTGCAATGCTGCCAAAATTCTATGAATGAGAGTAAAATTTATAAAATTTGTGTAACGTAATGTTGGTAATGGAGTTTTTGAAGTAAAATTTAGGCATTCTTACGTTAATTATTTGAATGGGAGAAGACAACATGCTAACAAAATAAGGGGGCACCTTTTTGTGCAATGGGTTTTTGCAAAATTATAGCACTTGGACATAACATAATGAATGTCAAGTGTATGTTAAACTCACGAATAGGTTGATTCCATTATGGATCATAGGGTGAAAGAATACTAATTAGAGGAAATGATTCATGATGTTAAAGCCAAATCGTAAGACTCAGGAAAAATAATAATTATTTCAAAGGTGACAATTGGACATGAGGTATTATTTAAATTAATAAATAAATAATTCTATAGAAGTGAAGTGTAACACAATTGGTTTTTTTTGAAGTGATTGTGTGTGTGTGTCTTTGGTGTGGCTTCCATTTATTAATTGTTGATAATTTATTTTGGCTTGTTTATAATTTATTTTCTTGAATGTCTTCATTGTGTGGATATTATTGTAATGGTTGTTGTGCATATGGTTGACAATAAAAATTGGATATTTGATATGGTTTGGAGTAAAAGGCATGAATATTTGTTTTGTTTTTGGTTTTTTTGTGGTGCTTTTAGGAAGGTAAAAAGTTGAGGGCAAATTCATTGTTTTCGGTCACACTCTTATGTTAAGTCTAGGAATCTCATCGTTGTGCATAATATTTTTTGGAAGGAAGAACTTGTGATTAGGAATTTCAAGATGAGGGGAGTTGAACTTGTACTCATTATGGTGGAAATTGTGAGTCGCTCTTTTGAGATTAGTTTTGTTTTTTTTTTTTTGTGATGTCTCGTGAAGTTTATTTATTTTTAGTTGGAATATAGAATTGCAAAGGGGAATGATTATAATATGTTGGTGGTGTGTTGCTTAGGTTAAGGGTGTATGGTAATTTTTTTAATTGTTGTTTCATGATAAATTTTGAGAAAATATTGATGCAAGAGAATATTTGGAAGTTTATGGCTCGGTGGAGTTGTTTGGTTCGTAGGAAAAAAATTGGGTTTTGGAAAAATTACTATCTTTGAGTATATTCATATTGGTAGGTTGAATCTTGTTTTGGTGGTTGAGTATAAATGATTTCTTCTTCTTTTTCTTCATGTTGAGATGAGATGAGATGATGTTCATGGTTTTGGTGCAATTTATATTAAGGATAAATTTTCAGTGTAGCTATGAAATATTATTGGTGGTGTTGGAAAATGTTATATTTTTGGACAACAAAGATTGTGTTGAGAAATTGGATGGATGGATTTTTTTTGGCTTGTAAAGAGGTAAGTGATTTAATTATAGCCAATGTTCATGTGCAAATGAGTTTGTGGTATTGATTCTATGTATGTGACTATTGTAGTTGTTGGATGTTTTAAGCTTGAAATTTTTATGTTGTAAACATGATGTTATAGTTGAATGTTGTGAATTTATGTGCAAATTGGTATGTGCAGAATGTTATGGTGCAATGTAGTTTAGGTTGTGAAGAATTTTTGGTAAACTTACTCATAGGAGAAGTAAGTGGGTATATATATATATATATATATATATATATATATATATATATATATATATATATATATATATGGTTCTTGTGTTTTGTTAAGAATTGATGTAGGATGGGTATAGTTGTGTATGAGGATATAGGTATAACAAGCCTTTTGATGCATGTATAAGTATATGGTAATGGAAATTTTAGAATATTTTTATGTATGGGTTTGGTTGTTGGAATGTGTGAAACAGGTACCTTGTGCATCAAATCGTTGTTTCAAATATTTCTGTGCAGCATTGGGCGTTGAGTGTTGGCTTCCTAGCACTAAGCGTTCTGTTTTACAAGGGATTGGGTGCTAAGCACTAGTTTTAGGTACTGAGCGGTGGATTTACGAGGCGTTAGTTGTTGATAGGGATGTCAAAATGGGTCAGGCGCGCCAAGCCAGCCCGCCAAGAAAAGGACAAGCCGAGTTGAAATTTTTTTATGTTTAAAATTAAAAATAATTAAAAAATAATACTTATTTATATTATATAAATTTTTATATATAATAGATTTATAAACAAAAATTTAAAAAAAGTTAAAAAAAGTTAAAAAAAAATTAAAAAGATTAAAAAAAAAAAAGAGGCGTGCTAGTCCGCCCTAAGATGGGACGGGTTATAATATCTAGCCCATTTATTGGTGGCGGGCCAGCCCAACCTAACTCGTTTTTGGCGGGCCACAAGCAGATCGGGTCAAAACGGGCTCGGCTGACCAATTTTGCCACCCCTAGTTGTTGAGGGGTTGGTTTTTCGAGGCAAATGACATTGAATGTGGGGTTGTCTATTTTTACTATTTTGCTTGGTTTGAATGATATTGCAGGTGCTAAGGTGATAGTACATGTATATTATGGATGTCGTGATATTTTGTGATGAATGTATGACATGATATATTAATGATGTGTGGTTACTCATATGGTGATGTGATAATATACATATATGTGTATGGGCCCATTATTACATTGAATGACGGGTCACATGGGATGGATCCTACTAATGCAATGTTTCCTCCAAATCTATCCAATATTTCTTCTTGAGCAAAGCCTTGAATAAGACGATAGGAATAATGGCCTACCTTAGGCACGTTGTTTGGAACAAGATCATAGTTTGATCATATATTAGAGTTATATGCTTAAGACATATGGCCCCTGCCAAATTTCTGCCGAGTCGGCCCCTCTTGTCGACCCCGGTTAAAATTCAAATGAAATTTAGCCGAAATTCAGCCAAATCTGTTATGGCTGAAATTTGGCTAAGTCTATGCTCTGGCCAAAATTCGGCCAAATTCGCCTAAGTTGGCCCTAATTGAACTTCGACCAAGTTGGCCTCGACCAAAATTTGGTTGAATTCAACTGAGTCTATCTCGGTTGAAATTCAACCAAATTTGGCCAAGTCGGCCCCGATCGAAATTCAGCTGAGTCGGCCCCAACCCAAATTTGGCCACACACTTCTCTGAAGATCAAGACGGGTTTGTCCAGGTTGAATGTCGAGATGAACCGAATTAGGTCAATGGTTAGGACGGGTTGACCAAATTGAAGGTCAAATTGGTTGACCCAATTTAGGTCGAAGGTTGACTCAAGCGGTCCCGAGCTAAAGTTCGAGACGGGTTGACCTAGGCCGAAGGTCAACATGAGCCGATCCAGGCTAAAGGTTGACAGTAGCCAATTTGGTTGGAGGTCGAGACAGGGTGCGACCTAAACCAAAAGTTTAATAATATATTTAACAAAGTAATACTTTTTTCATGTAAAAGGAAAGTCCATTATTTGAGTTGGTCTACAAGGCTTTTGTAGGATTTTTAGCCTACGGACTATTTTAATGGGGAACTTTTTGGTCATGTGGACTTTTTTTTACCCCAATCAATGTGGGTCAAGGCCAAGTTGAACCTCTTGAAATTGGGTTTGAACTCGGCCAAGTTTTGGTTGGACCCATCTTGAACTTTGTTTTGGGCCAACTTGTCTCAATTATTAGCTTTAGTTGTTGCCTTGACCTTCACCGAATATGTTTGTCTCGACCTTGAGCTCAATTTGATTGTCTCAACATTTGATCTAGTTGGCCCATCTTAACTTTTGATTCGAATCTATCCCTTTCGATTTTTGACCTAGTCTTATCTTTCGATCTAACCAACCTATCTCGATATTTGATCCGAGATGGATCTCGATCTTCTATAATAGCTAGCCGTCCCGACCTTCATATTCTCTCGATATGAATGAACAAATGGACGAGTACAACGTGTTTTTGATGCAAAAGATTCACAAACAAAATCAAAACACTAGAAAATACCTTCTTCCAACAATTACCACTCTCGAATTTCCACATCTAATTTTATTTTTCTTTTTCCAGTTTTAACAGAAGTGGATATAAAGTCAACAAACTTCGTATTAGGAATGATAAAAAAAATGTGTTTGGATATTTCTAAGCGTAAAATCCGTACTTGATTTATAGCGCATATATATATATATATATATATATATATATATATATATATATATATATATATATAATTGACATATGTATTTTAATTTATCCACTTCATAATAGATAAATTAAGGTATCACATTATCAATACCTGCAGCGTGTACTTAATTATTTTTATTTATTTTATTAGTTAAGTGATCAAAGTAAATTTATTCTAGAGGAAAACATTATAAGTTAAATATTTGTTTAAAGTTTGATTTTATAAATTTATAAATTTTTAATTTAGATTCATTGAATTAAACCTTTTTTAAGGATATTAATTTTATTTAAATTTATACCGGTGCAATTACCTAAATTCATCTTTTAGAAAGAATGGTTTTATTCTTACCAATATTTTGTGACATAAATTTTATTTAAATAATATTTTAAAAAGAAATTGTAATTGGAGTTCTTATTTGAAATAATAATTTTTAAATAATCTTATTTAAAAAAATTAAAAAATATATTTACCGATGTATATAATTCGAAAGGTCCCTTATCCAAGATATTAGCGGACTAATGGTGAAATGAAATTAATGAAAATATTGCTTAATTATTACTGTTTTAACGAAAAAAAAGTTAATTTACATATGTTATATTACAATAGATGCAATTAACAGTTAGTCATTAATTAAAACCAGAATTTCTAAGAAAATTCATAAAATAATATGTAAGTATTTAAATGTATTATATTTTATAGATTGAATATGTTGTTTGGTTACCTGAAAGAGCAAGGAATCGAATCTCTGAAGGTCGGTGTCCACCGGCAGCTTCACAGTGCCTAGAGTGACTCCGTCGTCGTAGTCGGTTGGGCCGTCAATCCTGGGCGAGGCTTTGGGTAACAACGACGGCGCCGCCGCGAGACGAATGAGATTGCGAAGCTTAGAAAAGGAATCGCTGTTGTGGTGAATAGGTAGGAGAGAAGCGGAAGAGAGCGGAACGTGGAAATGAAATCCACTCACCCTTGGGTGCACGCTCATCCTTATACTACCACATGCCATCATCGTGAGGCCTCTTCCTCACTGTTCACGCTAGAATGAAATGAGTAGATAGATAGTTTGTGTGGTGGTGGAGGATAATGCTCCGCACTATTCATTTTCACCTCTAAGTTTCAGTCACACAAAAAAAAAAAAAGAATATTTTAGTTTTTTAAAATTATAAATATCGGTTAGATTCAAAAGAGAAATAAAAGTTATATATTAATTTTGTGTGGAATGATGGGAATAAAATATATATAAGATATAATAATATAATATATTCAAAATATATTCAAGTATGAGTGAAAAGATTGTGTATCTGGAATTAAGGATCCATGGAAGCACGTAGCATGAGATGATACTGTTATCTTTCTGATAGGTATTCTACAAAAAAGTAAGAGTGTTTTATGTTGTTACTATATTTAAAACTGACTAATGGGTATCAGCTTTGTAACCTCTCAGCAGAGACCAGGGACCTCTCAAAATGTATCTGATTATTCAAGCTCATCACAAACCGTTTACTAAATAATTCAACCCATGACGGATCGTTCATAAGAAACCCAAAAATTATGTGCAATATAATTAACATTAACAAATAACTTAATTTATTGATTAATGTTAATACATAATAATAACATAGACAATAATAATTTTATATAATAAAATTATATAAAATATAACATTCTCCCACTTGGATAACATTAATAAATAAATTAATTATATCAATTGCAACATAAGTACAAATACCAATTAAGAAATATAAACATGAATCACTAAGATAATATCCGATAGGGATACTTACCATATGCTTAGATTTCTTAAATAATGGATAATATATAGAATAAAAACAAACATAATAAATATGTAATCCCAAAATGGTTCATAAATTCTCTATGTAAAAAGAGAAAGAGATGTAATGAAACTGACGTCATTGACAAATTTACATCTCATGAAAACCATAATAATATAAAGTGTAAATCTCAGACTCTCACTAACCAAATACATCAAAAGACTTAACCACAGTTACATGATTTTGAAAAACTCCAACAGATAAGCCTTTAATTAGTGGGTATGCTAACCTATTTTCTATAGTAGTATGCTCAATCCAAGTTTGATAATCCAAAACTTTCTCTCTAACAAACAGAAATTTTATATCAAAATGCTTTGAGCAAGTAGAACTTCTGTTGTTTTGAGATAAATGGATGGCAGTAGTGTTGTCACAATATATCAGAAGTGGCCTAGAAATACTTTCAACAATTTGAAAGCCAGAAATCAAATTTTTAAGCCACACAGCTTGACAAGTAGCTTCATAACAAGCAACATACTTTGCCTCCATAATGGAAGTAGCTGTAAGAGTTTGTTTAACACTCTTCCAAGAAATGGCTCCTCCTGCCATCATAAAAATAAAGCCAGAAGTAGATTTTCGGTCGTCAAGGCAACCAACAAAATCAGAATCAGAATAACCAATGACCTGGAGTTGATCACACTTCTTAAAGGTCAACATATGATCCTTAGTTCCCTGCAAATATCTAAAGACCTTTTTAACAGCTTTCCAATGATCCAAACCTGGATCACTCAAGTATCTCCCTAAAGCATTAACAGCAAAAGCAATATCTGGACGAGTACAAACTTGAGCATACATTAAACTACCAACAACAGAAGCATATGGGACTTTTTTCATTTCAACTCTGTCATTATCATTTTGAGGACACAGATTTGGAGAGTTTGTCACCTTTTTGAACAGGTGCTACACATGAGGAGCAAGAATGCATGTTAAACCTCTTGAAGACTTTATCAATGTATCCTCTTTAAGACAATCCAAGAATGCCACGTGACTTGTCATGAAAGATCTGAATGCCCAAAACAACAGAAGCATCACCAAGGTCCTTCATATTAAAGTGGTTATTTAGTATAAATTTTGTCTCAATCAAAAGTTCAACATTGCTACTAGCAAGAAGAATATCATTAATAGATAAGAAAAGAATGATGAAATGGCTCCCATTTTTCTTCAAGTAAATGCATTAATCTGAGGCATTTTCCTTGAAGCCAAAAGAAGTGACCACCTGATCAAATTTCAAATACCATTGCCTAGAAGCTTGTCTTAGTCCATAAATAGACTTCTTCAACCTGCAAACTAAATGCTCCTTACCTTTTTTAGAAAAGCCATCAGGTTGAACCATATACACTTCTTCAAATAAATCTCCATTAAGAAAAGTTGTTTTGACATCCATTTGATGAAGCTCCAAATCAAAATGAGCTACTAAAGCCATAACAACACGAAAAGCATCCTTAGTAGAGACCAGTGGGAAAGTCTCCTTATAATCAATGTCATCCCTTTGACTATAGTCTTTTGCTACAAGTCTGGCTTTATACCTTTCAACTTTTCCATTTGGACTACGCTTAGTCTTGAAGACCCATTTACACCCAACTGGTTTACAACCTTGTGGCAAATCCACAAGATCCCAAACACCATTATGGGCCATAGAAGGTAACTCATCATGCATAGCGTTTAACCAATCATCACCATGAGAACTAGAGATAGTCTCTTCAAAAGTAGTAGGATCATCAACATTATTTAGATCATATTCATGCTCTTGAAGATACATAAGATAATCATCAGGTATAGAGACCTGCGTACTCTTTGAGATCTCCTCAAAGAAATTTCTTCAACAACATCATCATGAACTTGTTCATCTACTACAGGTGATGTAGCATCCACAAGATCTGAAACAAATTCATTTTCATCACGGACAACTGGAATCACATTATCTGCAGGAAGATAAATGGATGGCACGGGAATAACAACACGGTCTTCTCTAAGAGTGACTGGTCGTGGTGCATTGCTCCCATTGTCCAAATCATCCTCAAAGAATACCACACGGTCAAACTCAATAACCCGCATAGAGTGAGAAGGACAATAAAACCAACACAATAACCAATGAAGAACCCACTAACAGTCTTAAGATCAAGTTTTTTTAACTGAGGATTATAAGGCCTCACCTCCGCCTTACAGCCCCACACATGGAAATGTTTCAAGCTTGGCTTCTTCCCAGACATGAGTTCATAAGGAGTCTTTGAAACAGACTTGCTAGATACTTGATTAAGAATATACACGGCAGTTCTTAAAGCATCTCCCCAAAGGAAATCCGGTAAAGAGGAATGACTCAACATACATCTCACAATCTATAAAAGAGTGTGATTCCTCCTTTCTGCAACTCCATTTTGCTGAGGAGTACCAGGCATAGTATATTGAGCTTCAATACCATATTCATCAAGATATCTAGTAAAAGGTTCAGGATTTCTTCCAGTCTCATCATATCTGCCATAATACTCTCCACATTTGTCATACCTTACACATTTTATCTTCTTTCCTATTTTCAACTCAATAGCAGCTTTAAAAGACTTAAAAGCATCCAAGGAACTTGATTTTTCCTGTAGGAGATTTATCCATCCAAATCGGGAATAATCTTCTATAAACATGATAAAATACCTATATCCTCCATGGAAGTGGGTGTGATAGGTCCACATATATTAGTATGAATAAGCTCCAACACATTGTCACTCCTGTTTGCTCCTGTATTTCTCATTTTTGCGGTAAGCTTGCCCTTAACACAATCAACACAAGTATCAAAATTAGAAAAATCCAGATCATGCAGAATACCCTCTTTAATCAACCTCTCAATCCGAGGTCTAGAAATATGTCCCAGACGTTTATGCCATAACATAGAGGAATTTTCATCAACTCTACTACGCTTATGTCCAATAACATAATTAACAGACATGTCATTCAGATTCAGCATGCAAATCCCATCATATAAAACTCCCGAGCCAACAATAATTGAATTGAAATAAACAACAAGTTTACCATTGCCAAATTCAAAAGTGTAGCCACATTTATCCAAAATTGAAACTGAAATCAAATTCCTTCTCATAGAAAGTACATAAACAACATCTTTCAAACAAAACATGTCCATAAGGTAAATTTAAAGAAACTACTCCAATGTCTTCAACTGGTGCTCTAGCTCCATCTCCCATGATAATTTTGGACTCGACATCACTTGGTTTCCTCAGGCTTATGAACCCCTGTAAAGAATTCACAACATGAATAGTGGCACCTGAGTCTAACCACCAAGAATTGAGAGGAACATCAATAATATTAGATTCAAAACAAGCTAGAGCATATAGGAGTATACCTTCCTTATCAACATTCTTTTTCTTAAGAATATAACAGTTAGCTAGCTTGTACCCAAATTTCTTACAATAGGCACAATTCCCTTTGAAGTACTTCTTCTTAGGCTCCAAAACCACTGATGCATTCCTTGTGTTCCCCTTTTCAGGACGAGAATTGCCTTTGAATCACTTTTTCACAGGTTTAGTGATGGAAGTAGTAGTTGTGAACTTCTCACTATGAGACTTGGTCTTTTTAATCGATGCTTCCTCTTGAGAAATAATAGCTATCATTTCATCTATTGTCCATTCCTCCTTCTGAGTGTTGTAAGAAGTCTTTAACACATCAAACTGAGAAGGAAGAGATTTCATAACCTGCCAAATCAAGTAACTATCACCAAGCTATACCTTTAGAGATTTGAGTTTGTTACAATAGTGCATAAGCTTCATCATATGCTCACGAACACCACTGATACCATCATATTTGGTCTTCTCAAGAAGTGACAGATATTGACCCTTTTGAGCTTTGTCAAAAGTCTTAAACTTCTCACCAACTGATCTCATAAAATCCTTAGCATTGTCATTATTCGGAATGCTCTGTCGAATAGACTTCTCCATGATGTATCTCATCACCATCAGGCACACCCTGTTCGAGTGTTCCCATTTTTCATAAAAAGCTCTTTGAACACTAGTGGACTCAGGAGTAAGAGCTGAAGGTTCTGCTTCTCTCAAGGAAAAGTCCATGTTGGTAATTGCCAGATACAAATCTAAAGATTCTTTTCAGTCCTCAAAATTTGTCCCATTCAAAGTTTTGACCGAAGTCAACGGCATAGGTAGAGAAGCTGATATCAAAATAACAAAGAAATATTTAACACACACTTATTGTGTAAATAAACAAAATAAATGTTTCTGAATACACAGCAAGATATGCCTATAAAATCAAATTATTTCTCATTTATTATGATTCTGCCTAAGGGTCTCGAATCACAATAAATAAGAAATATAATTAGAATAAAAAATACAATGCATATCTCATGTCAAAAGAAATTTAATACCGATATGGTACAAGACAAATAATTGACATAATAAAATTCAAAAAATACATTGTATCAAGAAAAATAAAATACATTAATAATAAAATATCGATAGGATATGATTAATATTAATGTAATATATAATTAATTAATAAAATAATTAAATTATACCATTACCACAAATTTTCATACAACTGTACTCACGATAGGTGAGCTAACAATTATATAAAATTGTATCATGCTTAACAAAAATATACTAAATTATATAACGCATGAAATAATAATAATAATAATAATAATAATAATTGTTATTATTATTAATTTAATTTTTATTTATTTATTTATTTATTTATTTTATTATTATTAAATATGATTATTTTATTAATTGTTATTATTATTATTAATTAATTTGGTGCACGAACTGATGCACGATAGTTATTGTTTTAAAAGATTCAAAAACTGATGCACGTAAATCTGGTGCACACGTGGGCCATTAGGGTGCGAAACTCATGCCACCAAAAAGTGACCATCATCCACCAACACTATTGTTGCGCGAACCACCACACAGATCCAACACCAAAACCCACCATTGTTGCGCATACCAGAAACTGTTCGACGTCGCTGGCAACAATTGTGACTCATAACCATGAATGAAATCGTGTCTCATCATAAGAGAACAAAAAAGCAAGCAGTTGCAGATCCTCCACTGTTATTGCAGATCCTCACGAAATCGTCGTTCACCGCTGTTGCACATAACACAGACCAGCACCACGCTGATCGAGCACCGTGAGCACCTCTGATGCAACATCGTGACCCTTGCAGACGTGACCAACATCGCAGCTTTGCGAGCCATCATAGTGAACGTGTCACCGCACCGCAACGATAGCTTTTGCCCTACAAACCTTTGTCTCCACAGCGCAAACCCCGTGAACCAAACACCACCATAAGAAAGCTTACAGCTTGCAGATCAAACGCGCATTACCTTTGCATTTGCAATAGGTGCATTAAAAGCTAGAAAACCATTGCTCCACAAGTTGTAAGATTTTCCATGGAAAACAAAAGAACACCACTAGGTCGTGAGCTCCATAAAACCCACAAAATTGGGTTTGCCGAGAGAGAGAGAAGATTGTCATTATTGGGGTTTCCTTAATTAGGGTTTTAAAGATAATTAGGGTTCTTGACAATAATTAATCCCCTCTATCAAATTTCCGGAATTGAAACCAGAAAGTTCATATCTCCATACAATATTTCATGCCTCAGTTAACAGTTATGGAAATTATGATACACTTTCCAAAAGAGTAATTATATTTTGTATCTTAATAGCTCTGGTACCAATTGATGGGAATAAAATATATATAAGATACAATAATAAAATATATTCAAAATATATTCAAGTATGAGTGAAAAGATTGTGTACCTGGAATCAATGAAGGATCCATGGAAGCACGTAGTATGAGATGCTACTATTCTCTTTCTGATAGGTATTCTAAAATCGTAAGAGTGTTTTACGTTGTTACTATATTTAAAACTAACTAATGGGTATCAGCTTTATAACATCTCAACAGAGACTAGGGACCTCTCAAAATGTATCTGATTATTCAAGCTCGTCATAGACCGTTTACTAAACAATCCAACCCATCACGGATCGTTCATCAAAAACCCAAAACTATATATATCACTCATACAACAATTAATTATGTGCAATATAATTAACATTAACAAATAACTTAATTTATTTATTAATGCTAATCCATAATAATAACAACATAGAGAATAATAATTTTATATAATAAAATTATATAAAATATAACACAGAAATGTTATGTTGATAATGCAGCAAGAACAAATTATAAAGAAAGGAAAATGTCTCAAAAATATCCATCCACATTTAGAGAAGAAAATTAAAAGAAAAAGAATTATAGATTTATATGAAATATGATGTGATAAGAGATAAATTAAAAGAGAGGTGACAAAAAGGACCACACCAATTAAAGTTTAAGCCACGCCTGAACAATTATTTGTTAATCAGTAGGAAACACGATTTAGATCCAATGTACTAATAAACATAAACCACATTTTCAATAGGATTAATTCCCATAAGGTTGCTTCATGATTTTAAAATTATAAATTATAGTTTATATTATTATTAAGAAAAATATTTTTAATTTTTATTTAAGCAAAAAATGTATGTGTTCCTACGGAAACAATAATAGAATATCAGGGAACACAAATCATATTTTACCTCAATCAGTGACTTGTTGGGATGGCTACTCGTCAGTTTAGATGTGTCTCCTTTTAGTGTTGGCAAATCAAGTCAGCAAACGTTCTCCAAAGTCAAATCACATAGTGAATTAATGAAAGCGTACCTTTAATTATTGGGGTCCACATGCATTTATAGAGCCATTAACTATGTTTTACCCTTTTTATGGGTTGGGCCCCTCTTTATTGTGTTGGGATAATGTTCAGGCTTTGAATGGGCCTAGGCCATGCCCAAGTTCCAAGCTTGCAATTTGATATCAAAAGCCCCTATGTTATTTTCTAAGTATAAAGTGAGCGGCTTTTTACTCATGCGTTATTCTAAAGTAGGTGGCGTTAGCCCTTATGTATGTGTCATCATTTTGCGTATTTAACCAATTGTTACTTTTTTATTCTAAGACTATACGTTGACGGTTTGGGCCGGGTAGTTAGTTATATTGGTCCTAGTCGCCTAGGTATAGTACATCAGTCCCCCAACCTTTGGTAGGATAGATCATGTTGAAGGTTATAAGTTGGCGGTTTGAACCGGATAGTTAGCCATATTGGTCTTACCCGCTTGGGTATAGTACATCAATTCCCTAGCCTTTGATAGAATAGGTAATGTTAAAGATGTTTGTTTTGTCCTTGTGGTATCTTTTGCAAGAAAAAAATTACTCCTTTCTTGGTATTCTCCTTGGGGTATGGTAGTCCCCTAGTCTTGAGGAGTGGAAACGTCGCTAAGACTCTATCAGAAGTGATGGGAGTAGTTGAAGGGACATATGTTGTTAGAAGTCTCATCAAAAAGGGTTTGCGCAGCCATCATTAATTGTGATGCTTTGTATTCGTAACATTTAGGCAGGAAAGATTTATTGGGAGCGTAGCTTTTCTTATAAATAGTGGTTGAGAATAAGATTTGTTCATTCTGCTTCATTTGCTTATATCTGAGAAAATAGCCTTATTTGTGTTTGTGTCTATCCGATATATTCCCTATTTCTATCACCATCTTTATTTTACACAAGGTATGTCTAGCGATAGTGATAGCATGTCTTCATCTGGTTCGGGTAGTGAGAGTGGAAGGTTTGGGGATGAGGGTAGTGGCCATCTGGCCAGTGAGAGGGGAATTCCGATGGAGGTTACTCTTGAAACTAGAGTAGATCGGACGAAGGAGGTAGCCGAGAACGACTTACCAGAAATAGTCGGATATGAATGGGTGGCCGCTAACGTGCGAACTCAGTATTCTCTCTTCAGGTGGTCACGAATACTAAATGCCTGGTTGAATTGCGTACCTGTCCTCGAGAGGGGTACTCGACCAAACATAGTATCATTGGAGCGAGTAAGCGTCGTTGAGTGCGTTTGTCATGACTAGGAGGGGGCCAAGGATGGATTTTTTTTATATGTACATGTGTCATTTTTCGCAGTTGCATATGCAGGTTCCTTCCGATGACTTCACGATGGGGTACTTCGCCTACTGAACGTCACCCCTACCCAACTACATCCTAATAAACGGGTTATCTTCAAGCCTTATGTATGTTATATCGGTCTCTATATCTTAAAGTAAATACAAAAAATAATTGTTACATCAATATCTTAAATACTAAAAAAATATATAAAATAAAAAATAAACTTTAAATATAATAATGTGAAAGAATTATTTAGATAAAACAATACACTACACATGTATAGAAAATAAACAAATAAATTACTAAATCAATATTTATATAACTTAAAATAATATATACTAGATAAAAAATCAAAGGTCAACAATAATTTAAATGAAAAATTAATATATAATAATAATAATAATAATAATAATAATAATAATAATAATAATAATAATAATAATAATAATAATTATTATTATTATTATTATTATTATTATTATCTTAATAACTAAAAAAATATTACATAGGTTTGTGAAATCACAATATTAGAAAAAAAAATCAATAAATAGTTAAAAAAATAAAAAACAAACATACTATAGATGTCCACATCCGTTTCTAGTACACACCGGATGTCTACATCCAATTTCAACAAAACCTATATGTCTAGGGATGTCAACGGGGTGGGGCGTGTACGGGTAGTAGTTCTCCCGTATCCTACCCGCTGGATAAATATCTGCCCCGTACCCGTACCCATATTCTTCGGGTATCCGCCTATTTTTTTCATATCCGCGGGTATCCACGGGTACCCGCAGGTATTTACAAAATTATTTAAAAAGCAAATATTTAATCATAAATTCAAATAAAATAAAATAAAATACATAATTATCATAAATTTTAAATAAAGTTCAAATAAACTCAAGTTCATACAAGTCCAATTAATTATACAAGTAAATATAAAATGACGTTCAACACAATGAAAATTTTTTAATTAGTGTTTTGATCAAAAAGTTCACTTTTTCCAATTAATTCCTAAAAAATAAACAAAATAAACAAATAATAAACCTCAATTGCCATGTGCCAATTATTCTTATTTTGATTCCATCATTTGACAACAAACATACCATAAACGTCATTGTTTATATAGGATTTGATGTATATGCCCAATTTCAAATAAAGAAAAGAGAAGAATGTCAAGGGGTGTAACATATCAATACTTAAAGTTTGAAAAATGAAGACAGAAGACTAGATGTGCAACTTAGAAAAAATTAGGACAAAATGTTTTTTACTAATATATATATATATATATATATATATATATATATATATATATATATATATATATATATATATGAGAGTACTTTTGTGAATTAAAGTTTAGCGGGTACGGGTATCCACGGGTACGGATACTATGATATCCGTACCCGTCCCGTTAACATGCGGATATCAAAAATACTCGTACCCACGGGTAGCGGGTATCCATTTTTAATATCCATTTTCTACCCGTTGCGGGTTTTATCCGCAGATACCCGCAGGTACGGATTTTTTTGACATCCCTACATATGTCTACAGGTTTTTAAAATTGGTTTTTTATTTTTTTAATACATTTATTAAATAATTAGAGTAAATAAAGAAAATAATTACTAAATCATTATCTTAAAAGCATACAAAAATTAGAAAAAATTATAAACAAAAATGTTAAATAAAAAATGCACTTTCACAAAATCAAAACTAATAAATATTTGTTAAAAATAAAAAAACAAACTAGAAGTGCACATCCGTAAAGACATCTAACATATGTTTGTAATATGCACCAGATTTCTACATCCGATTTCAACACATACCGGATGTCAACCTCCAAGTTTTAATAGCGAACACTTGATGTCCACAACCGGTGTTCATAAAATTCATGACTAAATTCAGTATTGGATGTCCACAACCAGTACTCAATAGGAACAAATGTCCACGTCCGGTTTATATTAATCTGTGTTGTTTTCAACGGATGTCAACATTTGGTTATACAATTTAGATACTGAATGTCGACAATCGGTACTTCAATGATTATTTCGTAAACAAGCAATGCCATTTATGTTAGCTCAGCAACAAATAGTCAACCAACAAGAACAATTATCCAAGCATTCAAAATAAGGTGCAATGAAATAGATGCAATGAAATGTAAATGCTAACACTAACATGTTTGTGTCAAACCATAAGAGAAAGAAGGTAGGGGACCACGAGGTTGGAACAGTGACCACCTAGCTGAGAGGTTCGAATAATAGGATCACGATCAACAAAATGTTTCAGAAAAATAGCGTTTTGGTGGAGAGCACATAACAGAAGAAATTTGGAGGTGTAAGAGGTTTGTATACAGACCAAATGAGCTATTCATAAGAAGTTTGGAGGTGTAATGTTTCCGTTAAAAACATGTCTTAGTAAATTTTTTTTAATTACCCATACAGACTAGGCAGGCCCGTCAACCTTGATGGCCCTAGTGGGCCCAACGATCCAGACAGGCTGAGTCAACCCGATGACCCGGACAAGCTGAGTCAATCCGACGACTCAGACAGGCTGAGTCAACCCGATGACTCGGACGGGTCGTGCTCGATGACCCGTACGAATTAGGCAGGCTCGACGACCATAATGGGCTGAGAGAGTCCGACAACCTAGACAGGTTGAGTCGTGTTGACCTTAAGGACACAAGTTTTAAAAAATTCAATTTAAATTTCTTTTATAAAAAATGGATTCTGGATTTTAAATTGGATCCAAATATTTAAACTGGATTTAAATCTTAATCCAAATATTTGAATCTAAATTTTAAAAATATACAAACTAATTTTACTAACAAAATAGATTTTGATTGATCGAAAATCTATATTTGGATCTAAATTGGATATGGATTGAATCATTAAAAATCCTATCCTTAATTATCCTACCCATAACTAGTATGTTACGTAAGATCATAATGATAATAAAAACTGACATTTAGGGATACTGAAAAAGTCATTTGGGGTGTGAAGGGAGAAACCCCCAATGCACCGTACTCGTCTCATCTCACTTATGTCAACCCTTTTGATAGAAGTAGTAATAAAGGTCCTTTTTTTTTCCATTGCACCTCCATAATTTCTTCCTACAACTCGTACATTTAAAATTTCCATTTTACCTCTTTCCATTTTGAACTTTGAAATGCATAATCTAAAAATATTTTGGAAATGACGATCAAAAATATAAAATATTATATTATGAAGTGTACAATCCAACATATAATTTTTATTTTTTATATTTTGAATCGTATAATTGAAATATATATTTTTATTTGCGATTCAAATTATATAATTAAAATATAAAATTTATATTTCAAATTTTATAATTTAGAATAAAAAAAAGAAAAAAGAAAAAGTGCATTCTGAATTATAGGAGGTGCTCGATAGAGGTTTGGAAGAAGATGGGAGCGTCCATGGAGGTGAAGGAACGAACGGTGGCGGCGGTGGAAAAAGAAGAAGCGGTGCCAATGGAGATGGAGGAGAGGGGCGCTGATGGTAGTGGAGAAAGAAGAAGCAACGCCGATGGAGGTGGAGGATTGGACGTTGGTGGTGTTAAGGAAAGAAGAAATGACGCATTAGAGGTGGAGAAAGAAGAAGGACGAGATAGGTGCGGCAATGGAAGGGAAGAAGATGGAGTAAAGAAGATAAGGGCCAAATTGTCTTTTTATTTTGTCTGTGGAAGTGCAAGAAGAAAGTATGGAGAGGCAGAAAGAAATATCCTTAATGAAAGCTAATGCCATTGACTTTGGCCCATCCCGTATTTCAACCTAAACACAGATGTTTTCTTCCTACAGACATAAAATGTGAAATTCCTTGATTATTCTTCTCCAAATTTGTTTTCTCCTTGGACCTTCACCTCCAAATGGTCATAGACGCAAAGGGCGGTGGCATTGGTGTTTATGAAATCAACATTGACATCGTTGCAAGCGACGTAAAGAGAAGCAGGAAAATATGGGAAGTTCTGAGACGAAGAATTCGAGGTTTCCCATAGAGAGTAAGATAGGTTATGCAAACTACAATTGCTCTTGCACGGTCGTGTAAAACATAAAAACGAATGTTAAATTAGAGTTTTTAATATTTTTTAATAGAAGGTAAAATGAGAATATTCTAATTTCTGGGTGCAGGAAGTAGCAGCCCCTAAACGCATTCATTGCATGGAACAACATTCTTATTAATAATATAGTTTTATGAAGCAATAATGCCTAAAAATGTTTTGAAATTATGTTATTTTCATATATCTTTTAAATTTATAATATGTCATTATTGGTATTAGAAATTTAAAAATCAGTAAAATATATAAAAGAAAATGAAGAAATGATAAAATAGGTCGAAAGTAAAATATTGTATACAAATAATCATCTCTATTACCTTTTAGTGTATATTATTTTGTGTAAAATATTCATAAATTAGGTGTTGGAGTATTAACATTCATTTTCATCTTATTTGTGTGGATGTAGTCCATTGTTTGTTTGCTCAATGGCTTGCACTTCAATTCAAATCACAATTTCCGAGAATATTCTCTTGTTGCTTCCATTATAAACAAACCAAGCCTTATGCTTTAAAACACATGAGTGCTGCATCATTTCTTTTAAGCTTTCATTTTTGGACATATAGATATATAATACTTATTTATAACTTTTTCCAATCTGTATGCTTTTCATATAGCACTATTTTCTATGTCATTCATTGTGAAGTTATAATTTATGATAATTTTTATATAAATTAAGCATCATTTTAATATTTATTATTATAGTTAACCTACGAATTGTTAATAAAACTTAAAGAGAGTGAATTATTAATTGAGTTTAAACTCAATGTATTTTTTATTTGTATTTATTTATTTATAGCTTAATATATTAATTTGTTCTATTATTGAGCTTTTCTCAATTTTGTTTCACTCATTTTAAACTTTTTAAGAAGGTTAATTTTTTATAAATGATTTAATTTTCTTTTTTTAAGTTAATCTTTATTGTCCTTGACTAAACTATTTTGCCTAGATTTTACTTTTATTTGTAATGAGGAATAAATGAGTTTTTCTTTTAATCATTATCTTGCATATAAAGTGTTTCATCAAATGTGACGAACTTTGGGAATGATTTTTTTATGACTCTGAATAAGATCATGCATCATTATGAATTTTGACATCTAAGTCATACTGACACCTTAAAGTTCATCAATAATTTGTTATCGCACAAAAATTTATTAGAAAAAAAAAATAAAAGAATACAAAACATGGTGGACCACACCAAACCTATGAGAAAAATTACATAGACAAACTATATGTATTATGAAAAAAAATTAAATAAATACATAGAGGTAAAATATGAAACCACTTATATTGTTCTTTATGAATCAAAGCTAAATTAGCTAACTTTTCATACTAACAATTTTTAAATACTAACAATTTTAAATACTAACAATTTTTAGTCAAAAAATTGTGTTTAATTTAGTCAATATAATAATTATTTTATATCTTTAAATTTGATTATTATTTAATAATTTTTTTGGATGCGTTTGAAATAGTCATGACAAAAAAAAATCAATACTAACTTACGTACTCATATACTAAATGTTCTTTTTTTTAAAATGTGAAAAATTCAATCTTAACCAAAAGATTAATACAAACTTACGTACTCATATACTAAATGTTCTTTTTTTTTTAAGAATGTGAAAATTTCAACCTTAACCAAAAAAAATTAATACTAACTTACGTACTCATATATTAAAACGTGAAAATTTCAATCTTAACCTTATAATAATAATGTATAGTGGATATCTAATGTTGAAGGACTGCTATAATTTGGAAAGGGGTGTTAGAAACAACATTAGATTTGATGTGATATTTCATTTGTATGACAGATACTTATAATAAATCGTGTACAACCAAATTCATTCGGATAGAACTAAACTATTGATAGTTACTTTTGGGGAAATGCTACCAGATAATTATTGGAGGAAATAGACATTACTTTTATATTAAATTGGTAGAAGTGCAACAGAGATGAGGAATTTCTTTACCATAACTTTTATAGCTTTCATTCACTTTCTACAGAAAATGAAACAAAATCATTTAGATAAAGATATAAGTTCAATAGTGTGTGTTTAAAACAAAACTTTTCATCATTAGTATTCGTTTGAAGAACATATTATAGATTAATAATTTTACAATATTGGATAATATATTTTTCTTCCTGATTAACTTTTTTTTTGTATATTAATAAAACTACTATCATGACAAAAATTATATATATATATATATATATATATATATATATATATATATTATATGATGTACAAAAAATTATAATCATAAACATCACATTAAATTACATATAGTCATTTAAAAAATACAATTTTTTAATTAAACAGTTAAAAATACGTTTAACAAAATTTGTATTCTGCAATTGTTAAAAGGCATATATATCTTGAATACCGTGTAAAATGTGATAGTACGACCATAGTCACTTAGTCATCAAGGAAATTTAATACTTTGAACATTTTAAAATCACGTTACTGCCATGGAAAAGTTAATATAGAAGATAAATAATTTAAAATTGTCTAAGAGTGTGTTTGGATATAGTATTTTAATGGGATAATTCATTTTTTTTTGAAGAATTTAGATTTTTTTGTAATGCAATGTTTTGTTTGGATAGAGAAATTAAAAAGCATTTCAAATACAAGCATTTTTTTTAAGGATTTCAATTAGTTAAATTAGTAGAAATTCAAATACCCTCAAAATAGGTGAAATTTGAAATTCTTCTCACTCAACCTCACATTTAGGGATGACAAAAATACTTGTGCTTGCGGATATCTACGGATAAAATCCGCGATGGATAGTTAATATCCGCGGGTATTTATTACCCGCGGGTAGCGGGTATTTTAATACCCGCTTATAAACGGGTCGGGTACGGGTATCATACTATCCGTACCTGCAGGTACCCGTTACCCGCAAAAAAATTAAAATTAAAATTTAATTTATATTTTATTAAGTTAAATTTAATTAAAATTAAAATTAGCAGTATATTTTATTATGTCAAATTTAATTATAATTAAATTATAATTAAATTTTATATTTTGTTTTTATAATTTTATATTAAACAATTTATAAAATATAAAATTTTTACATATTTGCGGGTTTCGGGTATCCACTGGTACCCGTGGGTTTTAAAAATATCCGCAGGTATTTTTTAAGCAGATACCCGACGGGTAAACAGGCGGGTAGCGGGCGGATTTTTTTATGGCAGGTCGAGTTGCGGGTAGGCACTATCCGTGTCCGACTCGACCCATTGCCATCCCTACTCACATTGCCATCCCTACTCACATTCTAGACGATTCGGACGGGCATGACGACCCGGACGTGCTCGACGACCTAGACAGACCCGACGACCTGTACGTGCCTGACGACCCAGAAGGCCCGACGACCGGGACGTGCCCGACGACCCGGATGGGCTCGACGAACAGAACGAGCCTGACGACCAACACAGGCCCAATGACCCAAACAGGTATGATGTCCAAAACGGGCCCGACGATCCAGACGAGCCCGATGATCCAGACGGGCCCGACAACCGGGACGGGCCATTCCAAATCATTGGGCCCATACACCCATATGGGCCCGAAGACCCGGACAGGTCCGACGACTAGGATGGCCCAAGGACCCAGACGGGCCCGATGACCCCGACGAGAACGATGACCCGGACGGGTCCGATGACGCAGACGGTCTCGATGATCCAGACTATTCGGACGAACCTGACGGTTTGAAAGGGCTTGTACGAGTTGTCAGGCTCGTTTGAGTCTCGGGCCCGTCTAGGTCATCGGGTTTGTCCGGGTCGTCGGACGTGTCCAAGTCGTCAAGCCCATCCGAGTTGTCGGGCTCGTCCGGGTCCTCGGGCCCATCGTAGTCGTCGGACCCGTCTGGGTCTTTAGGCCCGTCTGGGTGTACGGGCCCGTCCGGGTATTTGGACCGGTCTGGGTATTCGACCTCGTCCGGGTATTCGGCCCCGTTCGGGTATTCGGCCCCGTCCGGATTGTCGGGCCCGTCCAGGTCGTCAGACCCATCTAGAGCATTGGGCCAATGACCTAGACGGGTTTGACCGGGCCATATTGACGAACTTGACGGCAAAATTGTGCAGTATGGGCCATCAGGCCTCTAGATCATCGGGCCACCCAGCCTGTCTGGGCTTCCCAGTTGGTCCAGCTCGGGTGGGTCGTCGGGTCTGACCAATTCGGTTGCATAGTTGGGTCTGCCCGACCCATCTGGGTTGTCGAGCATGTTTCCAAATTTATCATGAATTCAAAACATAATTAAGCGTAAAATAAATATTGTTAAAATTAAATTTTATCTCACAATAAATTCAAATTTTTTTTCCAAACAAGAAATTGAAATGTAAGGTATTTTAATTTCCTTATCGAAACAAGTTATTTAAAAAATGAATGGAATTTAATTACAAACAATTCAAATACAAAGCATTTCAATTTCTAAGCATTGTTGAAATGCTCTATCCAAACACAAGGTAAGGGTGTGTTTAGATGTGACAATTTAAGGGTGTAATTCATTTATTTTGAGAATTTGAATTTCTTCTAAGTAAAATGACTTGTTTGGATGAAGAAATTAGAAGGGAATTAAAATTGAGTAATTTTAAGAAGGTATCTCAAATCACTAAAATAGTAGAATTTGAAATTCACTCAAAAAGGAAGGAATTTGAAATTCCACAATTTGTAAAATTCCTCATTGTTTAAGATTAGAGGTGTCAATTTGGCTTAAACGACCCAAATGACCGAGACAAATCGGGCCAACCTGATGACATACACGGACCGGGCCGGCCTGACGATCAAAACAGGCCTAACGATAAAGACGAGTCAGGCAGGCTGACGATTAAGGCGGGCTGGGCAAGATTGACTATCAAAACGGGCCGAACGACCCAAGCAGACTAGATAAACTAAACAGGCTCAATGATTAAGATGAGACGGGTGAGCTTGAAGACCCACACTGGCTGGATGGGCTCGACAACTCAAACGGTCGGGCAGGCCCGACGACCCAAACGGGTCGGGCGAGCCAGACAACCAAGACAGATCAGCGGGCTCAACAACTAAGACGGGCTAGGAGGCCCAACAACACATGCAGGTCGAACTAGGTTGATGACCTTAACGGGCCTGATTGGTCCAACAACCCAAATGGGCTTGACCGACCCTACGACCCAAACGGGTCTGACCAGCCCTACGATCCAGACGAGTCTGACCGACCCTACGATTCAAACAGGCCTGATCTGCCCAACGATTCAAACAGGCCTTATATACCCGAAGATCCTAACGGGCTCGACCAGCCCGACGATCCTAACAAGCCTGACTGGCCCGACGACCTTAACGGGTCAGACCAGACCAGCTTGACGAACTAGGTCGGATCAGGTCAAGTCGAAGACCTTAATTTGACCGAATTTAAATATTTTAACTTGAAAATTATATTTGTTAAATTTAATTTCAAAATTTATATATTAAAATAAATATTATTAAAATGAAATTTTATCCCATAAGAGAAATTAAATTATTTTATCCAAACAAGAAATTGAAATGTAAAATATCTCAATTACTCTATCCAAACAAATTATTTAAAAAATGAAGGAAATTTAATTGTACGAATTTCAAATGCAATGCATTTCAATTTCTTAGTATTGTTGAAATGCTTCATCCAAACACAAGGTAAAGGGAATTAGAATATTCTAATATTGAAATTTATACTAATTAAATTGTTGGAGAAAATTAACACACAAGATTTTGTTTATTTACTTAGGTCACTCGGTAATGTTGTCTACAGTTAATAAGACAACGTGTACTATTAAGTAACTACTACTTATGCTAAATAAAAATAGGATTAAAATATTTTTGTCCCAAAACTTTTACGCAAAAATAAATTATTTTATTTGAAATTTTTATATATTTTGATTTTCAAATTTAAAAATCAATGAATATAGTCCATTTAACTAAATTACATTAATTTTTTGACGTGTCAAATGTATTTTTTTGTTGACATTGAAGCGGGAATGTGCAAACGGTATAAACAACCCAAATGCTAGCATGAAACATGTTCGACACATGAAAAAAAGTTAACATAATCGGGTTAAAATGACTGTAGTCATTTATTTTTAAAGTTTGAGGACCAAAAATGTATCAAAGTTTACAGGACGAGTTCCAAATTCACGTTAAAGTTGAGAGACTAAAAACATATTTAACCTATAAAAATATAATAATATTTTTAAATGGTATATTATTCCTACATGTCAAAGTTGAGGACTAAAAATATATTTAACCACAAAACTTATTGTGATGATTAGACTGGATGGTTTTTGACCATATTGTGTGTGTGTGGTGAATTCCAATTATTATAGTGGGTGACAACTGGGATAATTGAGAATCGTGATGATAACATTGGATAAAGTCAAAACTATGAAGAGGAATGTAGTGATGTTGGAATTATTTGCATAAGTTATAAGTTTGTGAATAATTTCAAAACCAAAGTGTTCAGATGTGTTAAACGATTAGACGTTAGAAACCATAGCATTAGATGAATCATGGCATTAGGCGACTGGTGTGTTAGATGACCACTTGGGTGAGATGAGATAGTCGCCTACTGTGCTATGGGAATGACCACTGTTAGACGTATTGATGAAGGTGTTTACTACATTCATTTTATTGATAATGAGGCATTAGACGACCCCAAGTGAGAGTAGTTATGAATTTGGGCTAATAGAGGAGGGATAAGTAGAGCCCTGGCAGGAAGCCAAAATCTACCGCAAATATATAGTTACTTATATATGTATGTTTTGGGAGGCTAGGTGCTTGGCATGGTACAATCTATTGATGGAAATTTCAGGAAAGGAAAATGAGAAATATTTGATGGATACCATCCTAAGATAAGAGATGGAAAAGGCCGGGAGAAAAGCTAGGAGAGAAGGTCTCATTTACCACATAGCTCCTAAAGAAAATGAAGCTGCATATAAGGAGAAGAAATTTTAGGCGCAATACATCACCATTGAAGCAACCTCCAAAGATCCCTACAATTGAGGTGTATATCTAGAGTGGGAAGCAAAGGTTGAACAAATATTCAATGTAAACTCACTAAGAGATATAGAGCAAGTGGACTTGGTGGTAGTTAAGTTTGAAGGTTATGTCGTGATTTAGCGACGTCAAATTTGTAAGAATAATTACCAAAGGGCCACCTACGGCTTGTTAGAGGGACATTAAATTTTAATACGTACTAGATTTGTTCCTTCCTACTATAGAAAGGAACTCCTTTTGAAGATTAAAATGCTTCAACATGACCACATGTGTGTGAATGATTACTTTAAAGAGCTGGAGTCCTTAATGTTTTAGGGTTGGATTAGATGAATCAAATGAAGAAAAAGTACTTAGGTTTGTGAGTGGTCTAAGGAGGGACACACAAGACCTAATAGAATTGTATGAGTACTCCATTCTTGAAAATGTTTTGCACCTTACCCTAAAAATTTGAACCTAAATAAAATGAAAAGATGGGGCAAGGAGGAGTAACTAACACAATGACAACTATAGTCACTAATGGAAATAAAAAGATAAGAGAAACATGATAAGTTCCCTTCCAAGTCTCACTAAGATCCACCACTTAGGAATAGGTCACCAAGTGGTCACCACTTTTCAAAGGTCAAGTTCTCTAAAGTGTTTTAAGTGTTTAGGGTACAAGCACATTACTTTGAATTGCCCAACCAAAAGAACCATGACCTTAAATTCAAGTGATGAGGTAAAGAGTGAACACTCATTTCCCCCTTCTCATTCAAGAGAAGACTCATGCCAAGCCCTACAAGCTTACTCGGATAAGAAAGGAGGGACAAATTGATGTTCATAAATACGTTCTAATTAACTTCCAAGCGAAACCATATGGATGAAATACTTTGTGGTGTTGTCCCATGGAAGCCACACATTTAATATTTGGTAGGCCATGACAATTTGATAAACACACCACCAACAAGTTTTCTTTCCACTTTCATGGGAAGAAGATCACTTTTGCACCTCTATCACCTCAAGAGGTTAATAACTAAAATAACATGAAAAAAAGAGAGAAAAGAAGATAAAAGAGGGGGAGATGGAGTTGGGGGGAGTCTCCATGAGAGTGTTACTTTCCCACAAAAAGAGGGTCCTAGAGAAAGTTAGTCACTCTCCTCTAAATTCTCCTTCCCCTCTCCACTTACACCCCAAGAAATAAAGGCAGTGTCACACTCACAAAGAGAGAAAGGATAACATCTTCAAAGATAAGGGTTGGACGAGATTTCATGGGAGGAAAGAGAAATTACTTCCTCAAATGAGGTCCATCAAGAGGGGCGTTAAGAATTTATGGTCAAATTCTCTCAAAAAGGGGGAGAATGATGAGCGCTTAGCCCCTGCCAAAGATAGAGGAACATGCTTAGGAAAAATAAACATATTTAGAAGGAAAATTTCTTCACCTTCTTTTACTTAGTTTAGTTTTAAATAAAATATAGGACTCGTGTTTGTGTTTTTTATTTTGTAAGTTTGTTAGTGGTATCTCCCTTTTTGAGGTTATCACTATTCTAGAAGAATTAAGGGCCAATAAGGAGTCTAGCCCAAGGGAGTATTTTTACCACACCCATATTTTGCTAAGAAAGCCCCTTGGAAGTGGAAAAGAAGAGCATCTTGAAAGATCTTGGTGTGGGGACCACTAAACATACTTGGAGTAGAGAATATTCTCCATCTCCCTCATCATAGGATTTTCTAAAAGACACTTTTGGTATTTGCTATGTTTTTGGACATGTGCTTGTGTGTTGTTGAGTTAGGGAAAATAATGATAGCTTTGTATGGTTGTTGTGAAAATCTACTAATGGTGAGGTTTCAGCAGGAATAACAAATGGTGAATTCTAATTACTGTAGTGAGTGATGATTGGGGGAATTGAGAATCGTGACGAGAACATTAGAAAAATTGAAAACTATAAAGTGGAATGTGGTGGGTTGGAATTATTTGGCTAAGTTGTGGCTTAGTGAATAATTTCAAAACTAAAGTGTTGAGATGTATTAGACAACTAGATGTTAGACAACCAAAGTGTTAGACGACTCATGGCTTAGACAACTAATGTGTTAGATGGTTAGGTGTGTTAGATGACCACTTGGAGGCAATCTCTTGATGTGCTATGGGAGTGACCACCATTAGGTGTATTGCTAAGGGCGTCTACTAAGTTCATTTTTATGATTAATGAGCATTAGACGACCCCAAGTGAGAGTAGTTATTCGGGCTAATAAAGAAGGGTTGTGTGTAGAGCCTTGGCAAGAAGCCAAAATCTACCACGAATATATAGTTACTTACATGTGTATGTTATGGGATACTATGTAGTGTTTGGCGTGGCCAAAACTATTGATGTGCTGGGGTAGATGACTCAAGGAGGCTAGGTAATGCCTGATGCAACAAAAAGCTATTGATGTGCTTGAGATGATAAGTTAAGGGAACCATGGTGATGGTTTGAGGGAATGTACACATGTATGTAGCACCTATAAATGTGAGAGGCCTAGTAGAGCTTGACTGATGGTCACAACTCTACTTGTGTGTGCATGCATGGTTGTGGTTGCATGAAGTAGTGTCCCATATGGGGATGACTATAAGTGTAGTGGAGTAATTGTAAAAGGATTATCTTGACTCCAATAGTTGCTTAGTACAATACAATGTCGAGAAAGGTAGTTATGTGGTAAGAGTCGATAGAAGTTCCTATGACGTAGTCATTGGTATGAAAAAGAATTATCTTAACTTGTCATAAGGAAATTACCTTGTTAGGAGGAATTGGATTGTGGCTCTCCCAATTCTAGTCTAAGAGAACCATGGGTAAAGTTGCTACTCCCTAAATCTTGTTAAAAGATGCGCTTCTAACAGGTGTAGGATCTAAGTTGTCTAGTCTTATGCTCTTAGTCTTCCAGAAGTGAGTCTCGTATGGTTATTTTGTGGGTGTAGTATGAGTAGATGTTGTGATGCATGATGAATAAATGGATGTAATGTTTAGAGTGGTAGAGTATTCTGCATGATAGATGTATCATGATGATGTTGTTCATTATATGTGTTGTTGTTTTGATACATGTTGTTTCAAAGATTAGCTTACCCTTATGTTTGTGGTTTATGATTTCCACTTGCAATGACCATGTTGTTGCACACAAGTAGAAGGAACAACAGGTGTTGATGATGCTTCGTAGTAGAGGCAATAACAAAAGACTCTTTTAGCGTAATTATAAATTTAGTGTACATGCTTATGTTTATTCCTCTTAATCATTTGGTATGTAAAGTCCAAGTTTGTTTTGTAAAACACTTTTGTATTAGGAGGAATTAATGTAAATTTGTAAGTTAAATTCCATTATGTCACGATACTTTAATTTATAATGGTTAGACAATGCATCTAGCTTAGCTTGACTAGACACGTCTAATAGACTATAAGTCAATCAAATGATTATACTAAACTACTTGTGTTAGATGTTGGACTAGAAGTTGGTTACGAGTAACTAATACTTGGTTATGAGTTTAGTAAAATCAGATGATTCTACTAAACTACACGTCTAATATATATATATATATATATATATATATATATATATATATATATATTCACATCATTAAGCAATAACATCTTTCAAAATTTTCATTTACTTAAATATAAATATTCATAATGGTACAAAATAGGAAACTACATAAGATAAGGTTTAATTGTGTTTTAAAAAATTTCTCCACGATATAATAGTAGGTAACTTGTTTAATAAAGATATTTTCGCAAGTTCAATAGTTATTTTATCTTTTTCTCTTTAGTTATTTAAGCAACTATAACATGTAATAGAAAATATTAAAGGAAAGAAAGGATACTCAAAATTTTATACTAGTTTGATTAATCACATAGACACATCTAGTTATTGACCGGCTCGTGAAGATGTACTAAGTAGACAAGACTCACACTCTGAAGTTTTCACAAATATTCATTCTCAAGCCACTTTTGTCTCAAACAAGTATTAATGCCACACCACTTATGGCTCAATACAAATATTCTTTCAACTCCTAGTAACTTTTGGCTAACCTTATTTAAGTATTCTCTCAATAAGATAGATCTAAAAGGGGGGATGAATAGAGTTTATAGATCTTAAAAATTTTGTGCATATATCAATTAATAAATAATAATGTAAAGGATAGATAGTACACACAAAATTTATAATGGTTCACCTTCAACGGAAGGGTTACATCTAGTCTCCTAAGCAACACACTTAAGAAGTTCATTCTCCCAATGTAATTACAACATGATTATAGTCTCTCTAGACACCACGAGTATCAACCTCTCTAGGTATCATGAGTATCAACCTCTCCAGGCTATATGTATAAACCTCTCTAGGTATCCTTCTTAATCTCATAATAAGATCAACAACTTTCAATTGGAATAATAAAAAATCAATCTCAAAGTGAGAAAGTACAAATCAAAGCTGACAAGGGTAAACTTCACAATATGAAGAATATTACAATGGTTATTCTCACACCCAATGTCACTCACAACTAATAGAATTTGACCCTATAGGCTTAATGTTTTTTGTTTGAATCTTCCTGATCACTTGTATATTGTAATTTTGTTTATGTCTGTGTTTTCTTTACCAAATCTATTCCTCTTCAAGGTGAGGCAAGTCAGGTCTGGATCAACTAAGTTGAGTCGAGTCTGATCCAAGTTTGACTAAGTTGTGATAGGCCCATATTGGGTTATGTAGACACGGGGCCACCTTGAGTCGAGTTAATTTAGGCCCACCTCGGGCCGATTTAGACTAGACCCACCTTTGGTTGAGTTAGTTAGGGCCACCTTAGGTTGAGTGGGGTCTGGCCCACCTTATGGAAAATCAGTTTGGACCCACCTTAATTGGTTCCTAATTTGAATTATAAAATTAGAAACATAAATCAATATCATAAAGAACAAAAACAAATTAGAGAAGAGAAAGACAAACTAGAAGTGAAGAACAATTGGTGCAAAACCTCATTTTGTGTTGTTTGATCTTGATTTTGTGAATTGATCCTCAAAGATTTAACACTCCATTATTCAACATAAAAAAAAGAAGAAAGACAAAAAGACAAATACATATAAAATGAAGAAAACCAAAGCCCTAAAAATTGTGTAATTGATTTTTCTTTTTGTTTAGGGAAAAATTCAATCTTTAATAGGCTCTCACCTAAGCCATAATTTGATAAAAGTATGAAGCATTTATGACCTACTTTGGAATCTAATAAGGTTTATAAGATGTAGTAAAAAAAGTCAAACCCATAGGGTTTTGTTTACAAATATAAAACATATCTATCTCAACTTTAGCAACCCTTACGTCTATTTTAAAATCTTATAAATGTAAAATCCAATGCAACTATAATTCGTAAATAATGATATCTACAAAAAAAAAATGATTGAAATAGTGAGCAAAGGTCAAATGAGTTAAAAATACAAAATTAAAGCAATTATTACTAATGAGTTCAATTTATTACTAATGAAATAGAATAAACTAAAAACAAAAAATAAAGCAAATGGAAAGTGCAATAATTGTGTTATGAAGCCCATGTTAAAACAACTTGATTTAACCTTTGTTGAGTTTAGTGGAACCCACCTTTGGCCGAGTAACCTTGGGACCATATTTGGCAAAGTTAAGTCATGTCGACACTAGGTCGAGTTGAGCCAGAGCCATGTCGGGCCAAGTTCAAACTATGCCATGCCAAGATAGGATATCAACCAAGCTCGAATCCACGTCAAACAATGTATAGTCTAGTTGAACTCAAGTTTGGTTGGTTTGGCATAGATAGGCAAGTTGGTTGGTAACTTTCTTGTTAAGTTCCAAATGGTGAAAAATAAGGAAGAACTAGTTTATAACTAATGTAAAATATTTGGAGATCAGTTTAAAATTTAAAATATTTTAAATACTCATGTTATTATGAAACATATTTACGAGTTAATTAAAAGTAGTAGAATCAAACCCACTTTGGCCTTTACCGTAACCTACTTCAAGTAAGGACTTTGGAGATTGGGGTGTTTTTAGCCAACTCATTTGATGGGCCAATAAAAAGGAGGCTTATTTAAGAGTGATTTGGGACTCGCCTATAGGCCATGGGTCAAATGGACATTTCTAGTTATGTGATAAAGAATTCTAGTGTGAAAATGATTCTTGAAAATAATAAGAATGATATGAATTGGGATCATAAATCTAGAATGAGATGTGAATCATTGTTTGATTTGTTTATTAAGTAAAGAAACCTATATTGTAACAAAGTTTCATAGACTAAGAAGTCAACTGGAGATAGGTTGAGGAGGTAGTACTTACACATCGTGGCACATGTAGAGTATGACATGGGTTGTAATGAATTTACCATAATCCATTACTCTTAAATTCATCGATTAATTTAAGTATTGGGTTGAGTTATGTGTTAATCTCTAGTGGAACATACTTAATACGAGTATTCCAAAACGCATTAGTTGATATTGTATTTGTTGAATATACTTTTATTTGTATATTTGTGTGTGTTCTATATCATTTATATATATTGATATTTGATTGCGATTGATTGAATTGTTATAGATTGTTAATTAAAATGTTTCTTTTATGATATTGAAAATGTATTTAAATAGTTTACACTTACATATGTAATTGCTATATTATATATATATATATATATATATATATATATATATATATATATATATATATATATATATATATATATATATATATATATATATATATATATATATATATATAAATAATATAAGTAGGGGTAGAGAAACATCATCTAAGTTATGTTTGTTATAAAATAAAGCTAATAATAGAGAGAAGGAGTAAAGGAAGAACAAAGAATGAGAGAATGAGGAACAACTTTTTTGTGTTTTATTATTGATAGGAAGAGTCATATTTATAGATACAACATGTAATCCATAAAGGAAACAAATAAACTAGTTAATACAAATATTTACATAAAGAGTAATGAATCATATGAGTATCAATCATATCAATCATATGAGTAACTGTATCAAATCAATGGACGACCATTAATTCATAACACTCCCCCTTGGGTGTCCATCGATAAAAGAAAGTGTCTCGTTAAAACCTTACTAGGAAAAATCCGTTGGGATAAAAACCTAGTGAAGGAAAAAGATTACACCCCTCTATATAATATTGTTCTTTATATCTTCTATTTCTCCCTCTCATGTAAATTTACATCATTAAGATGACGGAGTCAAATCTTGTGAACCAATTGCTCAAAAGTTCTCCTTAGCAAAGAATTTATAAATAAATTTCCTAGATTTTCACATGAACGAATCTTTTTGATCTCTACATCATCCTTTCAATTGAAGAATGCATTATTGTCTCATATATGGTTATTAACTTCATTCTTCTCGAGGATAGACCATAAGTTTGTCGCACATGTTAAATTATAGACCTTAACTAAACATATTCATGACTTACCTCATGTAATGCTAAGATTTATGCATGATTTTGATGATGTTGTTGTTATGGTCTCTTTCACATATCATCATGAAACCATTGTGCTACCACGTGTGAATAAATATCTTGTTTGTAACCAACCATTGTGACATTGTGAGAATATAATAAATAACATGCATCTGCATAACCCATTAGATCCGATTTTGAATCATTTGGATAAAATAATTCCATATTTGTAGTACCCTTAAGGTAAATGAGTATATGTTTTACTCCAATCCATTTTCTTCTTGTAGTTGAAGAACTATATCTTGCTTAAAAAATTTACAGCAAATACAAAATTAGGTCGGGTATAATTTGCAAGATATATTAGTGTTTTTGTGACACTAAGATATGGTACTTTTGGACCAAGAAGATCTTCATCATTTTCTTTAGATCTAATAAGAGCCTTTTATCAACATCTAATGACTTCACAACTATTGGAATGTACAATGGACATGACTTGTCCATTTAGAACATTTTAAGCACCTTAATTATATAAGCCTCTTGATGTATAAAAACACATTTATTTAAATACTCAATTTCTAATTTCAAACAAGACTGTGCCCTTCAAAGATCCTTCATCCAACAACTTCATCATTCTTAATTTGGTTTTGTGAAAAAAATCCATATGTACCAAACGGGTTTCACACCCTTGCATATTTTTATTTTGGCCAATTATTTCTTTGTCGACAATCTCCAATGATCATTAGTTATTGATCCTCATTGCCATTCATAACATTCGTCGTTATATTATATGTAAAAGTTTCGTTAATGTTTACTTCATTTTGGTCTCATATTATATGATTCATGACATAATTTATTGATATCTTATCATTTTCAACAATTTCAGGTACCTGAGGTTCTTCTGGAACCAAATCATTAATTATGTCAAATGAATCTTTTGGGATTTCACCTTTTCAATTATGTTATCTTGCATTTTAGCTCATTTTCTCATTCAAGAGTTTCTATCTTTGGAACCAATAGGCCTACCATGCTTCAAGTGTGTCTTTGAAACTAACAGGCTTACCACGCTTTAGGCGTGTTATGAACTAATATAAATTATCTTTGGAGCATTAGCAGCTAGTATTAGTTACCTTTTTTCTGTCAGAAAATATAAGGTAATTGGTTGACTAATTTTGTAAATGAATTATCCTTTGAACTTCTAGTTCACAATCTTTTGTACAAGGATCAAGACGAGATAATGATAATTTATTTCAACCAATATTTTTTTCCAATTGTTGATGCATCAATCAAAACCATGAAATAATCCACATGGTGGGTGTATTAGACCACAAATATCACCCTACATTCGTTTTAAAAATGAGATTGACTCATTTCTAATTTTTCTTGTGATGGTATTATTATCAACTTTCCTTTATGAACGTACAATACATGAGAACTCATTGGTTCTGAAGAAGTCTTTTGACTATTAAGTGTGTATCCACATGAGTTTTTCAACCTTCGTTTTTCACATCATAATAACTGATCATGCCAACCAAGGAATTCATTTTGGTTTGTAAACTTCTGGTTTACCATGAGATGCATTTTAATTGTATTTATATATTGAGTACAAACTATCCAACTGATCATGCCAAACAAGACATTCATTTTGATCTGTAAACTTCTGGTTTACCATGACATGCATCTCAATTGTACTAATATATGTGTAAACCATAAGAGAAGTTTGATAATTTCTCCAATACACATTTTTTTCAACTTAATCGTAGAGATATAAAGATATTTCATATCTTTTTCATTGTTTGTCTCAATATAATATCTATTTAGACAAATATCCTTGAAACTTAATAAGTTTTTATTCAACTTCTTGGTAGAAGTATAATAGCTCTTTCGGAGCCTTCACATATATTTTTAGTACTATAAATAATACTAATATTGATGTCTCGCATTACCAAACAAGAGGAAAATTTATTACTTTTGATAATTGTATAAGTTATTGCAATATCAATAAGACACATATCATCATCATTGGTGCACTTCCAACGTTCATTCTTCATATAAACATAAATGTCAATATGAGAAAATCTCTTTTTTTAACACTCTCATAACCGATGAGGTGATCAATGCTTCCATTTGGTTTAACAAAGAAAATAATAATATCAAGATGAGTAGTATCCATATGGCCATAATTAGAATCACCATCTTCATAAGAAAAGTGTGTTTTTATGTTCTTGTCATTATTTGTAAGATGCTTTGGTGTACGACAAGTACAATTCAAATGACCTTTACCATTGCCAATATTTTCACATTTTTATTTTCCCTTTTTCACATTATTGTGCCACTTCTAGTGACAAATGTGTCTTTGAAAATTCCTTTATAACCATGTCCATAATCAATATCACGATCATGAAAATATAAATCAAATATTGTTGCATTCACTTATGGGAATGGAGTAGAACCAATTGGACAAGTTTCATGATTTTCTGTCAAAAGCTCATTGCTTTGTTCAACCATACAAAGGCATGAAATAAATTCATAATATTTATTGTTTCATTTACGTCTAGGAATGGAGCAGAGGAAATTGGGCAAATCTCATGATTTTTCATTAAAAGCTTCATTGTTTTGTTCAGCCATACAAAGACATGAAGTAAATTCATAATATTTATGAAATCTCTTTTCACAATATTGTTATAGTAGGAGCAAATTAGTTGTTCAAATGCTTTATTTCTTTCTTTAATGGTATCCCAAGACCCATTGCATCTAAATGTATTTCAACATTTTAATCCAATATGAGTAATTCTCCCTTGTAATATCAAGGGTGACAAATTCAAAATTTGCAAGATTTGACATGTTTAGAATTAGTACATAAAATAATAGTAATAATAATCATCATAATAAAAATAATAATAATAATAATTTGAGATGAAGATTGATAAAGTCAAACTATTCTTATGACAAAAGTACTAATATAAGATACAATTGTAAATGAAGAAAGGACTAGAAAGAGCTTGGATTAAGACACACATAACATTGTCTTTAGAGAGAAAATGCTTCCACTAGCGCTCAATTGGTTGGAGCATCATGCTGATAACGTGTTATAAAAAAATCTGATAATAGAGAGAAGAAATAAAGGAAGAATAGAGAATGAGAGAATGAAGAGCAACTTTTTGTGTTTGATTACTGATAGGAAGAGTCATATTTATATATACAACATGTAATCCATAAAGAAAACAAATCAACTAGTTAGTACAAATATTTACATAAAGAGTAATGAATCATATGAGTATCAATAATATCAATCATATGAGTAACTGTATTAAATCAATGGACGACCATTAATTCATAACAATGTTATAGTTTTTATTGTCTTAATAGTCCTTTTTTTGGCATTTAATTTGGAAATAAATTGTTGATTAGACTAAGAAAATTATTATGAATTCAAAATTTATTTTCAATCTTATTCTGATTTACTAGAAGTAGAGTTGTTAAAATGGGTTGGAACCCGCGAGCCAATCCAGCCCAGCACGGGTTCATACCAGGTTAGGTTGAAATTTTTTTACAAATTTTAATACGGGTTAATTTTTTACCTGACCCACCTAGAACCCGGCTCACCCGGGTTGAATTCGTGGTGAGCTGGGTTGACTCACCAACTCGCAAATAAAAAGTCACACAAGTATTTTTTATTATGTTGAACTTTGCATTTGGGTCAGGTTAGTTTGTTTTTTTAGCCAACATATTGGTACTTTTATGATTTTGGTTTGTAGTCGGAGTTTAACCTCCTTTTGGATTACATTTAGATTCTATTGAGGTTTATTTAGATTTTAATCATAATTATAATTTAGTTTGTTTTAGATTGAAGAAAAAATTGTATTCTTTTTTGATGAAGTGAGCTACTGAGCCAACCTGCTTAACTCACCAACCTGTGATGGGTCGGGCCGTGTTCGAATTTTTATGAGTATTTTTTTTAATTAAGTGAGCTAGTGAACCAACCTGTTTAACTCACAAACCTGTGATAGGTCGAACCGTGTTCGAATTTTTATGACTTGCTAATAAGTGAATCTAATTCGATTGATCACTAATTGACCAACCCGTGGTAGGTCGAGCCGGGTCAGACTACCCATTTCGACAGCTCTAATAGTAAGTCTCCATGTTTTTATGTTTAGAAACTAATTTATAAATTAAATAAATCTGATTTTCTAAAAAAATTTAAAAAAATTTACAAATTTAATTTTTATTTATTATAAAATTTCATCGTTCTAAAATTTTATATCTCTATATTTACTTTAAATTGCTGGACTGACAATCTATTATTTTCATAATTAGATCCAGCTTTTAAAAAAATAAAATAAAATAAAGATAGTCTTGTTAAAATCTTAATATAATTAAGGCCATTGTTCCATTAAAGTGGGTTCATTTATTTTTCTTTTGAATGAATTTTATACTATCTCTATTTAAATAAATTACGGAAAAATTTCTAATTATCTAAACTTTTTTAACTTAGCAATAATAAACTAAACAACTTTCTTTCCTGTTAGACTACACCAAAAATTTAATTTATTAATGTGAAAGAATTATTACAATTTAAATTAATAATTAAAATTTATTCCTTTAATATTTCATACAGACCATTAAAATTGTTATTAATATTTAATAATAGTCAAACAAATATTTTAATTAATTTTTTACTAACATACATTTAAATCATTAATATCAATTATTAATCTTAGAAATCTTTTGAAACAACATTTTCAACTTTGTAATTCAAAAAGTATGATTTAAATTAAAAATAATCTATACTTTATATGTCACTATGTTATAGTTTAAATAAAAAATTTGACACTTTTATTAACCTTTTATCTTTTAAAAATTCATCATGCTACAATAATTATTAATTATCATTATTATTAATAAATATAATTTATAAAAATTTTAATAATACTAAAATTTTTAAATTAAATATTAATAATTATTAATTATAACATTAATACTTTATATGTTTTTATGAATTTTGTGTAAACATAATTTTAAAATAATTAATTATTATTGTTTTACATAATTACAATTAATATATTTTTTATAGTACTCATAAATTCAAATTTAATATTAACAATCATTTATCAAAGCCACTTCATTCTTATTAAAAGTAATTTTTAATATTTTTAAAAGTTTATATATGATTTTTTAAATTATGAAAACAAATTAAATATCATTTTTAATAAAATAAAAATTTATTATTTCAAATTTATTAAATATAAAACAGGGAAACGAAAAAAAATATGACATTGGTCATAAATCAACTCTCTAAAGTCTGGTTTATGTGAATGACCACTAATTAATTATAGTTGAGTAGAAAATAAAATTGGAGATGATTTATTTATTTGTGCATTTTTACTTTTTTGTTTACTAAAATAAAATTTTCAATATGATTTCCTTTATTATTTTTTTAATGAAAAATGGATGAATGTTTTTTATATTTCTATTGTGAAATATTTCCTTTCACGTCTTTTCTTTTTCACTTTCTCAATAAGTTTTCTCTTTCTTTTATCTTTAATTTTCTTTCTACACACCTCATTTTTTAGTATTAATCACACATCCTCGTAAATGAGGATCCAAAAATTTATTGTAACTGATCGAATTTTCAATCAAGTTATTATATACTTTAAAGATATTTTTTTCTTCTTTAGATTGTATAATCAATTTTGATGTAGTTAGCTGAGAAAAAAAAATTAATTCAACTTAATTAAGTTCATATTAAATTTTAACTCAGATACTTAATTCTTTCCACAAATTTTGAATAAATTCAGCAGCAACTTTCTTTGGAAAAAGGGAATACAAGTAAGGAAAATAATTTGGGTTTCCTTTATAGAACTTTAGGATAGATGAAAGTGAATTGATAACAAGATTTTGATTGTGAGGATGATGTTTTGTTTGAATGTTTAAAATTAGATCTTATTTGAGTTTTAGTTAATATATTATTGATCGTAGAATACGAATAAATTTATGTTTTTAATAATTTTTCATATATTAATTTATAAGTTTAATGTGTAAATACATATATTAGATATAAATGACTAAGGTTGAATCCAAATAAGTTAATGATAATATTTGACTAAGGTCAAATTGTTTGAAATTTTTTTATTACAAAGTGACTCTGAATAAAACATTTGAAAACAAATTTATTATGTTGTAATTAATTGATTTAGTGATATTATTTTTTCAAATAAAGAATTTTTGTTTTTTAGTCGACCACATTTTTCACTCACTCTAAAAAATTATTTCTTTTTCTCTTGTTGTCTCTTTAATGTAATGTATGTAAATGTTTATTACTAACAAACTCCTTAGAACACGTGATTAGTTAAGTAGCATACCCAATTTTAGATCTCCCTATATATATGATTAGTTAAGCCACAAAGTAGATACTATACTCTTATATCACAAAAATATTTTTTATTAAACGATAATGATAAGAAAATGAAACTATATATATTAATTAGAAAACCTAGTTAAAGAATTTTAGCAGTGAAGTGTGAGAGTGACCTTTTTACCCCTGACTCCGATGGCAAGGTGAAGAAGAAAGAAGAAGTGAAGGGAAGAGAATGATGTTATTTAATAGTAGTATTTATGGTGATGCGTAACAAGACAATCATAGATTCGAGATGGAAACTTTGGAATTTCCTATCTCCACACACTAACACCTTCCGACACTTCCCAACTCGCCACTCCCATCACAATGCACTTCCCACCCATGTGGGACCCATCCAACACACGAGCGTGAGCCTCGCGTGTACACTTCGGAGCGTCTCACATAACCTCATTGGCGCCTCGGTTTCAAACGTAGTTTTCTGTTCCCTGCTACTCCCTCCACTTCTTAACACCAAAAAAGAGGATAACAAAACAAAGAAGAAGGAGAATCAGTTGAAAGAACCGAGTTTTTTCTAGTTACACGCACCATTTGGTAACGCCACTTTCATTACTATCTTTCTCTCTCTGCGCTCTGTGGAGTGTGTTCTTCTTCAACCCTTCTCTCCCATCACAAATTTGTATTTTTTTTTTCTGGGGGTGTTGTTTGTGATGGTAGTAACAGTGTTGTGACTCTAGTTTCTGTGTGGGGGAGGGTTTTAGTACATTTTGGCTATCTGAGTTTTGGATTCTTTAGCTTTTGTTTTCTTTCTCATCTCGTAATGTTTCTTCCCATTTTTCTCAAAAAGGACGAGCTATCGTTTTCTGCCTAGTGTTAGTGTGTGTTTTGAAGAAGGAAAATGGGTACTGGTGCACATGCTTCTCTTGGAAAACCATGATACTGCTCTCTGCTTTTCCTGTATTTGTTCAAACCAAGAGTTTTGTGTTTTTCTATATTGTCTTCTGGTGATTTGTTCTCTGTTCAACAACGTCGGTAAGCTGTTAGCTGTTAGAGATTTCTCTCTGCAATAACACATTTTGATTTTAAAACGATTTGTGTTTCTGTTTTATTTCACGTGGGATAATTTGTTTTTCTGTTCTTTCGGATCAGCGATTCGGTCTCAAGCTTCATGTAGATCTGGGTCTTACCCCTCTTTTCTGCAGGGAGTGCCGAAAGTTTGTATCTTTCCTCCATTTTTCATTCTGGGATTTATCTTGCTAAACAGTTTGAAAAATGGGGGAATAAAATCTGCTTCTATTTTCATGAGACCTGTGTTTAATTTTCGAAGTCAAGCCCAGTTTTACAAAACAAAAAATATTTTTTACCATGACACATGAAAGAGGTTCGAGGTTATAGTTGTCTGCTAGCCCACCCAATCATTGCTAGCTATTATTGTTCTGTTTTCGACATGATGGGTTTGGAAAAATCGGTTGCATTTTAGTTTTAGTGCGGCATTTTAAAGGATGCTTAAAGGGGTTAACATGGTAGTTTGTTGGCGGTCAATGGTGGCTCAAGTGTAACGTGGCACTGTGGAGTAAAAGGGAGGAAAGGTCTAAAACAAATTTGAAAAAGTTGGGAGATGGGCTTCTTAGTTATATTTTTCTAATTGTTTTGGTGTAATGTTCTATTTGTTTCAGATTTGTTTTGTTTTGAACTTGGTAGGTGGTAGTGGAGTTAGTTTACTTGGAGTTTCTTTGAAGGGATTATGTGCGGTTTGTTTGTTGGGTTTTTTGTTGAATGCTGATCCCAGGTGGTCATCTAATGTAAAGTGCAAAGTGCAAACCATAAACCATTGTCTCTTCTCTCTGTTATAAATCAAATTCCTTATTGTCTTTGTTTCTTTATCAGATTCCTATTGCAGGAAGTGTGGGTCAGGGCTTTCAAGGAGAGGTTCTTTAACTCACACCTGATCTTAGAGTATGCAGACACCAAAAGCAAGGTAAGATTCTCCTATTCTGACCCTTTTGCAGGATTTCATCTTTTTTTATCTCTGTTTCCGACTTCTGGGTCTTAGTGAGGGGGTGAAGTTTTGCTTTTATTTTGTTCATTAGGGTTGGATATATGATTTAAGTCTCCTTTTTTTAAACGGGTATCTGAAGATCTAATTGTAACCATTTATTCAAACAAATTACAGGCATAGAGGGATCTAAATGAGAGAAAAATACCACCTGTTAATTTTCAAATCTGAATATACTCTTTAGAGCTTGTTGCTTTCCAAAGAACAGTGATAGCTAGTAAGTAATAGGAATTTTTGCATTATTTTGTGTCCTCTACAAATTATGGAAACAATATGCCCTATGTAAACATAACACACTTCATGTTTAGATTCCATTGTATTCCAAAAGTTTGAAAGGGCACTGTTGGAAATGAATTTCTTGATCAACTTTCACTGTGTTTTGTCAAGATGCTTTTTCATCTGCATTCTGCATGCATGCTTATTGGCCTGTGACTGTTTGTCAGCAGAGCTGGTTCTTCAGAAGTGCCAAGAAAATGTCCAGCATCTCCTCAGACTGCAAGAAAAATGAAGACGCCAGGCTCTGACACTGACTCAGTCTCATCATCTCCAAAACCAGCTAGTAAGACACCTAAAAACAAAAGTCCAAAGGTCACAGAGCGCAAGTCACCACGAAGTCCAGTATCCGAGGTATTATAAATTAGTTCATGGCTACAAGCCTAGAAAACTGAAAAACAAAAGCTCATCCTCCCCTATAGTTACCATTCTAGGTATTTTTCAAAGGACAAAATTTTGATAAAGTTCCACATGTACTTTTGATACCAATCTGCAATCAGAATTGAAGTTTTTCCTTAATGATTTATATTTGTTTTTAATGCAATCCTTTATTACTGAGATTATCAAAAGTGAAATTCTAGTTTTGATTGGAAAATGGTGTAAAAACAAATGCTCAAGGACTTTACAAAAGTCCTTCCATAATCTCTTATTCATATATCTATCTGTGTAAAATCCAAAAGACTGAGATTATTGGTAATGTTTTAAATTTTATTATTTGTTGACCACCTTGTCATTTATCATCTGGCTTTAGAAGAAGAAACCAAGTAGGGTTCAAGAATTGGAGTCTCAGCTTGCTCAACTTGAAGAAGATCTGAAGAGAACCAAGGACCAACTTAACTCCTCTGAGTCATGGAAGAAGAGAGCTCAGCAGGAGGCTGAAGAAGCAAAGAAGCAGCTTCTGGTCATGTCAAAAGAGCTTGAAGAATCCCAGCAACAGCTTCTGGAACTATCTGCTTCTGAAGAGGAACGGCTTCAAGAACTCCGCAAGATTTCTCAAGATCGAGATCGGGAATGGCAATCTGAGCTGGAGGCTGTCCAGAAGCAGCACTCAATGGATTCAACTGCGCTGGTGTCTGCCATGAGTGAAATCCAGAAACTGAAAATTCAACTTGAAAGAGTGCGTGAATCTGAAGCTGTTCATATTAGCAATGCTGAGTCAGATAATGCTGAGATTGAGGATTTGAAGATGGAGCTTGATGAAGCCCTCACTCTAGTGGAAAAGCTGAAAAGTGAGTTGAGTGATTGCAAGGAATCTGAATCCCGGGCTTTGGAAGTAGTTGGAAAAACTCAAATGCAATTAGAATCAGCAAACAAAACCGTGGAAACAGTCCAGTTAGAAGGTGTTAAAACATTAGAAGCTTATAAAGCCTTAGCTTTAGAGTTGGAACAATCAAGAGAGCAAGTGAAATCATTGGAGGAACTTGTCAGCAAACTTCAGACTGATTTGGTTGCTCCTGCAAACAAAAATACGTCTGATCCAGTCAATGAAGTAGAACACGAACTAGCACAAAAAAATGCAGAAAGTGAGGATATAAGCCAGCTCAAAGCTGAGCTTGTTTCTGCCAAATCTGAAGCAGCACAGTTAAAGTCTGCACTTGATGTTTCTGAGATACGGTACCAAGAAGAGTATATTCGAAGCACGTTGCAGATTAGAAGTGCTTTTGAACAACTGGAGCATGTAAAATCAGAATCTTCTCAGAGACAGATTGTGCTAAATGAGGAATTGAAGAAGGCTAAAGCTGATATTGAAGAGTTAAGGGAAAGGCTGATGGACAAGGAATCTCAGTTGCAGGGTTTATCTGTGGATAATGAGATGCTCCTGTCAAGGATTAAGCAAAGCCAGCCTAGTGAAACGGAATCTGAAGCTGTGGTGGAGCTCAAAAAATTGGATGCTGATGTAATTGAGTTGAAGGAAAGATTATTGGAGAGAGAGACAGAACTACAAAATGTAACTGAGGAAAACAATGCATTGAAGATGGAAATAAAGAGGGTGGAATTAGAGAAGAGTAAAATCCCTGGAGAGGCTGTTGCTTCTGCTGAAGCAGCAAGGGCTGAGGCATTGATGAAACTTGACCACATAACCGAAGAAGCTGATAAGAGTAACAAAAGAGTAACACAGGTAACTGAGCAGTTAGATGCAGCACAGGCTGCAAATTCTGAGTTAGAGGCTGAACTGAGAAGGTTGAAAGTGCAGTCAGATCAGTGGAGAAAAGCTGCTGAAGCAGCTGCTGCTATGATTTCTGCTGGGAACAATGGAAAGTTTGTGGAGAGAACTGGCTCACTTGACAGTAGCTACAATACTATTAGTGCTAAGATGAGTTCTCCTTATTCAGAAGACACAGATGATGATTCACCCAAGAAGAAAAATACCAACATGCTGAAGAAGATTGGAGTATTGTGGAAGAAGAATCATTAATGTATATGCTGGTATGTTGCAATTTCTTTTTTTTTATCTTGAAGTCATTCCATTCCAAACTTGTTAGATTGTTGATGAAATGGTTTAACTTTTGTTGTTTGTTGTGTTTGTTTACTTTTGGTTATTGTCAGGTATTCTGTGGTATGTTCACCATTAAGCAATCCTTGGGGGACATTTTCCGTAAGAAGATATCGTAACACTATTTTGAGGTTAAGGATTTGGAGTAATATTTTGAAGTTGCTGAGATTTAGAAGTTCCAATTACTTGCTGCTTGCTATGGCTTTGTAATTGTGCAGTGAGTGTTCATAATATAGACCAGTCTTACGTGTACTTGTTCTTTCTACAAATTTTCATGTTATCACATTCCTAGACCTAGTAAGTATTAGTGTAACAAACCCAACTCTAGGGTGAAAGTTGTTTCAATCTTGTTACCTGAGACTTGTTATTTCAATATTGTTGGTGGCATCTAGCAACAACGTATTCATTCATCATATATATATATATATATATATATATATATATATGTTTTGTTATGGGGAGAATCATTTCAATCAATTATCTTGTAGAAATGTAAGTTTTATAGGTAAAAAATAATACTTAAACAGGAATAAATAAGAAAAAGAAAAAGACTTTAAACATAAAATTTGTTATTTTGTGGTTTCAATTCAAACATAAACATTGGTACGTACAACTCACAATATCTCACTTTATCATATCGTTTCAGCAACAAACTGGAAGTGTGACCAAAAGTTGGTATCCGCATCATAACTGCAATATTAAATATTGAATATTTTAAGCGGTATACATTTTATAGAAAAAAAAATAGTATAAGTAGATTGCACAGCATTGATCTATTTGAAAATGAATATAGTATTAAAATTAAATGATAAAGAAAGAGAATTTATTTTACAGAAGTTATAGTCCAAATTCACACGTTTTTTAAAGAATTACAAAATATTTATATCAAATTTATATAATAGGAAACGAAAAGATTATAGAAGAAAAATCCAAATCAAAACTTTGTTATTTTGCATAAATAAAATATATTTAAATTAAATGAAATAATCTGACAAGAAAGAAAATACTTAAAAAAAAAAAACACCAACAGAAAACATAATCTCAAAGGGGAATTTATAGAATAAGAATATCTTAATCACTACAAATAAATATTTAATATTAATTTTGAAATTATAAATTCAATATTATTGCACAATTAACGGAAGATGTAAAAAATAGTTAGGAGTAACCATGAATTTATTCTTGATTATTTCATTATTAAATTGTAAATATAAATTTTTATTAATCGAGTTTTATTTTATAAGAATTATTAGTTTTTTTAGAATTTTTTCTAAATTTTTTCTGTCTTTTCTTTAGATTTCTAACTCCACCATGTGCCGTTTAAGGGTTCAAGATAAATTTTTGTTTGGTTAGGATTGTTAGAGTATGTCATGATCGTTCATCAAAATTTTTTATGTTCAGGTAGAACAACCTATATGAGATAGAAATTTTGGACCATGCGAGAATTGAGCCTGTGTAGAGCATGTTTTTGGAGTTTAGGAGTGCCTATATAGGTAAGGGAAGCTATGTAATTATAATAAAATCAACTGAGTCTAACTAATTATGATGAAACATGATGAGATGATTGTAAATTGATGATTGAACTATTATATTGAGATGGTTTAAAACTATTAATAAAGATTGATTATTTTAAAGTTGTTCTATGTTGCTTGTTCTGGTTTAAAATATGTGATTATTGTTTGGATGAGAATAGAATAATTGCACTGTTTGACTTAGGAGGTTCACCTTTTTGAATTGTTGGATTAAAGTGTTTGATTTTAAACTGATGTGTTGATGAATTCGCATATTTAACTCAAACATCAAACTTTTACACACAAGACTTGTTCCAATCAATATTTCTAACAGGTATGCAACATCAGATTACACAACAACACATTAAAGCACAACAGAGAATGAATTACTTGGCACAATTGTTTTTATGATGGTTCACTCAATCACAAAGCTACATCCAGTTTACTAGGACAACTTGAGCATGGTTTCCACTATATTCAAAAGTTTTACAAATCACACACCAAGATTACACTTTTGAACAAAGAACCACATAAGATTTTTGACTCACAAAAATATAGACTAACACCCTGCAAGAATCACACTCATAGACCCGAAATCACATCAGGTAAATAATGAGAGGCACAAGAACTACAAAACCTAATGGTGGCTCTCCTTAGCCAATCATACAAGAGTTCTTCAAGCTATCACAAGCCAAAATGTCTCCAAGATCAACCAAGATCTTCAATCCTCACCTTGCAGCTGTGTAATGCAGAGAGATTTTTTCAGTGATGAATGACAAGTTTTTGCGCTCAAAAACTCAGAATTGTACTTCTGCTCTCGAAAACAATTTATATAGTCTGGTCAAAGTGAAATCAATCAGTTAAATTTTCCGTACAATCTATTGATGTCACTTGACTTAAGTGAAATCAGTCGATTGAAAAATAATTCAGCTAATTGAATACATTCATACCATAAACTATATACAACAGACATTTTAACTTGTTGAAAACCATTTTAACATATTAAAACAGACAGACTAAGACTAACAAGACGTCTAACTTATGTCATACAGCCTATCAACATGATATAACATGTAATCATTACATCTAACATATCAATTAAAGATTTAATACAATTGAAACATGATCTTCAAGCGGATCTTCATCAATCTTCATCAACCACATATGATCTTCATGCACTTGGCTTTATCAAATCTTTCCTTTAAGCTTGCTTCTGTCAACAGACACCACTCTGTCATATTTTCCCTCAAGCGAAAGATTTTCCGGACAAATGAAAATAACACTGCAACTTAACCAAATTTCTGCCACATTTTCACTCAAGCTAAAACATTCTTGCTCAAGATAAAAAAAACGACTTAGTTGTTAGGAACAAGGCAATAAAGGAAAGAATAAAGGAGAGAAAAATAGACACAGAGAATTTAACGTGGTTCGGCTACAATGTGTATGCCTACGTCCACGACTACACTAGGAAGTATTTGTATTTTTGGTGTTTCTTAAAGCTTTACACAGAGTCTCTTATATAGTAAAATAGAGAACCACATCTCACTATTCTAAGCGATGTGGGACTAAATCAAGCACCATAATTCTAACAATTCTCCCACTTGGGGTTTGATTTACATTACCACCTAGTGTAGTGCCTTCATCATCAATTTTCTCGAAGGCCAGTCGAGGCAATGCAAAGCCTCAACTTAGTTGTTGTGACAGTCTTGGTTAACATATCAGCTGGATTCTCTGCACCTGGAATCTTCAACAAAATCAAATCTCCATCATTTATCAAGTTTCTGATAAAATGATACTTCAATTCAATGTGTTTGCATCTGGAGTGAAGAATTGGATTTTTAGCAAGACAAATGGCACTTTGACTGTCACTGAACAATGAAGGTTCATCTTGCCCTTTTCCTAATTCTTTTAGAAGATTCTTCAACCATATCATCTCTTTTGCTGTTTCTGAGATAGCTATATATTCAGCTTCAGTGGTTGAAAGGGAGACTCTTCCTTGAAGTTTGGACTTCCAACTGATAGCTGTGCCACCCAACGTAAAAATATAACCTGTTGTGCTCTTTCTACCATCCAAATCACCTCCCAAATCTGCATCAGAAAACCCCTGTAAAGTGAGATTACTTCTTTTAAAGGACAAATGCATCTTTGAAGTGCCCTTCAAATATCTCAATATCCACTTCACTCCTTCCCAATGCTCCTTTCCGGGATTGGATAGAAACCTGCTCACAACTCCCACTGCATGTGCTATATCAGGTCTGGTGCAAACCATAGCATACATCAAGCTCCCTACTGCAGATGCATATGGCACTTTAGACATGTGATTTTCTTCTTCCTCTGTCTGAGAAGATTGCCTTTTTGAGAACTTTAAGTGAGTTCCCAAAGGTGTATTCCTGGTTTTAGCATTTCCAACATTGAACCTGCTAAGCAATTTTTCAATATATTTTTCCTGAGATAAATTTAGAATACCTTTAGATCTATCCCTGGAAATTCTCATACCAAGAATTTGCTTGGCTGGACCAAAATCCTTCATTTCAAAATTTTCTGACAATTGTTTCTTCAACCTGTCAATTTCTGCCATATTAGCACCAGCAATCAACATGTCATCAACATACAAGGCAAGAATGATATAACTATCAATATATTTCTTCACATAACAACAATGATCTTCTTCACATCTGTGAAATCCTGAGTTTCTCATAAACTCATTAAACTTCTTATACCATTGTCGCGGTGCTTGTTTCAACCCATACAAACTTTTATGAAGCTTGCATACAAGATTCTCTTTGCCTTGTACTTCAAAACCTTTTGGTTGTGCCATAAAGATTTCACATCTAACTGCTCCAGATGAAGATTTTCTGCAGCTACTATACTCAAGATAACTCTGATGGTAGTCATCTTGACAACAGGAGAGAAAATTTCTGTGAAGTCAATTCCTTGTCTCTGTTGGAACCCTTTCACTACGAGTCTGGCCTTATATCGTTTGCTGCCATCTGGTTCTTCTTTTAACCGATAGACCCACCTGTTTTGCAAAACCTTCTTTCCTTCTGGAAGCTTGGTTAAAGACCATGTCTTATTCTTCTGAAGAGACTTTATCTCATCTTCCATTGCTAGCTCCCACTTAATAGATTCACCTCCCTGCATAGCCTCAGCAAAATGCTCTGGCTCACAAGCATCAGTCAACAACAAGTAATGCAATGAAGGGGAGTACCTTTGTGGTGCTACAATGGTTCTGCTAGACCTTCTAGTCGGTAATTCAGGAGTTACTGACTCTACTATCTGTTCAGGTTCTGACCCAAACTCTGACTCGGGCTCTGACTCAGGCTTTACATCTGTATTCTGCCTTCTGTTGGCTACATCACTTTCTGAAACTTCTTCTAATGATACCTGCTATGGCTTTTTATTTGCATTTGCAAATTCTGCAGTCCTGTCCTTATAGAACATGTTTTCATTAAAAGTAACATTTCTACTTCTGATAATTTTCTTGTTTTGGTCATCCCAAAACCTGTAGCCATACATGTCAGATCCATAGCCAATGAAATAGCATCGCTTTGCCTTAGGGTCCAATTTATCTCTACTATTAGAGTTCAACAAAATATATGAAGCACAACCAAAAACTTTCAGATGTGAAAGGTTTACCTCATTTCCAGACCATACTTCTTCAGGTAACTGATAGCCTAAAGGAACTGATGGTCCTCTGTTTATGAGATAGGCTGCTGTGCTTATTGCATCTGCCCAAAATACCTTGGGTAATCCTGACTGGATTCTCATACATCTTGCTCTCTCATTCAAGGTTCTGTTCATTCTTTCTGCCACACCGTTTTGTTCTGGTGTTCCTGGAATCGTCTTGATCATTCTGATCCCATTCTCTGAACAAAACTCCTTGAATTGATTACTGTCATATTCTCCACCATTATCAGACTTCAAACATTTAATCTTTAAACCTGTTTGAGTCTCAACCTCCTGTTTCCACCTTTTAAACACATAAAACACATCAGATTTATTTTTAAGAAAATAAACCCATACCTTTCTTGTAGAGTCATCAATGAAGGTTACGTAATACTGTGAACCTCCAAGAGATTTCACTGGAGCTGGCCCCCAAACATCTGTATGCACTAGTGCTAGTCTTTCAACTTTAGACGACTTACTTGTTTTGGAGAAGCTAACCTTTTTCTGCTTTCCAAAGATACAATGTTCGCAAGGTCCAACGTCAACATGCTTCAAGTTAGGTATTTTACCTTTAGAGACCATGAGCTTCATTCCTTTCTCACTCATATGCCCAAGTCTCTGATGCCACAAAGAGGAACTGTTACCAACTTCTGCAACTGATATCATATCCTCATCTGCAATCATGTAAAGAGATCATTGCTTCTTCCCACGAGCAACAACAAGATTACCTTTCATTACTTTCCAGTGTCCATCTCCAAAGGTGGTGTAATGCCCCTCATCATCCAACTGCCCTATAGATATTAAGTTTCTCTTTAAGGCTGGAATATGTCTGACATTCTTCAAAGTCCACACACTTCCATTAGAGGTTCTGATATTGATATCACCTCTTCCTATAATATCAAGAGATTTCCCATCTGCAAGGTAGACCTTCCCAAACTTTCCTGGAACATAGTTAGATAATAGTTCTAAAGAAGGTGTAGTATGAAATGACGCACCTGAGTCCATAATCCATGAATCAATAGAACAATCTAGACTACATAATAGTGCATCTTCAATTTCATCAGTTGCTGCATTTGCTGATTGATCACTATCTTGCCTCTTGTTGTTGTTGTTCTTCCTTGGAGCCCTACATTGATTTGTAAAGTGACCCCTTTTCTGACAATTCCAACAAGTGATATCATTCCGGAATTTTGGTTTTGATTTCTCTCTAGACTTTGATCTGCCTCGGCCTTGATTACGACCTTTCTGGCTACTTCTTCCTCTAGTTTCAGTACTCAATGCTGAACCGGAACTAGAACTGGAAGATTCCCCTGAACTTTTCCTGCGAACATCTTCGCTTAAGATCAAGTCACGGATGTTATCAAGCTTCAACTTACTATTACTTGCAGAATTACTAACTGCAGTAACAGTTGCACTCCAACTTTCCGGAAGAGATGATAATAAAATTAATGCTTTCACCTCATCATCAAATGTTATCTGCACTGATGTCAACTGCGCAATAATTGTATTGAATTCACTAATATGATTAGTAATCGAGTTACCTTCACCCATTTTTAGGTTGACTAGTCTGCGAATCAAATACACTTTATTGGTTGCAGATGGCTTCTCATACATATTTGACAATGCCTTCATCAAATCTACGGTTGTGTTCTCGTTCATGATGTTGAACGCAACATTCTTGGCTAATGTCAATCGGATCACACCGAGTGTCTGCCGATCTAACAAATCCCATTCCGCCTGCTCCATGTCAGTTGGCTTCTGCCCTGTTAAGGGTAGATACAACTTCTTCTGATACAGGTAGTCCTCTATCTGCATCTTCCAGAACCCGAAGTCACTGCCATCAAACTTCTCAATCCTCACCTTCCTTTCTTCCAATGCCATTGCTCTTGTTGCTTTGACGAAAGCTCCTGTTGCTTTTGACCAAAGCTCCTGCTGCGGCTTTTGACCAAAGCTCCTGCTGCGGCTTTTGACCAAAGCTCCTGCTGCCTTTGACCAAAGCTCCTGCTGCCTTTGACCAAAGCTTCTGCTGCCTTTGACCAAAGCTCCCACTACTTCTCTAAACTGAGATCCCCAAGAAGAAAAAATAGAAACCAAATCTTTTCTGATGTGGAAGATCAGACAATGCTGCAACCACAGAGCATACTAAGAAAAATGGCTCTGATACCAATTGTTAGGAACAAGGCAATAAAGGAAAGAATAAAGGAGAGAAAAATAGACACAGAGAATTTAACGTGGTTCGGCTACAATGTGTATGCCTACGTCCACGACTACACTAGGAAGTATTTGTATTTTTGGTGTTTCTTAAAGCTTTACACAGAGTCTCTTATATAGTAAAATAGAGAACCACATCTCACTATTCTAAGCGATGTGGGACTAAATCAAGCACCATAATTCTAACATTAGTTGCTTCTAGTTTATTAGCTTATTGAACATAATGTAAATACAAATTGATATAAAATACTTACTTTTTGTTTATATTACAGTTTTTTTGAGATGTGATATATGAATTGATGTTGATGAGAAAATTGAAATTATTATTATGTTGTAATATGTATGATTATATGTTGTTGGGATTGTTGAAATGAGTTGACTATAATAAACTGAAATTGGTAAAAGATTATAAAAGTATGTGAAAATGGACTTTAGTACTTTCTTGATATTGGTAATGCATGAATTTCTTGAATCAATACATTTAAAATGCTTTAGATTATATATATATATATATATATATATATATATATATATATATATATATATATATATATATATATATATATATATATATATAATTGATTGTTTGAGATGAGATATGAGATATGTGATATATGAATTATAAGGATTGGGCATAATGTTAAAATTTTCAGGGAGGGAATACTACATTGATCCTACGTTAGGTGGTGTATTGAGGGGAATTTTAGGGGATCATTTTGACTCTGCTAGAATCCTACTCATATAGAGGAAAATTTCTAGTTGTGAGAGTTGAAGGAGGTTCTATATTGGAGTTTGGTTAGAGGTCGAGACTTGCAAATATTGAACTTAAATTATCATGCTTTATGGAAGGGAGGTTGTCCGACCTTATATTATATAGCTATACCTCCTACGATACAGGAGTGGGAGGTGGGAGATGACAAGTGTAATAATGGACATTTGATTGATGACTGATTTTCAGGAAAAGGATTTGATTATACTATGTTTTAATTAAGTAATTAGAGTTGTTATAATTACACTAGCTTACCTCGTTGTTTATTGTATTGTGGTTTGTCTCCTTATAATGATCATATGTTATATGTGACTAGAGAATATTGCAAATGAGAGAGTTGTAAAGCAATAAGCTTGTTGATGGTTGTCAAGAAAGTGTTGTGATCGCTTAGGTTTATAATTTTTGTATTGTATAGATCTCCCAATTGATGAAGTATTATTTATCTTTCAAAAGTTGAAGTTTTGTTTTCTCATGGAGGATATGTAAATACATTTTATGTATTTATATGTTGATTTATGTTTATATCAACTATGTATTACTTTAAATTAGTAAGGTGAATCCTACTAAATAGGGGTGTTACGGTTAAATTCTTAATTTTTATATAATATAATAAAATGAAATGGTACAAAACATAATATCTATATTGAAATTAAATTGTGTTGTTTAATTTCACTATATAATATATTTAATAAATTTAATGCATAATTATACATATGGGATGAAATGGCTTAAAGCGAATCGATGGATGGAGGGCAACAACATCATACCTTGTACCAATCCAGCAATGTAGATGTTGCATTAGCAAGCTAATTTGCAGGTTAAAACATTAAGCAAGGTTAAAGGGTCATTGGGTTGTAATTAGGCCTCCCAAAAACGTAAAAGCCCATTAAGGACACTATAAATAGAGCATGTAGGTGAAACATTTAATACTTTTGAACTATCCACATTTATTACATCACGCGAGATCGAACACTTACTTCAGCGTCAGGCGATCGATTCGAACGGGACAACTATAAAAGTGTAAGGTTTCAGTATAATCTCAGTCCTACAGGAACAACAATATTTATTGAAAGTCAACCAAAGTTTATGATATTGAGAGTTTTCCTTTTTATTTTGATAAAATTTTATAAATTTTATTATATAATTACAACATTATAAGTTAATAAAAAGTTATTTTTATATTTTTGTTATAAAATTTTAATATTTTTAATTAACTTTGTTATAATAATTAATTGTTTAATTATATATTTATATTTTTATTATTATAAAAAAATAAAACATATGCACATATTCACATTTGTCTATGCCAATCAAATATAATATTTAAGTATAATGAATATGATGTCATAATTAGTTAATTATAATATTTATTAAATATAGTAATTGTGATGTAGTTTTCTTAAATACATAATTATTTCATTTCATACATTAAAGTAGATGACAACGAAAATTAATTTTTAATATTTCATATTAATAATATTAATATTTAAAAATACATGACTTTTATATAGATAACCGACCTTAATTAGCATGACCAAACTTTTAATTATATTGTTACATTCTTTATATTAAACATAAACAAACTCATTAAGTATATCAGATGTGTTTATAGTCTTTCTTGAGAAACATAGTTTTTACATGCAAAATATATAAAAGTCCATCAAGATTGGAGGAACTATACAATACAAAAAATTATATACCTAACAATAATTACTTTCTATACAGATTGTCAACAGTCTCATTACCACACATCTCTCCCACCTCCATTATCCTATGCTCACGTAATACATACGATCATAGCAAGTGACAAACCACAGAAACAAACAACGTGGTATGCTAGTGAAATTTTTAACCATTCATATGCTAAGAAACTTAACAATACAAGTCATAATAAAAGAATAATCATACAAATTCAATCTAAAAAATAACATTAATTATGACACAACTATATTCTAGACTCAATTTTTTGGAATATACTTACATCGGGTCAGATGGTCATGAAGTCTTTCACCTATAATGTAACCTTATAGTGTAATGTAACAACCAACCTTTGTTTCACTCGGTCTAAATCCCCCATGACAAGGTTAGTTCCTTCTATCCTTTAAATCATGACAATATTTCATATCGATCCCGCAGAACAAGAACCTCCTTCAACTCTTACCATCTAAACATTATTTTTTTTGTGAGTTCGTGAATTTAGTAGAGTTATGATGATTTCATTTTCTACATCCATACTCAATGCAAACACTACACTATACTATTTTGTCATGAAAAATGGCTTGATGCCTTTCATTTTTTACTCATAATTACAAAATATTCTATAATCTGAATTTAGGGAGAAAAAAATCAATCTATGAATTGCTTAGCTTATTCTTAGGAAATCATATCAAAATATTTAAGGAGACAAATTAAGTCTTGATTGACACAAATCAATTTGTGGATACCCTAGCTTATTCTTAAGAAATCATATCAAAATATTTAAGAAGACTGATTAATTACCGATTGACATATATGACGACACTTCCCTTTAGAAATAACCATATTCATACAATTCACACAGTAATAATATCGTTCCAATCTCAAAAGATTTTTGACACTAAATTTAAACAACATTCAAAAAATATTAACATCACCACTACAACCTCATTATTCTCTTCCCCTTAATACAACATATCCATACATAATCTAAAATATCTAGTAGATTCACAACATAAAAGACCCTAGTTCTACTCGCCCTTACCCTCAATGCATGATGTATAATCAACCATGTCCTTAATATTGGGAATTCTCACATAGCCACCACACAATTCGACCAATGAGTTTGAGATATGTTACTTCTTCATCTGAGACTCACCCAGCGAATTGTGTTTTCACTTAATGAGACACCTCTAGAGGTATACTTATACACTACAACATTTTTTGCTTTAGGCAACACTAAATTTATCCATGTGTAGAAAAGTGTTGTTTAAACAAAGAAAATGCAACACTTTTTTTTATAGGTGTGGCTTGTGAATACCAAAGACAACAATTTTCAAAATGTTGATAATTTATTCCACATTTATCTAAGTATCACCTCTAAAAGGTGTAGGCTAATCTATTAAAATGTGGCCTAAAATAAATTAAAAAAATAATAAATTTAACTAAAATCAAATTCCTTGTATATGAAAATGCAAAAACCTAAAACTTCCTTCTCTATGAAAACTATAAAACACTGAAAACGCCAAAACTAAAAAACACATAATACATTCTAAGTTTCATTTCCCTCATTTGAAAATGTAAGTGTTTGAAAATGATGAAAACACACATACTCTATGTTATGTTGTTTCGTGGTTGTCGTCACTGTGATCATTTGCTTAAAATTGAGTGTGCTTCTTTCTTCACCGTGGTCGCCCTCTCCATGTTGTTGAACCCCTTCTTCGAGGCAGCTCCTCATTGCCTCTTCTGGTTGTGGTCAGGCTTAGGTAAGTATATCATTCTACCCGGTTATCGTTGTCGTCAATCTTGATATGTAACTTAGGTTTTTGTTTTTGGTAGGTTAATTTCGTTGAATTTTGATTTGAGTATTTATTCTTTTACTTACCCTTTTTTTCATATTCTATGGTTATTCTGTTTGGATTTGGATTTTATTGTTTTATTTTGTTAGTTTTCATTTTTATGTCTATAATCTAGGGTGAATTTTACTCAATCTACCTATTTGTTGAAATAAAGTGATATAGATAGAGCATAACCAATTATCTTGCTTGATTCCTTCAAAAAGTGGCCTTTGTTTTATCTAGTGTTGATATCTAAAATTACAAAATGAATATGATGCCAACAAAACATAGGTTTCAAGCACAAGCCTTTGAGATTGCAGATGAAACTATCACTACAAGTTTCATTGATAGATTATTGTTGTATTTAATTAGACAATTTAGTTTAAATGTAATGAAAGTGTGCAACTTTTTACATTGTCACCCAACTACAATTTGTCATTTTCATTGTAAGTTTTTTGAGTTGGATAATAAGAATAAAAGTTCGATACATTATTGAGTTAGTTGGGTGTAGCAAAGAAACACAACATTTTTTTTTCTTTTACAAGTGATGGTAACTAAACAACTTCTATGATGATCTTTATCCTTGAATCCAAGGTATGCTTCTTTAACATTTTTAGATAGTTATCATTTGGTTATTTTTAAAAACTTGGGATGACAAATATTTTCCTACTAATTATGGAAAAATAGCAACAACAACAAGACTTGACCCTATCTTCTGAGTGGGCTGGTAAGCGAGACTTAAGCTAACAATTAATTAATATATGTTACTATAAGTCCATTGGACTATAGCCATTGACATGTGGGAAAATTAACTAACTAAATAAATATTTATTTAATAGAAATGCAATTGAAGGGATCTCTATAGTATTTAATGCGGAGAGTTATGACAAGGGGTAATTGTAGCTTAAGTGGTTGAGTGTGTGGAGTGGTGTTGAGAGGACTTGGTTGTTGGCACAAGCAAACTTGAAGCAAAGAATTGATAAAGCCATGTGCATGAAGATCAAAGGTGTTTGATTAAGATTGATGAAGATCCATTTGAAGATTATGTTTTACTATGTTAAATATGAAAATAACATGTTAAATGTAATGTCTTAGTGTTATATCATGTTGGTAGGCTATATGACATAGGTTAGATGTCTTGTGTGCCTTAGTGTGTCTCTTTTAACATGTTAAAATGGGTTTTAATAGGTTAAAAGGCTTGTTGTATATAGTTTCTGGTATGAATGTATTCATTCAGTTGAATTATTTTTCAATCAACTGATTTCACTTAAGTCAAGTGAAATTAGCTGACTGTCAGGAAAATACTATATAAGCTGTGTTTTCACGAGCAAAGGTGCGAATCTGAGTTTTTGTGCACGAAACTTTGTCATTCTTCTCTAAAAAGCTCTCTCTCTACAATACACAACTGCAAATCGTGTTTTGAAGATCTTGGAGACATTTTGGCTTGTGAGTAGCTTGAAGAACACATGTATGGTTGGATAAGGACAACCACCATCAGGTTTGGATGTTCTTGTGCCTCTGGTTGGTTTACCTGATGTGATTTCAGGTCTATAAGTGTGATTCTTGCAGGGTGTGTGTCTATATTTTTGTGAGTCAAAAATCTTGTGAGTTTTGGTGTTCAAAAGTGTAATCTTGGTGTGTGATTTGTAAAACTTTTGAATATAGTGGAAACCAGGCTCAGGTTGTCCTGGTAAACTGGATGTAGCTCTATGATTGAGTGAACCAATATAAAAACAATTGTGCAATTCTCTTTCCCTCATCTCACTCATTTTGAACCTCTTTAAAAACTCAAGAACACCAAGCAATTTGATCTTTGGTGTGATTTAATACGTTCTTGTGTAATTTGAGGTTATACTTGTTAAAAACATTGATTGGAACAAGTCTTGTATATAAAAGATTGCTATTTGAGTTGAATTTGCGAATTTTGCATTCTGCATAAATCTCCAGTATTTTAGCCGACTGATTTGTCTTTTTAATCGACTGTTTTATAGGTTCAAGAACAAATTAGTCTGCTATTTTATATTTTAATCAACTGAAAGTGTACTTGTATGTAACATTTACATCCAAACTTTTCAATCTATTAGATTCAATTGAAAAGAGGTTTAAGCTTTCGAAAAAGTTTTATAAAGCCAATTCAACCCCGCTCCCCCCTTCTTGGCTAAAATCACCATTTCAAAACTAACAATGGATTTGAGTCCACTATATGACGTTAGTATGATTTTTTAATTTTAATTATTTGATTTATTTTCTGTGCATGCATGAACACATGGCATGGTGTTATAATTATATGTGTGCATGAAATGTCATGAAACATGTGATGGCTTGATGATTGTGTATATGCATTGGAAGTGTGTGGCTAGCACGAAATAGTCCTTTTTGCATTTGGATTATTTTGGTCACGATGCGAGATGCTCAAAAAATCCTAGTCGTCATAAAGAGAAGCTAGTAAGGTTGAGAAACATCCATGTTAATGGCATTTGATGGCCATTAACCTTGTAGTTTTTAATTTTTGTTTTTTTATTCAACCAATTTTATTTGGCTGAAAAGTTAGATGAGGGAGTGGATTATGAAAGGGATAATAAAAGGTGTGATATAGCTGGGGAGGTAAGAATTTTTAGAGTGCGTAATCTGACCTAAGGAGAGTATTGAGGGCTTGTGGGATTTCTTTTGGTAGAGGGAAAGGGAGATCATGTGATAAGCAAAAAGGAACGCTCTAGGAACACGTTGGGAGCAGGAATTCCAGGTTAGGGGAGCTGCAATTCATGTTTTAATATTAATATATGTAATTGCATGATGTGTTTATGCATAGTTGCCTCTTGTCTACTTTTATTTTCGTTGTTTTCGAGTTTTTGGATTTCTGCCCAAAAACTGTCTGACGGTGTTCTTGGCCACCAGGCGATTCAGGTTGGGGAAATGCAATTTTCTGGGTTCTGTCAAGAGTTGCGTAGCGACGATGAATGTCATCCAGGTGTCACGAACGCACTTGGTCTATTCTCTCTATTTGGTTTGATTTTGTGGAATTTTGTGCTCAATTTGGGTCCTTGCAATCTCGATGAATTTTTTTAAGGTGTTTATGGTATGGATTGTCTCTATGGGACTTCAATTGATTGAATCATTGTATGAGTTCATATGAGGGTTCATGTGGGATTGAGGATTGTGTGTAGCATGATTTTTGGATTACAATGTTTTTGATATTTTGTGCAATTGAGTTCCAAGCGATTATATGTGGAATTGAACATATGAATGGATGTTGGTATGTGAAATTGGACAAATAGAATGGATTTTGGAACTTTAGGGTTCAGTGGAGGTGCAGGAGAAATCTGGGATTTTCCCAGCAACTATTGCACCGCTGGCGGCATATAGCTTGCCGCGAGGCGAGAACTAGTAACGATCAGTTTTGTGGTTGGCTGAGTGGGGCACGAGTTGGGGAATTCTTTGGGGTTCTGTTAGGGTTGATTATGACTCATGAATATGGTATGATGGTAAAAATTTGCAAAAGTATATAGTTGAGTGGTTTAAATGCATGAATCAGCGACATGAATGAAGGTGCTAAACTTGAATGGTTGAAATAACTGGAATAAAGAGCATGTATCTGGTGTTGTTGAAATAGAACATGTTTTATGCATGAGTTAAAAAAATTATTTGGTTTGGCCCTTGAAGTATACTACGAACATGATGGATTCTTGATGAAGTTTAAGTGATGGCATGAGTAATTATGCATATGATGTATTGTAGTGTGATTGAGTCATGCTAGTATAAATGGATAGGCATTTTTGGTGTTCTAGATTGCATGTGGGGTGATTAGGTTCATTAGAACATGTTCTAGTGTGACGCTTGGCGGCACGAGGCACCCCGCCAGGCTACAGTAGGAACCAAGAAGTCCTGGAACCGTGTGGCGTTAGGCGACACCTTTGAATCGCCAAGCAACATGAAACCAGTAACCTGGCACCTATCATGATGGATTGAGCCGCCAGGCGGTCGTGGAAAACAAGTGGTCTAGACCAATTCCAATGGGTTAGTGCCTGACGGCGCTAAAGGATCCACCAGGCAGTCTTCAGCTTGACTTCGCCTGGCGACGGGTGTTGCGTCAGGTGATGTTCCAAGTTTAGCTGGCTATTTGGAGTATTTTCGCACAACTAGTGGCGATGGCCTCGGGTATAGGATATGTAGAGATCATTTTACGAGCAGGAGGTTTGTAATGGAGATTGAACGTGTGGCGATTGCGGGCGGGAGGTCCGTGATGGTAGACATCTTGTGTGAGAATACGAGCGAAAGGTTCGTATTGGCTAGCTTCACTTGATGGTTCCACGCGTGTTGGACTATGAGTGAGAGGTTCGTAGAGTTTGAACCACGAGCGACAAGTTTGTGGAAGCATGTGATATCCTTAAGGCCATGCATAAGTTGTGTAAAAATATGGATGGATAGGGTAGGAAATAGTGTATCCTAATGCATAATGAGAAAGGTTTTAAGAAGGGGTAATTGGTTATGTTAGTATGCTTTGGGTAAGGGTTTATGATGTGATTTATTATGTGTGTTTACTCTCATTGAGCTCACCCTTTATGTTTGTGTTTGGTGATCATCATGTGACTTGTCACACGAGAGCATATGTTGTTTCAGGTGATGTTGGTTATGCTTAAAGCTGGAGTGAGGGCTAATTGTTGGGATTTTATTTAAAGACTTGTTTTGGTTATTTTGTGATTTTAATTAAGTTGGGTTTGGAATTCAAAATTTGTAACAATTTATATTATGGATTTTTATTTTGGCACGTTGAACAAATTTTATTTATTCATGCATTTTGTGATTAATAATATCGTTTGAATTGAAGTGAATTTGTTTATTCTGTTAAATTAAGTAATATCTGCCTAGGATGTTACAGCATGTTTGTAATTAGTGCAATGTACATGGTAATAAGCAACAACAAGTAGTGTCTTTTCTTTATTTCTACTTGACAAGTCTATCGGTTTCCATAGTAGATAGTTTTATTAGTTATTCTTAGTCTACTTTTTATTCTAGTTGCTACTAACGTAACAATGTTCATCTTTGCTGACTTTTTAACTAATTCTATTAGGTGCTAACATTACTAACTCCTTTTATGTTAGAAAGGGATATGGCATTTACCTTTTCCCTTTTGGTTAATTGTATCTAATCCAACTTAACTTGCGTGCAAGTATATAAAACATCATAGTATTTTCCTAACAGTATCAATATGTAGTTTTTGTATGAAACACATTATTAACATTTCTTACAATAGTTGGTTGGTAATATGAATGATAAACACAAAGTAAAATTTTGTGACCTGCGTGTATTTTCCTTTATGCTTTGTATCTTCTATTTATTCCTTTTACTCTTCTGAAAGGATTATGTTTTTATTTGTTTATTCAATTTAAAGTTTAAAACTATACTGCACATATTTTGTAAGGTTGGATCTCAAGTATATTTTTGTTTTAGTCTTTGTTATTCATAATAGTGTGTTTGGTATATAGCCTCTTGACATTTGACATGAGTGTAGATGAAGTGATATACGATATTGTAATTTTGCCCAATAGATGTGGATTTTAAGTAGAATGCATATCGCAAATAAAAATAAAGAAACATGTATGTAATACCCCAAAAACTGGTGTTATTAGATGTACTTTACTTTTCTAATGCGTCGTTTACTTGTTTAAGAAAAATTAATTTGTATTCATTTAAAAAATACTATACTAAATGATATGAATTCATCTTGTTGGTTTTAGTGGGCAAGGTGTTTGTGTTAATGTTTGATTAAGAAAGACTAATGATGATCCCCATTGGATATTAAGATAATCAAGTTATCTAGATGTGAAGGTTCACTTCAAAAGACTCTAGAAAGAACAAGAAGAAATGGATTCAAGTATAGGAAATGGAAAAACAACATAAACAAAACAAGAACATGAAAAGTGAAGAACATAAGCTGGAAAAATAAACCAAAGGACGGAATGAAAGATGGAAAGGCAAGAAGGTGGGAGGGAAAGCAAGGTGGTCACGCCACTTGGGTACAAAGCCACCCAAGATAAGTGGTGGTGTCACCACTTGAACCTAGGTTCAAGATAAGATAATGGAGCTTCAAGAGCACTCCCTCACTCAAGTTGAGCATAATAACTCATTAAATGATCACCCTTTTTACAAGTGGTGAAGAAGCCCTCTTAAATGGGCAATGGGAAGGGCCTCCTAGCAAATACCAAAGAGGGGAAAGGGTAACCTAGGAAAAGATGAGGGCCTATCTAGAAAATACAAAGAGAATCTCCTAGAAAATCCTAATGATGAGGTAGAGGGAGAATATTACCCACTCATTACAAAATCATCTATAAGGTGTTATCTTTCTCTTCCATGTGTGCATAGTGGTCCTCACACGAAGATCTTTCAAGATGCTCTCTTTTCCACTTCCAAGGGGTCCTCTTTGAAAATCTAGGGGTCTAGTAAGAACACTCCCTTGGGCAAACTCCTTCTTGACCCTTCATTCTTCTAGAAAGGTAACAACCTCAAAAAGGGAGGTGCCACAAGCAAGCCTACGAAACAAAAAACACAAACATGAGTCCTATATTTTATTTAAAACTAAATTAAGTAAAAGAAAGAAGGTGAAAACTTCCTTCCTAAACATGTTTATTTTTTGTGAACTCCCTCCTACATCTTTGGTATGAGTTAGGGGTTCATCACTAAACAAAAAGCACATCACTCAAATATCGTTTGTTAAACATACATGGTATTTATGTGACTAAAATGTTAATATACATATAGATGTATGTGGCAGAAGTTTGTTTATACTCTTACAATAAATTAAAGATAATTCTTATTTTGAAATACATCACAAAACAAGCTAAACTACATCAGTTACAAAGTTAATGAAATCAAGTGTTACATGAAAAGTCAAGCTAGACAATCTCATTGTTACATGTTAGGTCTTCATTTTCTTCATCTGAAAAACAAAGAGAGTAAGGGTGAGACTTTCCCCTACCTTTAAAACTTCACCATAACATCTCAAAGTTTACAATAGAATTATTGAAATGAACTTGAAATTATATGAAACAACTTCACAAAATTATATATCTTCATAAATATTAACTAATAATGCCAAAAAAAATCAAGTTGATCGCAATAAGAAAATCATATTTGTTTATTTAGAGTTCAAGATCACACACTTGACACTATCAATATTTTAATAATCATATTTATATAATTTGAGTTCAAACTCATCGTTAGACGCATCATATAGTCATCTTTTAAGTACTTGGGACCCTTAAGCGTTGTCAGTATAACTTTCATGTCATAATGATCTTACACCAATATGGATAGTGCTAGTAGGTCGTGCACTCCCACAGATACAATGTGTGCGCTACACCACTTCTTAATCTAAAGTATAGTTAAGAGGACAATCAACAATAAAGTGTGAGGTCTGTGATTTATTTTTACCCGACTAATTATGTACATCAATCTAGGTGTTTCTCACGAATTTAGTATCGATCGATCTCCTACTTTATTTTACAACTAACTCACTTTGATGTGAGTTCTTCTCTTCAGGGCTAGCAAACACTAATTTTTCAATCTTAACTATGGTGTTTTCACGTCTTAGTATCAATGCAAAGAATTAGTTTGGCGTAAAGATTATTAATTCCATACACCAATTTTACCCATACATTCAATGAATTCGATTATTTTTCTGTGAATTTTCACGAGAATTTCATGCATAACAAGTTAATATTTTTGTTTATTTTGGATTTTGGGTGAATATGAAGATGGGATGTAACAACAATGGATGAAATGAATGATGAGAATGACTAAACTCACAACGGTAGATGTGATGATCGATGGAAGTGCAGTAAAACAACAAGAACATTAAAGTAGATTGTAGAAAATAAATTACCAAGGAAAGTAAAGAAACCAGTAACATAAATCAGTAAAAGCGATGATCCAAATTACAACAACAACATTGTATTAGCCATTTTTCTGTTCACAACATTTCAGAATGTGTGAACTATTCCATAATTTGTCACCCTTGTAAAATACAAAATAAACCTATTTATATTTTCTAACAATTCCCCGAACAGTCACAAATTTGATTCAAATTTGAATAAATTAAAAGTAACTATCCTATAACTGCTTTTAGCGGTTTTGAAGTCCACGGCCTAAGCGGTTCACACCCATTTAGTCTTCAGAGTGATTGTTGCCTTGCTCTTCTCGACTTGTTCCTTGATTTCGTCATTAGACATTCTCAATTTGTGTTTCCCCTCTATCGATGTTTAATACAGGACGACAAACTAGCTTTTAAAGAGTTACATGTCTATCTTATGGCATCCATCTCATAAACTATCCATACAATTTTTAAAATAATATTATTTTCTCTACCTTAATTTCATTCACTATAATTTATTTTACAATAATTCTTCCACACAAAATTTGCATACAATTCTTGAAACTAAAATTTATTCACAAAATTTTGTCAACAAAATGATTGCACTTTTACCCTTCCAATGTTTTTAAAAACAATTAGAATTACTAGATCAGTACAATTCATGTATGTATGATGCATAATTATTTTAGTGCTTTGCTCATACATTTAAATCCTTCATCCATTAGTTGAATTTAAATTATTATACATGGTTAATGTGCAAAAAAAAATACAGAAAATGAAAACTAGAACAAAAACCATAAAAGAAACATAATTTTCGCATATGTATTTTATAAGTAAAGTAGCAAATTTGTTTTATTTATAACTTTTTTGTGTAAAACTTCAAAGGAGGTGATTTTTTAATCTAACCATAGGTTTTCATACCAAGGAATCCATTTATGAACTCATAATTTTCAAATTATGTACGAAAAATTACAAAATAAAATTGGGCAGATTGTATATTTGAAGAAAAATATGTCAAAATAAAGAGTTAGGGATTTGGGATTGACCCACCTTACCTTGTTGAAGTTTATTGAAATCTAAGCTTTAAATGGAAGCCTTAAAGTGATGTAGTTCCCCTATTTAAGTTGCCTCACAAGAAGATTTTACTAGCGAGAAAAACATGGTTTATAGAGTATGACTTAAGAAGGATAGGAAGAAATAAATCCTAATTCTATATCTAATTGAATCAAACGATATGACTAAGAATTTACATAATAAAGAAAGGAATAAAAGAGAGGAGAAGAAAATAAAACAAAAACAAGAGAAAGAAAAAGAGAAGACAAAGCTTACCTTAGGTCTTTCTTTCTATCTAGTTGTAGGTAATTGTGAGAAAGATGTGGGAGATGATGTTGCATTTATAAGTAAAACTTTGCACAAAAGGACAAAGATGTTTTGTAAAAGACATGTCTTTAATCCTAGTAATTGCATTGGAAAGGTTTCCATTGGAAGAGAAGAAAAAATTCTACTGAAGCTTGTCCTTCACATTATATTTCACATGTCACATGGGTAAGGGAATCTTCTTACCTTATTCTTATTATGGGTGCACGAAATTTGTTGGAGAAATTGGCATGGTCCACTTGTTTCAATTTTTTTTTTCATTTGGTACCAAACAATGGACTAGAGTTCATGGGTTTATAATATACAATTTTGCTATTTTAATTCCTTAGTAAACCCAAAATAATGTTTTTTAAAGAAAACATTTTAAATTATTATTAATACAAAATAATTAGGATTAAATCAAATAAATTTATTCAAATATCACTACAAGAAAATCTCTAAATAATGACTAATTTTAGTGACAAAAAATAATTAATTACTATAATAACCAATTTAGATATGAATTTATAAACTAGAAATTATCGGTAATTAAAATAGTTTCTAAATTGGTCACGATGGTGAATTGATCTCTAAATTGGTTACTATAACATTACCAACCAAGGTTTTGACTACCAAAAAAATTGGTCTTTAAATTAGTTATTATTTTAGTGACTAGTTTATAAACTATTTAAGTTACCAACAATTTTTAGTTGTTAAATTGGTATATAAATCGGTTATTATAGTGTAATTATTTTTTGTCACTATAATTTGTCATTATTTAGGGATTTTGTCCAAAATTTCTTATTATATTAGAAAAAAATCTTAACATTTTAAATATCCCTTCTCCTTTCACCTTCTAAGGCGTCTTTTGATAACAAAACCTTAACAAAGTTTATGCTCCAAAACAGATAATGCTTCAGATGTATAGATGTATAGTGATTGATAGTAATTCTATCATCAGACTTGAGATCAAAATAATAACACATTTATTAAAAGTTTAACTAAATTCTAAATCTTTGATATATTGAAATATATTTAAGGTTTAATTAGTCGGATAGTACCAACTTCTTTTTGTATGTGTCAGTTTGGTACCCACTTTTAAAAAAGTGTCAATTGAGTCTCAACTTTTGAAAAGATGTCTCAATTTGGTTCCTTTCAGAAAAAAAAAATATTAATGTTGTTAACTATATTTATATTTAAAATAATTTACAAAATTAAGTATCGATATTTACATTAAAATTTAGGGGTACAAGTCATAAATAAAGTTAACAGCGTTAATAATTTTTGTTTGAAAGATACCTAATTGAGACATCTTTTCAAAGATTTAGACTCGATTGACATATTTTAAAAAGCGAGTATCAAACTGACAAATCTGAATAAAAATATTATCTTTCGACTAATTAAACTTATATTTAACTATATTTAATTGAGTGTGAAATAAAATTTACTGTTCGTATAAGAACTCAACATATATATTTTCCAATTGACTGCCTATCACATAAGTTTTATTTTGCGACATGACTTTTATTTTACATTGTCACCCAATCATACAATATTTTATAACTATAATTTTATATGTAAAATTTTATAATATTATAATTATTTTTTATGTTATAGTTTTATAGTTTTATAATTTTGTAGTTTTACAATATTATAATATTATAATTTTATAGTTGTATATTTATGCAGTTTTATAAAAATTTTAATAGTTTTGTAGTTATATAGTTTCATAAAGATTAATTGTCGCTGTCTGGCCTAATGATGTATGGTTGTATGGCTCTGACATATGGGTAGGGATTTAATGAAATAGTTAACACTCTTTGAATTTCAAACTTCTCCACATCAAAACCACGCATGTATGTACTAAGTCTTCAGTTCCTGGGTCAGAATCAAAGATTCAACTGCACTATTAGCCACCTACAAGGAACCTTCTCCCATTTAATACTCTATTGTTAAATTCAGAAGCCTTCTTCTTCACAAGCTCATCATCTTCACTTTCAATAAGGAAATATTCTGAACCCTTCTCGATCCAAATGGATTTGCCAGGATTTCTGAGAAACCTTCAAGCTTTCTGCACAGCACATAAAGTAATATTCACAATTTTCATGTGTTTATTGGTGATGCCTCCCTCCTACTTCTACTCCTTCTTTGTCACAGGGCATTTGTCCAATGTTTTTCTCACAAACAGCGAAAACCTCAGCACCTTTTCAGACGCAACCTTCCACTATGTCTCATTTATCGTACAAGTCGAAGGTTTTGCCGTTCTTGCCATTTCCATGTTTTTCTTGCTATCGCCAATTTCCCGCATCTTGCTCTCTGAGAAGAAAGTGGATTCAGAAGCGGAGTTCAGCATCACAAAGCTGATACTAATAATTACTAAACCCGCCAGAAGCTTACTCGTTACGTGGTTCTTGGTAAGAATAGTTAAATTGAGTTGTATACTCCTGGGAATTCTAGTTTTCCATCAGCGCTTGGCGTTGATGATTAGTTCTAGTTGTGAGCAGCAACATGAAGTGAGTCACATCTTAGCCAGCAATTTCGGTACTCTGATTTTGGTTGCAGGAGGTATCTTAATGTTCACTTATGTGGGCAGTTTTGGGAACTTGGCAATTGATATCTCGGTTCGTGAAGAGATTAGTGGAAGCAAGGCACTGAAGAAGGCTTCAGAGGTATTAGAGGGAAAGAAGAAAGTTATTGGATTTGTGATGAATCTGGTGGTGGGAGTTATATCTGTAGGGTTGTTTTTAGGGTACTTGTATTTGAAGACGTGTTCCAAAGTGTCGGTGGAGTATAAAAAGTACATGATGATGATGATATGGCAAAATATATCTCTGGTTGAGTTTTTTACGTGGGGACTCTTCTCAACGTTGTACTCAGCATGCAAGATCACTCAACCACAGGAAGCGCATTCTGATGGAGGAAGATACCCATTGTGACTTGGTAAAGTATGATCATAAATTGTCAACTTTTTGTTTTGTAATTGGAAATAAAAGAGTCAAAGTGTTTATACTTTTAAAATAGTGACTTGGTAAAATATGATCATAAATGCCATATATTTAAACGATTAGTTAAATAAGGAGAAACAAATATTTAAAAGATAAAATTATGTGTTTTGATTTCACCATAATATGTTTGTTTAAATCTTTTTACATTGTACTTAGTCAAAACGTGTGTGGTTGAATGGGTTGATTTAGGATTCGGATCGTGTTGACTATAGTTTAATTGATGAATCAATATAAAATTATGCCATATAAATAATCTATAACTATATATAAAGGGGATTCCCTCTTTTGTGTCCACATTTCATAATTCCAACTTTACCCTTTATAATTTAATTATTTATTAAATTTTTAAAAATTAACGGTTATTTTTATAAGTTTTTATAAAATTATTTACTTATCTCTTTTTTCTTTTTTTTCTCTTACTATTCATCAATAGTTATTTTTCTCTTATTTTCTTCGTACATTTTATTTTATTTTTTATAAATATACTTTTATTTTGTTTATTAAATTAATAACATTACAATATCATCAATTCTTAATATAATTCAAAAAATGCGTACACACAGGCACGATAGCGCCTGTGTTTACACTAGTAATAATAATAAAATTAGAATATTAAAAAAATGTAAAACTGTAAAATAAAAAAATTAATTTTTTATATTTTATTAGTGAAAATAAATACGCATTTTATAATAATAGAAACCTACGAAGCTCAGACGCTAACACAGTACGGACACGAGAATGCAATAAAATTGAAAAAATACACAAAATATATCTGTTAAAATATATTAATTATATAGTCACATAAATTAATGTAATAGAAATTAAAATATTTAAATATAAAAAATAAAACATGCCATCAATTATAATTAATAATAATATAATATATTATATATTTTTAAAATAATATTAAATTATTGATTATTTAATATTATGCTATAGTTTTAATTTTAATATGATTATTGTAAAAAATAATTTCAAAATTTTTTTTTCTTAAGTTAAAATTTAATTTATATTTTATAACTTCCATATCTAATAAAACGAAAATTTATCATTTAAAAAAGACATATCCAAATTATAAAAATTGTAATTTTATGTTCATAATATAAGGGTAAAATAAATGAAAATATAAAAATAGTCTCTATTAAAAAAATAGAAACATATATTTATCTAGTAAATCATATATAAATTTAAATTTAAATTAAAAAAATTGAATTAAACTTTAGAAATAATATGTAAAATTTATGAAAAATCCGAATTTAATAAAATATTAAATTATTAATAGGTTTAATTACTCGGATGGTACCCACTTTGGTACAAGTGTGTCAATCTGGTACCCGCTTTTAAAAAATGTCAATTGCATCCCAACTTTTGAAAAAGTGCTTCAATTAGGTCCCTTTCAGACGGAGTTGACTAACGTCGTTAGTCAACGTGCCACGTGTCAATCTGTGGTTTTTTTTTTATTTTTATTTTTATTTTTTTTTTTGATTTTTTTTTTAATTTTTTTAATTTTATTTTTATTTTTGAAAAAAAATTAAAAATGCCATTTGTCAGGTCTATGTGTGTGACACATGGCATTGCAATGCCATGTGTCAGTGTCATTATCAGATGTTATTGTGTTGATTTCGATTTAGTTCCCATATATGTCTTTTTGTTTCAATTTGGTACCTACTTATGTATATCTGATTCAATCTTGACCTAATTTTTTTTAATAATTAAAATCCATTTTTTATAAAATTAAAAGTAATTAAGTATAAAAATTTTACAAAAATTAAGTATTTGATATTTATATTAAAATTTAGTAGTAAAAGTCATTTTTAATAAAAAAAAAATTAGTATAACATTCAGTCAAATAGAAATTTTGGTTTAAAATTAGTAAGAGACAATATTATTCTATTTTGGGTTAAAAAAATAATAATTAAAAAAACATGAGTCCTTAATAAAATTATAATTAAAAAAAATGAGTACTTAAAAAAATATTAGTAAAACATTTTATACAAATAATATTTATACTTAATTAGTTTTAATCTTAGAAAACTGAATTACAAAAATATTTTACTTATTAAAAAAATTAGAACAAAATTGAATCAGATATACATAAGTGGGTATCAAATTGAAACAAATATATATATATATATATATATATATATATATATATATATATATATATATATATGTATATATATATATATACATATATATATATATATACATATATATATATATACATACATATATATATATATAGGGACTAAATCGAAATCAACACAATGGCATCTGATAGTGACACTGACACGTGGCATTGCAATGCCACATGGCACTGACAACACCACGTGTCACACGCAGGGACTTGACACGTGGCCTTTTTAGTTTTTTTTTTCAAAAAATTCAAAAAAAAATTCAAAAAATTTTAAAAATTTTAAGAATTTTAAAAAAAATTAAAAAAATCAAAAAAAATTCAAAAAATCACATATTGACACGTGGCACGTTGACTAACAACGCTAGTCAACTCCGTTTGAAAGGGATCTAATTGAACAATTTTTCAAAAGTTGGGATGCAATTGACATTTTTTTAAAAGCGGGTACCAGATTGAAACACCTATACCAAAGTGGGTATCATCCGAGTAATTAAATCTTATTAATATAATTAAAGTACTTTATCTTTTTACTTCTTTTTTCCTTCTTTTTTACTCTTCTGCAATAATGCTTCATTTCTTTTAGGGTTTCTTTATGCTTAAGGGTGTGTTCCTTTGAGAGGATGGATATGAGGGAGAGTGTGAAGATAAATTTGTGTAGATTTGGGTGGATAAATTTTTGTGTTTTTTGAGTGGATTTAGAGGGTAAAGTGAGTAGATTTGGAGATAAGTTTTATGAAAGTTAGTGAAAGATTTGATTGATGTGATAAATAAAATAAATTGTAAAAATAGATAGAATTAGAAAGTTACCAAAATACCATTGACGAAAAAACAGAATGATTTTGTAATTTGATGTTATAAAAATAATTATAATTAATTAATATGAATTAAAAAAAATATTAAAATTATATAAAGTTTTAAAATAAAAAAAATTAATTTTTATGAATGTAAAAAAAATTATACAATTAAATTTTAAAAAAATTATATAATTAAATTTTAAACTAAAGTTAAATAAAGTTAAAAAAATAAAAAAAAAGTCAAAAACAAAACCAACGACACCGGTGTCGTAACCGATGTCGCTCCTTTGAAAACAAGGCATCGGTTACGTAACCGGTGCCATCCCTCTCTCTCAAAATCACAACACTGGTGTCATCCATCTACACCGGTGCCATCCCAGTCCCTTATCACAACCCCTGCAACACCTCCAACACCACTCACGGCACCACCGCAACTCCTCTCACGACCACCACCACACCCCAAACAACCTCATCTTCTTCTCCCTCCGCACTCAACAATCACACACCATAACTCACCATAACTCAACACCACTCACGAAGTACTGCTTGGGAACAAACAAACGAGGGTAATATAGTAAACTGGTTACTAATACTCGCTAATCTCTGCTTTCATTGTGGATGAAATAATTTTTGAATCCCTCAATCAGCCCTCGCTTATCACTTCTAATCAGTGCAATCGAACACGTTTTAAAAATAAATCCGCACTCCCAAATTCGGTTCAACAGTGTTATTCACTCAAGAGAACAGGCTGTAAAAGTGTGTTCCTTCGAAGGTATGAATTTAGGGGAGAGAGTAAAGATGAATTTGTATGAATTTGAGTAAATGAATTTGTGTGTTTTTTTTAGTGGATTTAGAGGGTAAAGTGAGAGGATTTGGAGATAAGTTTTATGAAAGTTAGTGAAAGATTTGATTGATGTGATAAATAAAATAAATTGTAAAAATAGATAGAATTAGAAAGTTACCAAAATACCATTGATGAAAAAACAAAATGATTTTGTAATTTGATGTTATAAAAATAATTATAATTAGTTAATACGAATTAAAAAAAATATTAAAATTATATAAAGTTTTAAGATAAAAAAAAATTAATTTTTATGAATGTAAAAAAAGTTATACAATTAAATTTTAAAAAAATTATATAATTAAATTTTAAACTAAAGTTAAATAAAGTTAAAAAAAAGTTAAAAAAATTAAAAAAAAAAGTGAAAAAAAAGGTCAAAAAAAAAAACCAACGACACCGGTGTCGTAACCGATGTCGCTCCTTTGAAAACAAGGCATCGGTTACGTAACCAGTGCCATCCCTCTCTCTCAATCACATCATTGGTGTCATCCATCTACACCGGTGCCATCCCAGTCCCCTATCACAACCCCTGCAACACCTCCAACACCACTCACGGCACCACCACAACTCCTCTCACGACCACCACCACACCCCAAACAACCTCATCTTCTTCCCCTCCGCACTCAACAATCACACACCATAACTCACCATAACTCAACACCACTCACGAAGTACTGCTTGGAAACAAACAAACGAGGGTAATATAGCAAACTGGTTACTAATACTCGCTAATCTCTGCTTTCATCGTGGATGAAATAATTTTTGAATCCCTCAAATCAGCCCTCGCTTATCACTTCTAATCAGTGCAATCGAACACGTTTTAAAAATAAATTCGCGCTCCCAAATTCGGTTCAACAGTGTTATTCACTCAAGAGAACAGGCTGTAAAAGTGTGTTCCTTCGAAGGTATGAATTTAGGGGAGAGTGTAAAGATGAATTTGTATGAATTTGAGTAAATGAATTTGTGTGTTTTTTTTAGTGGATTTAGAGGGTAAAGTGAGAGGATTTGGAGATAAGTTTTATGAAAGTTAGTGAAATATTTGATTGATGTGATAGATAAAATAAATTGTAAAAATAGATAGAATTAGAAAGTTACCAAAATATCCTTGATGAAAAAAAAAGAATAATTTTGTAATTTGATCTTATAAAAATAATTATAAATAATTAATACGAATTATAAAAATATTGAAATTATATGAAATTTTAAAATAAAAAAAATTTAAACTTTTATGAATGTAAGAAAAATTATACAATTAAATTTAAAAAAAAAAGTTATACAATTAAATTTTAAACAAAAGTTATACAAAAAAAGTTAAAAAAAAAACAACACACACACAACACCGATTACGTAGCCGGTGTCACTCTCCTCTTTGCAAATGCACTGGTTACGTAACCGGTGTCATACACACACACACACAATGCACCGCACTAGTTATGTAACCGGTGTGCATACCTTATGCACCACCATTCCTCCGCGAGCTTCATCCCCACCACACCCACCACCACTTTCATCTTCGTCCGCCACCACAGTCCACCCCCTCCTTGATCTTCCTCCCCTACCACACCCCAACACCTCCTTCATCTTCGTCCCCGACGACCCATCGCTGCACTCACGACTCACCAATGTATTCAATTCACACACACCCACTACTATTTTCCAAAAGGAGGGGAAATTTAGTAATCTTAAACGAAATATACGCGAATCACCTCACTTTTGGGTGGATGGATTAAACCATCTATCCTCCAAATATGCGCTCTTATTTCTCTGCAAATCGTACCAATGGAACATGCTCTTTGCATGGCATTCGCGCTCGCAAATTTGCTTAAACAGAACAAACCATTCAAACGAACATTGCGTTAAAGTTTCTTTTATATTTCGAGAATAATCTTTGAATATTTGATCCATTTGACCAACTACAATAATTACTTTTGAAAATTGAACCACTTGGTCCCCCGCCCTCTCTCTCTCTCTCTCTCCATTTAATGCAAACTAACCTCATCCCCCATATCTGAAAGTCACGAATCTCGAAAGGAGAAAAGGTTGTGCATCTGAAGTAATATCGAATGGACTTCCATAAGAGCAACTAGGAAACACTACCGAAAGTCAACTTCTGGAATTTTCCAATTCCATGAATCAAGCCACCAGATGTCGACTATCGGTGAATTAAACCCCCCAGGTCTCAAGTTCCGTTGAATGAACCCCCCAAATCTCAACATTCGGCGATTGGATCCCCACATCTCCACTTCTAGTGAATGAAGAGGTTGTTAAAGCAACATAAAACTTCAACCTCTTCATGACAACTCAAAACTCAAAAATGAAATCTAGGTTCTGTCTTCTCTACTTGAAAACCCTCATGTGGTTAATCTTTTGGGAACCATGAGTGGTGAAGGTGATGATCACAAACACAAACTCATTGTGATGGAGTTCATGCCCAATGCCTCTCTCCATGACTTGCTTCATGCCAATGAAAACCCACCTACGTGGCCATTGATGCCTGCAAAATACTGGCTTCAGTTGTGGAATGGGCAATTCAGTTAATGGATGAACAAGTTTTGAAAGAGATATGTGAGGCAAGAGTGGCACTGCCAGGTTACATGGTTGGAACAATCACTTGCCTGTTACACTATGTTTCATGTTGCGTGTCAAAAAATGGAGATGAACATCCTTCACCTAATGAAGTTGTTATTGGAATGGAAAGTTGGTTGATGAAATGAGCAAGGTTCCCCATTTGGAGGCGTATTTTGAAGGGGTTGGTTTGGTTGAAAAAATCCTCTTCCGGATCTCGACTTCCGAAAGTCACTAAAAAAATTATTTTTTCGAAACTCGACTTCTAGAAGTGTATAGCCCGATCTCAAACATTCAAAATACTCTTCCGGATCTCGACTTTCGAAAGCCAATGGAAAAATTCATCTCCGAATCTCGACTTTCAGAAGTCAATGGAAAAAGGTTCTCTTTCGAAAGTCAATTGAAAAGCATTCTATACTAGATCTCAACTTCCATAAGTCAATCAAAATTCCTCTTCCAGAACTCAACTTTCGAAAGTGTATAGCCCGGATCTCAAATATTCAAAATCAACTTTCGAAAGTATATAACCCGGATCTCAAATATTCAAAATACTCTTTTGGATCTCGACTTCAAGAAATCAATAGAAAATTTCCTCTTCCGGATCTCGACTTCCGAAAGTCATTGAAAAAATTCTTCTTCCAGAATTTGACTTTTAAAAGTGTATAGTTTGATCTCAAGCATTCAAAATCCTCTTCCGAAAATAAATGATGGAAAAATTCCTCTTCAGGATCTCGACTTTTGAAAGGCAATTGAAATCAATAAAAAAAAAGTCCTCTTTTGAATCTCGACTTTCAAAAATCAATTGAAAGTTTCCTCTTTCAGATCTCGACTTCTGAAGGTCAATAAAAACATTTATCTTCCAAATCTAGACTTTTAGAAATCATTTAGGGGTGAAGTGGAGTCCAAAGCACATTAAATAAGTTTGTTGACTCACCAAAATCTCATAATTACATCATTATTGCTATTACCAAATACAATTTTTAATTTACATTTATTTTTCTGAAAGGGCACTAATGGAATAGTGGAAAACTTTGGAAGTGCAGAAAAAAATCTTGGGGGTGCAGGAAGAAAGCCCCTTTCTTTTTCTCTTTCCAAAGTCGCAGCTTTGTGCATCCATTGCTTCCGAAATATGGGTCTAGAGAAGTGGTTAAGTCTTTTCCCGCGTCCATAATTAGGGTGTTTGACCCAAAGAAGAGTGTTCGGCAATACATTGTGTATGCTTCTGATGAGTGCCCACGTCTGCAACGCAAAGGAAGCGGGAAGCGCAACAACCTCCGAGTCATCTCGGAGCTTTCTAGACAAAGAGTAATAAAATTGTTCTGATTATTAATATTATAGTTATAAAATTAAATATAAATAATTCAATAATTTTATTGTAAATATATTTTATTTATTTTGTAGGTAATTTTTAATTAAAAATGATTAACTTTAAAAAATGGTTAAATCGAAAACAAAACACTTAAAATTTGAACAAATAGTAACTTAAATAGAAAAATATTTAAAATAATTATTTTAATTTTAATTTTTTTTATTTTAATGATAAAATTAGAAAATAAATGTGGACACCCAAAAAGTATCATTCCCTTCGTATATAGGTATAAATTATAAATATATTTTTTAAATATTATTATAAAAGGAAGAAAGTTTAAGTTTAATTTAATTTTGTGAGTTTGTATCACTACCAGAGTCTTCGATTATGGCTATTTTGGATGTTCGGCTAGTTTCAAAAATCATATTTTATCATACCATAGTAAAAAACAATTTTTTAGGCTACAATTTCTCGTTTATCAATTCCAATGGGCTACGTTCCTGAAGCAACAATAACCTGTTCTAAATATGGAATTCAAAAATAAGAGTAAGCTACGGTTTTCTTTTTGTAACTGTTGTCCATTACCATTAAAAACAACTACAATGATAATAAATTACGATTCTTGTATAAACCGTAGCCAATTATCATTACAAAAAAATAGTTTTTATTCTAGGAAAATATGCTACAATTTTGCACTTAATCGTAACCTATATGATATTTTTCTTAAAAATATTTTTTCTCTTTTAGTTTCTCAACACACCATAAAGAAAGTGGACATTGGTGAATATTAAAATTATAAGTTGTAATGGTTAAATATAGTAACAAATGAGACGGTTAAAAAAACTATTGGAATTACATATATCAAAAACAGTTTGTGACAACAACAATTTAACCGTTGGTATATTGTCAGAAAATAAAAAAAAAATTACTAGCATCTAAAAACCACAACAAAAGTTACTTTTATTTTATGATATTTTATCATATTTTAATGGTTAAAAATCATCACAAAAACATATTGTATTTTGACGATTAAAAACTATCATAAAATATATTATCTTTTGACAGTTAAAAATTATCACAAATTCATGTTTTAAATTTTAAAAATCACAAAAAAAATGTTTAAAATAATTTTTTAAATGTTTTAAAACTCTAAAGATATTTATTAATTATTTTTCATTCATATGATAACCAATATTCTAAAAGGTATGCAACCTCTTGTTGTAAATAACCGACAAATCACGAACAAAAGGTACTTCCTGAGGCGTGTAAATACACTGCCCTTAAGGACTTATCCGCGGTGTGTTACGCAAGCTTCCCAGGATACAACAGGAACTTCTCGGATCTTCTGAGGATCTCAGAACTAGCAAGAAAGTATTCTTGAAAGAGTAAATAATTAGACCTAGAGAATAAGGAGGGAAAAGAAGAACTAGAAAATATAGTAGAAGATATAGAAGAGAAGAAAGAAAGCCAAGTGGTGTGTTTTTTGGAGGAGGCAAATGACATCTATTTATAGATGGGGAGGAGCATGCAAGCCCATGGCCAGCTGAGAAAGCAACGGTACTATTTTAAAACCACAATCAAAACGGTTCTAAACATTATGGTCAAATCCAAACTAAAAATTTGCAAAGTTTATGAGTGTAACGTAACATTAAAATTGCCGTTTCACATCTTTTGAAATGGAATAATGACGTTTGTTTACAAAAATCCCCCACACATTGCAAAAGATAAGAAAGAAGAAAAATTTTGGGTCTCATAAGATGTAATGCATCGGAGCTGGTATAGCAAGCTATATGAACCAGTCCTAGACAAATAAACTTAACACACAGTGTAGGTGGTATAGCAAGCTATATGAACCAAATACACTTGATGTGTGTTAGTGGTTTATCGATCACAATACACCCCCACAATCCTTGTTGTTAACGTTGTGTTGCGCTTACTAGGCCATGCGCGTGCCCGATATTCATGAGTGCTCTAGAGATCATGCCAAGATCTCATACAAGCGACCCCACTTGACACTCATATAGGTGATTTCATCAAGTGTATGCTGCAAATCATACACTACCCATAAGGAATATGAAAATCATTAAAACTTTGTTTAAACTAAAATTCTTACACCACATAGAATTTTAATTTACAAAGTTTAACCTCTCAAAAATGCAGTCTTTAGCACTTTCACGCACACCATAGAAATGGACATAATTGATTTAAAAATTAATTTAGTGTTATCAGAACTAACAAGTGACTTGTTTTTACCCATATGAACCTTATTCATGGGATCTCCAATCACAAAGGTTGGGTTACCATCACTTGTTTGTTTGCAAGTGGCTTAAGTCCCATTCCCCTCGATGTTTCCAAAATCATATTTCTTCACAGGGGTTTTGTTAGGGGATCTGCTAGATTCCGTTCTGACTTCACATAATCAATGGAAATAGTTCCACTCTTTAGCAGTTGCTTAACCAGATTATGTCTCAATTGTATATGTCTATTCTTTCCATTATAGTTTTTGTTTTTAGCTATAGCTATTGCCGATTGGCAATCACAATGTATAGATACAGATGGGGTTGATTTCATTCCTAAAGGAATGTTTGCTAAGAAGTTTTTCAACCACTCAGCCTCACTACCAGCCATTTCGAGAGCAACAAACTCAGATTCCATTGTTGATCTTGCAATAATTGTTTGCTTGGTTGATCTCCATGTAATCGCACCACCCCCAAGTGTGAATACATAACCACTAGTGGATTTTGTCTCATCTGAATCAGAGATCCAATTAGCATCACTGTACCATTCTAGTACAGCGGGAAATCCACTATATTCAATGGCATAATCCATTGAACCTCTTAAGTATCTCATAAGCCTTCCAAGTGCACCCCAATGCTCTTGATTAGGACATTGAGTGTATCTACTCAATCTACCTACTGCATAAGCAATATCAGGTCTTGAAAAGCTCATTAAATGCAGTAAGCTCCCAATTATCTGGGCATACTGAGGTTGAGAAATAGATTCTCCTCTATTTTTCATTAATTTAGAGTTAGCATCATAAGGGGTACTCACAGGTTTAAAGTCATAAATCCAAACTTCCTAAGAAGTTTCTCAATGTATTGTTCCTAGGATAGTAATATATTATCTCCCTTCCTTATAATTCTAACACCTAAAATCACATTAGCTTCACCCATGTCTTTCATTTCAAACTTAGATCCTAGAAACAATTTAGTTCTAGAGACTATATCAATGCATGTACCAAAAATTAACATGTCATCCACATACAAACATATAATGACATATTCACCATTTTCAGATTTAGAGTACACACATTTATCAGCATCATTAGGTGAAAAACCATCACAAAGTAACACATTATCTAGTTTTTCATGCCACTATTTTGGTGCTTGTTTTAACCCATACAAAGATTTTAAAAGTTTTCACACCTTATTTTCTTGACCAGGGACAACACACCCTTTAGATTGAGTCATATAAATTTCCTCCTCTAATTCACCATTCAAAAAAGCAATCTTAACATCCATCTGATGTATCACTAGCTTATGGGTAGCCGCTAGAGCTAACAAAACTCGAATAGAGGAAATCCTAGTCACAGGGACAAAGGTATCAAAGTAATCTATGTTGGGTTTCTGAGTAAAACCTTTCGCTACTAATCTTGCCTTATATTTATCTATGGATCCATCAGGGTGATACTTTTCCTTAAAGATCCACTTACAACCAATGGGTTTTGCTCCTTTAGGCAAATCTACTAAGGTCCAAGTATTATTTTTCTCAATTGATTCAATTTCAGTCTTAATAGCCTTATTCCATTGTTTTGCATCAAGAGCACTAGTAGCCTCTAAAAAACTTGTTGGATCATTTTCAACTAGATAAGTATAAAAGTCATCTCCAAAAGAAGTTTCTTTCCTTTGCCTTTTACTTCTTCTTAAACCCTTACCCATGGCATCACTATAAGTATCTATAGGTTGTTCAGATCTATCACTAACATTTAATGGAAATATATGTTCAAAAAACTCAACATTTTTTGTCTCCACAATAGTATTATGTTCAATCAATCACTTTTAAGAACAAGAAACCTATAGGCAGCATTATGTTCAGCATAACCCAAGAACATACAAATCAGAGGTTTTAGAGCCTATTTTCCTTTTCTTAGGATCGGGTAACATTACTTTAGCTAGACAGCCCCACACTCTCAGATATTTAAGATTAGGTTGATACCCTCTCCATAACTCACAGGGAGTTTTGCTCGTTTTCTTATGAGGTATCCTATTTTGTAAAAAAACATGCAGTAAGAAGGGCTTCTCCCCAAAGGTTATCAGGTGCATTAGAACTAATAAGCATAGCATTCATCATTTCCTTAAGAGTTCTATTTTTCCTCTCAGCTACTCCATTAGACTCAGGTGAATATGGTGGGGTTACTTCATGGATAATACATTCTTTTACATAAAAGTCATTGAATAAAACATATTCACCACCTCTATCTGATCTAATCCTCTTAATTTTCTTATTCAATTGATTTTCTGCTTCTGCTTTATAAGTTAAAAACACATCAAAGGCTTTATCCTTACGTTTGATTAAGTACACTTTGGTGTATCTAGAATAATCATCTATAAAGGTTACAAAATAATTTTTACCACCTCTAGACATGGTTTGTTTTAAATCAGCTAGATCAGTATGAATTAACCCTAACAATTATGTTTGACGTTCTACAGAAAAACATGTTTTCTTAGTTATTTTGGATTCTACACATACATCACATTTACCACTTTGTTTATCATGCATATTAATTAATCCTAGTCGTTGCAATTTCATAACATACGAGGAATTCACATGTGCTAATCTAACATGCCACACATCATATGAGTCAACGATATAAGCAGAAGAACATAATTCATTTATAATTTCTGAAATATTGAGTACAAAAAGACATTGATCACAATATCCCTTCCCCACAAAAACATTATTTTTTGTCATTACAATCTTGTCAGATTCGAATGACACTTTAACCCCCACTTTTCCCAATAATGCTACAGAGATTAGATTAACTCTGATAGAGGGTACATGTAGAACATCACTCAAGGCCAGAGTCTTCCCAGATGTGAGTTTTAGAAAAACCTTTCATTTTCTAAGGACTGGAGTTGTCCTGGAATCACCAAGGTAAACATGTTCTTCTCCATCCCCTACACTAGTGTAGGAGGTAAAAGCACTCATGTTTGCACAAATGTGCCTGGTAGCACCAGAGTCTACCACCCACTTACTCACATTGGTCATCAAATTTACTTGAGAAACGACCGTAACTATAGTATCTTCCCCTTGGGCTATATTTGCCCTAGGAGGATTGTCGTTTCTTGCTCTACGCCTCACTGAGGTGCATGATGGCCTGGCTTCCCACATACAAAGCAATTACCCTTTTTCTTAAAGACGGGGTTAGATCCATTAGGATGGGAATTTCGAAAGTTATTTTTTCTTTTGTGATCAAGTTTGTTCTCGTACCTTTTTGAAGTAGGTTTGTCTTCTACCACGTTTGCCTTTGCAGATAGTGCTTTGGACCTTGCAGTAGCACTCTCTTTCCTGTTTGTGTCTTCTATTATGATGTGTGTAATGAGCTCTTGAAGCGTCATTTGCTTGTGTCTATGTTTCAACTGTTGTTTATAGTCAGTCCAGGATGACGACAATTTCTCTATCAAAAGTTCTGAAACAAACTCATCAGGCAGAAGTATGTTCTCTGCTTTGATATCTTCAAGTAACTTGTGATATTTGTTGATTTGAATTTTTATGTCTTTATCTTCGATCATCTCCCAACGGTAGTAATTCCCTATGACGAACCTTTGTCGGACGACGTCCTCAGCAATATATTTGAGAATCAACGAATTCCAAATTTCTTTCGCTTCCTTATATGAGCAATACACATCGAACAAATCATTAGACAAGGCGTTAAGTAAGGTGTGTCGGCATACCTTGTTTGCATAAGTCCAATCTTCAACTTGTTTGGCACTGAATTCGTCAGTTTTTGAAGTTGAGAGAGTCATAGCTACTCCATACATGTCTAGAAGAGTAGACACACGTTCTTGCCAGCGTCGGAAGTTCTGCCTAGAGAATACCTCAATTTTTGATACATCCGGAAATGGTTTCGCAAAGACGGTCGGAGTTCTGAAACTATTTTGATTCTCCAGTGTAGTAGAGTTGTTGTTGTTGTCAGCCATAAGTCCTTAAGATTGCTGTAAATAACTGACAAATCACGAACAAAAGGTACTTCCTGAGGCGTGTAAATACACTGCCCTTAAGGACTTATCCGCGATGTGTTGCATAAACCCCCTAGGATACAACAGGAACTTCTCGGATCTTCCGAGGATCTCAAAACTAGCAAGAAAGTACTCTTGAAAGAGTAAATAATTAGACCCAGAATAAGGAGGGAAAAGAAGAACTAGAAAATATAGTAGAAGATATAGAAGAGAAGAAAGAAAGCTCAAGTGGTGTGTTTTTTGGAGGAGGCAAATGACATCTATTTATAGATGGAGAGGAGCATGCAAGTCCATGGCCAGCTGAGAAAGCAACAGTACTATTTTAAAACCACAATCAAAATGATTCTAAACATTATGGCTAAATCCAAACTGAAAATTTGCAAAGTTTATAAGTGCAACGTAACATTAAAATTGTCGTTTCACATATTTTGAAATGGAATAATGACGTTTGTTTACAACACCTCTACACTAAGTAGTGAGGTAGTTTCAATAGTATTATCATTAAACCAAAACTCATGAAGACAAAAGTACCGTACAAAAATAAGATTTTAGATCAATAATTGTGAAAAATGAAATAAAATCTAGAAAAATGCATTATATCATTAGGAATTGATCAAATTCACCTAATACACCACCTCGTCTCTACAACAACAACCACCTGCAGAAAATTCAACAAACAAAAAATGTGCCTAAATATTTAAAGTAAACTTGTATGAAAAATACTTTTCCCTATTAATGAAAATATATTATGCACAACTATGTGATGCAGTTGTTGAAGAAAAATGAGAATAAAATAGTATAAATTGAATCAAACCGTTGCATGTTGATATCATGATGATGGTGAGACATCTCAATGTTTAGCAAGTCCATATGCACTTGCCAATGGCTACAAACACAAGTGGTAAAAAATAAGAAATAATTCAGCTACAACAAATAACTGCCATTGAATAAGAATTCAGTTAAGGTTGGTCTGAATAACTCAAACAAACTCTAATAGTTTATGAATGTTTCTTGTAAGACCCGAGGAATTTAATTAATTTAAATAAATAAATAATTAATAAATGCGGGTAAGGAGAGCATTTATATAATTAATTCTAACATGTATGACATGGAAAAGTACTAGTTCAAATGGTTGAGAGTACTTTATATGTGTGAGAGGACTTGGGTTCAAGTCCTATGTATGCCATTTATGTGTTATTTAAAAGGAGTGAGAGAAGGGTTTGGTAAATTACCATTAGTCTGTGATTTTGAGAGTGAGAATTCAGAGAGGATTTGTGGTGTGTACATGAATAGAAGGCGGAATTGGAAGGGAATCCAAAGGAGGATCATAGGTGATCAAGCAGGAATTCATAGCAAGCAACTCCAATTTAAGCTAAGGAAAACCAGGTTAGGGGAGCTTATGCTATTTTGTGGTGTTTGTGGGTTCCAGAGATGGGACCGCCTGGCGGCACTACCCTAACAGCCAGGCGATACTTGGAGATTTATCAGTTTTCTGGATTTTTGCTCGAACTGCCTGGCAGTAATGATCATTACCGCCAGGAGACGCAAACTTTTCCTCGTTTTTGGTATTTTAAGGGGGACCGGGGCTGATTGTGTTCGGGAGGAAAGCTAACCAAATCTTTAAAGAATGGTTTAGAAATCGAAATGTTGGTATGAGTACGAAATTTGAATGGAACAGTAGTAGAGAATTTCAGGGTTGATCATATGGAATTCTATAATGGGCACGGTGTTAATTGATATTTGTTGTTGGAATGGTGTGTTATGAATTTGAGTTATGGCTCGGGATAGGGGTTAAGCACGTGGTATTCCTTGAGTTATGGCTTCGAATAACTTCTCTTGAGTTGTGGCTCGGGATGGCGGATGAACACGAGGAACCCTTGAGTTGTGGCTCGGGTTGGCGAGTGTTGCCGGTGTGAGTATGCATGTTGTGGCAAGTACGGATGGGTCCAGATAAATTGCCTCCTCAGTTTTTGGCTAACGAGTTTGGTAGTCTTGGGACGATGCGAACTATGTTCGTATTTGGGAACTCTACCTGGCGTTACGGTGTATGATCCGTAGCAATGTTTCCCGCATGTGCTCTATCGGTTGTGGCCGATAGGTATGGCAGCAAGTCATCTTGAAGTAATCACTAGAAGAGGTATAACATGAAGATAATGGGTGTGGTTATGTTACATAGTATTCTAAGGATGTTTGGGCATGTCTAAATATATATGTGTTATATCTGATGTGCTATTTTATTTGTTATAATTGTTAAGCTCACCCTATCTGCTTGTGATTGGCGATGATCATGTACGCGGTACACGGGAGCAGATGTTGTTGATACAGGTGGCTCTGGTGAAGCTTAGTTGCGGAGAGGGGATAGATTGGGAAACAACTTACGTTACTTTTCTTTGATTATTGAAATACGTTGTAAACCTTTATGAGAACTTTTTATAATTAATTATTTTGGTGCTTATAGACTTGAACAATTGTTAATAAATTTTAAATTTCCCGTGTTTTGAGAAATGAGGTTTATTCATAAAAACGATGACTTTATGATTTTATTTATTTTATTTTTTTTAAATCAGTAATATCCTGACAGGATGTTACATTTCTCATCATTTAAATTCAAACATTAATATGAGAAACATTCAATTAACTATTAACATATTTTGTTCTATTATGGACTAGTTTCACAAAACAAAGAAACTATATAAAAAAATGTTTACCCTTATTATTCATGAACACTACACAATAAAGAAAAAAGATGAAAGATTACAGTCGTACTACCAAATACAATACCTCTTCCTTTGAGTATGTGTTATTTGTGATGAAGCATAATGCTTCCACTCAAGGTGGGCACATCTCTTAGTACTTTCTTCAAGTCACAAAATAAAAGAAACACATCTAAGATGATTTTTTTTATAAAAAAAATAATAATAGACATGATATCTTAAATTATTATACTTATCAGCATCTCCAAGTACACTCAACCAGAATCAAGAGTTGCATGAATAATATTAGAGCTTCATTATGTGTTTATGAATGTCTAAATAAATTATCATGTGTGTAACACCCAACATCAATCTTAACCAGAACCATTACAAATTTTAATACTTACGATGCAATCGGCATGCTAGTAACACCCAACAATTCTAGCCTTTGCTTTTGTATGAATTTAATTGAGACATACCGATAAATGAGGTTCACTATCAAGTAAAGAGCATCTAGAACCAATATGTATTCCTCAGAACCTGAAAAGAGATAATAAAATTACAGATTGTGTATTTTAGGAGCATGATGATGAATTTTAGATATCATCTTATTCCCTAAGTCCTATAATTCAATCGCATTTTGATTGAAATGCAATAGATAAAATTCATTGTATGTATTCAATTTACAAATTACCATAGTTGTTATGCATAGAAAAGCGCAAGAAAACTAGGCATAAACATAGGTTAGTATGTAAGTCCTCAAAGCTAAACCAGGTTCTGAAGAAAGAGGTCCATGCAACTAGATTATAATACACTAGTTCTAAAAGGATCTATTGTAAGCACAACCAATCAAATCAATACTACTCAATGTTAGCATGCATTAATGAAGTACCAAATTTTATTAAAACAAAGAAGTTACCAAAGCCACTTCCTATAAATTGTTGCTTGGGTGCTTGTTCAGTTCTCTTTAAATGTAACTAAACACTTACATTATCTATTCAATTTTACTTAGTTAATTATGATATTTTAGAAGTTTCTAGCTAAAATTTTGGCATTCCATTTTGTAAAATTTGATTACTTAAGAAATAAAAAAGAAAACAACATACACACACATGTATATATTTCAAAAACCAAGGTTACCTATACTGGAAATAAAAATTAAATTAAACACTATTGAAAAGGACAATAAGTAAACCAAAATGGTAACTATAAGACCCGAGAAAATTAAATAATTATTTAATAAGTGCGGGTAAGAGAAGCCTTTAAGGTATTTAATGCAGAGAGCTATGATGTGGAAAAGTACTAGCTCAAATGGTTGAGAGTACTTTGATTGTGTAAGAGGACTAGGGTTTGAGTCCTATGTATGCCAATTGTGTGTTATTTTAATTTATGCACTATTTTGATGATATACTTGAATGCTAGACGTGATAATAAAATCCTAAAATTTTAGGAATTGTCACAAATATGAATTGGTTGATTTGGTTGTGCATTTGACTTGGTAATTGATGGGTTGAGGTAGCTTAGAGGGATGAAAAACATTCCAATTATGAGGGTTGAATAACCATTAAATTATTTTTTATTTAATTTTCGATTTGGTGGAGTAAATGAGTAATTAAGAGAGCATTAAGGTTGAGAGAGGGAGAGATTGGGCAAAGAAAGGACTGGAACTGCGTGGGAACCCTTGGACAGAAGAAATTTAGTGAACTGGTGCGGGTTGCAGAGAGAATTAGGGGAGTGAAGTCATTGTTGGAGGAGAAACCAAGGCTAAGAGAGTCATTGGGTTGAATACTCATACCAAATTCAAAATTGAGCGAGGATTCAAGGTTAACCTTGTGTTTGGATGAAGTATTTCAACAATGCTTAGAAATTGAAATGCTTTGTAGTTGAATTGCTTGTAATTAAATTCCATTCATTTTTTAAATAACTTGTTTGGATAAGGAAATTAAAATACCTTACATTTCAATTTCTTGTTTGGAAAAAAAATTTGAATTTATTGTGAGATAAAATTTAATTTTAACAATATTTATTTTACGCTTAATTATGTTTTAAGTTCAAGATAAATTTGGAAACATGCTCGACAACCCAGATGGGTCGGGCATACCCAACTACGCAACCATATTGGTTAGACCCGACGACCCACCTGAGCTGGACCGATTGGGAAGCCCCGACAGGTTGGGTGGCCCGATGATATAGTGGCCTAACGGCACATACTTCACGATTATGCCGTCAAGTTCGTCAATATGGCTCGGTCCAACCCGTCTAGGTAATTGGCCCAATGCTCCAAACAAGTCCGACGACCCGAACGAGCCCGACAACCTGGACGAACACGAAGACATGGACGGGCCCGACGAGCATGACGAGCCCAACAATCCGGACGGGGCGAATACCCAAACTTGTTCGACGACATGAACAGGCCCGTACACCCAAACGGGCTCGAAGACCTGGGGGGTCTGACCACTAGGATGGGCCCGAAGAACCGGAAGGGCCCAACAACCTGGATGAGCCCAACGACTTGGAAACATCTGACGACCCGGACAGACCCGACGACCCCAGACGCACCCGACGATCCAGATGACTCGTATGGGCTAGACTATCTAGACGGTCCCGATAACCTAACCGGACCTGACGGTTTGAATGGGTCCGTACGAGTTGTTGGGTCGTTCGAGTCGTCAGACGGCACACCAATTTTACCCAAAAACGCTGGTTCTGCTATGAACTGCCCAACGGCGAGACTGAGTCGCCAAGTGATGTGTGATGTACTGTCAATGTTTGATTGAAATATGGTGTAAATTGTGTTGTGTTGATTTCTCATTAACTTCTATAACTGTGGGGTTGTAAAAGACCATGATATTCCTAATGTTGGCGTGATTCGAATTACCATTAGGGATAGAGATGAGAGGAATTATGAGTCAAATGAAGGAATTCAATGAGTGTTTGATTTTTAGTATATAATGATGTGTTTGGGAATCTGATGGCACATAATGAGTGATACGATCGAGAGCGGGTCTAGTAAACCATGTAAAATGGATGGTGTTCTGTTAGAAGTAAAAGCGGAATCAAATTCTGGGATTTTGGTGTTAGGCGCGAGTGCAGAAATCTAGGTATTGTACCCATGATCTTATGCATCGCCTGGCGGCATCTAATTGGCCGCCAGGTGACAGTGAGTTATTAGGGTGGTTTTGAGAAACCTGAAGTGTGACTAGCAAAGAGAAAAAGGGGGAATCCAAAATGGGATGAATTGCAGATCAAATAGATTATATAAGTAGAGGAATGGGAAACTAGAGATGGCATCAATGGTACTAGATGTGGAAGAGTATTGAAAATCAGTGAGGTCAAATAAGTAATGAAACCTTTAGTGCTAACAGTAAGTCTAATATTAGAACATGGTGACAGGATGGGATAATCTGATTAGGAATAGTGATTAGATAATCCTGGGTCTTGGTATGATAGTTAAGAATGATTGAAGGATGAAAGAATGCATTAAAGGGAATAAGCATAGGAATTGGGGCTAAAGGGAAGTACGTGACCGTGGAGTTAACAAAATTATTTGATATGAGTTATATAGCCTAATGTGGTGAAGGAAGTATATCTTTCAGAATTGAGTAAGTTCAATTGGATGGATTAGACAATTTCTTAAGTTTGATCGAATAATTATGCTTAAAGGGAGATTTGGTGAATCAAGTGGTAAGAATGAAAGAACCTATAGATGAGTTATAAGAAACTAAAGTGATAGTGGGAAGGTTGGAAAACTAGCAGGTCATGAAAAGCAAATGTGCAACATACCTTAGAGTTATCTGGGCTGTAGAACCAACCATTTTGAATGCCAAAACCAGCAGCAGTGTACCTCTAGTATGGCGCCTGGCGGTAGGGTACGCCCACTAGGCGGCGTCTGTGAAATAGTGGGGCTGGAGAAGGGCTGGCGCCCAGCGGTGAGGGGGTACCGCTAGGCGGTTTGGACCTGTTTCTCCTGGCGGCGCTTGGTGCTACGCCAGGCAGAAATCCAGCAAACTGTGACTTATGTATGTGTTGTGTTTTAAGCAATGATGCTATACTTGGATCGGGAGATGCTGTGCCATGAGCGGGTAGGTTCATGGATGGTGGTTAACATGTGATGACATGAGCGGGAAGATTCATATCCAATTACTCTCGCGTGGGGATACAAGTAAGGTATGTTCGTATGTTCCGTGCTCACGCTTGAGAGATGACACGTGCGGGGAGGTACGGGATTGGTGGATCACATGTGTTGGACTACGGGCGGGTAGGTCCGTAGAGCAGGACTACGAGCGGAGAGGTTCATAGAGGCAGGACCACGAGCGGGCAGGTTCGTGTGAGCATCATATTCTTGAGTCCAAGGCTAACCATTGGTGTGATTTGAAGGCTGAAAAGCCTTGGGGTTAAGGTCTTGGCTAAGAACTATGTAGATTGAATAAGATGGGTGTATGACTTATCTTGCGAATTATATATCTGTTATTTTTATTTTATCAGCTCACCCTTTCTGTTTGTGCATGGCGATGATCGTGTGATTCGTTACACGGGAGCAGATGTTGATACAGGTGATGCTAAGGATGCTTAGGCGACGGAGTTAGGGCTAGCTTGGGAATTAGAGCTAGGAGATGTTTACCATATTTTACTATGTTTTATTTATGGTTTTGGATTTTGGAGATTGTAATGTTTTCTCCTATTACAATTTATAAATTTTGGCGCGATGTTTAAACATTTTAAATTTTCCCGCGTTTAGGAATAATAATATTGCGACTTTTGATATTCAATTTTCTATTTTAATTATTTATTTAAGTAATATTCCTTAAGGATGTTAAAGTAACAACCAAATGAAAGAGTTCTAACATATAACTCTTTCATTTTGATCACATTCGCACCTAATAGAGGTTAAGGTGAAAAAAAAAGGAAAATAAATACAATAAGATGTTGCAAACCTTGAAATCAAACTATGATTCAAAAACACTCCTATCGTTATTTTATCAATAAGAAGATCACACTACTTCAAGAAGAAGGAAGATTGGAAGAGAGATTAGAATTATATTGTGTAAAATTTAAAAAACACAATTGTTTTGAAGGGAGAATGAAAAGAACAAGAACAAACCTAAAATTTTAAAATTACAAAGAAAAAAGACCAAAAGAAAGGGAGAAAGAAGAATGTCAAGCGATAGAAACATGAAAAGAACATAAACTACGAAATCTTTGTGCAGAATGAGTGTGTAGCAAATTTGGAATTTTTTTGATTAGAAATCGCAAACCAATTTGAATATCATCGTCCATGGAGTGATAAGAAATCACATACCCGCACTTAAGTTCCCAAACTCCAAACCAATTTGAAAGTTTTTGAATAAAACTCCAAAACCCAAAGCCACTAAAACAACTTCGCTCACACTCAATTAAAATAGAAATAGTTAAATAATATAAAATTTGTAGCCGTCCAAATAACTGCTTTTTTTATATTTTAACGGTGTAATATAACCGCAAGAAACACACCGCTAATAATAAATATATTTTTTGTAGTGGCATATAATTAAGAAATCTGGAAATGCAACAACTAGAAGTAGAAAGACATCCAAAAATGGCCAAAATAGTAAAATACCTTTATATACTAGTAAAAAATGCATTTACATAGAAAAAAAATAGAAGTCATTCTAGCTGGTTTAAATTGTTGTACAAATTTATAAGATATTTTTCAAAAGCCTTCCTTACATAAATAATTGAATTTTGATACAATAGTTGAGGATTGTCAAAATGTTGGACAAAAGATAGTAACTCCATTTAGTACATAAAAATGACAAAATTCTTTTGTACTTTGAGTTAAGTATATATCATTACTTGGTTTCAACATGTGTTTGCATATCAGCACGAACAATGGTTGTCATCCATTGTATGCCATAGTAACCACACTCATAAGAGTCGGTTTGTTTATTACATTACAAATTGTAAAGACATGATTAATCCATATATAATATTAACCACACCATTATATAAATAATATAAAGCAAATTTAACATTCTACAAATATGTATAGAGAGTGAATATATAGTCCTCTTGAGAATTTCAATAGTTTTTTCAAAAAGAAGGGAAATTCAAAATAATCTATATAGGTGGAGGATCTACATACATATATGTAGATGCATCAAATCCAAAAACTCATAACATCACTTGCATCTCTTCTGTAAGATCTCATTCGGATATTACGAATTTAATTAATAAAATAGGATATTAATATTATAACCTAATTTATTAAGCTGCATTTTTCAAAATACAGGAAATATAAAAACTTTATTTCATAACAAAAACCAGCTCAAAACTAATTATTATAAAATTCAATATATTATCAAAAATCGTCTCATAATAAAACCAATTTCTATAATTCAATTGATTACAAGAGAAACCTTAAAATTCATAAAATAAACTCTTTGTAGAAATGTTCCTATGATAGCCACACTCCGATTCTATGCCTCACCAGATCCACCTACAACATCATCTGCTCCCGTGTACTGCGTACACGATCATCGCCAAAACACAAGCAGATAGAGTGAGCTAACAGTTTAAACCATACACATAATATGAAAAAATTATAGCAACACGAACACACCAAAGGAATTTCCATCCTTTGATTTTAGAACACATAGCCACTACCATGTTACCCATGTTCTACGTCTTCTAATGAATACCTCAAGATGTCTTGATGTCACACCTATCAGCCACAACTGGCTGAACACGTGCGAGAAACCATGCTACAGACCACACTCCGTAATGCCAGGTGGAGTTCCCAATACAAATATCATTCGTAACGTCCCAAGACTACCAAACCCGTTGAACTCATACCAAGGAGGGCAATCTATTTGGACCCGCCGTACGAGCCATAACTCGCACACTCACACCGGTAACACTCGCCAACTCGAGCCATAACTCAAGAGTTCCTCGTGTTCATTCGTCATCTCGAGCCACAACTCGAGAGATGCCATTCCGAGCCACACCTCAAGGAATGTCACGTGCTTAAGCCCTATCCTGAGCCACAACTCAAGGGATACGTTTTGAGCCTCAACTCAAGGAACACCAGCAAGCCGACCTTTAAGGTATCATTGAAGCATTGTAGACCACGTGCATCCATACCACACAAGCAATTACTTTGACCATTGACCTAGGATATACAATGCTCCCACGAACCTTCCAGCTCGTGGTCTTGCCTCTACAAACCTCCTCGCTCGTAGTCCAACTCTACGAACCTCCCCACCCATAGTCCAACACACGTGATCCACCAGCTACGAACCTCCCCGCTCGCAGCATCTCTCAAGTGTGAGCACGGAACATACGAACCTCCTTGCTCATATCCCCACACGAGAGTATCATGATATGAACCTCCCGGCTCATATCATCACGTGTACATCACCAGCAATGAACCTTCCCGCTCATCACCCAAGCATCTCCTAGTTCAAGTCCCACATCACAACCACACAAAATGCAATCTAAAAGAGCACACTGCCCTCCGTGCTATCGCTTGGCGTAGCCTAAGTACCGCCAAGTGAAATCACAGCGTAGACTGCTTGGCAGAACCCTTTCTCCGCCAGGCACCAGACAAAAACATAACCATTGTTTGACAGTAGTCGCCTGGCAGAACCACTCTTGCCGTCAGGCGCCGCGCGATCCCAATGGCCTATGTTTGGTCGTTGTCGCCTAGCGACTCACCCCGTACCGCTAGGCGCCATACCAATAGAGTTAAGGCTATTGGTTTTTGGCACATTGGGACAGGTTCTCAATGAACCCAAACAATCCACAGGAAATCCAAAACATCAACCACACTTCTCCAATCATATTAGCTTGACTGAATCACAATTGAACACATTCATATACCCAATGGGTTCAGAGTTGAGATCATACCAATACTCAAGTGATAATAGAATTCACCACATATCACATGCATCAATCCCTATATATATATATATATATATATATATATATATATATATATATATATATATATATATATATATATATATATATATATATATATATATATATATATACTCCATCATTTAAATCCATGCTAGCATTCAATTTCAACTTATGAATAATGCATTCTCAAATCAAATATAAAGCAACAACCCACTAACAACTTAAGTACATGATTATATGCACCAATGCAAATTAATATAGCATTTCACACCTCCTATGCAAAAATTTAAATTTATATTGATACACATGCATTCTGTAAGACCCATGAAAAATTAATTAATAAATGCGGGTAGTGAGAGCCTTTATGACATTTAATTCTAACATGTATGACGTGGAAAAGTATTTGCTCAAATGGTTGAGAATACTTAATGGTGTGAAAGGACTTGGGTTTGAGTCCGAGGTATGCCAACTATGTATTATTAATTTATTATTATTTTTAACAATATGTTTGATCATGTTGAGTGATTATATAATCATAGAATTATATGAATTATCACGAGACATGAATGGTTTGATAACATTATAACTTAAATTTCATTTTTTTTTCAATAATAAAAAATCACAAAATCTCAACCTTGGAATTAAATCATTTGATACAGTTACAAAATCACAATGATCAAACGATTTGATACACCATTAAATAAAATCGCACAAAAGAAAAATAAATGTATAGTTAATGGTATGATAAGATAGAAAATATTTTGAAGATCTGAGAAAACTTTCCATATATCAAAATAGTCAAATAGTTGAGAGATAATGAAAGTTGTTTTAGCAAAACAAAAGTTAAAAAAAAAAATTAAGGATCAAATAGAATAAAGAAGATAAATTTTTATATTGCCTATTAAATGAATGACTTACACAATTGAACACTTGAAATTGAAAGTCAACATTTTTTATGTGAAAAATGATAAATAATAAATAAAATATTAAGAAGAAGTAAAAATAATCAAATGTGAGACCTAAAATCTATTTTATTCACTGAAATTGATAATATATCATTTGAACATAACCACACAACAAGAAAAAGAGTGTAATCAAGATTGTGATATTAGGGAAAATACCTTGAAAATATGTGTGGATTTTAAAAACATAAAACAAGCCAAACAATTAAAAGAGAGAGCACCTCGTGTTGGTTTCTGAAGAGCCACCTTTTAGTTATTTTTCTACTATGTTTGGTTAAAAGAAATTTATTTTTGTCTCAAATGCTTTTAAAATTTTTATGGATGTGACATAAGTAAGAAATTACTTTTTTGTCCGTTCTCGATTATATTATTTATAAATATAAATTATTTTAAAAACATATGCATACATTTCAGGATAGATGTTCATATTTTTGAAAAAAATGATATTATTTAAAAAAGGTATAAAAATAAATATATTAGTAAGAAAACATTAAAAAGAAGACTTTTAAGAAGAAGGTTACACACTTATATAGAAATGATACAATTGTCTCTATACTATTCTATAAGATGATTCATACCGTACACATTTTCTTTCCTATTTTTATCCTTTAATAATCATAATTTTAAATTTATTATTCATAATAAAAATATTATTTTATAATTTAATAATTTTTTGCTATAATACAGAAAATAGATATACTTCACTATTATATAAAAATTATTGTAATTTAAGAAAAGATAAAATAATCTTATTTAAAGAAATAAAAAAAGTTATAAAAATTGAATTCATTTACATATAAATATAAATAAAAGGTAAAATATAATTTCAAGGAAAAATAATGTCAAAATTGTCATAAATATATATATATATATATATATATATATAAATATATATATATATATATATATATAATCTCTAAAAGATTAAATAGTATAATAATGTTTTTCTATACCATTGACAAAGTTAAGATGAACAATATCATTTTAAAGGTTCTGTATTATGCTGCTTTAATTATATATAAGCACATAACTTTTCTCATAATGAGAAATTTTAATTTTTCAAAAAAAATAAAATAAAATATATATATATATATATATATATATATATATATATATATATATATATATATATATATATATATAAAAGAAATGAATTAAAAATTGAACAAAGTTGTATAATTGTTTTTACAAAAATATTGATGAATCCTTTCTCAAATTTTCAGGACAATTACAGATAGATTAAATTTATGTTCATATTTAATTCTATCATTTTGTACAAAATTATATTAATTAATGTATTAAGAACTAGCTTTCACTGATAAGAAAAAACGAAAATAAATAAGAATTATAGTTTAGTAAATGCCCACCGGTGATACATGTGTCCTGTGCGGCATACTTTTTTTCTTACTGGTCTTTAAACCAAATGGGCTTGAAAATTGTTACACAGGCCCAGTGGTTCGCAACAGACCCATTAGTGAATTTCATTTTGTCCACTATATAATCTCCCAACCTCAGTTTTTCATTAGGGTTTTCTGCTGTCGTTGCTACTCATCCTTCATCCCCTCCATCCCGAGCTGTGCCTAGAAGAACGAAGCCATGGGGTAACCTAATTTCCTCCTCCACCTTCTCAATATGCTTTGTGTTTTTCGTTTTTCTGTTTTTGTTTGCTTATAATCTCCAATTGAACATACACAAATAACTTGAGTTGTGAATTCTTATATGCTTTCACTTGATCCGTTTCAAACCTAATCTTTCTGTGGCTACTTCCCCTGCGAAAAGTTTATATTTTTTATAATATGGTTTTGTATATTTATCAGTCTAGGGTTTAGATTGATGTCTGCGCTTTAAACAAGACGATTAGGTTCTTCAGGGCTTTTGTTTCGTGATATTTGGTCGACCCTGTGGTCACTCTATATTGATTATTTGCAATTGTTATTTTGATTTAAGCATTAAGTGTATGCAAATTTTACACTCTTAGGGATTAGTGAACTGAGTTACGATTTTTGTTTTGGAGGATAGGGGTTTAAATATTTTTATCACAATTTAAGAAAATGCGACTAATAATTAACAAATATGTTTTAGTTAGATGTGCTTTTTAATAATGGTTGGTTTTATTCAGAAAGTGGATGTTCAACAAGAACCGTATATAATGTATTTAGCTAGATTTTGTTCAGAAATTGGTTCTTCAACAAAGATCATAGAATGTGTTGAATTAGATTAGGTTTTCTTCCTGGTTTACAGGAAGACACGTGGAATGGGAGCTGCTCGCAAGCTCAAGTCCCATCGCAGGAGACAAAGGTGGGCTGATAAGTCATACAAGAAATCTCATCTTGGGAATGAGTGGAAGAAGCCTTTTGCTGGTTCTTCCCATGCAAAGGGAATTGTTCTTGAAAAGATGTAAGATTAAGTTAACATGATTTGTATATATTGAGATTTATTTAAAAACGAATGATATTGAGAGATGAAAATGTTTTTGTTTTATGCAGAGGTATTGAGGCCAAGCAGCCCAACTCTGCTATTCGAAAGTGTGCCAGGGTTCAACTCATCAAAAATGGGAAGAAAATTGCTGCTTTTGTCCCAAATGATGGTTGCTTGAACTACATTGAAGAGAATGTGAGTGCTTGCCATCATTACTTGATGTTTGTGTTGTTTTTTCACTGAGTTTGAATTATTGATTCTGTTTGATTATTTGTTATTAACTTGGATTGTGGCACGTGGTTGTAGGACGAAGTTTTGATTGCTGGATTTGGAAGAAAAGGTCATGCTGTGGGAGATATTCCCGGAGTCAGGTTTAAGGTTGTTAAAGTTTCTGGTGTCTCTCTTTTGGCTCTTTTCAAGGAGAAGAAGGAGAAGCCAAGGTCTTAAATTTGTGAGAAGCTAGTTTGTTTGCAATTGATCCGCTTAAGTATTATGAATTTTGTTTTGAGCTGAATGGTTTTTGTGAACAATTTTGTATCTTTTCTCGTTCATTTACTAAACTTAATTATTTGACATTTTTAGTTGAAATATCTTGGATTCGTATCCTTATTTTGTGTTCACATGGACTTAACAACTATTGCAACCCTCTCTCTCTCTCTCTCGATCTTTCTATTGCAGAAGAGCTGTGATCTCATTTGGGAGTTATGGTGATCTTTTTTTTGAAAAGCTTTTAAACGTTTTCATCAGGTTGAAAAAGAAAAAGTAGAGGTGGGATTTTTGTGATTTTTTGAAAAATTATAGTCAATACTAGAGATATATAACCGTTAACATCTAGTTTCAAATCAAAGAAAGAGTAGAAGTGAGATTTATTCGATATTAGAGATATATAATCGTTAACCTCTTCAAATGAATAGAGAGTACAAGTGAGATTTATTTATAATAGAGATACACGCTTTCAAATGAAGCGAGTGACTAAACTAAACTGTAAGGTTTTTAAAATCTAAAATAGGTATTATTGTTAGAATGAATTTTAATTTCTAGAATGAAAATCATAAATTATTAAAATAAATTCAAATTTTCTTAATATTTAATCAAATTTATGTTTATAAAATTAATATTTCTCCTAACTTAACACTTTCATCGTGCAATGGGAAGAACTATCATCAAGCGCAAACTCCTCAATTAACTTTTTTCATCAATCCTCAATTGACTTTTTTCATCAATACTGTTTTATTTTAACTGAAACACGTTTTATTTTTAATTCGATTTGAATTTTTCTAACTAAAATCCCGTTTGCGAGAGAGAAAAGACTTTCAATTTTTTAATTGGGTTTAAATTTTACTTTAGTTAAATTCTCATTCACGAAGAAAGAACTAAGGATTGTGCGAAGGGACGAGAATAAGGCGGGGACGAGTTTTATGAGTATAATCTCGTAATTTATCTGTTTTCTTATTATTTTAATATTAATTTTAATTTATTTTTATAAGATAATAAAAAATTATGGTAAAAAAAATATAATATTATCAAATATTTAATATTAGGAGGATAATTGTTTTTCTGATGTTAAATATTTTAAAATAAATTATATTTGTTTACATTAATACTAAATAAAATTTAATGAGAACCAAAATATTTATTAAATTTGTAATCATCTAGTTAAAGTTATAATACATTATTTGATCAAAATGATGCAAAGAACAAATAATAAACATAATAATAAAATTTTAATATAAATCTTGTATCTTCTGAACTTCGTTAGATGATGATAAAAAATATTCATGACAATTATATTAAATTTTTATATTGTAGTAAATAAAAGTTATTTATACAATTATAATGAAAAAATTATAATATGATTATAATGAGTTAGAAAATAAAAAATAAAATAGATAAAATATATTGAAATAGTATTCTACATGATAAAAATAAATAACAAATAAAAATATTAAAAAACTAACAAATGTGAGTCTTATGAACAATTTGAGAGACTATTGAATGAAATCACACAAAAGAAAATAAATGTATAATTAAGGGTATTATAAAATGAAAAAATTGTTTTAGAAATAACAAAAATTGTTTTAGCGAAACAATAAAAATGAAATAAAAGTTAATAATAATAAGTAAAGATTTTTTTTATATTACCTTGTAAATGAAAGATTTATGCTATTAAATACTTAAATTCAGAGTATTAAACATTCTCATATGAAAGAAAAATATACAAAAAATAATATTAAAAAATAATAGAAATATTCAATGTGAGACATAAGAATTGTTTATTTGACATACATCATTTTAACATAATTACATAAAGGTTATGATAAGATGAAAAATATATTAGAGATGCAAATAAGTTTCATGACAAACCAAATAATTAAAAGAAATAAAAAATGGAAAGTGTATATATATATATATATATATATATATATATATATGGTTACTTAATTAATTGTGAATATTTTAATAATTTAAACGGAGACAGAGATAAGGTGGGGCTATGTATAACCCTGTACCCAATTGAAAAAGTCGGAGATTTTTCATATCCATACCTATACCCATACCCAGTCAATGCGGGGATTCTTGTCAAAACGGAGACGGATTCAAGCAATACCGACGAGGCAAGTTTATTTGCCATCTCTAGTTGTGCATCTAAAAAACTAAATTTTAATTAGATGATGTTAATATACACAATAAAGTAAATGTTTAATTATATTAAATTTAACTAAGTTAGATGGAAAATATTTTAATTTTAATTGCATTAATTTTTAGTTGGATGTACTTAAAATTGATATACACATACCAATACATCTTTAATTTATTACATTTTATTTGAACTAAATTCATTCACATAAAAAGGTGATAATGGATGCAACACAATTTATAAAAACATGATAATTCACACAATGTTATAATTTTGTTTGGAGTATGATTATGACGATTTTATGCGTGAGATTTAAATCTTAATATTATGTAAAATTGTAATATTTTAAAATTTTATAATTTAAATCTTAATTATAAATATAACTAGAATTTTGACATGTGCAACACACATATTATTTTTGATATGTGAATGAATTTTGTTTTTTTTTTATAGTAAATAGAAAAAAAAATTAAGAAGTTAAAAATAGATAATAATAGTAATGATAAATATGATTTAAAGTAATAGACTAGGACAAACAAAATTCACTACAAAAATTAAAGGTGATTCATATCGTTGAATTAAGAGATTTGGTGATATACAAATGTTGCATTCACCATTTTCATTCAAATCAATATGTCCATCTCCAATTTGACGATTTTAACAATAGTTCTTGCACTTTGATTTGAAATTGCATTCTTAATGTCATATTTTTTGAAAGCTTTAGAACTGTGCAATGTTGTCACAAATCATAGTAGTTTATTGATGTCTTTACAATCTCAAATCTTGATCCTTTTTTACAACAAACAAAATTTATCTAAAATCACCTCTCAACACCACAACTTTTCCACCAAATGGTCTTTCAACATTATCTTCATTTTTAGCTTTCATAATAACTCTCAAGATTTTATCAAAAGCTTCAAAACATAGCTTGTTCATCATAGGCGCTTCATCCCATATAATCAATTTTGTTTCCATCAAGAGTTTAGAATGAATATTTCCTTGATTGATGTTGCAAGTTGATTCATCATTGATTGCCAATGGTATGCAAAAAGTATAATGAGCAATTTTGTCTTTAGGAAGCAATAAAGATGCAATATCGTTGAAGTTAAATTTAGGACAATTACTCTCTTTGATTAGCGGCTGAACAAAATTTCCACAAAAAAGTCTTTTTTGTACTACCATAACCATATAAGAAAAGAAGCGGTTTACTAATGCACTATTGTCATGATCTCTTTATACAAATTTATTTGCTCATGAGTTAGTAATTGGAATCTATACCTCTATATAAGAGGATTTTTTTTTGTGTCCACATTTTATAATTCCAATTTTACCCTTTACGATATAATTATTTGAAAATTTTTACAATATTAACAGTTACTTTTTTACATGTTTTCTATAAAATTATCTATCTTTTCTCCTTCTTTATTTTCTTATTTATCAACAGTTATTTTCTCATATTTTCTACATTTATTTTACTTTATTTTTAATAAATATAAATTTATTTTGTATATTAACTTAATAAAGTTATAATATTTTTAGAATAATTAATTAAATACTTTATTTGAATACATAAAAACAAATAAACTTTATAATGTGTGTGTTGTAATTTGTTCTTGAATTTTATTTAAAACAATTTTAAATAAATATTTTGGTCAAAAGCTAGAATAGCAAAATAATTTGGATGGATACCCTAATAAAGAAACCAATACGTAAAATAAAGTATTTTGTTATTTTATATCGAGAATATAAATATTTTATTATCATTCTTTTTATATCCAAAATTCTTCTAAAAGAAAAGTATTTTTACTTTTTGACATAAAAGTTAAGTCATAAAACATTCATAATGAAATAAATTTAAATGTTATTATTTTATTTTAAGAATATAAATTTGATATTTGTATATTATAAGTAAAATATATTAATTCATCAATTAAATTTAAATTTTACTTTTTAATTTCGTAGAATTTATATTTCCATTTTATAATATATTGAAAAACTTATACAGTTTAGTGAAAAATAGATATCAATGTTATTTATAATGTTATTTATATTATGTAAATAGCAAACTGAATCAAATATTTTTAAATCGTTACAAAAATAAAACTTATTTATCTATTATTTTATATTGTAACAAACTAATTTTATAAATTGAATTTTTTTAGAGGTTATTCTTTGAATAATCAATTGAGACCGTGAAAAAGTTGGTCTTCTTATGTGAATCTTATTCCACAAGGGCTGATTTAAGATCTTTAGGGTTAAGAATCAGTTATGACCACGAGATATTTTTTTGGACAAAATTGGATATTCATTTTGACAATTGGGTGAAGAAGAAAGAAATAAGAGGTGAATATAAAAGTAGAAGGAAATAATCACTATTTCCAAAGGAGACAACACACGAATGATGGAAAAATCCTTTGATACAACCAAGGGTTCTTGAATCACTCAAGAAACTAGGAGAATCACTCTCACTATTAGCTAGAAAAATAGAATTTCTGAATGAAACTTAACTGGATTCCATTGATAGAAATGATTCAGCTTGTATAGGAGCTGTAACCATCAGAATTACAAAGGACACATAAATTTAGAATTATAGCTCACTTAAAGCTATTAATGATCCACTCAAGCTAATAATGGTCTCTTACTTATTGTTGATTGTAATTGAAATTAATTAAGGCAATAAAAGTCATCCAGAAGCATTCAGCAAGGGTCCTCTTGGTCTTCCAAAGGCTAGTTCTTAAGTTGGCAAATGGGCCCTTATTTAACTTGAATATAAAGAAAAACTAAACTCTATTAATTGGTTAAGCCAAGATACAATTTGGTCAGTCAATTTTATAAAGCATTGAACCCTTATTTAAATAAAAGAAGCTGCATCAAATTGGTATATTAGTCCTCCATTTGGGTCATGATGCAATTAAAACCCTTAGTCTTTTCTCCTTGAAATTTGGGCTTGTATTCAAATAACATGGACAACACTTGCTGCAGAGCTTCTTTTGCTTTCCTTACTCTAGCCCTTGTCATAGGTCCTCCAAGTTTTTCAAGTGGATCCTTGTCCTTGCTCATTGTCACATCTCCATCATCTTCTTTAATGATCTCATATATGCCATCTTTTTGTCAAATTCCATAACCATGTTGCAACTTCCAAAGATTGAAAACTAACTTGCATAGTAAATATTACTAGAAATTTATTAATAGCGACTGTAATAGTTTTGAATCATCTTATAATTTTTATATTATCCAAGAATTAACCCATACTTTATTCACTTTGATCAGGTATCAATTTTCAAACTTTGCAATGTATACTTGCTATACCTATTCAAAAACAAAAATTCCTCTTACTCGCAAGAGTAAATTAAAATAAAAAAAATTAAGAAAATGGTCAAAAATTAGAAAATATGATTAACATTGGTGACAACACAATATTCATGAAAGAGCAAAACTTCAAATAATAACAATAGAAGCTGCAACATTAGGATGATCCTTGACAATTTAATGGCTATTATCTCTCCCAGCCATTACAACAACATAGTGCCTGAATGCTCAGGTTGTTTCTAGTATTGAAATTGCCATTGATCACTCTTATTCTTCGATTTTGCACTACACCCCTCTCCCTTTATCTCAAACATTTCCATATTCATCTATAATTGTTGAGAAAAACAAAACTTTCATGTATTATCACAATATTGTTATCAATTCATTCTGAATTAAAATAACATGAATGTATCACTACAAGAAAACATAGTTTTAGACTCCCACCTAAACCCACCCAAAACCAAAAAATAGACGCTAAAGTGTCCCATGTGCGTCCGTTTTCAACCCCTGTGCCATACCACAAAGCTTTCACATTTTTGCGTCCTTAAAACAATGGAAGCAAATTATGAACGATCCCGCTCACTCTTAAGGGACTCTATGTTTTAATTTTTAATTTTGTTTTTAAAATTAGGTAGAGACGGTCTGACCATCGATAGACCCACGCTATTCACAAGAACCATATTCTAACATTTTGAAAACCAAAAGTCTCATATCAAGCCAAACAAAATCTAATGCCCACTCAAATGACTAATAAGAGCTACTTGACCAAATTGAATCATGGTTCTTTTCTAAAATATTTTTCTCAATCTCTGTCAGCCTTTCTCTAAACCTTTCAAATGCTTCTAGTGCTACTAGATTTGAGGTGGAATATGGAATCCTTTGTCCAAGGTAGACCTCATCGGAAGCATGAGTTGACAATATCTCTATCACCGAAAGATCAATAAGATTTTCATTCTTTTGCATAATTATTCTCAAATAAGCCTTTTTAGGATTCTTCTCTATCTCATCATATTCTAGGGTTCCTTTTTCTGGGATCAATCTAATCTTTCTATTAATATCGAAATGCAATTAGTAATTATGGAATTGAAAAAACAGTAGTCGTCGTCTAACTACACAAATCAACATTAAAAGTTTCCCAAAAAAACAAAATCAATTTTGTAAGATTGTTGGAAGTCCACGTCGACTAGAGATGAAATCAATTAACAATATATAATATATAAGTGGGTTTAAACCTTATGTTACAAGTCGATTTTATGGAGTTGAGATAGAAAGTCACTTCTAACCAATATAGACAGCAACTCTGATTACACAATTTCTTTTTTCTTATTACGAAGATAAAACAATTTAATTTATTTCGGCATTTTAATCATCTTCATTGGTTTAACATCTAAATTAAAATAGTAGGATTAGGCAATGCAAATTGAAGGAAGTCCAAATCATGTTCCAAGATACTTATATGTTTCTCTGGCATTGTGATCCATGCCTCTATTCCCTCTCTTGTTTCCATCAATATCACTGTGTTTGGGATACTTTGTTTAGTACCTCCTCTTTGAGCTACCCACAAAGGTTTTCCACAACCAAAATCCACTTCATTAAATCCCATATTAGCCCAACTTGTGAACACTAATGAGATTGGTTTATTTTCTGCTATACCTTCAAGCATTAGTTCTGCACACTCATCACTCCACAAAAAACCAGGATCATTCTGCACTTTCAAAAACAAGTCCTTACTTAGTTTTCCTAGTCCTTCTCTTAGAATTTCAACCAAATCTATGATCTCAGTCTTCTTGTTCACACCCTCAAGAACAACCAATGCAGGCCACAACAAATTTCCAACAACACCTCTTGAGAAAGACTCCCCCATCCTTTTTCTCATGTCCACAACATGCAATGCAACCATCGGTCTTGTTTTTTTGTCCTCTTTGATTGCTACAATCATATGTTTGCTTATGAATGAAGATACTACCTGGTACCGTGTAGGTTTTGTTTCATCACATGTTGACATGGATTTTAGCTCATCGATGGCTTTGTCATCAAACAAGAATCTTCTTGTTGTGCAGTTTTCTTCTATGTTCGAATCCTTGTTTATATTCAACATGCCAGCACGCACACCAATGGTGTTTCTTGGAGGGAAGGAAGAAGCAGCAGAAGAGAAATCTGGCCATGAGATTTCTCCCTTTGACCCTTTGCAAATTGAAAACCAGGTTTTCAAGAAGGCACTGCAAGAATATGCATCCAAGAGAATGTGGAGGTTGCACAACCCAATGCTTATTCCTCCACATTGGAATTTGTTTACTTGAACGAGTAACTGAGGCAACACTTCTTGGTGAGGGTGGCACTTGTTAGGCTCACATGGAAGTAACTGGTTTAGTGATTCTAATTTTGGTGGTTTTAAGAACACTTCCATGGTGGTGTTCACTGAAGCTTCCATGAAAATTGCACCTTCATCGTTGCAATCAATGGAAAAGTAATCGCATCTTCTACCTGCAAGAGGGTAGAAAATGGTTAGTGCCTCAGATAGTGATTTCTTCAACTGAGTTGAGACATCTGAAAATTCTTTAAGGTTGGTGGTTTTGCTGTAAAAAAGGATCAATGGAAAATAGGTGTTGAGTTGAAACACATCAAACAAGCATAATTTTTGGGTTTTGCATTCTGAAGAAGTTGGTAGTGATGGTTTAATGGTTTCTCTTAATGTGATGTTAATTTCCATTCTCAACTGTTATATAACCGCACAAGCTTGAATTAGATATGAATAAGAGATCTCATAAGAAATTTGTTCATTGGTATTTGTTTATATACACTGTTTGAGGAATGTCAGAGACAATGTAGAAAATGAGTTTTTTTTTTTGGTTTTTTTGTCTTGTTTTAATCGAGAGTTATGTTTTTTAAAGCAACGTTAATTAAATAACATTCTGATAATCAATATATGTATTGTTGTTTTATAGTATTTTGTTAACAAAATTTCATTAACTGTTTACGTTATTCATCAAGTCCTACTATGTTATTAATAGTAATTGTAATAGATAGTTATATAGAAAGAAATTGTTTAAACGCCTAACTTATTTCTTCTATTTAATGTTGAAATATATTTTTTACTTTTCACTGATAAGGTGGAAGAGTGTGTGTTTTTTTCAAAAGAAAAAATTCAACTATTTAAAGAACTAGCCTATTTTCATGTTTAATGTTTAAATACTTTTAAGTGTTCATCGAAAACACAGAGAAACAATTGAGTGTGAATTCCAGGACATATAAACTATATATAAGGTTAGAAATTTTATTAGACTCATACCAAAGACGTTGTAGAAAAATATATTATTTTTAATTACCATTCAATATAATTCTTAAAGTTATGATGACATATATTAGGAAACTCCAATTTGTGAAGCCCCACATCAATGTAGAGTATGTTACTAATAGTAATTATAAGGAGATGCAGTTACATTCCGTAAAAAAGAATAAAAAAAAAAAGATAGTTACATGAAAAGAAACATTGTTTAAACACCTAACTTATATGATGTTGAGACGTGTATTGACAATGTGAAAAAATAAGTTGTTTTTAGTTTTTAAGTGAAGAAGTTATATATAATGTTCAAACATTCATATATCATGAAATCCTAATGTTATCTATACAAGTTTTTTTTATCAAACACAGGAAGGCAGAACACACAAAATTAACTAGAAGTGGAAAGTTTAAACACTCTATTTTGTTGATTAGTGGCAAAATGTGGTTTTTACCCGTCTCCTGCTTTAAATTCAAAAAACAAATTTCATCTCCTGTCCTAAAACCTTAATTTTTTCACTCCCAACTTTTCTCTGACCCTTTGCCACCTCACTCTTCCTCTATCAGCAAAATCCTAATTAACCCTAATTTTCTTTCTTCACTTCCAATGTCTCAACGTTGTCTTCGATCTCTTTATTCTCACTCTCTATGCTCTCTGTCAAAGAACTTCTAACTTTTTCTCTCATACATATATTGTGCTCTCTTCCATTTTTCTCTCCATCACTGATTTGTTTTTTCTTCTCTGCTTGTACATGTTTTGGTTCTGGCTTTCTCATTTTATTGAGTCCTAAAACCCTAATTTTTTCACTCCCAACTTTTCTCTGACCCTCTGTCACCTCACTCTTCCTTTATGAGCAAAACCCTATTTTTCTTTCTTCACTCTCAATGTCTCACCGTGTCTTCGATCTCTTTATTCTCACTCTCTACGCTCTGTGTCAAAGAACTTCTAACTTTTTCTCTCATACATATATTGCGCTCTCTTCCATTTTTCTCTCCATCACTGATTTGCTTTTTCTTCTTTGCTTGTACATGTTTTGGTTTTGGCTTTCTCATTTTATTGAGTCTCGAAGGTTTTATCTTTCGCAATTTATTGGATCTCGAAGGTTTAATCATCATCTCTCCACCACATTATTGGGTCTTCAAGGTTTAATCACCTTCTCTCTACCACTGATTTTTGTAGTTATATATTTGATTTGTTTGTCATTTTCTCTTCACCATTGATCTTCGAAGTTATATATTTGATATGTTTTTTGTTTTTTTTATCATTTGTTTTTTTTATCAGATTTTGAGTTAGGGTTTGGCATTGCACTCTAGACATCTCTCAAGTTCTGGTGTTCGTTCTTGCTCTTCTTTTATGTTTTCTTTTTTTTCTTTTTTTGACGTGGCTCTCTATCTCTCTATTTACATGATTTATGATTTTTGTTTCTTCCATTTTTTTGCTGACATTTTGTTCCACTTTTTTCTTCTAAATGAAAGGCTTGTGGATTTTATATATATATATATATATATATATATATATATATATATATATATATATATATATATATATATATATATATATATATATATATATATATTCTGTTAAGATAAACAATTGAAAAAAAAAACTTTGTATTATTTTCTACTTTCTACTATTAACTTAGTTTTTGTTTCAAGATATAGGATATCTTCGAGAATGAAAAGGAAAAGACCGAAAAATTCTTAAAAGACGAAGGCAAAACTCTCAACCAAAAGGTCGAAGTTGGTTTTAAAAAGATTTGGCTTTTCAAATGATTGATTTTTATTATTTTAGGATGGAGTTTTATTTGGTTATTTTTGTTACTCCATTCTTTATTCATTCTTTATTTATGGGCATGTGTTAGTTTTGTTATTGCTATCAATTTTTGCAATTTTTACCTTTTCTTTTTTAGTTTTTGGGTAACCAATTCCAAACAATAAACTCAAGTCTAACCGAACACGACAGACCTGGAAAGAATAGGTTCAACAAAGCCACTACGGAGGCTAGAGAGGAAAGTGTAAAATGGTGTTTTGAGAACTAAAAGACCAAAAAGTTGAGACCACTGGTACTATGCTAGTACTATATTGACTGATGAATCTTCAAAAGTGAAAATGATTCTTTGTCGAAACTTTAATATCGTTTGGTCCATGTACTTTGAAAATATTGGTTTTGGTCCCTATTTTTTGCTTTTATAAACTAAACATTCTTGAATAAAAAATTATAATTGGTTTGTGAAATAGAATTTAAATTGGTTTTTAACATTAGCTACAGTAGGTTTTAGATATTTACTATTGTTGATTCTAAATTAGTCTTTCATTTTAAATTAGAGACTCTTTTAGACACTAATTTTTTAGTAGTTAACTTTGGTAACTAATGTTAGAGACCATTTTAGACTTTATTTCACAAATGGTTTATAATTTTTTATTTATTACAGATTATTTAGATACTAATAATTTATAGTTTATAAAGTGGTATCTAAATTAGTTAACATAGTAACTAGTTATTTTTTTTTCTTTAAAATTGATTGTTGTTTAATGATTTTATTGTAGTATTCAATGTGTTACGAAAATTCAACATATTAATGTGCTTGTTTTTGAATTTTGTGGATTAATTTCATGGAATCTTCAATCTAAGTGGTTGCCTTTTCTTTTAGTCCCATTGGAATCTTCATGGAATGCCTTTGTGTTGGGTAAAAAACCTACTTTTTATGATTTTAAGTTGAATAAAAATCATGTTTACTTTGATCCGACCTATCTTCTAATTCACAAGTAGGATTCTATCAAAAAACATTTACAAATCAATTTTGATCTACGTCTCACTTAAAAAAAAAGAACTTTTTAAAACTGATTTATTCATCAAATGTTAAGTATGTATATTTGTTGCAAATAATAATATATAGAAAAAATGGATTATGGCACGATTCTATTGCCTCTTCACAAATAAACATATCTTTATATGTTTGACAATGAAATATCCGCACCCTTTTTGAAAAGAATATATGTATTTATTAGGTTAAATGCGAATATAAGACATACTCGTCGGAGGAAAAAAATACTGAGAATAACTACCACTTAATTCACTTATCCTATGGAAATTTTTAAATAAAACTGAAAATCTATGATATCAATAATTTAAATTTTTTTTTTAACTTCTACTTAATTTAATTACGTATCTTTATATGAAAGGATAAAGCTAGTATGTTTCCACAAAAAAAAATATTAATGCGAATATATATTGGGAAAACAAGAAATTAGTATTCTTATGTGAAAGCTTTAAAACTATTATTTAACCAAAAGTTTTGCTTTGTACGGAGGAATCGAGGTTAGATGAAAATAGTAGACATTGAGTAAGGGTTCTACCAAGTACACATTCTTAAACCTCTTTCCTCGTAATATTAAAATCTTTGAGTGCAAGTTTGATTGAAATTAGTCTTAGAGAAATAATTAGTTAATTTTAAAAATCTAAAATATTAATAAAAATAAACAATCATTCCTTTAAAATAAACTGAAAGAGTGCATTTGAAGGACCTGGGAAAAACGTTGAATCATGGACACTGGTTTTCAAAACAAAAGCCCTATGATTCAAATATGATTTGAGAATGAATCTTCTCGTATACCAGACAAGTCCATTTCTGGTCCTGCACCGATTTCGTTCCAGAAAGTCATAAACCAACCTCCAAGAACTTATATCAGTTCCAAAGTGTATGCAACATAATAATTAAATTGTAAATTGTCCTATTCTCAAATATTTCTAAATATCAATGAGTCAGCCACTGAATTCTAAGTATTAGTTTGGTTCAGCACATAAAATATACTAAGTGAATATTAACATTCACATCAAAACACAACCATGATTGATGTCATAAGTAATAAGGATGGAATGGTCAAAACCAATGCATCAGACTGCTGCCCCATCCACAGAACTTGTTACTTTTTTTTTTCTGCCACGCTTTCCTATTATACCTTTTTGTGGCTTCCGAGGCAAAATCTTGAGGCGGTAACTAACAAGTGAAGGTCCGAATATGCTATATTTTCCAGCACTACTAAAAGCAGCTTCTGCATCAGAACGTTTTAGGAAGACCACTCTGGCACGGTTAGTTCTCTCTAGCAGTTCAGTCTTTGATCGAATCAGTGGCCCAAAGCGGCCAAAAATCTTGTTGAGATCTGTTGTTGAAGGAACAGAATCCAAGTTTGAAAATTTCAGAGTTAGAGCGGTGGGGGAGAAGCCCGGGGTAGAACTCTCGTCCAAATGTTCTGCAGGCTTAGAAGATTCTGATCCAAATTTTCTATCAGTATCTTGCTGGTTAAAACTCAAATCTCTAGTAATTTCAGCAGATGGTGGCAACTTCAAACAGATAGGGTTAGCCTCACTTAGAGTCTCAGGCAGAAAAATGGCTCTCTCATTCTGGTATTTTGTCAATGATTGCTTTTCAGGAATGCTTTCAATTATTCTATCAGTCCAATAAGAATCAATGCAAGGCTCAGATGTCACAGTAGCCAATGCTCCCATGGAGGTTGTTCCAGTCTCATCACCATGCATTTCTTCACACAACATTTTTTGTTCCAGGGAAGCAGAATATTCAAGGCTAATGGAATTTCTAAATTCTGCAAAAAACTGCACTAAGTGACTGGAAAAACTTTGTCCAGTTGGATTCTTGGCGGCCAAGAAGAGTTGGGACGTAATCTCACTTACAGATGCATGCTGTAATTGGTTGAACTTTCTATTTTGGGAATTATGCAAATAATCTTCCGAAGCATTGTAAGCTGCTTTCCTTTTCCTACCCCGACGCCGTGGAACTGACTTAGTTTTCTGTTCTGATGTGTGTTCAACATTTGAAATATATAACCTCCTTTCAGACATCAAATCTGACATAAGTTTATGTTTCTTACCACGGCGCTTGCTATGCCCAGAGATGTGCTTGCACTCCTCTAGTGAAAGGCCAACATGGGTTTGATAATCCCATTGCTCTTTCCCACTCATGAGTAGGGTTTCCATATCATTATCATATAACCCTCCAAGTACTGTGAACTCAGGCAGTTGAGAATAACCCTTTGAGCGATAAAAGGCCAACAATTGGGCATGTGCAACTACAAAATCCAGTCTATCAGATCCAACAAGTGGCGACTGAGCTAATAGTTTAACATAATTGACAAGTTTTGTGGGTTCCAAAGACATTGAATTTATAATTCTGTCCCCTCCTTTTCTTCTGCTAAATTGATTATTGATTCCAGCATTACTAACTACTTGAGTTTTAAGCTTGAAAAACACATCATCAGGTATGCAAGGGCAGGAGAAGCCAAACTCAACCCGTCTTGAGACCTCATCTAAAGCACAATTAACAGCATGGTTGAAATTTTCCAAATTGGTCTGCTTCTCCATTTGTGAAAAATGTGCCTGAAACGGTTTAATCATTGACACATCATTCCAAGCAAATGTTTGATCCCCAAAATATGCTACCAGGTAACAGTCTTTCTTGAGATGCCTCTTTGCCTTCTCTGATGCAGCTGAGGCATCAAAGATCTGACCTGGCCACCAAGGATGGCCAGTCACCTTTCCCCACACTAAATCTGATAGACACAAATTCAAATCTGAAAACATTGATCCCTGATACGTGTCAACATCCTGCATGTTTCTGTAAGTATTAAGATCTACAACAAGATTAACACCAAGACACTCCTTCTGCTTATTCTCAGACACATGTCCTTCAACAAAATCACCGACTGTGGTTTGATTCTGCATCACATCTACTCGTGCATTTACATGAATGGCTGGTTGTTTCAACTCACAAGAAGGTTCTAGCTCAAGGCAATTCCTTAAAAGACCTTTCACATGCAAAGATTCTTTGGCGTTGACATTCACAACTTCCGTACATGGAATGCTGTCCTGTATTGCAACTTCTGCAGTTGGCAAATCTTTGAGGCCGTCCTTAGCAACCAAACTATCATCTGCAATCCTCAAACTGTCATCCTCCACAACGGCGCTTAAATTCACCAATGCAGCATTCTTAACCTCCTCGGCCACACCATTATCACATTCTTCAACCACATTATCCATAGCATTCTCACACTCCTTCCCTGCATCATTAACACGTCTTCCAGTCACACACTCCTCAGCCAGACCATTGTCACCTCCTTGAGACACATGCAAGCCATTTTCAGTAATCTCCATAGCATGCTCACACTCGTCAGCTGCATCATCATCACCTCCTTGAGCCACAAGCAAACCACTTTCAGTAATATCCATAACATCCTCACACTCCTCAGCGGCTTCATTATCAACTCCTTGAGCCATAATATTTCCTGAGAGCTCACTCGTCAGCGAACCATTTTCAGTAACATCAATAGCATTTTCACGCTGTAACTCACCCTGAAAACCATCATCAGATTCAATAACCAAACCTCCACGGCATTCTGAACCTCCATTAGCAAACAAAACTCTATCTGAACATTTAATCGAAATCTTGTCATCTGCATTCTTCTCCATCCCACAATAATCCCCCTTTTCTTTACACCCTCCATCAGCAACCTCCACTCCTTCCTCCAAACCAACTCCTACACCCATCAATTCAAGCTCTTCACCAAAACCCTCTTTTCCACTGTCATTAATCATCACATCACACTCATGGTTCATACTACAAAACACCGTTACATAACCATCGACTCCTCCTCTATCGTCTACAATGTGAAAAACCGTCTGATCGCGATCCACAATATCATCTCGGACAACAGGATCATCACTTAGGGTTCTAGAACAAGAGACATCCGTACTAACACCGTTGGACTCTGACGATTTGACCCCCACAATATCATTTTCCCGATCAAACAAACCAGCTTCAGAGTTTAAATCAATTTGGCCGGTATTTACAGACATTATTATAACCTAAAACATAAAACAACACATGCATTGACACTTGCACCTGTAAATTCATATCATAACAACATGAACATTAAACGATAAACAACAGAGTTCAAACCTTCTTTTGTTCTTGATTTTTTATTCTTTTCAGCAGAATTGTAGTTTGTTGTGAGAGTGGAGAGCCTGCAAAATGCAAAAGGAGTGTCCTTAGATTGAGAGTGAAAAAATGTGAACGGTTTGAGGGATTTGAAGAGAGAGAAAAAAAGGTTACAGCATTGAGAAAACTTTTTGTGTGTAGTACCACTGAAAAATGCAGTTCTTGACTTGACCTCTTCATCTTCTTGTTACTTGGTATCAAGTTTGAAGATTTTATGGTAAATCTAAATTACTTTCTTTTAGAAGAAATCATTTTCATTAACATTTTTATTATAAGAAAATATTATTATGATATTATATTAAAAAGTTTCTACGAAATATAAAGAATATCATTTTATTGTTTTTTTATTTTCCCTATTATATATGAACTTATAAAAGAAAATAAAGATTTGTTTTATGTTTTTCATTGGGAATCTAACATTTCAAATATTTTCATTATTTTAATCTGAATGATTTTTTAACTATATTTTTAATTTTATGTAAAATAAAAAACAGAAAATAATTATTTTAAAGGATAAAAAGTACTAACTGTTTTTTTTTAATTATATAATATCAAAATAATTTCTAAATAATGAGATTTAATTAGAATAAATTTAAAATGTAATTGAAAATATATAATTTTTATTAATCACTGAAAAAATTATTTAAAAAAAAACTAATCCCCACACTCAGTATATCATCACACCAAGATCATTTGAAGATATATTTGTGTTGGTTTGAAGTTTGTTAATACTATTAAACTGAACAGTTTAGCACACCCATCATCTTTTCTTTTTCTTCTGGAAATCACACATTAATAATAAATTAATCATTCAAAAAATATTATCATATCATAAATATGTGATTATTTTGTTTGAATAATGAGAGTAATGACAGATATTTTTAAGATCCTGACTCATTGAATCAACACTAGCTATTTTTCATAAGCAAGTTCTATTTTATCAATTTTTTTCAATTAATATCATTAACATACATATTATGAAAATCATGTATTTTATAAGTTAAAGTGATTTTTTTTTTCTAATAAAAAAAATCAATGGATTTAGAATTAGAATTATATTGTAAAAATAAAGTGCAAAAATATCGGTCATAATACTAGGGAAGAAGATATCTCTCTATTTACCTGGTTTATATTTTTTGTGTCTTCCACATTTTTGCTGACATTTTGTTTCACTTTTTTCTTAATCAATGAAGGGTTTGTGGATTGTGAAGCTTTTTTATGACCTGAAGCTTTTTTTTTCAATTTTTTTCTCATTTCTATAGATCACATATATATCTCAACCAGAAAGTCGAATTTCGTTTTAAAAAGATTTGACTTTTAAAAGGATTGATTTTTATTATTTTTGGATGGAGTTTTATTTGGTTATTTTTGTTACTCCATTTTTTATTTATGGGCATGTGTTAGTTTTGTTATTGCTATAAATTTTTGCAATTTTTATCTTTTCTTTTTTAGTTTTCAGGTAACCAATTCCAAACAATAAATTCAAGTCTAATCCAATATCATATACCTGGAAAGAATAGGTTCAACAAAGTCACTATGAAGGCTAGAGAAGAATGTGTAAAATGGTGTTTCGAGAACCAAAAGACCAAAAAGTTTAGACGGTTGGTACTAGTACTATATTGACTGATGAATCTTCAAAATTGGAAATGATTCTTTGTCGAAACTTTAATATCGTTTGGTCCCTGTACTTTGAAAATATTGGTTTTGGTCCCTATATTTTTAATAGCGTCAAAGTTTATTCTAGACGACAAACGAGTGCCACATACAAACAACGTTAATGTTTGGTAGAAATATAAAACTGTTGGATAAGTTGTTATTTGTCATCATATTTTGTTAACGCATTCGATTTACTTTTGGGGAATAAAACTTTAGTAAATAAAACTTTATAATATTTATTTATTTTTCATTAATTTCGAATATCGTGGGCTTCACTAATACAATAAGTTTAAAATTTTTAAATAAATTCATTCTTAATTTCTATAGTAATAGTTTTTTTTTAATTAATCAAGAAAAACATGGACTAAGCCAACACAAGAATGTTAATTTTATAAAACAAATAAATAACATGTGGCACATCGTTTGTCATTTAGGAATAACTTTGACGTCATTAAAAAAATAAGGATCAAAACCAATATTTTTAAAAGTACACAGATCAAACCATACACAAGTTTCGATCAAGGATTATTTCCAAATTTACGTAATATTTCAGGGACCACAAACATATTTTTTTCTTTTATAAATTAACATTCTATGTATCTAAAATAATTTCTATTTGAATAAAGAATTATAATTAGTTTGTGAAATAGAATTTAAATTGGTCTTTAACATTAGTTACCAAGGTTTTAGATATTTATTATTGTTGATTCTAAATTAGTCTCTAATTTTAAATTATAAACTCTTTTAGAGACCATTTTAGACTCTTTCACAAATGATTTATAATTTTTTATTTATTATAATTATTTGGATACTAATAATTTGTAGTTTATAAAATAATATCTAAATTGGTTAATATAGTAACTAATTATTTTTTGTCTAAATTTGATTGTTGTTTAATGATTTTCTTATAGTATTCAATGAGTGATACGAAAATTCAATATATTAATGTGCTTGTTCTTGAAATTTGTGGATTAATTTCATGGAATCTTCAATCTAAGTGGTTGCCTTTTCTTTTAATCTCATTGGAATCTTCATGGAATGCCTTTGTGTTTGGTAAAAAACTTACTTTTTATGATTTTAAGTTCTTGACTTGACCTCTTCATCTTCTCTTGTTACTTGGTAGTATCAAGTTTGAAGATTTTATGGTAACTCTACATTACTTTCTTTTCAAAAAATTCATTTTCATTAACATTTTTATTATAAGAAAATATTATTATGATATTATATTAAAAAGTTTCTACGAAATATAAAGAATATCTTTTTATTGTTTTTTATTTTCCCTATTGTATATGAACTTATAAAAGAAAATAAAGACTTGTTTTATGTTTTTCATTGGGAATCTAACATTTCAAATATTTTCATTATTTTAATCTGAATAATTTTTTAACTATATTTTTAATTTTATGTAAAATAAAAAACAGAAAATAATTATTTTAAAGGATAAAAAGTACTAACTGTTTTCTTTTTTTAAAATTATATAATATCAAATAATTTCTAAATAATGAGATTTAATTAGAATAAATTTAAAATGTAATTGAAAATATATAATTTTTATTAATCACTGAAAAAATTATTTTAAAAAAACTAATCCCCACACTCAGTATATCATCTACACCAAGATCATTTGAAGATATATTTGTGTTGGTTTGAAGGTTGTTAATACTATTAAACTGAACAGTTTAGCACACCTTAATCATCTTTTCTTTTTCTTCTGGAAATCACACATTAATAATAAATTAATCATTCAAAAATATTATCATATCATAAACATGTGATTATTTTGTTTGAACAATGAGAGTAATGACAGATATTTTTAAGGTCCACTAGCTATTTTTCATAAGCAAGTTCTATTTTATCATTTTGTTTTTCAATTAATATCCTTAATATACATATTATGAAAATCATGTATTTTATAAGTTAAAGTGTTTTTTTTTTCTAATAAAAAAATCAATGGATTTAGAATTAGAATTATATTGTAAAAATAAAGTACAAAAATATCGGTCATAACACTAGGGAAATTAACAACCCCTCTTAATATTGAAGTTTTTTAACATTTCAAATATATCTGTTTGAATTAAAATAACAAAATTATATTATATTTTAGTAGTTTTTGCATATAATTATATTTTATTGATTTTTCTACAATTTTGTATTTTATTAAATGTTAACACTAGGTATCATAAACTTATAACATTAATGAAATAATTAAAATAAATAATTTTAATATTTTTTTAAATGATTTTTAATATTAAAGGTGATTTGTCTGGATGAATTTGAGGAAGAATGTAATATTCTAAATCTTATATGGATAAAGAGATGAGGAAGGAGAGACAATTCATTATGAGTATTTAACTAAATATTCATCAATTTTTATAGAATTCCAACTTAATAGGTATATTTTTACTTAAACAATAATAATAATAATAATAATAATAATAATAATAATAATAATAATAATAATAATAATAGTACTAAAACTAATAATATTGATAATAATAATAATAATAATATTAATAAAACTAATAATAATAACAATTATATTTTATTCTATACTAATTTTAATCATAGGATTAAAATTGTAATCTAACAATATTATCTACTAAAATATTATTTTATATATATCACATCACATTCATTAAATCATTCATAAATTTTTACAAATTGTATAAGTTCGTTCAATCTCACGTGTCCATTAAAACAAACAACCTTCATTTACTTCTTTACATCCCCTCAAATTCATTTACTAATTCTCTTTTAAATTCATTCTTGAAAACAAACACACCCTAAGAAAGTATAACAACATTCTTTTCAATCTATTCATATTATGTCGACAAACAATTTTTTTCTGGATAAACACTCTCTATATTCAGATCAGACTTGTTGTATTTTACCATGAGCATTACATGGTCCATTTTTAGACCTTTGGACATGATCCTTTAACTACATTCTTAAATATAACCATTATCTAAACCACAATTAATGAACTCTATTGCATGCTTAATCAATATTAGACTCACTCTCAACCTTTTGCAATCTCCTAGACAATTAATATAACAACTTCCAACTACCCACATTTAAGTTTACCAACATTATATAATTTATCATAATTGTACAGTGAAATAAAAGGTGATAACACATGTTTACTAGGTGTGAAAAGAATCATCCAAATACTTTAATAGAACTCTTTGACTAATTAATTAGCAATATTTTAATATTTATATAATAAATATTTAATATTTTTTAATAAACATTTTGCTTCTTAAACATTTATACACAATCTGAAGAGTCTTTGTAAGAAATAATATTGATTATATTGTATGATCAAAACTTTTTAATTATCACTTAGAAGCATTAATTTAAGAACAACAACACTAAACATATGAAATCCTTCATTTTTAATAATTTTCAAGTGATAGTAAACTATATTTAAGAGATTAAAAGAAATATTAGACATTTCACAGGTTAATATCCTAAAATCTTGGAAGAACAAATAATTGGAGTTTGGCACGTCGTATGTGTGAGTAGATGAACAAAAGATGTATTAGTGTTAGCAACTCTGATAAAATGATTTAGCATGTTTTCAACACTTAATTTTCTTAGCATGAGAATATAGGTGAGACCTTGAATCCCAACATGATTTTCTTGTGTGTCATTTTTCTAGATTATTGTTAAATAAGAAACTCATTCTGCATATAGATATAATTAATGTTATTCTTTAATTAAACTTGGAATTTTACAATAGAAAAAATAAAAACTCTGTTTGGAAGTTGTTATTAATACTTTTTGCTTTCATACGTCCACCCTAATACACAAAACTTGGCGGTCTGATTTGTTTGTTTAGTTTGTCATAGAATATGCCATCAATTTTTGTGAGAATAATTAAATATTTTTTAACCTTTACAAAACATCTTTAGTTTTGCATCAATCCAATTATCATATAAGTTTAGTGTCCTTTATGTCCCAAAGTTGTAGTTAATTTCTTTTTGTATATATATTTTTTTATGGTTAAAATACTTTTTTGTCCTAAATTTCGTCAAATTTTGTCAAATAAGTCCTAATTTTGGTTGTGTTCAAATAGGTCTCAATTTTCGTCAATTTTGTTCAATTGGGTCTTTTTTTGCTAATATCGTTTAAATCATTAATGACCATGAACAATGACGGCTACGTGTCACTTCGTGGTTTTTTTTAATTTTTTTTTAACTTTTTTTTTGAATTTTTTTAAATGTCCACGTGTCAACCCAGTAGCGTACCACGTGTCAAAATCAATGTTCTACATTCAATTTGGTCCCTATATTTGTTATTTTTGTTCAATTTAGTCCCCATTTTGTTTAAAATTGACTAATTTTGTTTCTATCGAAGATGTGACCAAATTTAATTTTTATATCAAAGTTATAATGATGTGAATTTTAATATATTATATAAAAGTATTTAATAAAAATGTGAATTTTAATATAAAAATTAAATTTGGTTTCAATTTGGAGAGGGACCAAATTGGTTCGTGTTAACCGAAATTGAGACTAAATTGAACAAAAATAACAAATATATGGACCAAATTGAATATAGAATATTGACTTTGACATGTGGCACACTACTGAGTTGGCACATGAACATTTAAAAAAAATTCAAAAAAACCATGAAATGACACGTGACAGTTACTGTTCATGATCGTTAATGATTTAAACGGTGTTAGCAAAAAAGGACTTAATTGAACAAAATTGACGAAAATTGGGACCTATTTGAACACAAAACAAAAATTAGAACTTATTTGACAAAACTTGACGAAAATTAGAACAAAAAGGTATTTTAACCTTTTTTTTTATTTGTTCCCACAAATATCTTAATGCTAAGATTAAGTTAACGAAAAGAAAAAAAAAAATATTCATCAAATATACTCAATTATGCTTTGCAAAATTTCTATTATGTATCAACCAAAACAACATATCCGTAATAGTTAAGCAAGAGTGCATTTGATTGAGATTCAAACATGGTTAAGAATACAATATCTAACTTATAATTCAGGAGGAATGTAAATGAAAAATGTAAAATTACATAGGGTTAGAGGGGAGGTGTTCATATAAAAGATTCATGCAATTGTTTCCTGCACCACATCAATTTGTTGCAGCACCCATTAATTCTTGAAAATGACTAGTTTACCTTGTAAAAGTGACCTTCAAATTATTAATTTTGGAACAGAATTTGTCTGAAATGAAATTTTCTGAAACAAAATTTGTGAGATGAGATGCTTAAAATAAAATTTTCGAAAAACATGGAAGATACATCCTGGAACACGTCTTCTGAAACAGATTTTTTGAATAAATTTTCCTGAACTTGGAAAAGATATTTTTGGTATTCTTATGCTTGAAATGTGTTATGGAAAACAAAAATTTAGGAACATATGAAATTCTTTTTGGAAAAGACCTTTTAGAATGAAAAATTTAAGCATTTTTTTCTTTTCTGATTTGTTGGCAGCAAAGGTTGTTAGAAGTGAGGTTTAATTCTAACTCAACCTCACAGAACCGGCTTGTAAGGTGAGGATTGCACTCATTTATATATTATGAATTGGCCTTTTCTCTAGTCAATGTGAGACTTTCAACACACTCCCTCACGCTGAGGTATATTTATCTTGTGCGTGAGACTAGAAATTAGTGGGTGATCCGTTAGCGGTAAGATAGCAGGTGAAATAGAATGTCCAAGCAATCTCGCTAGAATATGTTCTAACCTGACTCCGATACCATGTTAGAAATGAGTTTTAAGCCTAACTCAACCCCACAAAACTGGCTTGTAAGATGAGGATTGCACCCACTTATATATTGTGAATTGGTCTTATCTCTAGTCGATGTGAGACTTCCAAAAGAGATGACAATAACGAACAAGAGTGGTGATTTGGTGCAATTATAAAGGATATTTGAGTATTTTTGTTGTACTGTGGTGCAAGAAGAAATTTGATAGGATGCATAAGTAATATTGTAAAAAATTGATGGTCTTATCAATTTGACTCAAAATTCATTACACAACTTTGACCATCCATGCATTGATAAGACCATATCAAATCCATGAAGTTAGATAGACTAATATCAATTGAAGTATCTTAATGAGGAAGGTCCTTAAACTTTTCTAAATTTAGTTGAGTTCATCACTTCAGTAAATTTTGCTTGATGTGTGGGCCTCTATATCTATATTGTCATAGTCAAGATTCAAGAAAGGTAGTAAGAATTATGTAGAATTAAAAACTTAGATGAACCCCATGCAAGAAAGTCATGCATGTTGTCTACAAAGTTGAAGAAGGGTTTTTTTTTTTTTCAAAAAATGGGTTAGTTTTGCCCTTAATTTACAAAATTGGGTTGTTTGACAACAATATTATAGATTTGGGTTAAGTCGTTATGATATAATGACAACTTTTTTATATTAGATAGACTAAAGTCGTTATAACTCTTGGTGACTTTAGATTGTGTTGAACTGAAGTCGTCCTGGCTCATAACGATTTTAGTTTTGATGTTCTTTTTATATTTTAATTATTTTTTTATATAGAGGCGTGGAATGGAGGTAACATAAATAATTATTAATAGAAATATATGAGTTGATGTTGAAGTTTTTCAAAAATAATAATTTGAGATATTTTTCATAAAACTATAAATGGTGAGATCATTTTATTAGATAATGAAATAAGTCAATTGATTGTCATTAACATCCCTTCGATATCAAGAGCGACAGTCCCTGTAATTTGCATTGCGACGGTTGAATTCCAACAAGCAAATCCAATCATGCGGTAATTTGGTTTCAGACAAAATTTGACCCAGTTAACCTCGATCAGGTTCATAGGGACGATTTGAGAGGAAGAAATGACAAAGATTGGTCAACACATCGACGATGGATTGTAATATGGAATGATCGACATAATCATGTCATTCAAGGTACAACATTCACCGCAAACAACCATTTAAGTGATAGTGCACTATACATGTAGTGATACATGAACCATACTATTCACTATATATCTCCATCTGCACAATCTTCTGACAATAAGGTTAGGTTTACGATAATACATCATTTATTTATGATTTGTAGTTATTCAATTAAATAACCCTACTATTTATGTTGCAATATGATACGCCACAAGAACCTCCTCAGCCTCTTTCACAATCCTACCTTGCCCATGCCAGGTCTTCTACTGATTTTATACATCATACACATCAATTTTTTTGTCAGTCGTCTGTGGGTCATAGTGAAATGTTCGGATATTACCATCCTCAGCATGACAACCCATCAAACACATCCTTCCAACAAGTCCCTTCGTCATACACATTATTTTCGTCTGAGTCAAGCTATAGTGCAAGACCATCACACATGTTTGACACCTCAGCTATGACATCACTGTTTGCACATTTTCAAACACCCTAAACAACTATTCACCATCCCCACTTTCATTAAACTTAACATGGGCGAACAACAACCACCCAAATAACCTACCTGACCACTTCCATCAATGCATTTTTTTTAATGTATTACAATATTGTATGTCAACTTTGATGTCTTTTAAATTATTTATATTATTAATTTTCACATACTTTATGGTTTTTTTAATGAATGTTCCAATACTTTATGGTCAAACTTAAATTAAAAAATAGAGATACATATAATAAATATTTATGTTTAGGATTTGTAAACTACAATACCTCTACGCTATAAAAGAATTTAACTAATATAAAGAAAAATATATATACAAAAGTCGCACACTATAAAAAATAAATCAATTAATAAAAATATATATACATAAATCGCTAGAAATAACAGTTATAGAAGAAGTCACCACGACTCATGTCAACTTCCACTCGTAAAGAAGCCATTTGGATTCGTGACTACTTCTCTTTAGAAGTCATTCTATATTAGGCCAAATTCACCGAGATCTGTAAAATTCCAAGTCAACCAACCCTCATTTCTTGTAATTTCTCGCCAAAATTGACTCATATCTGAAAAAAAAAATGTTGAAGAGGATGATGATTCCACTTACTACTCCAACAAATAACTTATTCACAAAAACAAGATAACACAAAAATAGGCTAAAACATTTGTAAATTACTCACACATAAAGAATAAGAACAAACACACAGAAATAGGCAGAAACATTTGTAAATCACTCATTCGCCAAGAATAAGATAAAGAGAATGATCAAATGAACACAAAAAAATAGACATGTATATTTGCGAATCAATAACCTGATCGATACTATTTTAGTGCAAAACCAGACGATATCAAAAACCCTCTGTGTCAAACCTCCTTCTGTTCTTCTCTGGACTCCTCCTGGATTTGCTTGCTGTATGAATTCTGAGGGTGGGGTTACCTACAGGCACTCTGATACTTAAGTTAAATAGTGATTCGATATGAAGTGTATGTAGTAAAGTGAGAAAAGCATACCTTTACATGTTCATTAGACCCTAATTTATACTAATCTCTTAACAGAACTGTTATTATTATTTGCGGGCCATTCGTATTCGAAAATCAACTCTTTCCTTTCTGACCAAGATTGTACGCGTCGGTTCTTTCCTTATTAACTAAGATTGTTCGTCTGTATCTTGCTAAGGATCAACTCTTTCCTTTTTGGCTGAGATTTGCTCGTATGTACTTTGTCAAGGATCAACTCTTTACTTTTTGGCTGAGATTTGCTCGTCTGTACCTTGTCAAGGATCAACTCTTTTCTTTTTGGTCGAGATTTGCTCGTCTGTACTTTATCAAGGATCAATCCTTTTCTTATTGAATAAGATTGCTCTTCTATACATCATCATCCTTACCCAACTGGCCACTATTGGGCTGGATATACCCGGTCAGGCAGCGGGCCGAGATGTACTCGACCTCTGCACCATGTTGGCCCCTTTTCCTTTGTCTGCTGGGCTTGCGCGCGTGTCTCCTTCCCTCTCCCTGGGGTCGGGATGTGATCGGCCTTTCCATGTACAGACAGGCCGAGATATGGTCGGCCTGTTATCCATACAGTAGTGGAGTGAGCTGACTTCAAAATTTTGGAACTTCATCCGAAAGAAAATGAGTGGTGAGAAAACCTTGATATTAAAAACCATGATACTATGGTAATGAATTGGGAGATAACCTTCATGACATATAGTCATAAACAAATGACAAAATTTCATTTCACAAAATTCAGTTAAGACAACTTCTTGACGAGAAGGATATGCCGCTGCACTCAACCTACATAGTTCCCGCAATGCAGAATTTCTGGACCAAGCATCGCAAAGCTTCATGACCTTTTTTCTGTGGCTTGACTAAATTACTGGCTAGAACTAGAAGTCATACTGAAAAATATAACTTTCCATTTGATGATATTCTGTACAATTTTGAATAAATTACCAAACAATATTGATTTTAACCCATATCTATCTTTAAATATAATATATATATATATATATATATATATCTAAGTTCATAACTTTTTATAATTTTAAAATCAAAATTTAAATTAAAGAATGAATGAAGAGTCAAGTGTTAAAAACAAACATCTGAATTCTTCACTGGAAAAACTGTGTTTTAATGACAAAATTTACACTGTAGATTACAAAATAACCACCTTTTTTAAGTTACATCGATTTCTACACTGTAGATTTATCCACGTTTTGACATGTATGTAAAGGAAGCAACTAAACCGAATCGGAAGTGGTGCCATAACCTTCCATAGGTTCTAACCGCCACTCACTTCCATCATAATAGGAATTAGGCAAACCCAGCCAAAACTTAAACGCCTCAGCAGCTCTTTTCCTCTCAATTCTTCTGTCTTGTCTAGCCCTTGAAGCATGCTTACTAGTAAACATTCTTGAATGCATTTCCACATAGATTCTAGTAAACTTGGTCTTGTTGGGAGCTATCCCATTCTCCTCCATACAAGCCACGATTTCCAAAGCCTTCCTAAAGAAAGCAGCCCTCACACAGATATCAGCCAGAGTATCCAAAAGCCCTCCATCTGGCTTCAATGGAGGAACAGAAGAATCAGACTTCTCCCCTTCCTTTCTCATCTCACACCTCTCCTTCACTTCATTCCAAAGCAGAAGGGCCTCTCCGGGTTTCCTTGCCAGTGCAATTCCATTGGCTAAACTTCCATAAGTGCTCGAATCAGGGTGAACTCCACTCTCCTTCATCTTCTGAACCACTTTCTTCGCCTCTTCCACCAACCCCAACCTGCAATACCCTTCCACCAACATGTTCCAAGCAATCAGATCCACCTTCACACGAGGGTCACTGTCCATCTCATTAAACACCTTGTGAGCGAGCTTCGGCTGACCCGAGTACGCAAAAGCCTTCATCAAAGTAGTGTAACTAATCTTGGTGGGAGCTATTCCCCTTGCCCTCATCTCATTGAAGAATGAAAGAGCCCCAGCACTGTCATCCACCAGTATACACCCATCGATGAGAATGTTATAGGACACCACATCAGGCTGAATCCCTGCATCATCAACCATCTCCTTAAGCAATTCCTTTGCCTCAATAATCTGCAGCTGTTTGCAGTAACCCTTTAGGAGAATATTGTAAGTTATCAAGTTCGCCGGCACACCAATCCTTGTCATCTCAGCAAGAACCTCACGAGCACGGTCCATGGAACCTACCTTCACAAGAGCTGAAACCACAGTGGTGTAGGAAACGTGGTCAGGGTGACTACCCTTATCATCCTGACGCCGCATAGCCTCAAGCATCCTCACAGTATCACTCACACGCCCTGCATTCATATAACCCTTCATCAAAGTGGTGTAAGTCCTAGTGTTTGGAGCATACCCTTTAGGCAACAAGGGTGGCTCAGCTTCATTGCCACTCTGATCCACCAAATTTGGAAGCAATTTCTCAAAAACACAATCCTCATCCTCATCATTATTACTATTATCGTAATCACTTTCATTTCCACTCAAATACTCTAAATTACTACACTCCCTAAGCACCCGGCAAATATCCCTCCTTTGTTCCCTCATCGCCTGAACCAACTTCTCCGCAGTTTCCAAATCACCAAACTCAACATAAGCAGAAACAAGGGACTGCAAAGTGGTCACACAAAAAGGAATACCCAGCTGAAGAACCCGCTCCAAAACAAACAAAAGCAAGTCCTTTCTACCAATCTTACAACACAGCTTCATCATAGTATTATAACTCAGCGCATCAGGCGCAACATCGAACTGCGGCATTTCATCGAACACCTGCAAGAACGCCTTCGCGTCCCCGAGGTTCGCGCATGCGTTGAGCACGGCGTTGATAGCCGTGGTGTCAGGGCGCGACGCGGCAGCCATGTCTTTGTCTGGGAGCTTCCGGAGGCGGCGCGTGACGGAGCGGAAGAGCTTGAGGGCCTCGACGGGGCCATCGTCGGGGGCGGAGGAGAGGCGGGCAACAACGGCGGTCCAGGCCTTGACATGAGGGAGGTAGCCGGAACGGATCATGGAGCGGAGGACGGAGGCGGCGTAGAGCGTGTGTCCGGCCTTGGTGGCGGCGACGGCGAGGAGGCCGAGGCAGTTGGCGTCGAGGCGGTGGAGCTGGCGCTCACTGCGGAGGCGCGTAACGATGGACTGAGCACGCGTGAGGGAGGAGTGAGTGTTCTGGTAAGATAGCTGACAGACCAAGCGACTGAGACAGGTGGGGTTGGGGAGGTGCGTGGAGTTGGCATAGGCGTGCCAGGCTTCTTCCGTTTTCCGGTCGCGTAAGAGCGAGAGAAGCTTCTGGTCACGGGGCTCAGCGTTGGTAGTGGCGGCGCGTTGGAAGGGTGAGAGTGGTGATTGTAAGAGAACCGCGTTCATGACTGCAGCTCCTCCATTTGAGAAATGAGAGGATAAGAATAAAAACTTGATCAATGGATTTGCAGTTAACTACGTTTTGGGTCTTCCCTTCACATACGTGGATGGAAGGGATATTATTGGTTTTTTTCCTCCCGCCATTCAATCCCAACTTGGTTATTATAATTTTAGTTAAAAAATAAAGTCCCACATTTATGTAAAACTCAAATTAAAAAGCAATTCCAGTTCTTAACAGTAAAAGTAATGTAAAAAGAAAGAAACTTAAGATATAAAGATAATGTAAAAAAATATGAATAAATTAAAATATTTAATAAGAAAATGGATTGTTTGAATAAATATTTTTCAAAAAAAATTGAAATTTCGAAATTGTAATTAAATTATTTATAATCCAAATTTTTTGTAATTAAACTCAATATTTACAAAACATGTTTTTCATTTCAACCAACTCTATATCTACAAAATTATCATATTTTCAACTTAAACTCATGATTCAAAATCACTGAGAAGTAAATAAATTAAGGAATAAATACAGATTTGGTACCCCAATTTTCGTAAAGTTCAATTTGGTATCCGAACTTTAAGAATGTTCAATTTGGTACCTAAACTTTTTAAACGGGTTTATTTTGGTACCTTCCGTTAAACACTACATAACGCCGTTTGTCTTCTGTTGAGGTGGCACTGTGCATGGCATACATGGCAGAAAAAATGGTTGGGCATGTGGTTTTTCTGGTAAAAAAGAAATCGAAGTAAATAATTTGTGAAGTAAAAAATTATAGAATAATGTTGTTGTCGTTTTGGGGCAAAATTAGGGATGTGAAATCGAAAAATTTGCAGAATGAAAAATTAGGGCAAAAGCTAAATTTGGGAATTAGGGTTCGGTGGTTGATTTGCGTTCGGTGATTGGAGAAGAAGGACGAAGATTTCCTTTCGTTTGTTGGAGAGGGCGAAACTAGGAAGAAGAAGCTTCAGCGGTGGAAGATAGAGCTTTGACAGTGGAAGAAGAGCTTTGATTTTCGAGTGAAATGTATGTTTTCTTTCCTGCTTTTTATATATGAGTTGATGAATGTGTCCTGATTTTTTTGATTTTCGAAGCTGCACTTTCGAAGCTTTGATTTTGTATCAACCATGAATTGTGAGAGCAAGAGGAAGATGATTAAGCCCTTGACATTTCTTCAATGTCTAGAAAAATCAGGAGAAGAGAAAACCACCTATTGAGGTTCCACAAAATAGGGCACTTAAAGTTTACAAATAAAGGGGATTTCAACTCATTTTATCTGAACCATTGTTTCTGCCACGTATCCCCAGCATAGTGCTACCTCAACAGAAGCCAAACGACGTTATGTAGTGTTTAACGGAAGGTACTAAAATAAATCCGTTTAAAAAGTTTGGGTACCAAATTGAACATTCCTAACATTCGGGTACCAAATTAAATTTTCCGAAAAAGTTGAGGTACCAAATTAGTATTTATACCATAAATTAACTAACCCTTGTTTAGATTTTGCTAGAAACACAAGTAACTAGAACTCCAAAAATCAAACAGTAACAAGCTTCTAACTTCAAAAACAACCAAAAACACCAATTAAAAGAAATTTAGAAAATTAGTTGAAAACATAAAAAAATTTGACTACTAAAACTAAAAAAATTGTGAACATACAAATATTTCAAAATAAAAGTAAACTTACTTTATTTCAAAAATCAATCAAGTACTCGTGATCCTTAGCTTGCTATGGTATACAAAATAGGATCTAATAATGACAAAAATGAGGATTGAAGTCAAAATTGAAGAGAGCTGAAAGAGCTAGAAAGGAAAAAATAAAAGAAAAGGAAAGAGAAGTATGTATATACAACAAATCTTGCCTTAAGAAGAAGAAAAGAAAAAGGAAAGGTGAAAGAAAAAAAAAAGAATGGACTAAGACCAGGTTCACATATAAAATTTTAATCACAAATTAAAAATAACAAACACTACTTTAAATTTTAAATACCCAATTTAAAATGTAAACCATAGTTTAAAGTTTAATTACTAGTTTCAAATATTATAGCCTACTTCAAAATTTTAATCACTATTTCTTAAAATTTTAATTACTAATTTGAAATATTAAATCCGATTTCCAGACCTTAATCACAAGTTTAAATAGTAAACTCTATTTTAATTTTTAATCCGTATATAAAAAATTTCAAACCTACTTTCTGGTAATTTTATGGCTTAATTGGAACTATTAAACCCTATCTTAATTTTTTAATTCACATTTTAAATTATTAAACACTGCTTTACGATTCTAATAACTAGTCTAAGCTATTAAATCCTAATAAAAAAATTAAATCTCATTTATAAAATATTAAACCCTAATTTAACATTTTCATCAATATTTTGAATGTTTTTATGCTACTTTAAAATCTTAACCTGAAGTTCTAAATATTGTACCTTTTTACATTTTAAATCCCTATTTCAAAATAATAGAACCTATTTTCTGGTCATTTTATTCTTTACATTAGAATATTAAACCGTACTTTATACTTTTAATTACTAGTTAAAAATATTAAACCATACTTTAAAGATTTAATTTCATGTTCAAAATATTCAATCCTATTTAAGTTTAATTTACTACCTCAAAAAATTTAAAGCCCACTTTAATTAAAACTTAAAATCAAAATAATTTGAAAGATTAATATTTCTTTTAATATTATTTTATATATATATATATATAATATTGTAATTTAAATCATTAATATTTATAAAATAAATTTTAATTATTAATTATACTAAAATAATTTAATATGTAAATATAATTTTTTTAATTTATTTAAGAAATTAATTAGACGTTTAAAAGTATTTATATAATTAAGTATGCTTTTAAAATATATATTAAAATAAAAAAATTCAAACACCTGTAATCATAACAGATCAGTTTGTCCGGACCAAAACTACTTATTCAATAGTTCAGTTTACAACTCCTAATATTAAACAAGTTTGTTGTGTTATAGTCAATATTTTTATTCCTAGGAGTGTTCATAACGGAAACAATAAAAAACTAAAATTGATCTAAATAACTGATAATAAAAAAAAAATCAAAACTTTTTTGGATCGTTTTGGATTTTTTTTCTTCTGAGAACCAGGTGCCTCAATCAGATTTGGTGTTTGAATTTTCAGAACTGATATCCAAAACAAATTGAATCACAATTACCTTCAAAATATATATATATATATATATATATATATATATATATATATATATATATATATATATATATATATATATATATATCCTTGTAAAGTTGTTTGGTTCACTTAACATATTTGATTTGTGATCGTCTTGATTCTTCTTCATTGTTCCCATGACAAATCTCCTTAAGTTTTAAGCGATCAGAATATGTTTCTTTTGCAAAAAGAAATGAAAGAAATTTTTGCAATTAAAGTTTAAGTGATAGATATTTTATTCTCTAAACTATATAGACATTTAAAAGTTGATTTGACAATTGATCCTACTTTTATATTCTTTAAGTTGATCTTAAACTTTTACTTTGTATTTATTTGTTTTAGAGTACAAAAATATATTATTTTTTTTATTTTTTATTCAACATATTTATTATAATTTTACTAATATTTTTATTAGTATATTTTAACAAGAGCGGATTTAAATCAAAATATACAAATTATTTAATTCAGTTCATGTTTTTCAAGCCAAACCAAATTGAATACTTTATATTTATATATATATATATATATATATATATATATATATATATATAATTTTATTTTTTTCTGTTTGCTTTAGATATTTCCTATTTATTACTGAGGTAGCTGCTGGAAACTTTATATTTTACAAAGTGGTAGGTGATAATCAATTCACTGTGTACGAGTTTGAACGAAATAGTTATTTATGGTTTGATTAAAATGGTTAATGTTAAGAAAATAAATCTTTTCCTTTCATTTTTTGGGTTGTGTTTGGATGATGATGGGTGAGAAGGAGATTTTGAGTGGAGACAATCGTTACCCTAATGATTAATAACTTAACATTCAAAGTGGCTTAATATAAATGATCAAGGTTCATATATATAAATATAAATATTAAGGTTCGTGTATATATATACAAAAACTGTACATCGAAATTAAGCAAATAACCCTTGAATTAGTGCCCTCAGCAAAAATTAAGCAAATTACTGTACAAATTGATACTAATCCATCAAGTGTAAAACCAAACCAGCATGCTATACTCCCACCAAGAATTGTAGTCAGTGAAAACAGTTTATTCATTTCAAACTTCTGCAGAAACTCACTATCACCATTACCCTATAACTGCATGTTCATAACTCAAAAACCGACCAGTGAAGAGAGTGGAATCACGAAAGATAGAAAGATCCTTGACCCTCTGTAATGGCACATAACAACTTCTCTTTCATTATTTCCTGAAATTCAACACAGTGCCGAAGAATAATTAAATTAGGCTCAAAAGAAACCAGTTTCTAAAATTAAAATAGTATAAACCAGTGAGTGATAGTTACTTTTGATGAATAAGGAGGTAGCTTCAGATAATTAACACAAGTCATGACACTTGGTAGGTCTGTGTCTGCATGGTCACAATGCTGTTAAAAACAAGAACATTATTAGTAGATAGACAACACAAAAAACATGTTATTACCAAATATGAAAAGCTACTCTGAAAATATAAAATGTGCAATCTATGAACCTTTCGGACAATAGTTAACATCGGAGTGAGAGATGCCAACCCTCCTGGTGGAAGTCGAGGTGCCCCAGTCACAAACTGGAGAAATGCTCGTTTCTGTTCATGATCAAACTCTCGGAGAATCTCCAAAAACTGAGTCCATGGATAATAAATTTATGAGATTCAGGTTAAAGAAACTAAACATGTTTAGTGAAAGTGTGATCAAAAGTATGTAAATGTACGTGAATGCTTACATTAACAATGGGAGGACTGCTAGCAGTGTACCCATGATGAAATATAATGTGTTGTTCAAGGTCGTTGATCTGTTTTAACAAGCCAATGGTATTATTAGTTGTTATTCTTCTCTTTTGTTGGGAAGAGAAGGACATATTTACAAAAACAGTTTAATGAATGAAACTGTACTTACAGCCCAAGAGTCAGACTCTCCACAAAACATGCGCTCAAGTTCTTCTTCATTGAAGATCCGAATATGTTCAATGGAAAAAACCTTAAATAGAAAACGAGTAAAAAAATCAGAATCACAGTGAAAATACAGAAGAAATTCATTAGCGTTATTGTAAATATTAAAAGCCTTCATCCACTTTCTGAATAACTTAAATAGGCATCTGAACATGATCAAACTATAGTAGAATTATTAAGACAAAGTAAGAGACCTGGTTAAATCCAGATTCAAAAGCTTTCACTTGTCTTGAGATTCCAGACTTCACAGTTGCATCGACGATTAGTGAAACATAATCCTCTAGGTTTCTGATATTTACCTACAAAAAAGGATGAACATGTAAAGTTTATATTCAGCCATTGAAAGGGTGATTAAAATGAAAATTGAATGACAAAAACAACGAGCGATGACTTACCATTGAATGATCGGTCCCTGAAGCGAGAACAATATCAGGGTACCCAGGAAGAGTGAAATCTAGACAAAGATCTTCAAACCTCTGATCTCGAAAGCTTAATCTATCAGAATTCCCTTCATTGATAGATCCCATATATTTTTTCCTCAAAACTAGCGCCTGAAACTCTTGCAGCACCACATAGAGCTCAGGATCAAATGATCGTATGTCGTATAGAGAGAGTTCCTAAACAGACATGGTAGCAAACAGAGAAATTCAGTCACCATTATAAATTTTGAACAATGTTAAAGGGTTGTGGACATATCAATTGATTACCTTTCCAAGAATAAGTTTATAAAAAGCGTTAGAAAAGTGGAAATCTAAGATCCTTCCATCATGAAGTGCTTTACCAACAACTTGGCCAAGAAGGAAAAATTTCTTTTCTACTTCAGAGAAGTGTATGCCTCCAGATGTATCTCGCAACCATGGCCGTGGAAAGAGACCATGAAAAGAACGAATTCTCGTTTCCTCACCCTGCAAGTTTCCCTCTTCTCTCCACATGCCCAAGCCAGGTTTCTGGAACTCATGACACGCCAAGGTATAAAATTCCAAAGTTGGTCCAAGACCACTTCCAACTTCTCCATAATAATCCACCACAAGAACAGATTTATTATTAGCATGCAGCTCCATCATTTTTGCAGCAGATTTCAAAATCCGGTTGCGATGAACTGAAAATCTCTTTCTGGGTAATTCACCTTGGCTCACTCGCATATCACTCGTTGATCCTGATCTGTTGTGAGACCAGCCAGGTTGAGCTTGTGACTGATTAAGTGCTTCCAATTTGAAGTACTTGCATCTTGTCTCAAAACCAAATAAGAAAGGACATGAAGCCATTAATTGATTGCACCACGATGGCATAGCACCAATGGAAACCGTCAAAGGGTCCCTCATCTGCTGCTCTAGCTTCTCAGTCAGCTTAGTGCTTACAAACTCATTTTGTGGAATACAAGGAACTTTTATTTTTAGGCTATCCAGGTCTCCAACTTTCCCTTTGGCAAAAGCATAAATTCTTTCACGAGACATAAGGTGAAGTATAATTCTGTTCATGTTTTCTAAGCTTTTAAGAAGAAATAAAATATCGTAAGTTGGGCTTGGCTTCTCCAGATCAGGAACAAGTTCATCAGAGAGCAAATCTGAGAAAAAAGGAGTACGCTCGTAGTATGCTAAAACTTTATCATCAGAGGAATCCTGAGGCGAAGAGTGACATTGCGGAGGTATTATGTCCTCATTTTCTACAGCCCTTCTAAATGTTATTTTATGAGATTTACTCCATAGTTTTATGCTAGAAAGAGGATCATTTTGTCCTAATGCATGGCGTAGAATTTCCTGATATAGAGTGGATTTATGATCCATACGTTGTCCTTCATAGTAAAAGACAAGCTTTTGAGTAGCTTCATTGCTACAAGTTGCAGAATCACAGTTTTCTTGTTCTGGGCTTGATCCTACATTCATCTGCAGTTCCTCAGCATAATCCTGATAGAAAGAACACCAAAAATGTTAAAATGCATACATTCCAAAGTGCATACTATATTTTTTATCAATATATAACATATAAATTAATAAAATTAGTAAAATATATTTTTTCAAATGAGATACAATAGTGACAACACAACTGCAAGTATAATAAAAGAATACCAAAAATGGAAGTATTAATTTCACAACCAGGAATGGAAGTATTAATATCACAACAAAGTAATAGAAAATTATACGAAAACAAATAATCTTGACCGAATAAAAAGTTAAAAGATGTAAAATGATAATTTTAGAAAATAGGTCAACCGTAAAAGCCAAGAACAAAATTATGCAGAGTAGTGAAAAGCCTGTTTCATACAAATAACAAGAAATATGCAGCAAAAACATAGTTACAAATATTACCTGTGTTTCAGGAGGATCCGTCATCATGTCAGTAGGAATTTCAACCGGGACTGTACTTGAACTTAACGGTGATTGAGGAGGAGGACTTTCGGGTGCAAGGATGGATGATGATCCATCATATCCTATGCTTTCTGAACTGAGCTTTGGCCATAAAAATCCTTCAATTGATTGCAGAGAAGAAAAAGGGTCAACAGTATAAATAATCCCAACACCACTAAAATAATCATTCCGGAATTTCTCTCCCTCAGCCTTGACAAAATTTACGTACAGACTAGGGTAAGGAACGGGACGCCCTTTAGGAACAGTGACATATGAACCTCTCATTTTAAGTCCAGTGCTCGGAATAACAGGGAAAGTTTCCAATGAACTCAGTGCAGTGTGCAAGTTCCTTATTAACAGAGAAAGAGTTTTTTCACAGGAGAAAGGCTGAGAGGCAAACAAGCACACACTAGCCAAAGTCTCAAACCGTTTCTCTATGACTGCATTATCTTTGCAAACATCATGTATTCCCATATTGTTGTTCCTCATGTACCGACCCTGAGATAAATAATCAGCAAGTGATTTCAGGACTCCACTTTCAATAAATTCAAAAGTAGAAACTTGTTCCTTTCCAGTAATCTTGCCCATAATTTGATACAATATACTCTTGGTCTTCTCCTCATGCACAGAAAGAGCACAATTATCCGTAGACATGCTTAACAAGTCATTAGATAGTGCTGTGAGATTCTGTAAAGCATCAGTCTGAGAATGAAATAATTCCCGAACGAAGTAAGTTGTCTTTATGTGCTCTGCAAGATCAAAAGCAGAGTATTCGTCAAGCTTGCATTTTCTGACTTCTGATGACGTAGAAGATTGGCCACTTGAAAATGCATAACATAAGCATTTGATGGCCTGTCTTGAGGAAGATTTTTGACTAAAGTCCGGTTGAATGCCACAATTCACCGGGTACATCAACTTTGTAGTTCTTTTTTCTGGTTTTAGTAGTGAATCAATGGCAAAATAGACACCTTCCTTTAGAAACAACATTAAGAAATCATCTGAAAATTTTTGAATGATTATCTCAGCAATTTGTAACGCTAACATTAACATGTGCTGATCCTTTTGAGTGAATACTCCAGCCAAAAAACTGTCATGTTAACCAGATAAAGTGAGCACTAATATGTTTTCAAAAAATTAACATGATAATGCAAAACTAAATATGAAAAGGTCTGTTTCACCTTGCTATATTGACATTTTTGAGCAATTCATCATGCATCCCAGATTTGCTCAAACGAACTATCTTGTACATAACAGATAAACATCCGTGCCAAACATATAAACTCGCACTACAATTGAACATCTGTAAAAGGATGGAAATAAGTATTGAAATGTTACATAGAAATGAAAGAGCATCTAGCAAATTACAAGAAAATATGCCAACCTTGATTAACATGGGAAACACATCGATTCCAAGCCTTTGCAGGAGATCCGAGTGATTATCTAGGAATGATTCTTTATCTACAACCAGTTGATCATTTTGATCTTTAGTCCGGTCAGGGAGAAGCTCATTTAGCAGTTTGAGCACTTCATATACCTAGCACATCAGAAAACAATATAATTTCTCTAATCACACATCCTTAATTCCATTAAAAGCAAAAACCCTCCCTCCATGCCTTTTCTGAATGACACTACTAAATAAATATAAAGAACAGATTTCAACAGATGCAACTAGATTAGTAAGTTTAACTCATATCTCAGGTAATTGAATGAAGAGAAAATAGAATGTTAATCAAACAATGCTGCTGCACACCAGGAGACAACAATATTAAATCTAAGCTGCATACCCAACAACAGTTTCCACCCATCTGTTGCGACATTGATACTCCATTTGTGAGCTCAAACGTAGATAATATATCTCTCAATGTGCTGCTTATATTGAGTTCATATAATTTTCTGAAGGCTACAAATGATCCAGATGAAAGTTTGACAAGTAGTCCTATCAATCCCTGGCAAACAAAATAATACATTTACATCAAATAAAAATTTCATAAGACAGTTTAGAATATGAATTATAGATAAAAAAAAATTGCTTACATAGTAAGTCGGTTCAGATAGGGTTGTTTGACCGTTTGAACTTAAAAGAAGTGTAACATGCTGAATCAATCCGTGTTTACAAAGCTCATCCAACAATTCTGAGGACTGATAAACACTATCCACAATTTTTATCAAACAGTTACAAGCATTCTCGACAAGCTGCAGAAGCACATGTACACGTTGGTAGACGTTACAAAAGGAAAGATGAAACCACAGCATAATGAAAAAAAAAAAAAAAATCTAAATTACAATCATCTTAAATCCATTCACTGGTACCTGATGATCCTCATACCCCAAAAGATTGCACAATATAGGGGCAGCCTCCATGAAAGATGAAAGACTTTCAGAAGTAAGCTTCTTGCATAAGTTCACCATAGTAGAAAGAGCCACTCTCTGATGAAGGGAGAAGAATACATAAAACAATAAAAAACAAATTCACTCATAAAACTTTAAAATTATATTAAAGCGTTACCTTCACGTCTGTTGAGAAGAAGTCAATGTGGGTGAGAACGGCCATAACTGCTCCAGCCTTTAAGCAAACAAGTGGTTGCTTTCGAGATATTTTTTCCAAAACTTTGAGACACTTCATAAGATCAACATCAACAAGTTATATCCTTTCTTCTACAAACCATAAATCATACATAATGTTGATTCAATAGAAAAAAAATAAGCAACGATTACCTGTTCAGCAACATCTACATACTCAATGGCGAATAACCTTTGACACAATGTAGGAACAAAATCATGTTGAAGAAAAAATTGAGCTGCTGGGGGATGCAAATCACATACAAAGGTAATGGCCCTTAAGGAAAAAAGCATTATATCTGGGTTGCTCTCATTCTTTGCATGCTCTACGAGGACTGGAGATAACAAGTCTAAACTGTGAAAGACTGTATCCTCTGAGCAAAATGGCAGAACTCCACAAAGTTCAATTAGCAAAGCTAATTGAGAAGAGGGTTCAGTCTCTTTACTCAAACTATGCGCAGCATTTTCAAATTTCTCATTGTACTGGCTTTCATATCGCTCCGTTTCATTCCATTCCCAGTCTTCATCACCACCACCTGATGGAAGATGTAACATTACATATAAACAACATTATAGTACTTAGATCGTTTCTTCATATTCAAAAAAGATTAAATCATAACCTGAATCCATGAGAGTCACTCTGCAAAGACAAAGACAAAAAAAAAAAAAAAAAGAAAATCCTAATTCCACTTCACAATTTAGCTTTTGAGAAATTTGTTTGGGGAGTAGGGTAGTTTGTTTAACAAGAGGATAATCAATTTATACTATCAGAGAAACAGGTAGATACTTTTGAATAAGTTGTTGCTTATTGACCCAATCTAATTATCTTACTATAATTGTAATCTTATTCAAATATTTTTTACAATATATAATAATAATCATATCTTTAACTGTTAATGATATAAAAGGTAATATAAACTTAACCAATCAACTATTGAATCTTAAATTATTGTTTTCATAATTATATATAGTAATTAATTTTTTATTGTGATGATTTTATAATTTGTCATCTACATATTATATACTATAAAATGAAATCTTGTTAGGTACACAGGTATAGGTGTTATGCGACAATTAGCATATTTATTTGTTTGTTTATTTCGACCTAAATTTTATTCATTAATTAATAAAAAGATATCATTATACTTAATTATAATAACAAATGTTTGTTATGATTATATATTTTGAATAAACTAATAAACTATAAACTAATAAACTAATCAATAAACAAATGAGAATTATTTTATAGTTATAATAATTTATTCTTATGTCATTTTAAAAGTAATTGCCACTATTATTTGAAACACTAATCGATCACGGGTTAATAAATCAACAATAATCATTTTTTTACTGTCAATATTTATAAAATCACACATATGCATTAACTCCTTTTTATCATAACAAAATATAATAAAGTTATTATTATTATTATTAATAGTATAATATTATTAAGTTAATATATAAAATAAATTTATATTTATTAAAAATAAAATAAAATAAATTAATTAATTAATTGTTGATGAATGAAAAAAAAAGATAAACAATTTTATAGAAAATAGATAAAAATAACCGTTAATTTTAAAAAAAATTAATAAATATTTATATTATAAAAGGTAGAATTGGTATTATAAAATATGACATAAAAGAGAATATCTTTATATATTATAATAGATAATTATTTACAGAAGAATGTAAAATCAGTAAGGTAATTATTTAAATTTTAAAAAATGTTATCCAAATTATAAAATTGAAAAAAAAAAGATTAAACTAAAAGATAGTATATATAAAATGAAAAACTAATTTTAATTTTAAGTTTAAAAACCGGTTATCTACGAGATAAAACTGAAAAACAAAGTTGTATATAGAAAAACAGAATTCTCTTTTTATTATACCAGCGTCGTCCATGTGTATGCTTTTTTTAATATATGTAATATTATATTAGTTGGTGATGTTATTAAGTTATAATATTTAAAATAAAATTATATTTATTAAAATAAATCGAAATATATAAAAAAAATAAAAGAATACCTATTAATAAATAGAAAAAAAGAGAAAAATAAAGATAGAAAGTTTTATAAAAAGATTTGTAAAAATAACGGTCAATTTTTAAAAATATTATAAATAATTATATTTTAAAAAGTAAAATTGGTATTTTAAAATATGGATACAAAACAAAAAATCATCTTTATATATTCTTATATAAATATATATATATATATATATATATATATATATATATATATATATATATATATATATATATATATATATATATATATATATATTCCTGAAACTAATTAGGTGATGTGATGCATCTTCCACCATTCTCATATTTAGTTGTAGTTAATTTTACACTTTTATATTTTTATAACTTGTAATTATAAAAATTGACACAGATATTGTTTTACAGTTATATAATTATATTATTATATAATTATATAATTCTAATTTTTTTAAGTGTATAATTTTATTTATATTTTTAATATTTTTTCATACTTTTTTTCTTTTTCAACTAATTTTTATTTTCATTTTCTTTATTTGATTAACCCAATTATATATATGTTAATCAAAATTATAAACTAATTATTAAAATAAAAACAATATCAATTTAATTTAATTAATATATGTTGAATAATGATATGATAGGTTTATTAATTACACAAATATTAAAATATATTATTATTTTATATTTTACTCTAAAATATTACTTGATTTGTTTTCGTATGTCCGTCCTTAGTTTAAATATATATATTTGATTAACCTAATTATATATATATATATATATATATATTAATCAAAATTAGAAACTACTTATTAAAATAAAAATAATATCAATTTAATTTAACTAATACATGTTGAATAATGATATGATAGGTTTATTAGTTACACAAATATTAAAATATATTCTTATTTTATATTTTACTCTAAAATATTACTCGATCTGTTTTCATATATCCCTAGTTTAAATATATTTATTTGATTAACCCAATTATATATATGTTAATAAAAATTAGAAATTAATTATTAAAATAAAAATAATATCAATTTAATTTAATTAGTATATGTTGAATAATGATATAATAGGTTTATTAGTTACACAAATATTAAAATATATTATTATTTTATATTTTACTCTAAAATATTACTTAATCTGTTTTCGTATGTTCGTAGTTTAAATATATTTATTTGATTAATCTAATTATATATGTGTTAATAAAAATTAGAAACTAATTATTAAAATAAAAATAATATCAATTTAGGTTAATTAATATATGTTGAATAATGATATCATAGATTTATTAGTTACACAAATATTAAAATATATTATTATTTTATATTTTACTATAAAATATTACTTGATCTCTTTTCGTATGTCCATAGTTTAAATATATTTATTTAATTAACCCAATTATATATTTGTTAATCAAAATTAGAAACTAATTATTAAAATAAAAATAATACCAATTTAATTTAATTAATATATGTTGAATAATGATATGATAGGTTAATTAGTTACACAAATATTAAAATATATTATTATTTTATATTTTACGCTAAAATATTACATGATCTGGTTTCGTATGTCTGTAGTTTAAATATATTTATTTGATTAACCCAATTATATATGTGTTATTCAAAATTAGAAACTAATTATTAAAATAAAAATAATATCAATTTAATTTAATTAATATATGTTAAATAATGATATGATAGGTTTATTAGTTATACAAATATTAAAATATATTACTATTTTATATTTTACGCTAAAATATTACTTGATTTGTTTTCTATGACCGTAGTTTAAAAATATTTATTTGATTAACCCAATTATTTATATGTGTTAATCAAAATTAGAAACTAATTATTAAAATAAAAGTAATATCCATTTAATTTAATTAATATATGTTGAATAATGATATGATAGGTTTAATAGTTACACAAATATTAAAATATATTATTATTTCATATTTTATGCTAAAATATTACTTGATTTGTTTTCTATCACGGTAGTTTAAAAATATTTATTTGATTAACCTAATTATATATATATATATTAATCAAAATTAGAAACTAATTATTAGAATAAAAATAATATCAATTTAATTTAATTAATATATGTTGAATAATGATATGATAGGTTTATTAGTTACACAAATATTAAAATATATTATTATTTTATATTTTATGCTAAAATATTACTTCATTTGTTTTCTATGTCCGTAGTTTAAAAATATTTATTTGATTAACCCAATTATATATGTCTTAACCAAAATTAGAAACTAATTGTTAAAATAAAAATAATATCAATTTAATTTAATTAATATATGTTGAATAATGATATGATAGTTTTATTAGTTACACAAATATTAAAATATATTATTATTTTATATTTTATTCTAAAATTTTACTTAATTTGTTTTCGTATGTCGGTAGTTTAAATATATTTATATGATTAATCCAATAATGTATGTGTTAATCAAAAGTAGAAACTAATTATTAAAATAAAAGTAATATGAATTTAATTTAATTAATATATGTTAAATAGTTATATGAAAGGTTTAGTAGTTACACAAATATTAAAATATATCATTATTTTGTATTTTACTCTAAAATATTACTTCATCTGTTTTCGTATGTCTGTAGTTTAAATATATTTATTTGATTAACCCAGTTGTATAGTGTTAATCAAAATTAGAAACTAATTATTAAAATAAAAATAATATCAATTTAGGTTAATTAATATATGTTGAATAATGATATGATAGATTTATTAGTTACACAAATATTAAAATATATTATTATTTTATATTTTACTCTAAAATATAACTTGATCTGTTTTCGTATATCCATAGTTTAAATATATTTATTTGATTAACCCAATAATATATGTTAATCAAAATTAGAAACTAATTATTAAAATAAAAATAATATCAATTTAATTTAATTAATATATGTTGAATAATGATATGATAGGTTTATTAGTTACACAAATATTAAAATATATTATTATTTTATATTTTACGCTAAAATATTACGTGATCTGTATTTTATGTCCGTAGTTTAAATATATTTATTTGATTAACCCAATTATATATTTGTTAATCAAAATTAGAAACTAATTATTAAAATAAAAATATTATCAATTATAATTAATTAATATATGTTGAATAATGATATGATAGGTTTATTAGTTATAGAAATATTAAAATATATTATTATTTTATATTTTACTCTCAAATATTACTTGATATGTTTTCGTATATCTGTAGTTTAAATATATTTATTTGATTAATCCAATTATATATGTGTTAATCAAAATTAGAAACTAATTATTAAAATGAAAGTAATATTAATTTAATTTAATTAATATATGTTGAATAATGATATGATAGGTTTATTAGTTACACAAATATTAAAACATATTATTATTTCATATTTTACGCTAAAATATTACTTGATTTGTTTTCTATGACCGTGGTTTAAAAATATTTATTTGATTAACCCAATTATTTATATGTGTTAATCAAAATTAGAAACTAATTATTAAAATAAAAGTAATATTAATTTAATTTAATTAATATATTTTGAATAATGATATGATAAGTTTATTTGTTATAAAAATATTAAAATATATTATTAATTTATATTTTACTTTAAAATATTACTTGATCTGTTTGGTATGTCCGTTGTTTAAAAATATTTATATGATTAAGCCAATTATATATGTGTTAATCAAAATTAGAAACTAATTAATAAAATAAAAATAATATCAATTTAATTTAATTAATATATGTTGAATAATGATATGATAGGTTTATTTGTTATACAAATATTAAAATATATTATTATTTTATATTTTACTCTAAAATATTACTTGATATGTATGGTATGTCCGTAGTTTAAATATATTTATTTGATTAACCCAATTATGTATGTGTTAATCAAAAGTAGAAACTAATTATTAAAATAAAAGTAATATCAATTTACTTTAATTAATATATGTTAAATAGTTATATGAATGGTTTATTAGTTACACAAATATTAAAATATATCATTATTTTGTATTTTACTCTAAAATATTACTTCATCTGTTTTCGTATGTCTGTAGTTTAAATATATTTTTTTGATTAACCGAGTTGTATAGTGTTAATCAAAATTAGAAACTAATTATTAAAATAAAAATAATATCAATTTAGGTTAATTAATATATGTTGAATAATGATACGATAGATTTATTAGTTACACAAATATTAAAATATATTATTATTTTATATTTTACTCTAAAATATAACTTGATCTGTTTTCGTATATCTATAGTTTAAATATATTTATTTGATTAACCCAATTATATATGTTAACCAAAATTAGAAACTAATTATTAAAATAAAAATAATATCAATTTAATTTAATTAATATATGTTGAATAATGATATGATAGGTTTATTAGTTACACAAATATTAAAATATATTATTATTTTATATTTTACGCTAAAATATTACGTGATCTGTTTTTTATGTCCGTAGTTTAAATATATTTATTTGATTAACCCAATTATATATTTGTTAATCAAAATTAGAAACAAATTATTAAAATAAAAATAGTATCAATTATAATTAATTAATATATGTTGAATAATGATATGATAGGTTTATTAGTTATAGAAATATTAAAATATATTATTATTTTATATTTTACTCTAAAATATTATTTGATCTGTTTTCGTATATCCGTAGTTTAAATATATTTATTTGATTAACCCAATTATATATGTGTTAATCAAAATTAGAAACTAATTATTAAAATGAAAGTAATATTAATTTAATTTAATTAATATATGTTGAATAATGATATGATAGGTTTATTAGTTACATAAATATTAAAACATATTATTATTTCATATTTTATGCTAAAATATTACTTGATTTGTTTTCTATGACCGTGGTTTAAAAATATTTGTTTGATTAACCCAATTATTTATATGTGTTAATCAAAATTAGAAACTAATTATTAAAATAAAAGTAATATTAATTTAATTTAATTAATATATGTTGAATAATGATATGATAGGTTTATTTGTTATAAAAATATTAAAATATATTATTATTTTATATTTTACTTTAAAATATTACTTTATCTGTTTGGTATGTCCGTTGTTTAAAAATATTTATATGATTAAGCCAATTATATATGTGTTAATCAAAATTAGAAACTAATTAATAAAATAAAAATTATATCAATTTAATTTAATTAATATATGTTGAATAATGATATGATAGGTTTATTTGTTATACAAATATTGAAATATATTATTATTTTGTATTTTACTCTAAAATATTACTTGATATGTATGGTATGTCCGTAGTTTAAATATATTTATTTGATTAACCCAATTATGTATGTGTTAATCAAAAGTAGAAACTAGTTATTAAAATAAAAGTAATATCAATTTACTTTAATTAATATATGTTAAATAGTTATATGAAAGGTTTATTAGTTACACAAATATTAAAATATATCATTATTTTGTATTTTACTCTAAAATATTACTTCATCTGTTTTCGTATGTCCATAGTTTAAATATATTTATTTGATTAACCCAGTTGTATAGTGTTAATCAAAATTAGAAACTAATTATTAAAATAAAAATAATATCAATTTAGGTTAATTAATATATGTTGAATAATGATAAGATAGATTTATTTGTTACACAAATATTAAAATATATTATTATTTTATATTTTACTCTAAAATATAACTTGATCTGTTTTCGTATATCCATAGTTTAAATATATTTATTTGATTAACCCAATTATATATGTTAATCAAAATTAGAAACTAATTATTAAAATAAAAATAATATCAATTTAATTTAATTAATATATGTTGAATAATGATATGATAGGTTTATTAGTTACACAAATATTAAAATATATTATTATTTTATATTTTACGCTAAAATATTACGTGATCTGTTTTTTATGTCCGTAGTTTAAATATATTTATTTGATTAACCCAATTATATATTTGTTAATCAAAATTAGAAACTAATTATTAAAATAAAAATAGTATCAATTATAATTAATTAATATATGTTGAATAATGATATGATAGTTTTATTAGTTACACAAATATTAAAATATATTATTATTTTATATTTTACGCTAAAATATTACTTCATTTCGTGTGTCTGTAGTTTAAATATATTTATTTGATTAACCCAATTTAATATTTGTTAATCAAAATTAGAAACTAATTATTAAAATAAAAATAATATTAATTTAATTTAATTAATATATGTTGAATAATGATATGATAAGTTTATTAGTTATACAAATATTAAAATATATTATTATTTTATATTTTACTCTAAAATATTACTTGATCTGTTTTCGTATGTCCGTAGTTTAAATATATTTATTTGATTAACCCAATTATATGTGTTAACTAAAATTAGAAATTAATTATTAAAACAAAAATAATATCAATTTAAGTTGATTAATATATGTTGAATAATGATATGATAGGTTTGTAGTTACACAATTATTAAAATATATTGTTATTTTATATTTTATTCTAAATTATTACTTGATCTGTTTTTGTATGTCCGTAGTTTAAATACATATATTTCTTAAAGTGAATAATACTTCAAATACATCGATTATATTGAAGTTACTCGATCAATTGAAATAAGAACATAATCTAACTTCAATTTTATTATAATCTCATTTGAATATTTACTATAGTATTATGTTACAATATTACAATATTGATTAAAAAAAGAAAACGTGACATTACCATTTTTATTTATCCTTTTGTCTCAACTTAAATTTTTTTCATGCTTTTTAATTAATGAAAATATTATTATATTTAATTATAATAACAAATCTATACTTCTGTATGATTATATAAAATGGTTCCCTTTTGGTTACACATTTTATTTTCAAGTAAATCCTTTAATTATTCTTTTCATATTAAAATAATAATTTTACCAATTTTATCCTTTAAGTAATTTTTTAAAAAGAATTAAACTATTTTTTTATTTAATTTTTTTTCTTTTCTAAAATTTAACTATTTTTTCAAACTAAAATAACTATTTATATAAAAAAATGATGTAAAAAAAATTACATTCAATAAAATTTTAATTTTTTTTAAATTTACTTTTATGATTATGAAACAAAATTTTACTATTATTTGTGGAATTTTCAATTTTTTTTTATTTTCTTTTTAATTTTTTTAATTTTTTTTAAAATTTTCTTTTAAAAAAAATTAAACTGCCACGTGTCACCTTATGGTTGTGACACGTGTAACCTTATGGTTGTGACACGTGGCAGGTCACATTGTGCCATGTGTCTTCAATTTAGTCCCTCTTTTTACAATTTTGATTCAATTTAGTCCCCCAATTTTTTAAAATGATTTAATTTTGTCCTCTCCAATTTGAGACAAAATTAATAATTAAGCTTAATTACAATTTATACATTCATGTTTAAATAATTTTTTACCATTTATACATCAAATCACTCCCTAAATACTCATGTTATTTCATTTGTTATATTTTTCACTTGTAATTTTTTATACTTGAAAGTTTCTATACATGTAAAAAAAAATATTAATTTGAATAGTTAGATGGAGTAATTTAATCTATAAATATAATAAAAATTATTTTAATATGTATATATAAGTTGTAATTAAGCTTAATTACTAATTTGGTATCAAATTAGAGAGGACAAAATTGAATCATTTTAAAAAATTGGGGGACTAAATTGAATCAAAATTGTAAATAGATGGACTAAATTGAAAACAACAAATGTTAGCTTGACACGTGGCACAATCGTGACCTGCCACGTGGCAGTACATTTTTTAAATAAAAAATCTCAAAGTAACACGTGTCACAACCATAAGATGACACGTGTCACAACCATAAGGTGACACGTGGCAGTTTAATTTTTTAAAAAAAAAATTAAAAAATTAAAAAAAAAATAAAAATAAAATTAAAAGAAAATTAAAAAAAAATTTGAAAATTCCACAAAATGACACGTAGCATGTACAGAGACGGTGTTAAAGTTGACTTAACGGTAGGGACCAAATTAAACCTTTTAAAGAATTAGAGGACCAAATTGAACCTAAAAAATAATAAAGGGACCAAAGTGAACCAACCCAATAAATTAGGGGACCAAAATGATAATTAAGCCTACAAAAATAAACACATGTCACAGGTTTTCACTAATGTTTATTATGAATATACATTTTGAGTAATTTAATCAATAAATAACTAAAAAATATTTTATAATTCTAATAATTTATTCTCAGATTATTTTAAAATTAATTGTCACTCGAATACTAATTTAGCACGTACGGGTTAACTATAACATAACATATATATTCAATATATTTGGTATTTCACAATATATATATATATATATATATATATATATATATATATATATATATATATATATATTAATTACCAAGAAATTCCTATTCTAATTATCAACAAATTCAATACAACGTATCAAATATTTTATCTTAATCTAAACAAAATTAAAAAAAAACACTTTTGTTAGTGTATACTATATATATATATATATATATATATATATATATATATATATATATATATATTCAATTACCAAGAAATTCCTATTGTAATTATCAACAAATTCAATACAATGAATCAAATATTTTATCTTAATAACAAAACCCAAAAAAAAAAAATACTTTTGTTAGTATATCTAATATATCTAATATATATATATATATATATATATATATATTTATTTATTTATTTATATCCTGAAATAAAGAAAGTTGGAAAATTTTTGTATAACGGGAGATGTGTTGTTGTCTTTCCACATCGTCTTACTTCGCATGTTATAATTTTATAATTATACAATATTATAATTTTATAATTATGTAATTTTATAATTACACAACTTTATAATTATATAATTTAATAATTAATATTTTATAATTATATAATTTTATGTTAAAATATTTCAGAAAGTGTCATGCTATTCTTATTTAGTATAATTATGTATTTATTATATTTTAATTTTGTATATTTTATTTTTTTATTTATAAAATTGTCCGGTCGATTTTAAAATTGTCTAGAATTTTTAATTTAATATTCAATGTGCACATCAAAAAAAATAAATGAGAATTATTTTATTTTATTTTTTATTCTTGAGTTTTTGTTTTTTTCTACATCAAACCATACTAGAGATGATTTAAGAGTTTAGGAGACATAAACCAAATTTAAAAAATGAGACATTTTATTTTAAATTTTTTTCGAGTACTTTTTTTATGCAAAATTATTTATTAGATTGTTATAATTAATTTTATTTAACTCTTATTTTTAATAGATAATAGATCTAATTCGTTTAATCTTTCTTGAGACATTGTTAATCTTAAATAAATTTATTATCTTTAGTTTTAAGAAACTTCTTTTAACCGAAGAAATTGACAATAGAATTGTCAACATTATTCTATAACCTATATATGCATTTATAAAATAATATGTTATTTTTTATATAATTAATAATGTGAATTAGTTTATCATTTTCCAAACCTATAATTTCTCTTAAGATATTTAATTCTGAAAATAAATCAAATTCATCAATATTCAACAAATGATCATGTGTTAACAGATTTTTTAAGGTTTAAGCAATTTTCTAATTCATTTTTCTTATATATTTTTATAAATATATTCATAGCTTCGTTTTGTGATGCAATTAAAGTATCAATTCTTCTCTTCTTTTGGATTTTTGAATAGTTTATTCAAATTTTTTAGTCGGTATATCTATATACTTTTATATGAAATAAAAAATTATAATATATAAAATACTACTAAAGATAAGTATATAAAACGAATGAATTAAAAAAATAAAACTTAGATTTTGGTTGTCAAGAAAGTAATCATGATAATAGACTTGTAGTATCTTGAAGTCTCAAGTCTCTTTCTCCTTGTCAAGTCTCAATTTTTTCACAAATTTGTAGAGTTTATTTTAATATTAATCATTAATAAAAACAATTCAAAAAATTATTGTTCTTTTCAACTCGATAGTAAATGGACAAGATATATATGCAAAAAAAAAAACTCTCGAAATTCGTAAATCGAAAAGTATCGAAAATCAAAACTGGACAAAAGAAACAAATTTCTAATTCTAATACAAATCCAAAATGAAATAAAAATAACAGCAACACAAATAAAAAAAAAACATAATAACTAGTAATGAGGATGAAAATTTGGTACATATGGACAACATGAGATTCAAGGAATATAATCTGTCCAAACCCTAAAAAAATGAATCTTAGAAGGGAAGAAAGTAAAGAGAGGTAAGAGTAGTCATATCGAGATAAAAGAATAAAATAGAATTTAGATTAATTATAGGACATTAGTATTTTGACACCACACTATTTTTTACTACCATTTGACACTATCCTTCATTTCTATTCAGTTTCTCTTTCTTCTAGAAATATAAAAGTTAACTTTTGTTAAGAATATTTTATCCTTATAAGAGTTGTCAAATGGTCGTCAAATGATGTCAAAGAACATTTTCCTTAATTATTAGAGAATAAAGGTATCGAATCGTTCTCTTTTTCGTAAACAAATCATAATTTAGCAAAAAAAAAAAACTTTAACTCACTAATTATCATTTTTAATACAAATAAAATTAATAGACAACAATAATAACTTAACTCAATTTTAATTTTATTTTTAAACATAGGCTTATAATTAATTTATAGAGGTATATTAATAATAAAAATATTTTTTTAAGGTTTTTTTTTCTTAAACATAATTTTATAATTAATTTAATAAAGCTATATTAGTACTAAAAAAATTGAGGCCTTTTTTCTTAAACATAGTTTTATAATTAATTTAATAGAAAAATATGAGTACAATTTTTTTTAGGCTTTCTTTTGTTGGAGGCCTAAAGTGAGTGCTTTACTTTCTTTACCCTTGACTTGGCCCTGGTCATGATGAGTCACTTAGAGCATGGTTTGGGAGGTTTACAAAAGTCATGATGAGTCTTCAATATAATCAGAGTCAAGAAGATTACACCATGTTTATTAAGCATTCTGATTTAGGGAGTAACACTTTTGTTAGTTTATGCAGATGGTATTATTGTGACCAGTCATGATGAACATGAACAACAAAGATTGAGCCAATGTTTGGCTAAATAATTTGAAATTAAGACTTCGGAGAAATTAAAATATTTCTCAAGAATTGAAGTTACTCACTCTAAGAAAGAGATTTTTATATTTCAACATAAGTATATTACTGATCTATTGCAAGAAATAGGTAAATGACCAACAAACCAACAAGCACACCTATTGATTCAACGGTAACATTGTGAAATGAAGATGATGATATGGTTCTTGATGAAAAGAAATGTATCATAAGCTTATTTACCTAATGTTGCTTTCTTTGTGTGTTTAGTAAGTTAATTTATACATTAACCAAAGGAAGCCCATTTACAAACTGCTCTTCGAGTTGTTTGGTATTTGAAAGTGAACAGGAAAAAGGAATTTTGTTTAGAAGAAACAAGAATGTTAGTCTTGTAGCATATACTGATTCTAAATATGCAAGTTTAGTTGAAACATGATCAACTGCTAGTTATTGCACTTTCTTTGGTGGAAACTCGGTAACTTGGAAGAGTAAAAAATAAAGTATGAGAACCAACTCCAATGTTGAAGCATAATTTTGAACAATGGCTCAAAGGATATGTAAGTTTTTATGTCTAAAAAGTATAATGGAAGACTTTAAGATAAAATGGGATGAAGTATGAATATATATATATATATATATATATATATATATATATATATATATATATATATATATATATATATATATATATATATATATATATATATATATATATATATATTCCCTGATACCAATTGTTAGGATCGAGCACTTACCATTTGACCAAAAGCTATAGTCAGGGCGTAACTTTTTATACTTAAGAGTGTAACACAAGCCCAAGCATCACGATTCGATTGTGACCCAACCCACTTGGACTCTGCCACGGGACAATTGATACCACATGCAAGTCAAAATCCAAGTGGGATTCCTAGAAGGACAATTGTTGAGGGGGAGATTGTTGCATGTGGTATCAATTGTCCCGTGGCGAAGGCCAAGTGGGCTGAGTCACAATCGAACTGTGATGCTTGGGCTTGTGTTACACTCTTAAGTAAAAAGAGTTGCGCCCTGACTAATGGCTATAGCTTTTGGTCAAGTGGTGAGCGCTCAATCTTAACCATTGTGGTATCAGAGCTATGGTTCGATAAGATTTTTTCTTAGTATGCTTTGTGATTGCAGCGTAGTCTGATCTTCCACATTAGAAAAGATTAATTCCTTTTTGTTGGAGAATCATTCTTGGCTGCTGATGTTGCAATGAGAAATTTGATGGAAGGATTATTGTCGGTGTTGTGTTGACGCGATGAATCTACAGCTAGGTTCGTGGTGGTGCAAGGACTATGAGTCGTGCTGGATCTGCAGTGGAGTTCGCATGTGGCGAGATGCTCTTGGATTTGCGAAGGACATGCAATTGGTGCTCGATGGCCCCGTGAGTGATGTACGATGGAGATCTGATTTGTGTAAGTCATAATTTGCGACATGTGCGTGGAGGAAGTGTTTTACTGTTTACAACTCTGTTTCAACGAGAGTCAATGGTGGTGCTACGTCAGCAGGCGTGACGTCGATGGGTGTTGCGTCTTCGGCAAGGGAGTCAATAACATAGTGGTTGCGAAGTTCAGATGTTCGATCTAAGGATTTTTACAAGGTTCGGTGGTTTTGCATCGTGGGTTGCGACATGGTTCCAACGAAGGGTGTATGATGTTTATGCTCGAGCATTGACTAATATTTATGCAAGGTGTGTGGTGATTATACATGAGCATTGGTTAGCATTGATGCATGGTGCATGGTGCATGGAAATTCTTGGGATGACTTAATTGGAAGTGGAAATCTTGGAATGGTTTGATTCTAAGTGAAAATTCTTCGAATGGTTTAATTCCAAGTGAAAATTCTTGGGATGGTTTGATTTTGAGTGGAAATTCGTGGAATAATTTGATTCCAAGTGGAAATTCTTGGGATGGTTTGATTCGAAGTAGAAATTCTTGGGATAGTTTGATTTCAAGTGGAAATTCTCGGGACGACTTATTCTAAGTAATACTCCTTATGGTGGAGTGTATGATTGCTGGTATAGGAAATGGAGATGTGTTTATTTTAATCGGGTTGGAGAATGTTGGGATGTTTAAAATAACATGTCTTGAAAAGTCTCACATCACTTGGGATAACCAAGGGGGTGGGTGTTATTGATTATATAATGGGCTCTAAGTGCATAATGTTCCTTGCCCCTAGTTAATGTTAGAAAATGATTACTCAAATAATACTAATAATAATTAAAGCAATAATAATAGTGAAATGTATATGAATCAAAGAATATTAAACAGAAATATAATACTATTAATAATAAAATTATTATAATAATAATAAATAATAGATGAAAAATAAATGAGGAAAAGAGTAGAAATAACTTGGGTTGTGGCACGCATAACGCTATCCTTAGAGAGAAAACGCCCTTACTGCACAGGGCTAAACAAATACACAATCATATGTGTTTCAAATCATATGTGTTTCTCTCCCAAGATACAACAACCCATCAGATCAATCGAGTGCAGCGAAGGATCTGCGAACCTTATGAACACCAATGCCTTAAAGATAACATAGAGAAGAAAAGAAGAACACTTTTGAGAAAACTCTAGTGTTTGTGGTTGTTTCTTTCCTCATGCACCTAGGTGGTATTCATAGGTAGAAAATGGAGACAAAGGAGTAAGTTGTAATAAGAATATAACCGTTAGCTATAAAAAACATTAACACATAAATTAAAGGTCTATACAAATATGAGTAACAGTAAGTTTTTATTTTAATTATTTATTTTTTAAATTACATTAAAATATTTCTAACAGTTAAAGAAACTTCAAACTTGTATTTGACTCTTCTTATTTCTTATACTCTTGTAATAAGAACGTTGTGAGGTTTGGGTTAAATTATTGCTTTAGAGAGTGTGGATGTACTCAGGGTCAAAGGGTATGGAAGAGTTATCTGTGTGTATCCTTGTTTTTATCTTATTTCTCTGTTAATAAGGTGATTCTTAGAAGTAAAGACGATATTCTAAATTGATGATGCATTTTTTCCAACAAAATATATATATATATATATATATATATATATATATATATATATATATAAATAAATAAATAAACAGACATACTTGAGGTATCTCAACCCATATACAAAAATATCACTATTTAAATAAAGTGGTGCTAGTTCAAACACAGAAAAATAACCCCTGCGTTGATTACATACACAAACATAAAACCAATAAAAAATGAGTGCTCAATAAAGACAGTTTGCTTCCTCGCGTGCGAGCTATGTAGTACAATGGCTCAATGTTATGGTATTTAGGCATTGCTACCAAATTGCTTTACAAAACATGATGTATGCATATGTTGGGTCTACCAGGAACTTCCTCCATTGGGAAAAGCACTCCATCTGCAAAACACCAAAGGAAAATATTCTGCACTAGATATAGCCCTCATTTGGTTAGCTTTTTAAGCATATGTATAATGGATGACCAAGCTAGCAATAAATTTAATTACTTTTTTCAATCATGCTTTAAAAGGAGACATCTTGTGGGGTAATGAAAGGCAACAAATCAGATACATCAGCATTGATATCCATACCCATGTGAATGTAGTAAATGTTACTCTGACGTACTAAGTGCTTCTATTGTATGTATCACATTGTATTTTGAGTTAGTAGATTAAACCCACCGGTGATATAGCACACTCATTGCCCTTCGAATCAGATTTAGGTTTCTAAAATACAGAGCAACTGACTTAATGTATTGGATTGGGCATCGATTCCAAAAATTAAAATTAGGAGTTTAATGTTTCATCCATGTCCAAATATTTAGTTGTGTCACAATAAGAATATCCTCAGGATCCACTTTTTCTTGTCTAAATACAATCCTATTTCTATGAGTCAATATATTCTATATGATTGATATCCATAAACCCTTTCATAATTGATTTCCATTGTTGTTAAGAACAAGTTAGGAGAATTGTTGGAAATGAACATTTAGCTAGTTATGGTGGAATGTACTGATACCTACCCCTTTGTTACATAAATTTCAATCCCTATTTCAGTGCTACACATGAGAAATAGATGGGTTACTGTTTCTTCTTCCAGCTCACATAAAGGACAAGAAATTTCTACTAATGATGATCCTCTCCTCCTAAGGTTTACCTCCGTGGTCATCCTATTTAACATTACCCTCCAAGCAAAAGTGTCATGCTAAAGGGACCACCTTTATGCTCCGCCCTATGAAGTTATACTGTGATAACAAATTTTCAATTAACATAATCCATAATCTAATACAATATGATAAAACCAAATATATTAAAGTAGACAAATATTTTATTAAAAAAGAGCTCGACAGTGTCATCATTTTCACACCATATATTTCTTCTTAAGAGCATCTTGCATATATACTTACCAAATAATTGAACAACTATAATTCTAAAAGATTTATATTCAAGCTTGAAATGGAAAACATTTGTTCACAGACTTGAGAAAGAGTGTTGAGATAGTGTAAAAAAAAATAAAAATTCCGGCTTTATTTTTATTTATTAAAATTATGTATTTATTAGACTTTAATTCTAAATATTTTATTTTTTATTATAAAATTATTCGATAGAATTCCAAAATTGTTTAGAAAGAGTTATATATATAAAATATTTAATGTGAATATTAAAAACAAAGTAGGTGAGAATAATTTTATTCTCCTTTATTCTTAAGATTTTATAATTATATTATTCTATAATTATATAATTCTAGGTTTCTAATTCTATAATTTTATTTTTATTTTTAATTTTTTTTCATATTATTTTTTTCTTTTCTACATATTTCTCTTTATCGCCTAACACTATTATATATATTTTAATCAAAACAAAAACTGATTATGAAAATAAAAATAATATGAATTTAATAATTTAATAAATATACATAATGAATAATGACATATTTGTTTATTTGTTACATAAATCTTAAATATATTATTATATTTTTTTTATCTGCAGTAACAAATTTAATAAATAAGGTAATTGGGTTGCCTAAACCGAAATACAACAGATAAAAAAAAAAAAAATTAACCAAATATCATAAACTCTCCTAAAAATCACATGAGATTGTGTCACAACAACAAAAACAAGGACAAACCCTTCTTCCTAATGCTTATTCAGTCACAAAGAAGCGTTATAAATATATTAAAAAATGTAAGTTAATTTTGAATGTATTGAATTCTGGATCGTATGAATACATAGTTCTCCCTCCAATCATTATTTTATATTAAAACATTTCTCGATCTAACTGCAATTATAATCTCGTTTGAATATTTATCATACATAATATATAACAATAATCATATCTTTAATTTAATGATTTAAAGCTAATATAAAGTTAACCAATTAACTATTTAATCTTAAATTAATCTATAACAATATATAAAGAGATTCTCTCTTTTGTATCCACATTTCAAAATTCTAATTTTACCCTTAAAAATATAATTATTTATTAAATTTTTGAAAATTGACCCGTATTTTTACAAGTTTTTTATAAAATCGTATATCTCTCTGCTTCTTCTCTCTTTTCCTATTTATCAACCGTTATTCTCTCATCTTTTCTGATATATTTCATTTTATTTTATATATTAACTTAATAACATTACAATATCATCACCTACTAATATAATATAATGCATATGTAAAAAATGCGTACACACAGGCTTAATGGTGCCTGTGTTTACACTAGTATTTTATAATTATAGTAATTAATTTCTTATTATAATGATTTTATAATTTTCATCTACCTGTTATATACTATAAAATTAAATTTTGTTAGGTATACATGTGTGACAATCCCACTTAACGAAAATGTTAGCAAAAAGAATGTCACTACTACACCTTTGAAGGTTTTCATTAAAGATTTTGATGGATACTCAAGCAAAAATACTACAAAATTAAGAGAAGCTCAAGATAAAGATATAGATGTAAGTTTTGAAATGGTTGAAATGCCAAAAAGGGGGAGGGGGGGAGGAGAGGAGGGGTTGAATTGGCTAATTAAAAATTTAGGCAATCTTTAAAGGCTAAAAACTATATTTAATTTGAATCAATTTGATCACCAAGTTTGAATGCAAACACCTTTGGGCAGTACACTTTCAACCGATCAAAAGCAGAGTTAGTCAATTAATTTTACTAGACAGATACTATACTAGTATAATCAATCGATTGAATCAGAAAAATAGTCGATTGAAATACTAGAAAAATACAGAAATGCAGATTTGCAATTTAGAGCAAGAACAATGTAAACGATCAATCAAGACAGGTTCTGATTGATTATACAAACATGCTCAATGCTGCAGATGTCACAAAAACACTTAAGAATATGAAAAAGATGGTTTAAATCCAAATTCTTTAAACTTTAAATGATAATGCAAGAGAGAAGGGTTGGAGAAAAGATTGGAGCACAAGATTTTATACTGGTTCACTCAAACCTGAGCTACATCCAGTTTGTCAAGGCAACCCGAGTGTGACTTTGCATTATTTCAAAAGATTTACAAAGTTTACACTCTTACACTTTCAAAATAAGCAAAAACACACACAAAAGACTTTTGAATCATACAAGAATCACAACAACACAGCAAGAACCTCTTGCAGACTTGGAAAACCACCAAGCATACACAGAAAGCTTGAGAAAGATCAAACCTCTGTGGTAACACAACCTTGCCTACCTCTAACACCTTCTCCAAGCTTCAACCACAAGCAAAAAGCTCCAAGAATTTATCCAAGATCAATCTTCAACAACTGTAGTCTGAATGATCATGAAAGAGAGAGAATTACAAGGTTTCCAGAACAGTTTCGCGCTAAAAAATGGTCTTGTTACCTCTCTTTCAAAAATCACAGCACTTATAGTCAAACTGTTACGAAATTCAACAGCTTGATTTTCAAATCAATCGGTTGATTTCACTTAAGTGAAATCAGTCGATTAAAAAATAAATCAACTGATTGAATAAGTAACAGTTTAAGACTACTGTAGCTAACCTTTTAACCTGTTGAAAATTCATTCAACATATTAAAAGACACATTTTAACCTGTTGAAAAGTATATCAACAGATTAAAAAACACAATAAAGACCAAATACATCTAACTAATGCTACAAGGTCTACAAAATACAGACAAGGTCGGCTGGCTTGCATAACCCTCATTGTGTATTTTTTTTTCTTCAAAATATGTTCATAACTTATGACGTGTACACTAATATGAGTATTTTGTGGAATTGACATTAATTAAGTTTGGTTTTGGAAGGGCTTTCATCGGTTCTCGGTTCTATTTGAAAATTTTAGTGGTACTTGAAAATACAAAACGTAAATTGAAAAAAAAACCATTATAAAAATACAAAATGCTCTTTTTTTTGAAAATTTTAAAAAATACAAAACGTAAATACAAAATGCTCTTTTTTTTATGACTCTTGGGCAATTTATCAATTTAATTGTCCATCGGTTCTATTTTAACCTCTTTTTTTTTTTCAATAAATTGTGCTCTATATTGCAAAAATTAGAAAACCTTTAGTATATTTTGATTTAACCTAAAAGTGAAATATTAAATTTGCTTAAATGCCGAAAACCCATATTAGTGTGTCCAATTTTTAGTTTTCTTCCGTTTATTTTTATTTTATTTTTGATATTCTTGATTCTTTTCATATAGTCTATCCGCAACTAATCTTGCAAAAGTAACAATCTACCCTAAAAAACGTAGCCCACATGTAGTTTACGACCACTGGCCTTCAGATGAAAGACTCGAAGATCAATTCATATCAGTCTCTGTTTTTTTTTTTTCATTAGAAAGTGCAAAACGGTGAAAGTTCAGAAATAAAAAAGTTATGCGCAACTAAAAGGGAAAACAAATATAAACTAAAATACAGTAGATGCAACATAAGCAAAGATAAGAACTAACATCATTCTGCATGTAATAGACTAAAATATTAATGATTAAGGTTCCTGTACAAATACTGTACATCAAATACCATGCGTGACCCTTGAAAGTGTCCCCATCTGTTTCTGTACAGCTGATACCAGTCAATGAACTAAACTATCAGCATGCTATGTACACACCCCCAACAATTGTAGTCAGTGAAAACAGCACCTTCATCTACCACTGCCAGCACCCTTATCTACACTACTACCCTAATAATTACATTTTCATAATCATTCAAGATAGAGAAATTACGAAAGGTGGAAAGATCCTTGACCTTCTGTTATGGCATACAACAACTTTTCTTTCATCCTCTCCTGAAATTCAGTGCCAAACAATATTTAGGTTCAAAAGGTAAGAAAAACATTTCCTAAAACTCCTTATGCGTTTTAAAAAGAAAGCTTGACATAGATGGGTTAAGTATGTTTTAGTCACTCAACTTTGAAACGAAATTGAAATTCGTAGTCAAAACTTTGATATATTTTAGTATCTAAACTTTAAAAATAAATGAATATAATTTTTTTAACTGAATTACAATGACTTTTTTTTTATATGTCAAACACATTTCATGCTAATATGAGTTGTTTATATCCTTTGATACATTTTCGCTTCAATAATTACTCGGAAAAGTGTTTGACACATAAGAAAAAGTTAATGTAATTGGATTAAAAATACTATATCCATTCATTTTTAATGTTCGAGGACCAAAATGTGTTAAAGCTGCGAACTAAGGACAAATTTCAATTTCGCGTCAAAGTTAAAGAACTAAACACATACTTAATCCAAAATAGAATAAAATGGGAAGTTACTTTTGATGAGTACGGAGGTAGCTTGAGATAATTAGCACAAGTCATCACGCTCGGTAGATCTGTATCTGCCCGGTTGTTACAATGCTGTTGATCATGGGTGTAAGTAGACTAACACAAAATATGTAATTGTTAAGCATTAAAAACTGCACTGAGAATGTAAGTGTAAACCTTTCGGACAATAGTTAACTTTGGATTCAGAGATGCCAACCCTCCTGGAGGTAGTCGAGGTGCACCAGTCACAAACTGCAGAAATGCTCGCCGCTGTTCATGATCAAATTCCCGAACAATCTCCAACAACTGAATCCACAGAAGTAGATGATTCATAAATCACGAGATTCAGGTTAAAAAAAACAAAAATGTTTTTGTGAGATTAAAAGTATCTAAATGTACATGAATGCTTACATTAACAATGGGAGGACTGCTAGCAGTGTACCCATGATCAAACTTAATGTTATCTCCAAGCTCGTTGATCTGTTTTAACAAGCACACTTATGCTTAATTGTTTTTCCTCTATTCTCGAAGAGAAAATTACATATATACAAAACGGTTATATTAATGAAATTGTACTTACAGCCCAAGAGTCATACTCTCCACAAAGCATTCGCTCAAGTTCTTCTTCATTGAAAATCTGAAGATGTTCAATGGAGAAAACCTAAAGGTAGAAAATAATTTTGCAAAGAAAAATACTTATCAGAATCACTATAAGATATAGCAGAAATTCATAAGAGGTATTGTAAATGGCAGTAATTCTAAAAGAAAACTTTATATTCACTATACAGTTACTGATCTAGAGGTTCTACCATAAAAACACAAATAAAAATTGACGCAGAAGAACAAGAAAACCTAATTCTGATTATAAATTGTTATTATACTGAGGAAACACATGTAAGAAGTGTAATAGTCCAAATATTTGGTTCAGGAATCTTGAGTATCAGACTTCTTTCATTCACCACCCAAGCCCCCTTCCTCCCCCCATTTCCCCCCAAAGTTTTAGGATGAAACGAAATTGAGATGTTGGGTGTAACTAAGTGAATCCAATTCAAATTTTCTAGACATCTTGGTATTTATAAGCAAAATGAAAATAAGGGCCAAAAGAAAGTGAAAACAAAATGTTGATGTCAAAATCAAACATGGGGACGAAATGGGAAGTTCCAGACCTCCTCAAGGACTACTAGCCACAATTGTTAAAACCTCTGACAGATTCATATTTAGACTGATCTATAAAATATAAAGAAAGTTAGACACCTGATCAATTAAATTGATTTAGAGAACTTGACACAAAAGAGAAGAGAAAGTGTATATGATAAAGTATAACTAATTTGACTATCATTAAGACGAAAAATAAGATACCTTGTTAAAGCCAGATTTAAAAGCTTCCACTTGTCTTGAAATTCCAGACCTCACAGTTGCATCGACAATAAGTGAAACATAATCCTCTAGATTTCTCATATTTACCTACAGAAAATATAAATATGTAAAGTGCATACAACCATTGAAGGCACTAAAGTGCAGATAGAATGACACAAATATCCAGCAATGACCCACCATGGAATGATCAGTCCCTGAAGCAAGAACAATATCAGGATACCCAGGAAGAGTAAAATCAAGACAGAGATCTTCAATACTAGTATCTCGAAAGCTTTTTCTATATTGCAACTCAGCATTCCCTCCATTGCAAGACTCCATAGTACTTTTCCTGATAACTAGTGCTTGAAACTCTTGCAGTACCCTACCAAGCCCAGGATCAAATGATAGTATGTCGTATAGAGAAAGTTCCTAAAGAGACATGGTACAAACAAAAAGAGTAATTCAGCCAGTTATAATGACTGCCATTGGAAATCTTCCATACTTGGTTGCAAGCTCATGTGATATTCATTGATTGCACTGAGAATTTATTACCTTTCCAAGAATAAGTTTATAGAAAGCTTTGGAGAAGTGGAGATCTAAGATCCTCCCATCTTGAAGTGCTTTAGCAACAACTTGGCCTAGAAGGAAAAATTTCTTTGCTACGTCAGAGAACTGTTTGTCACCAGATGTATCTTGCATTGATGACCACGGACGAGGAAAGAGTCCATAAAAAGAATGAATTCCCATTTCCTCAGCCTGCAAATTTGACTTGAGGGTGAACGAAGAAACATCTTCTCTCCACATGCCCAAGCCAGATTTCTGGAACTCATGGCACACTAAGGTATAAAATTCCAAGGTTGGTCCAAGACCAGTGCCCACTTCTTCATCATATTCCACTTCAAGAACAACTTTGTGACTGGCATGCAGCTCCATCATTTTTGCAGCAGATTCCAAAATCCGGTTGCGATGAACTAAAAATTTCTTTTTTGGCAATCCACCAGGGCCCAGTCGTCTATCAATCACTGATCCCGAGCCATTGTGAGACAAGTGAGGTTGAACTTGTGGCTGACCAAATGCTTTCAATTTGAAGTACTTGCATCTTGCCTCGAAACTGAATAAGAAAGGACATGACACCATTAATTGACTACACCACAATGGCATACCACCAACGGAGACAGCCAAAGAGTCCCTCATCTGTTGCTCTAGCTTCTCTGTCAATTTACTGCTTACAAACTCATTTTGTGGGACAGAAGGAACTATTATTTTTAGACTATCCAAGTCATCCACTTTCCCTTTACCAAAAGCACAAATCCTTTCACGAGACATTAGGTGAAATATAAGTCTGTTCATGCTTTCCAAGCATTTAAGAAGAAATAAAATATCATAAGTTGGACTTGACTTCTCCAGATCAGACACAAGTTCACAAGAGAATATATCTGAGAAAAATGGAGTATGCTGATAATGAGCTAAAACTTTATCATCAGAGATATCCTGAGGTGAAAAGTGATATTGTGGAGGTATTATGTCCTGAGATTCTACAGCACTTCTGTAGGTTATTGTGTGCACATGACTCCACAGTTTTGCACTGGAAAAAGAATCATTTTGTTTTATTATATGGCCAAGAATTGCCTGATATAAAGTCAATTTTTGATCCAGACGTTGTCCTTCAATGAAAAAGACAAGCTTTTGAGCAGCTTCATTGCTACAAAATGAAGGATCCTGTTTTTCTAGTTTTGGACTTGGTTCTGCATTCATTTGCAATTCTTGTACGGTGTAACCCTGACAACAATTACAAAAAAGTCAAATAGAGTCAAAAGTTTAAACATACTAATTGTTACCAAGGCAACATAGAATTTAATCAAATTAGTGAAATTTCTTTTGCAAATGAGATACATAACTACAAAAAATAGAAGCATTAAATCACAATAAACCAATAGAGAATGATATATTGAGTAATCAGAAGATATATAATCTTGATTGCAAAAAATGTTTAAAACTGTAAAATAACAAAATTTAGAAAAGGGGGCCAAACTTAAATGCCAAGAACAATTGAGTTTTGACGTAAATAACAAGATTGTTCCTGGTGATCTCTACAACCTGAGTTCTAGAGGAGGAGGATTCCCCGGCATTCATGGTGACTACTTGATCACTTATGGGTTGCATCAACTTCGGTTGATCCTTCTACAAGATGACATAGTTGGAAAAATGTAAGATAAATTAACAAGGAAAAAACACACAGAAAGGCAGATACTTATGTAAAACAATAACCAAAGCCACAAATACAACCTGTGTATCAGGAAAATCTGTCATCATGTCAACAGGCCCCAAAGTATCGGGAATTTCAACTGAGACTGAAATTGCATGTGATGGTGATTGAATTGGAGGACTTTCGGGTAGCAACACTTGGATGGATGGTGATTTAGAATGCTCTGTGCTTTTTGAACTAACCTTTGGCCATAGATATGCTTCAATAGAATGCATACAAGAAAAAGGATCAACAGTATGAAAATCCTCAGTGTAGTCACTCAGGAAAGTCTCTCCTTCCCCCCTGACAAAACGAACTTTCAGACAAGGGTAAGGAATAGAACATCTATTAGGAACAGTAGCGAATGAATTTCTGAGTTTTGGTCCACTGCTCAGAATAATAGGGAAAGCTTCCAATGAAGTTAGTGCAGTTTGCAAGTTCCTGATTAATATAGAAATGGGTATTTCACAAGAGAGATGCTGAGAAGCACACACACTAGCTAAAGCCTCAAATCGTTTCTCTAAGACAGCATTATAATTACAGACACTTTGTACTCCTTTGTTTTCCCTCATATACTGACCCAGAGATAAATAACTAACAAGTGATTTCACAACTCCACTTTCAATAAATTCAAAAGTAGAAACTTGTTCCTTGCCAGTAAGCTTGTCCATAATTTGATACAATATATTATTGATCTTCTCCTCAAGCACAGCAAGACCACCATTGTCAGTAGACATGCTCAACAAATCATTAGACAGTGCTCTAAGATTTTGTAAAATATCAGTCAATCCTTTCTCAGAATCAAATAATTCTGGAGCTAAATATTTTGTCTTTATATGCTCTGCTAGATTATAAACAGAGTCTTTATCAAGTTTGCAACTTCTGGCTTCTGAAGATGTAGGAGATTGGCCAGTTGAAAATGCATAACATAAGCACTTGAGGGTCTCTCTTGAGGCAGACTTTTGACTAGAGTCTGACGACAGCTGGATGCCACTAAACACCGGGTACATCAATTTTGAAGATCTTTCCGGTGTTAGTAGTGCATCAATGGCAAAAAAGACTCCTTCCTTTATAAACAACTTTAAGAAATTATCTGAAAAATTGTGAAGGATAATCTCAGCAATTTGTAATGCTAACATTAGCATGTGGTGATCCTTTCTAGTGAAAACTCCAGCCAAAAAACTGCCACGTTAACCAGATAAAATGAACATTAATATATTAACAAAATCCACGTAATAATGAAATAATGAGGATAAGAAGATCTGCATCACCTTGAAATATTGGCATTTTTTAGCAATTCAACAAGCATGTCAGATTTGCTTGAATTGACTATCTTGTACATAACAGACAGACATCCGTGGCAAACAAATAAACTTGCACCAGAATTGAACACCTGTACAAGGATGAGGTAGGTATTGCAATGTAACAGAAAAGGAAGAGCATTTAGTTAATTACGAGAAAATCAGCCAACCTGGATTAACATGGGGAACAAATCGATTCCAAGCCTTTGCAGGAAATCTGGGTGATTATCTAGAAAGGATTCTTTTTCTAGCACCAGTTGATCATTCTGATCTTTAGCCCGATCAGGTAGAAGTTCATTTAGCAGTTTGAGTGCTTCATATACCTAGAAAAATCAGCAAATAATATGACATGCCTTTCACACAGCTTATTCCATTAGATGAGGCATGCATTTCTGAATGAAATTACCAAATAAATATGGAGAACATATTTCAACTAACAAACTAAGGGGCAGTAAATTTAACAACGAATGTTTTTTATGCATAGGTATAGTATTGCTCGTACCATGGACAATTGGGTGTAAAGAAAGGATATGATTTCTTCAAATTTAGTAAGAAAATCATCATTTTTCTAAAGATCGGGGGTCTACTATGAAATATAGGATTTAAATATTTATAATAATACAATAATTATTTATATTTTTGAGGAAAACAAATTGTTCGTGTTTTACTTTAAGGCTAATAGCTTCTAAAAGAAGTTGTATCACATTCACATAAAAATAGTCAGTTATTATTATTATTATTATAAAAATATATATTAATATAAAAAAATACCAATAAACAAATTCCTTACAAACAAAGAAAGATACCTACATTTACAGTTTGAAAAAAGGAAACCAGCTAAAGAAAACAGGGTCCTAAGCTAAATACCCGATTACAGTGTCCACCAACGAGCTGTGACGTTGATACTCCATATGAGAGGTCAAATGTAGCTAATATTTCTTTCAATATGCTGCTTATATTGAGTTCATATAAAGTCCTGAAGGCTACAAGTGACCCAGATGAAAGTTTGACAAGTAATCCTATCAATCCCTGACAAACAAAATAATAGATTTACATAAACTTCACAGGTCATAAGAAAGAAGGAAAAGTGTAATATGAATATGACATAAAAGATAGCTTACATTGTAAATTAATTGAGATAGGGCAGTCTGACCATTTGAACTTAAAAGATGTGTGACCTGTTGAATCAAGCCATGTTTACAAAGCTCATCCAACATTTCTGAGGACTGCCCAACTCGTTCTACAATTTTGATTAAGCATGTAGCAACATTTTCAACAAGCTGCAGAAGATTAGTAGCAGGTCAGCACAAGGTTGGATGAAACTACAACAGAATAAAAGATGCAAATCCGGTCGGTGTCCAATCATTTTAAATCCATTCATTGGTACCTGCCGATCCTCATACTGAAGAAGATTGCATAATATAGGAACAGCCTCCATAAAAAGTGAAGGGTTTTCAGAAGGAAGCTTCTTGCATATGTTCACCACAGTAGAAAGAGCTACTCTCTGGTAAAAGGGGAGATCATAAACCAATAAAACAAATCACTCCTCTAGAACTTTAAATCATAAAATACGGTTTTTAAGGATAACAAAAAAGAAAATGGTCATTACTCATGAAGATGACACTCTACTGTGTTAGAGCCTTACCTGGATGCTTGTTGAGAAGAAGTCAATATAACTGAGAACGGCCATAATTGCCCCAGCCTCTAAGCAAGCAAGGGGTTGCTCTCTCGATATCTTTTCTAATGCTTGGAGACACTTCATGATTTCAATATCATTAAGTTATATCCCTTTTATTGTACAAAGAATATAATATGGAAGAACAAACAAACATGAATTACCTGTTCAGCTACATCTTGATACTCAATAGCATATAATCTTTGACATAAGGTTGGAACAGCATCATGTTGAACAAGAAAACCAGCTGATCTAGGATACAAATCACATATATAGGTTATGGCCCTTATAGAAAACAACATGATATCTGGATTCTTCTCATCCTTTGCAAGCTTTACAAGTAATGGTGATAACAAGTCAGAAGTCATGCTGGATAGAGAACCCTCTGTACAAAATGACAAAACTTCACAGAGTTCAGTGAGTACAGCTAATTGACAAGAGGGTTCAGTCTGTTCACTCAAGCTACTTATGATATTCTTAAATTTTCCATGATCACTGGATAGTCTCCTTCTATGATACTCATAAAGGGTGCTATTATGCTGCTGATCCATGTCATCTGAATCACACGATCCATAAGTTGAATCCTTCTCTGGATCTCCCTCTGATTGACTTGAAGCTGAAGCAGACGATGAAGTATCCATATCGTGATCATTTGTCTCCACTATTGAATTCATATGTGTTTGAACTGATGAGTTTGAAGAACTTGGTCTGAAATCCAATGAACTGCACGCACGCTTATCAGCAGGCAGTTCATCCACCATGTCAGGACGCTTTTGGCCTCTACTTCCCATTAATTGCTTCTACACCCAATGGAAACAGACCCCTGTCAGTTCTGAACTTTGTCAGTTTTCATTCAACACCATAAATCCTTAATCACATGTTAGCCCAACAACTCTGAATTCTGAGCAAAGAAGACTGACATTCTTGTTTTTCTTTTTGGATGAGAAAAAAGAAGTAAGTTAACTGCAATCCAAAACAATCAACTCTTCCCTTTATTCAAAGCTTTCCTCAAATACAATAAGCACACATAGTTATTATTCTTATTTTTCATTATCATCCGAGTTAATTGTTCATCAAAACCTTATTCCCAAAACAGAATAAAAAAGTGACAGTAGCCGATGATGTATTTTCACAACATCAAACCATTGAAACAACATAAAAAATATCAAATCAATTTAAAACCCAAGAACCTTAACCTCAGACTGAACAAATCAAACACCACAATTTCCATAACAGATAAAATTGCATTAAAAAAATAGGAAAAAGATATAATAATGAAGAAACAAACACAAACACACAATGACAGCAAAAGGATACGATCAGTGACAAGAAGATCACAAAAAGTTGAAGACTCAAAACAACAATAATTTCAATGGTTATCTACCTAGTCGTAGTTCTTAATCGGTCTTCGACTTTATCGAAGACCCCAGTTTTCGTATCAACAAGATGAACAACGATGCTAGGTGAATTTTAAAGCAAAGCTAATTTTCTTCTGCTTCCTCTTTCTCTTTGGTTTACTTCTTCAGCGAATGTTTAATCTGATAGGGAATAAGAGAATGAATTGGTATAAAGGATTAAGGAATTGATGAAAAAAAGAGAGAGAAAAATAAAAAATTGAAGAAAAAAAAAAACCAGAGAAAGGAAGGGTGATTGCACACCAACGCTTGCAACTTGGAAAACATAACAACAAAAGGGTGATAGTGTAAATATTTATGAGATGATTATTGGTTTTAATCACCATTAGCCTAATTGGAATAGATAGATACTCTGATGATGAGGTCTATGAACTTTGATGCACCTTCCAATCAACAACCGTTGCCACCTGTATCGGTGGTTGTTGGGGGCTTTGCCTTAAATTTAGAAATTAAACATTTTTTTATAAGATCACTCTGGATTTTGTTCTTTAACATTTACACATGGTAACTGTATATGAAGAATATAAAAATAAAATCATGATCAAAATATAAATGATAATATTTTAAATTATAAATCAAACTGAACAAACATTAGAAAATTAAGCAAACAGAAAAGTAAAATATATCATTTTTATTGGTATTTGATTTAGGATATTATACCCACAAAATTCATCTCAGATATATTATAAATTATAAATCTCAACAAAATTTGATTTTTTTTTTATCATGAACAAAAATGATCAGCTCATGTTAAGAATTACCAACTATTTACTTTCAATCAATTTTTATCAATGTAATAATTATGATTTTGTTGGAAGAAAAAGAATTTTCTATTTAACTTATATGATTTGATATAGTCTTTATGTTTTCTATCTTTGTTGCACAATAACTTAACGGTCAACTAGTAAAATAATTATATATTAATACCCGTTATTTTTATTATTATTTTCTGTTATATACATCATCAAAACGAAGTAGTTATCAAATGACTAGAAATTTTTGGAATTTATTATTAGTTATTGATTATTAATCAATTGCTTTTAAAGAGAGAACATTCAGGATGTTTTATAGCCTATAAATATATTTGTTTTTAAATAAAATCTTGCCTATTTTAATCTATAATGATATATAAAAGTTTCTTTTTTTTATCCACATTTTTTTAAATTTTATTCTTAATTATTATTTTAAAAATTATTTATTTTATAAATAAATTATTTATAACCATTATTTTAAAAATCTTTTTTATTTTTAATAGTTATTTTAAAAATCTCTTTTGTTTACATATTTCATTTTTCCAATTTTACTACTTATTTTAAAAATTAATTATTTTATAAATAACTTATCTTTAACCATTATTTTAAAAATTTATTTTATTGTTAACAGTTATTTTATTTAACAACTATTTTAAAAATTAATTATATATTTCAAAAATAAATATTATTGATCTTAACTATTTTTTTATGAAAATTAAAAATATATGTTCATTGTAAACAATAAATTTGTATATAATTTTTTATTCTTATGTGAATTATTAAAATATTAATTAATAAACGAAGATATGGTGACGTTAAAATAAATTATTAAGAAACTTCCAATTTTTGTTCTATTATTTGTACCTATATATAAAATGATACATTTTTTTTTTTATATATTTACTTTTCTTAGTGTTTCTCTAATAATATAATTTTTAATCTTAACTTATCTGTTAAGAGCAATTATATAAAACTATTATCAATTTCAAGTTTTCTCTATTTTTTGTCCATTTATAACTTTTAACCTACATTCTTTATTTTATGTAGGGATAGCAAAACAGATTAAGCTCGATGGGTTAGTCCACCCATAAAAGATGGGTCGGGATAGAGAATCGAACCCACGAAATTTATCACCCGGCCTGTCCAACCTGTCAGCCCGTTGGGCCAGCTCACACTTTAAGTTCAGCTAGCTCATGGCATTTTGTTAAAAAGATGAACATGTGCTTTCTTTTGCAACTCTCTTTCCTTCTCCTCGCAGACTCTCATTTCACACATCTCTCACTCTCAAACTCTCATCTATCTTTGTGCCTCTCTTATCTCATCATCATCTCATCTCATAGACTCCCATCTTTTTTTGTTCCCTCCCACCACCACAAATTCATTTTGTCCAACAACCACCAGTAGGAGTGAAGGACAAGCGCGACGTGAGCCACCGGCGCGACCACACTAATGCGACTTCCATCAAGGCAATGTGAGCCATCAGTGCTACCACCACCAGCAGCGACCACCACCAGCGAGGGAGAGCGGTGGCCAGCACGAAACATATTTTCTAAACCCTAATTTCGCGATGTTACCCTATTTTGCATCGCGATTTTCCCTATTTTTATAGTTTTTGTTTTGGGACTGATTGTGTTGAGTGATTTTGCGATTTTGTTAATTTGCGATTTTGTGTTCATCCAATTTCAGATTGTTGAGGGATAATATGCTTGATCATTTTGAGTGATAATATAATCATAGAATTATATTAATCATCATGAAACATGAATCTGGTTGAATGGTTGTGCATGGATTTGACATTGGCTTGGTTAGAGGTTCAAACCTTGGAAAACCCAAATTAAACTTTCTTTTTGCCAAAATTTCCTTTGGCATGAAGGTGAAAGGGCATGGAAACCCTAGCTGGCTAAGGAGCAACCAAGGGTGGCTGAAAAACAGATTATAATGGACCATTGAATGGTAATTAACATTATCATTAAGCCTCATTTTCGTTTTTGGTCATTAACATAGCTTTAAGGAATCATTAAAAGGACAATTCTAGGTTAGAAGAAAGGTTTGCAAGGTTGTCATTGTTACATAGTGAGAGGAGAGCGAAATTGAGAGTGTGCTAAGATAATTGAGAGCTTGTTTGGAGCTGTTGCAGAAGGGGTGAAGGAAACCATTGTTGAGCAAGAGGAATCTCGGAATTCTCAAGTTTTTAGCGAGGAAACCAGGTTAGGGGAGCTAGACTCCGATACTTTTATGTGTATTGTTAATTGCATGAAATGTATGTTAAATTGAATGCATGTTCTCTATTTTATCTGCGATTTTCGGGTTTCAGGAAAATTTCAAGAAACCGCCTGGCGGGCTATACATAGCCGCCAGGCAACTCATGCTTTTATAGTGGTTTCTGGGTTCCTGAGGGAGGAACCGCCTGGCGGCACATCCATAGCCGCCAGGAAAAACATGTTGCTTACCCAGTTTTTTGGGTTTTGGTTGAATTGCCTGGCGGTGACGAACACCCGCCAGGCGACGCGAGCCACTTTTGACTCAATTTTGAGTTTTTACCTGTTTTGGGGGATTTTTAATCGATGGTAAGGGTAGTTAGATAATTAACTGATGAAATGGGAGTGATTAATTGTGATTTCATGAGGTGATAAGGGAACAATTGGATGATCCCAACATAATCTTGTTCTAGGGTTGAACACTTGGGGATTTTGATTTCTGGAGGAAATTTCATGAGAAAGAGGGCATAAAATATAGACTCTTGAAAGTATAATTTAATAATAGTATCATAAGCGTATGATCAAAGTGCATTGGATGGAAAGTTTACGAGACATGTACAAAATGGGGGAGTTTGGATTCGCGTTGGTGCAGGACAGAATTCTGGGTTGCCTAGAACTTATGGACTGCCTGGCGGCACCTAGCCTACGCCAGGCGACAGAGCAGAGAAGGAATTCCTATGTGGCTCTTTAGCTATACTAGCAAGGTGGGGCCCCTATGGAAGTGGAATTTTAAGAAAACCATGTATGAATCCTTAGACAAAAACTAAGATTGTTTAGTTATGAAGTGATGGTATGGGTTAACTTGGGATTTAAATTGGAAAGTTGATGGACTTGATTAATAAACATATTGTAGTAGAAGTATGAGTAAATTAGAGTTCTGTATGATTAAAACCTGAGTGTACATGGGATATAACCATAGGTTTGAGTACACTGGACTTGGCATTAATGATTGTTTGGAGATTTTGGTGATATAGTAGAAAATGTTGGTACACAAGTAATATGGTTGTGGATGGCACACTGTGAAATAGGAAGTGTGAACTTGTGAAACCTTTGGGGTAGGGAACCAAATTGGTAAACCATAATAGAGAGGAAAAAATAGTAAAGAAATTGATATTGTGGTCTTAAACCAAATTCATTGGTTATAAATAGTATAGATGTGAACCAACTGAATTAGGGTAAAAGTATTGTAGATTCGTAGGTCCAATTTTGGAGTTATAAGCTGTTCGGAGTGCCTGAAATCTAGTACTGCGCGAGTACTGATGTGGCGCTTGACGGGGGTATTGGAGTGTGTACGCTTGGCGGTGTGGGTTGTCCCGCCATGCGGTGCCTGCAAATGTTGGTGGTTCTGAGGCACTGTACGCCTAGCAGTACGCATCCCCCACCAGGCGGTCTAGAGGCTTGTTGCGTTTAGCGCGTCGTGAGCAGTGGCAAGCAGTTTTGCTGCAGCAAATTAGTGTTATGCTTGTTATGATGTGCGTGATCTCCAAGGCTTCTATGATACCTTAATGGTCGGCTTGCTGGTGTTCTTTGAGTTGTGGCTCAGAACGTATCCCTTGAGTTAAGCTCGGGATAGGGGTTAAACATGTGATATTCCTTGAGTTGAGCTCGGAATGACATCCCTAGAGTTGAGCTCGAGATGACGGATGAACACGAGGAACTCTTGAGTTGAGCTCGGGTTGGCGAGTGTTACAGGTGAGAGTGTGCTGGTTGTGGCCAGTACAGATGGGTCCGGATAGATTGCCCTCCTCAGTATTTGGCTGACGAGTTTGGTAGTCTTGGGACGTTACGAACTTTGTTCGTATTGGGAACTCCACCTAGCGTTACGGTGTATGATCCGTAGCATGATTTCCCGCACGTGCTCTATCGGTTGTGGCCGATAGGTATGGCATAAAGACATCTTGAGGTAATCCCTAGAAGAAGTAGAACACGGTTCACATGGTTGTGGCCATGTGGTGTGACATCAAAGGATGAAAGTCCTTTGTTGTGATTGAGTGATATATATATATATATATATATATATATATATATGTATATATATATATATATATACATATATATATATATATATGTATATATATATATATGTGTGTGTGTGTGTGTGTGTGTTATATGTATATGATTTATTTTGTTAGCTCACCCTATTTGCTTGTGTTTGGCGATGATCGTGTACATGATACACGAGAGCAAATGATGTTGTAGGTGGATCTGGTGGGGCTTAGCAACGGAGCGGGGATAGCTTGGGAGCTTTTATGATTTATGGCTTTGAAATAAATTGTAAACACTATGGATGTTTTATGTTATTTTGAGTTTCATAAATTATGGAATTTTGGACTATTCATAGATTTAATAAAGTTTAAAATTTCCCCCCGTTTCGAGAAATGATGCTTTAATAAATGAAGTTGATGTAATATTTCTTTACTTTTTATTTAAAATCCGTAATATCCTGACGATATGTTACAAGGGTTGCTTTACACAATGTGTTTATGGATTGGTATTGTGTATAATGAGTCAATTGTGTTATGTTATTGTGTATGTATGATAAGTGAATTGTAATCTAAGTGTTGCGTTACTGTGTATGTATGATGAGTGAATTTTAATCCAAGTGTTGTGTTATTGCGTATGTATGATTACTAAAAAAAAATCAAAACTGGTGGGCTAGCCCACCCTGTTGCGGGATGGGTTCAATGTTTTAGCCCGCATCAATACTATGGGCCAACCCTACCTGTGTGAGAACTAAAAACTGGTTTTATCACAATGGTGGTTTTATAAATAGAGAAACTACAATATTTAATAATAAAAGGTTTGAGTTATATATAGGGTTTTAATAATTGGGCTTCCTTTTATAAAAATCACCCTCTCTCTATAAAAATTTCCTCTAAGTTCCATGTACCTTTTCTCTTTGTTTTTTACTCCAGTCTTTATCTGATTGGACATCAGAGACATAAGATTGCTCCCAGCGAGAAGCTCTACAAAACCCACCTATCAGAAAGTTAAATAAAGTAAGTTCTTGAGTTGCTCCTTTTATGTATTATATGTCTTGGGTCGCATGTGAGCTCTAGAGCAATGCATGTGACTCAAGGTCGCTCTTGGTTACTTTTTGTTGTTCTCTGATCCTAATGGTAGTTTTAGAACTCTAATTTGGAATGTCATTTTTATCTAGGGGATCCTGTGTGTTTTGATATTCTAAGGAAATCCTTGTTTGGGGGAAACACCCTTGGCTAAGGGGAGGGAAACTAACTTTTACTATACTACATTTAATGACTTAATTGACTGATTGTAGATGAAAAATTGAAATTATAGGATTTAATTTATGTATTGATTTGAGTTGTGAAATTGGGAAGCAAAATTTCTAAGTGCATATTTAGGGTATGTGATCAATTTTAGTGATGTTTCGTGTGTTGTATTGCAAAGATGTTGGATTAAACAAGGTTGACAATATTGGGTGTGATTTTGGCATGGGATGGAATTGGTATGAAGCGTTTAAATTAAATTGTGATTGCTTGTTTATAGAATTGAAATGGTGGAACAGATAGTGAGAATTAAGGCTTTGTACAATTGAGTTCAAGTTTTACTTTTAAAAAGAAAATCTTATTTCTAATCAAAACCGAAAAATCTAAAAGCTGTGGAAAAATCCACATGTCACTTGTGGAACTCGTTAGTGTGAATTATGCATCCTAGAGCCAAATCCATGGGTTGCGGGAAAATCCATAGGTCACTTATGGAACCTTCTGTTTGCTTTCTTCACTTTTAACATGAGCATGCACCTCCTCTATGTTATGTGTGACATTTGTGTTTTTCTTTGTGTTTCATGAAATTTTACTAGTTATTCTTGAACGTTGATGTTTTAAGGTGCTTATTGCATGGAATTATGATGATGTATTAAAGCTTTCTAATATAAGTTTGACGATGTATGAAGCTTATTTGAACAGAATGTGGTAAATCTTGTAGATACAAATAATACTCGTGAGAATGAAGGTTTTGGGGGATATATGACTTGATAAGGAGGTGTTAAAGTGTTTGAGGCAAGTTTTATGTGGATTTAATGTTGTGTTTGAATTGTATGGTCATATAATTCCTAAGGAGGAATGGTAGTGTTATGCATTTACTAGTGACACTCTTTGGAAGCTATCCTTATATTCTACTAGACTCTCATACTATAGAGGAAGAAGTCTAGGTGGTAAAGAGGGAATGAGGTTCCTATAATTAGTCTTGGAGTCGTAGACTCCATTTCTATTAGGCTATAATGTGAACTCACTTTGTCATGAAAGAAGGAGACCATGTACCATTACTAGAATTTGTAACACTAAGGATTTCATTTTACATGACAAAGCAAGGGTTATAGGGTCCGAGTGGATGCATAAATCCAAATAAACGAGTTTAGGACATAATTATGTAAATAGATGAGAATTGTTTTGTAGTATATGAATTGAACAATTGCTAATTTAGTTGTAATAACTCTTATATATTATTGTATATGAATATCTAAGTTATCATTAGTTTACCCTTCTTTATTTGTTGATTATTTACATCTCTTTTCCAATGATCGCTTTTATAGCATGAGCAGATGAGGTTTCAGGTGGTGTTGGTGCTAGTCGTAGGCTGAGGAATGTCTTTTGGAGTTTCTATGGGATGATGTATATTGACGGGCTAACTTAGGGTCCAACTTTTCCAGCAAGAATACTGGGTTTGTTATAGTGCAACAAGGTCATATCCATGAGGATTTGGTAACCAGATCAATAGTCTATAATTTGACTCAAAGTTTTGCAATGGAACAATGACACTATTTTTTGTTTTGATATTATTAAAGATAAACTAAATAAATATATGAGAAATGTGATGTTGATTAGGATGTCGGGATTAAACTTGGCCTCTTAACTTCAAATGTATTGCCCTTTAATTATCTATATATTATGTTCTTTATCTTAGTGTTCATCGAAGTACACTTAATTGTAGAACTAACTACATGTCTATCCATTAGAACCTAAGGGTGTCAGATGCAGGATTTCACAATCCAGGTGGAGGAACCCTTACTTTGAGAACAAGACTCTTTACACCAATTGATCTCGCATTCTATGTTTGGTATATGCCAAGGGTCAGGAAAATTTATTGGTTCTAAACACTAGACCAGATGTCTTTGCATCTAGTGCTGATGAGGTGTGATGATTGGCCATAATACAGAGAGAGTTTAGAAGTTACATTTAATCCCAACTACAGAGCAATTAGTTGCTCATGATGATGAATACAAGATGAACTTAGAGTAACATCCTTCCTTCCATATCTATGTACTAATATACTATATGAACTACAATAATCTAAGAGTTTCTCTCTCTGGGATAGTATACAAATTCAGCATGAATAAACCCAGTGGTCACGCCCTGTATTTATAGAATTTAAGGTGCTGCTCTAGCTTCCATCTTTGAAGTTTAGCCATGGAGGTTTCCTTCCAAAGTTGGTTTCTTCCCAAGCTTGGGCATCCATCTTTTGCAGGTCAGCAATGGAGGTTTCCCTACCTTGGAGGTTTCCCTTTGATGCTCAGCTTCAAATTTAGAGCTGCATGTTTCTTTACAGTGACATTTTCTTAAAATGTGACTTAAGCGTCAAATTTCGCTGCTCGCCGCAGGCTTAAAATTTAACTTTCTCAGTTAATCTTTTGGCTTGAGCTGTAACTTTTAAGGCTCAACACCAACTGTATAATTTCCTTCATTTTACCTACAAAATAGCACAAAATGTATTAAATTCCACGTTTTTAGATTTGCCCATTACCTCATTCTGTAATTATGCAAAATTAGGGCAATTCTAATGATTTTTATATTTATTTAGTGCAACATAAGTATCTAAATGATATGCAATTTAACTAATACTAGACACCTGTCAACATGACCTAACTTTAGCTTTTTTCTTGTCCCCAAGCAAAGCTTGAAACATTTCCACGTAATGATTTCAAAAGATTTGATCATGGTTGGTTTAGGAACTCATAGTTCACACTTTATAAAAAAAATAAGAGAAATGCAATCATGTCATGTGTTTGTAAGTGTCTAAGTTTAGATTATAGAGATTACTATGAAATTGAAAGTATTAAGGAAAGAAAGAGTGATGAGGGTGTACATTCATGACTACATCAAAGATGTTTTTCCTTCTTAATTCTGAAAGTTTGGGGAAATGAGTGATAACCATAGGTAGTTGTAGGGATGTCAACAGGGCGGGTAGGGTAGGAGTAGTAGCTCCCCCGTACCCTACTCGCTGGATAAATATTCGCCCCGTACTCGTATCCATATCCGTCGGGTATCCGTTATGCGGGTACCTGCCTATTTTTTTCATATCTGCGGGTATTCACGGGTACTCGCGGGTATTTATAAAATTATTTAAAAAACAAATATTTAATCATAAGTTCAAATAAAATAAAATAAAATACATCACTATCATAAATTTTAAATAAAGTTCAAATAAACTCAAGTTCATACAAGTCCAAATAATTATAAAAGTAAATATTAAATGACGTTCAACACAATGAAAATTTTTTAATTAGTATTTTGATAAAAAAAGTCCACTTTCTCCAATTGATTCCTAAAGAATAAACAAAAATAAACAAATAATAAACCTCAATTATCACGTGCCAAGTATTCTTATTTTGATTCCATCATTTGACAACAAGCATACCATAAACGTCATTGTCTATATAGGATTTGATGTATATGCCTAATTTCAAATAAAGGAAAGAGAAGACAAGATGTGCAACTTAGAAAAATTTCGGCCAGAATGTTTTTTACTAATATATATATATATATATATATATATATATATATATATATATATATATAAGAGGGTACTTTTGTGAATTAAAGTTTAGCGAGTACGGGTATCCACGAGTACGGATACTATGATACCCGTACTCGCCCCGTTAACATGCAGGTATAAAAAATACACGTACCCGCAGGTAGCGGGTATCCATTTTTAATATTTGTTTCCTACCCGTTGCGGGTTTTATCCGTGGATACCCGCGGGTATGGATTTTTTTTGACATCCCTAGGTAGTTGTTATAAAATGGGTTATGTAGTTAGTAGATTTTGTGAGTGCCTATATAAAAGTGTTAGGATTTGTTAGAGGGGTGAGAAAGAGTTACAATTTGAGTTGTGTTGCCATTGCCAGTTCTAGTCATGTTTCTGCCTATATGGTTTGTGTGTAGTGTTCAATCGTAGTAGAGGAACACAAATTCATGGTGAACTTAAGCTACTTACCTTTGCAATGTTTTTCCTATTTGTAGGTGAGGAAAGCTGAGTTAGGATTGCGTGAGTTGGGGAATGATGTTGGAATCAAAAGGCATACCTTGGATTAAACATGAATTTCAAAAGGAGATTTTGGAAAGGTAATTCTTCGGATGAAGCAAAAGTTGGCAAGAGAAGAGGAGTCCTTAAGGTTAGTGTGTGAGAGATGTTAGTGTAAACATAACAAAAAGTTTAAGTACATGAGAAATGTCTACTTTCAAGTTGTGTTAAGGTTGGAGTGCGAAAAGATTGTGGAAGGCTGGAATATTAAGCGTAGGAGGGCAGTGGTCCCAAGGTACATATAAAAGGGAGAATTCATCTTTAGTGCATAACACTAAGTGACATAGAGCTTTAAGGACCAACCAAGTAGGATGGTATTTTCTAAGGAGAGAAAATCGTTTGCTAGTAAGGGTAATGTATCGTAGGATCTTTATGCGAAATCCAACATAAAAAAGAAAGTGGTTGAATTCTATTATAACTAGTAGTAGCAAAGTGCATAGCAGAATGGATATTCCAAGTAGAGAGGTTCACATTTGATAAAGGTTTGTTCTCAGACTGAGGTGCAATGTGTAATGTGCTAGAAGGAAAGGCACACCGCCAAGTTTTATCCTTAAGGGGAAAATTGGCTAGTGTTGTCAGAGCACATCCAAGTGAGGAAGTAAATGGAAAGTCTTAAGTAGTGGAAGGGTGTACACAACGGTTACTGATAAAGTGGTTAAAAGTATAGGTCTAACTCAAAGATACAAGTCACAAAAAAGATAGTTGAACAAAGGATTTTGGTTTAGTTTGGAAGCGTACACTCCTTAGTATCACAAGTATTGAAAATGAGTTAGGCTGCTGGCAAGGGAGGTCGAGGTCGCGCTTGTTTTCACTATAGAAGATAGTTTTCATGGTGTCGTATGTCTTGTGGTGATCAAGGGATACAATTCAAGACCGATTTGATTTGTGATCCTTTTCAAGTTGTACATATTTCAGGAGGTGGATCGATACGCATCCTTGTGGATTATGGTGCCAAGGAAATGGTGTTCTTTGATTCAAAGAAGCTAAAGTCAGGGGTTGCACATTAGGTGGATGACAAGTGGACGTGTGGAGTCACGTTTTTTGTGTTTGAGATGTTTAATAGAGGCTGATGGAAAGTAAATGTAAGGGATCTGAGTTGTGGAAGGGTTTCTAGATATTTTTCTGAAGCATGTGCTAGAACGACAACCTAGAGGAGAGGTGTAGTTCACTATTGACATGGTGTTGGGAACATGACCATATTTAGTAGCTCCTTATAGAATGGCTCTTGCTGAGTTGGTAAGGTTGAATAAGTGATTGTGTGTCATTGAAGGAAGAAGCTTCAAGTGTCTTGTTAGTTTTATAAGTTTATGCGAATGTGTGTTAATCAGAGTGGCGTAGCGGAAGGATGGTAGGTTATGTTTCTCAACAATGGGAGGTGCATGAGAAGAACTATCTTACTCATGAAGAAAACTAGGTGTTATCCTTATGAAATTAGTAAAAGGTGTTTTGTGATCACCAATAGTTAAAAGTGCTGGGTTGATCGAAAAAAGGTGGACAAGAGACAAATGGAGTGAATAAAGTTATTATAATGTTATGGGTTTCAATGTGGTATTTTTTTAGGAGTGAAAATGTAATAGTAGATGCTTTAAGTAGAAAGAGAATTCAAGTTATGGGTTTTATGGTAGAGGAGTATAAATTAGTATAAAAGTTTAAGGAGATAAGTTTTGAGTAAAGTTGTGAGGAGATTTCATTAGTATAGGCATTTATCTATAACTAATGAGTTCCTTAAAATGGTAAAGGAAAGATCATCACATGATCTTAGTTTGAAATGTATCATAAGGCTGCTAGGTTCAAATACAAGAACACATGGATCATGGTGGCGTATCCGTGTCCAGGACAAATCTGACACGGATACGTCTTGATGAGCTAAAAATCTGGACTACGCCTTAATGGCATCATTAATGCAGTTTTCATCTGATTCTTCGTTGATCTTTATATCATTATCTCTAATATTAACAACCCAATGATAATAGTAACAAACCAAGCCAATGACCAATAACAAACCACGTAAACATATATTTATATAAATTTATTAATCATGTTTCCTTTAATTTAACTTATCAAAAAGTTTTTATTTTATTTCTTTGGCACTTCTTTTTTTAATATTAACAACCAGAATAAAATAGATTTAAATACTTTTTTAATTGATTAATTATTATTCAATTTTTCTTTAAATTAAATTTTCAAATAAAGATTACAATAAATAAAAATAATTAAAATAAGATACAAGTTAAATTTTAAAATATTAATAACAAATTTTTTACAACTAATAAAATATAACAGTAGTTTTAAAGAAATATAAACTATAAAATTAAATATTTATATGTAAAACAAGAATTAAAAAAACACAATAGCTTAACTATATGTAACATTGCAATAGTTTAAAAAAAATCGTTAGTCATATAATTAAAAAATAAATGAAAATTTTAAAATCAAAATGTACAATTATTTTGTTTTAAGTTTATATTTTCTTATTTTTGTTTGGATAATAGGCAAATTAATAATAACTACCAACCATGAATAATAACAATCTACGTATCATTGAAGGTGTAGAAGAAAAATTATTTGAAATGACATTCAATTCTTGTTATTTTGGAGGTATTTGACATATTATATTTTATAACTTCTTTTATCGACTTTTTAAGGTATTCTTCTTTTTAAAGTATTTTTATTTCTTTTATAGATTTTTTTACTATTGTTTGCTTGATGTTGATTTTGTTTATTTATAAAGCAAATGTAATATTTTATTTATGGTTAGGTGAGTAGAGAAAAAGCCAACACCAATACCAAATTCTTTTAGTTCTAACTGAAAAATTTCAAGTAATTTTATTTCAAAAGATGTTCAATAAGTTGATTATGTGCCTTTATGGGCATATGTCACTTTATTAAGCAAAGGAGTAGAAGAAGGGGCAATAATAGATAGTCTTGCAATTTTTGTCAAAAAAATTAAAAGTTTTTATTCTAGAGTAAAAGCTCATTTATTGAAAATTCATGGGTTTGGAATTAATGTGTGCTCAAAGGTCAATGAAGGATATTTGGTTGAATTGAAATCGGTTGTTGAATTAGCAGAAAATATAGTAAAACCTAAGTATATTCCCTTGCCCACTGAAGATAGACATGAAAATAGTTCATTAAAAAGAAGGAATAATGGTCCCTTAGCGAGGGCATTCAACATGGAGGACAAAGAAATCTCAATCCTTTCATAGTTAGAATGTTTTATTCTTTTGGATTGCCTTTTAACCTTTCAAGAAACCCATATTAAGTCAATTCATATTTGTTAGCTGCAAATCATAATGTTAGTGGTTTTGTCCCTCCTTAATACAATTCATTTAGGACAACCCTATTAGAACAAGAGAGAGCACACATTCAAAGGTTACTCAACCCAATCAAATCAACTTGGAACAAAAAGGGGGTTAGCAATAGTATCTAGGATAGACAGATTTCCAAAGGAGACCTTTAAATAATTTTATGGCCACAAGTAAGGGGGCTCCTATTTTTTAAAAAATGGTTGATGCTTCTGATGAAATAAAGAATAAGTAGTACATAACTAACAAAATGAATGATGTTATTAAAGAAGTAATGGAACAAAATGTTGTGCAAGTTATAACAAATAATGCTCCTATGTGCAAAGTTATTGGAATGATCATTGAAGGTTTATTTCCTAAATTTTTTTGGACACCTTATGTTGTGCATACATTAAATCATGCCTTGAAGAACATATGTGCAACAAAGAATGTTGAAGGGAATGATGTGGTTTATGGTGAGTGTAGTTGGATTACAAAAATTATTGATGATGTTTCATTTATTAGGAATTTTATCATGAATCACTCCATGAGATTAGCAATTTTCAATCGTTTCTCACATTTGACGTTACTTGTTGTTGTGGATACATGCTTTGCATCTGCTATAGCGATGATGAAAAGGTTTAAATTTTTGAAACCTTCATTGCAATTAAGGGTGGGCAAAAAATTTGTTTTGCCTTATCTGATCCACTTTTGATCTGATCCGATCTAAAAAAAACCCATTTTTTAAAATCTGGATTTTAATTTTGATCCATATGTCATCATTTTCTAAATCAGATTTTTTGTTTTACTTTTATAGATTTTAACATTTGGATTGTCTAAGCTTTTTTATTTGGATCCAAACAAATTTGAGCCAAATCTGAATTGCATTATCTACCACCTAAAACCTGAAAACCCCTCCTCTAATCCAAAATTTCAATTCACTAAACCCTAACTCCGAATTTTTTTTTGGAATACGTTGAAGAACCATAAAATCCTAAATCATTGTTTCTCTTCTTTCTTCATGTAACACAATATATTTGTTACTCGATCTCCTTTCTCATTCTTGTTGCTCCTTGTTGTTTCTCCTTCTATCCCTTTTTCATTCCTTTTTTCTATTGACTCCAATTTCAGATTTCGCTTCAGAAAATGCAATAAAAATTCAAAGTGGTACTACGATAGTGGATTTGGTAGATTTTGCTCGAGATTAAGATCAAAGTCAAGGCACGCGTGTTTTTGGAAGCTTGTTTTCAAGTATGCAACCCTTCATCTTAGGTTGTGCATTTGATAGCTTTTTTGATTGGTCGCGTATGAAATATTGTCATCTGGATAGCTTGCCTACACAAGAATATGAAGTTTCTACATAGATTTGTCTGTACGAATTGCATTTCTTCTGATTTTTTGTTGCACTCAATGTCTCAACGCAATAGATCAAATGGGTGTTATATTCTTTTTATTTTAACTAAGTGTCATTTGAAGTTTGTACTACACTATTAAAATATCTATACAAAGGTAAGAGAATATACACTAAGTTATAAGTTGCTTGAGATGCAAATCTGAGGTTAATAAATACTTTTAGTATTGATTTTTGCTTGTTAGGGTCAGTTTTGACTTGTGTTAAATCTATGTTTTCTTACAATGTTAACCACCACCATCATAACTTATATAAGTTGAAGCTATTATGATGAAAGTAAAAGATCCAAGAGAAAGTAAAACAAATGGCTTGATTTAGAATTACACAAATTTGGATTTGGCATGAGATTTTAGAGAAAGAAAGTATATATATTATATTTGTGGAGTGTGCACTCCACGGGATAGTGGCCATTAAAGTAAAGTGTGTAATTAATAAATTGGAGTGAGGAGTGTGTAATCCATATGAAAGCTACAGGCTACGCACTTTCCTCCACGAAAAACAACCAAAATTTAGTGTTTAAGTTCATGTTTCTGCAATTTAAAAAGCATTTCCCTAAAAGTGACTCTAATGATATTTGGCTTTCTTTTAATGTGCTATCATTACTCTTTTTCTAATTTTTCCTTGTATATTGGAATAATAGCCATTTGCTGAGTGTCTCTGTACACTATATTTTTTGAGTTTTTACTTGTTTATGTTGTGCGTGTGTAATTGTTATTCAATATCTTAAAAATTAGAATTCTTGAAACCAATATCTAAATTTTAAGTGACATCACCCAAATAAATGAAATGTATAAAGGCTAATTATACATTCACCACTGCCCCTAACAATTGGGTACTTTCTTCTTGCACTCCACATTTTTTTGCTTATTTTATCCTTTCTGGATTCTGGACTCTACAATTTTGATGTAATTTTTTGACTTTTACATTTTTCAATTTCAAAACTTTTTGGATTGTATAATTTGAAAGTAAAAATAATTTCTGGATTTTGGTTTGCACAATCTGAAAGCAGAAAATGGCTTGTGAACTATACAATCCAGATAATTTTTTTAAGGAAAAAAATGAATTTCATAATGTATAATTTGGAAGAAATTTTTATCATCTGGAGTGATCTTGAAAGAACAAAATGGCTGAAAATATTGAATATTTAATCTATATTTATTTCCCTAAATCGTATAATTTACACTGTAAAATAACATGACAAGAGTTAGTGGACTGTTAGTTTTAGTCAGATAATCTGCTATGAAACAAATTAGTGTAAGCTTGTAAGATCCTATATGTTGCAAAAAGATAATAATAGACTCTTGTGTATATTATAAGTGCAACGGAACAAATCCACTCCATATTGTCATAAATGCTGTTTATACATTTCACTATCTGTTTGTGTTGATACAAATGCCTCCGTTTTTGTTAATACATCTAAATTTGTTGATTTCTCATATCTACTAGGTTGTGTTTTTGGTTAGTCATTGTTGCGATATTGTTCTACAAATGTCATTAGTGCGTGAAGAAGATAATTGTTCTGTCTCAAAACCAATTGAGCATGCACTTTCTATCCCACTAGTTGTTAGTGGTTCCATAAATGTGAGACCCCCTTCTCATGAAGGACGGGAAAATCGATCTAAAGCTTGGAATCATTCATTCAACTAGAACCTAACTCAGATAAGCGGGCTCAATGCAAGTATTGGATGCTGTTATTCGATATGAGAAAGGAACAACTTCATGCGTAATCATATATTGAGATGTCCAAATAACCCCAATAAAGAAGTAAACAAGAGGCAAAAAGCTAGTGCATCTTCAACAATTGATGGGAACATTAACTCTCCTTCTTATGGTAGATTTGACCAACAACTTTGTCAAGAAGAACTAGTAAAAATGTTTGTGGAAGTTGAACTTCCCTTTCGGTTTGTAGAGCATGTTGCTTTTAGAAGGTATTCAAATGCTTTGCAACCAAGATTTAAGATCCCACCACGCCATACCTTATCACGAAATATTGTAACATTCTGGAATGCAAAGAAGGTATATTTGAAGAATTTTCTTTCTCAGCATTGTCAGAGTTTGTCTAACTACTGATACATGGACTTCACCTCAAAATCAAAGTTATATGTGTTTGACAGCCCACTTCAACGACAAAGATTGGAATTTTCATAAAAGGATTTTGAATTTTCGTCAAGTAATAAGTCATACTGGAGAGGCCAAGTCATAAATGGGTTTGAGTCGCGTTTTGACCTTGACAGTAGATAATGCTACATCAAATGACACAGGAGTTCAACACTTGAAGAAAATACTATTGTCTTGGAATAACATGGTTTTGAAAGGTGACTATATTCATATGTGTTGTTGTGCACATATTTTGAACTTAATTGTGAGTTGTGGGCTAAAAGAGATTGATAATTCTGTTTTGAGAATTCGTGTTGTAGTGAAATACATTCGATCATCACCTTCAAGATTTATGAAATTCAAAGAGTGTGTTGAAAGACAAAATATTGAATATAAGGGTCGTATTTGGTTGGTTGTTGAAACAAGGTGGAATTCAACCTATTTGATGTTAGATGTTGCTTTCAAGCATAAAAATGCATTTGATCAGCTTGAGTTTTATGATACAAAATATGCTACATATAAAATGGCTGCAAAAATGGAAAAAAAATAATGGGAGATATTGGGGTGAACCTAATAAGTTTAATATGTTGTTGATTTTTGTTGTCTTAGATCCTAGATACAAAATGAGTTATATGAATTGGGCAATTGATCAACTTTCTGATCCTGAAAAAACAAATGATGGATGTGTGTTCAAGTCAAGATTGAATATTTCTTTGAATTTGTTGTTTGATGAATATAAAAGTCGAAACGAAGCTAGAAGTGATACACAATAACCACATGCAAAGATACCTTCTTATAAACATGATCTGTATGGTTGGAACAAATTTTTGCAAACAACATGATTAACCTCTTCGAACAAATCTGAGCTTTAAAAGTATTTAGAGGAAGAGCTTGAAACAAGTGAAAATTTGAACATTCTCGATTGGTGGAAAATTAATTCATGTAGATTTCCAATCCTTTCAAACATAGCACGAGAGTTATTAGCTATTCATGTTTCTATTGTAGCATCTAAGTCTGCATTTAGCATAGGAGGAAAAGTGCTTGATCCATATTGTAGTTCTTTATCACATCAAAAGGTGGAGGAACTTATATGTACACAAGATTGGTTAAAAGACACGCCTTTACCATCATTATTGGACTATGATTTTGAAGAGCTTGAATGTGCTGACCAAGAGGTATGTTGATGTTTCAATTATGTAATAATATTACAGTTAAATATGTATTAAGTAATGATAATCTTTTCATTTCTTATAGAGTTGATTTCTCAAGAAAATGTTGACCACAACATGAATTTTTTGAGTTAAAGCTCAATCCTCATGCCTCCAATCAATAAGTACATTAACTATTTTCTTTAGTAGATTAATAAATGTTGATTTAATAAATGTTATTTTCTAACTTGTTTGAAAAATGTACAGGTGGAAAAAATATGTAACAATGATTGTTATTGTTATGGTGGGATATGGATACATGTGGTGGAAAGTAATGTCTTTTATACATTCAATCATTGATTTAACTAACTTGATGTTATAATGATACCTTCAATGATAAAAAAATGTTTACTTACAGGTACATTTGTGGTGAATGGACTTTTGATATGGAGATCGATAGTGATAGTATGTCCAATAACTCTCAATGTTTCCCCTTACAATGACTTTTTATTTTAAGTTTTGATGTTTATTGGAAATTCTAGTTACTACATTTATACTAACTGAACTTTTGGTACAGAGATGTTTATTTTAAGTTTTGATGTTTACTGGAAATTCTAGTTACTACATTTGTGGTTAATGGACTTTTGATATGGAGTTGTTTATTTTAAGTTTTGATGTTTATTGGAAATTCTAGTTAATACATTTATGGTGAATTGTAGTTGTTGATCATGAATGTGGACAATTTTAAGTTGTCAAATCAAGTAGAATAGTTTTTCTATGTATATGAGCTTGCAAATATTTGACTAATCACAGGTTGCAAGTTTTACATATGACGATCCACAATGAATAAATTGAAGTAGTGAATTTCTTAGTTTTTTAAATATTAAGAATTTACATAAATATTATGATTAATTTTTAATATTTATTGTATTTTATATATTGTTTAACTTTTTCTATATTTATATATTAAATAAATAGTTATTATATTTTTAAAAATATAAAATTAAAATTAAAATTAGAGTTATTGAGAAAATAAGTAAAATATGGATTTACAAATGGATGTGGATTTAAAACTGATCCAAATATTTGGATCTAGATTTAAAAAAAAAAAAAATCCAAAATGGTTTCACAACAAAAACAGATTTGGATCTAAAATCTGGTTCAATTTTCTGGATCTGGATTGGATCTAGATTGGATCTTCAAAAATCTGATCCATGATCACCCTTAATTGCAATCCATGGTGATTAGCAAAGAATGGAGTTCCTATAGAGTGAATGATGTCTATTAAAGAATTTGTTTGAATGACGTATGGTGGGACAAAGTTACATATATTTTGGCTTTCACTTAGCCTATATATAACATGCTTAGAGCCTTTGATAAATATAGTCTCACTCTTCATTTGATTTATGAGTGGTGGGATACCATGATAGAAAAGGTGAAGACAATTATATATAGGCAAGAAGAAAAAGAAGTAAATGATACATCAACATTTTATGAAGTTGTTTACAATATACTAATAGCAAGGTGGACTAAAAGTTGCCCTTCTCTCCATTGCATGGCTCATTCTTTGAATCCTAGGTAAATGTATATTATCAATACTTTTTTTAATAATTTGTACCTATATAATTGGAAAGTTACTAACTTTTATAATATATTTCTTTCTCAAAATTTGTATTCATAGGTATTATTGTGAAGAATGGCTTCAAGAAAGTTTAAATAGGATCCCCACAAATGAGAATAAAAAGATTTATATGGAGAGGAATAAGTGTTTGAAAAAGTTTTTTCACAACTAGTAAGGAAAGACAAAAGGCTGCACTTGAATATTTTGATTTCTCATCAAAATCAAAAATATTTTCTTCTTTTAACACAATTGAAGATATGTATATATTAGATCCTAAATCTTGGTGGGTGATGCATGGTTTTTCTGCCCCTTTCCTTCAAAAGCTAGCATTAAAACTTCTTGTGCAACCTTTCTCATCATCTTATTGTGAAAGAAATTGGAGTACATATTCATTCATTCACTCATTAAAAAGAAATAATTTGGATTCTAAAAGAGCAGGAGACTTAGTTTATGTGCATACTAATTTGAGACTTTTGGCTTGGAAGAATGAAAAATACAACCAAGGGAGTAGTAAGATGTGGGACATTAGTGGAGATACATGCGATGACTTCGACGACATTAGAAATCTTAGAGTGGCAACATTATCTCTTGATGAAACAAATATGGAAGCTACCTTATTTACATATGATATTCAAGGAGGAGATGGAATTGATACCATTCCTATTTCTAGGCAATAAACAATAAATAGTGATTTACAATTTTCATTTGTTAAATTATTTAAAACTATTGTTTGTCATTTTTAATTCATATATTGAGTTTAATATATTTAGTATATTCAATTTAGATAATATTTATTAATAAAATTTTCAACTGTGGTATGATTTAAAACAAATTATAATAACATCGTATATTTTTCAAATATAAAATTAATCGTTATATCGAAAACGTGTCGTATACTATATTTTTTAAGATAATATGAATCACCATATCAAATCCATGGGTTGTGGAAAAATTCATAGGTTACTCGTGCAACTCTTTATTTGCGTTCTTCACTTTTAACATGAACTCACACCTCCTCTTTGTTATGTGTGACATTTGTGTTTTTCTTTGTGTTTCATGAAATTTTACTAGTTGTTTTTGAACATTGATGTTTCATGGTGCTTATTACATGGAATTGCGGTGATGTATTAAAGCTTTCTAATATGAGTTTAATGATGTATGAAGCTTATTTGAATAGAATGTGGTAAATCTTGTAGATACAAATAGTACTCGTGAGAATGAAGGTTTTAGGGCATATATGACTTGATGAGGAGGTGTTAACATGTATGAGGCATGTTTTATATGCATTGAATGTTGTGTTTGAATTGTATGATCATATAATTCCTAAGGAGGAATGGTATGACAAGTAAGTCTAGTGTTATGCATTTACTAATGACACTCTTTGGAAGTTATCCTTATACTCTACTAGATTCTCGTATTCATATAAAGGAAGAAGTATAGGTGGTGAAGAGGGAAGGAGCTTCCTATAACTGGTCTTGGAGTCGTATACTCCATTTCTATTAAGCTATAAGTGAACTCAATGGTCATGGGAGAGGGGACCATGTACCATTATTTGAATTTGTAACACTGAGGACCCCCTAATTTTATGTGCTCATGATTTTATAACTCTAAAAATTTATATTATTTTTCTAATGATTTCATTAGTTACTTATTATTTTTAAATATTTTTAGCATCTCGTTTTACCCTTTGTAAATCAAATTAACTAAATTTGAGAAATTACAATATCAAAATATTTAAAAATGCCTATACACAACAACATTGTGTGTGTTTACATTAGTCATATCTAAATCAATTAATGCTCTTTAGGATATCTTTTTTCCTTTTATGATTGAGCTCAAACTTGATTTTGAATTACGCTCTCTTCAATGTTTGTTGATTGTCTTGTTAAGGAAACTTTGTGCAACTTGATTCTCCATTTGAATCATTAGAGCAATAATATATTTTTTATTAATCAAACAACTCATTCATAATATATTTCTCAATATTAAATCCATTCGAACATTTGATTGAAAAACTTTCTTCTTCAAGAATAATAGTATTTGTTGTAATTCATTTCTTGAATCTTTGTTTCAAACACTTGTATTAATATTTTAATTTGCATGATTAATCAGAGATCAAAAACCTCATATCATCAAAGTATATCATAAAAGTTCAGTATTAAAGATTGTCTAACGCTTAGGTTGTCTAATGATTTAAGTTGCTTTGGGTTGTTTAAGACTATGGTCCTTAAACACTTGGGTAATCTAATGACTTAGTCATCATCTAACACCTTAGTCGTCTAACACAGTGACTTAGGTTGTCTAAAGACTTCGATCGTCTAATGCATTTACTTGATGATTTCTATCGTTAGATTTGTCTAACACCTTGACTCGTTTAATCCTTAGACTCGTCTAATGCTTAGATTTGGCCTTTGCATATACCAGACTTATTGCTTTCGTGTACACATTCAATGCATTAATATTAATCAATTTAGCGCATGCAAGCAATACTACAAATCATGTATTTTGATCTTCGAACATAATTGATTAGTTTCTCTTTCTTAGTACTTCCATTAGACACTTTTTCTTAGTCGTCTAATCATAGTTTACTTCTAATGAGAGATTTACTCGTCTAGTAGAATGTTTTGTTATCATCAAAACCTTATTAGTTGTTGTAGTTTGCCTATTTTAACAATTTAGTTTTCCATTATTGAATATCATAAATACAACGAAAGAACAAATAAGAATGTGAAAATATAAAAATGAAAACAAAGAGAAAAGAAAATGAAAAAAACTAAAACTCTAAAAATTTGACAAATAACTTTATGTCCCTTTGTTTTGAGCAAAATGAGGCCTTATATAGGCTCTGAAAACTTGAAGCAAATTTGGACCTAATCATAAATTTTAATATGTCCAATGGTGAAGATTTAAGTTAATATACATAAAGGGTAATCCATATGGTTATTTTATAAAATTTCAACAAATTTATCCCAACTTCTTAAAAACATTTTAAAAAGTAGAGTAGTCCAAATGACTTCAAAATACATAATTAAAACAAATATTACAATAAATTTAATTTATTACTAATGAAAAAAATACTAAAGAATGAAAAATTAAACAAATAAAAAATGTATTAATATATACAAAATGTGTTACTATATATACTAGTATACCAATTACATATAATACAACAACTTTTTTTTCCATCTGTATTAGATCTGGTCCACTTACCGGAAGATAACATCATCTTCCAAACTAAAAAAAAATATTGAATATCTCATAAAAAAATTTAAGAAGGTATTTATTTATTTATTTTTAACGAGACTAAGCTAACAAAAGTTGTAGCATGATGTTTACAATCACAGATGATAAATATTTTTATCAGTTTTTTTTTTTTTATTTATGGTAAAGCTGTTCTTTATCACTTTGTTAACTGTACATGGCTTCTGAAACTAGAACATTATATTAAATTAAAAATTTGGAAAATAAAGTCAATTTCAGAAAATATATTTACTCAAAAACTTCATAAACTAAAATCATAATTAGATATATCACATCAACCATGATCCCCCTTCCTTTATAGGTATCTTAAGGAAAAAATATTTTTTCATTGAAATATACTTTAGTATTAAATTTAATTTATTCTTAGAAAAAATTTAAATCATGAATACAATCATTGTGTGATAAATAAACCTTAATTATGTTGTTGTTATATATGATTGTAAACTCTTTTTATTTATTATGGTTTAATTGGTTATGAAGCTGTTGAAAAATTAGAAATAATTATTGTGATTATATAAAATGTATTGGGTGTTATTATTTCCATTCATTGTTTTTTGTTAGATGCATATTAGATATTACATCTTAAGTAGATTCCATGAATTTGATGGTTTACTTTATTTGCGAACACTTCTGATTTTTCGAAAATATCTTTAGTAAAGTGGTAAATAATTTAAATAAAATATATAATTTATTATGGTGAAATGTTTGGATTTGAGAAAATACATGAGCTCTTGTAAACCCCTTTTTTCAGTTTATAATTCGTTGGGCCTGGCCTTTTCGTAGGCCCAAGGTTAGCCCCTCTGAAGGACCCCAATACCCTACCAGCCCCCTCACTTTCTCACTTTTCCTTTGTTTCAGAAAAACAGTTTCCTCTCACCTCTCTCTACGAAAGCATAAGCTTTACTAGGGCATAGAGAAAACTCCATCTTCGAACTAGTTCAGTCGTTCTCTTCTGGTAAGTTACTCCTTGGACCTGTAGTGGCCTTTTCCTTCTCCTTTTCTAGTTGGGTGCTCTGTTGCGTTTAAGATTCACTCTCTTACTCTAGTGGGTCATGGGGTTTTGTTTCAGTTCACCATCCTAGTCTGTGGAGCCGTTGTGCCTAAGTCGTGCTCTTTAAGTTGATGTCCCTTTTCTTGTATCAAAAAGGTAAGGGAAGCTAGTTCGTAAATTTTTAGTACTTGATATATTTCTGCTCTATTTCATGATTGGGATGATTTAAAAGTGTTGTGCTTGTATGTGAATAAACTGTTTGGTGGATGTTGTTTGTTTGTGGTGCTGCATGTGTGAAACAGTGGGGGAGAACTGGTATTCTCGCCTAAACGAGCTCGCCTCGCCTAGGCGAGAATAGTAGGAAGCTCGCCCTGGTGCTGCTCGAGAATCTCCCTCAGGCGACCAAAGCTTGTTTTGAGCGACGCGTTATCTCGCTCAGGCGAGAATGGCTCGCCCAAGCAAGTACTCGAGGAAAGCCAGTGTACTCTGTTCGCATCCTCGTTTAGGTGAGGGGTTTTATTTTTTTTAGGCGAATGACGATCTTGCCCAGGCAAGCTGGACTCGCCCAAGCGAGGGCTCGCAGAGTGCCACTGTTCCAGGTCTCGCCTAGGCGAGAAGGCCTAGCTTAAGCGAGACAGTCGCTGTAGCTTAGGCGAGGGCTTCTAGCCCAGGCGAGAATAGTGCAGTTTTATGTTTTGGATACTTGTTTACCTTGGGTGTGGCAATTTATCTCGAACATGCAAGATTATGGTGTGATTGCATTAGTGGTATGAGTTGTATGCACTGAAATTTGTATGCTAGCATGAGTAATATATGAGATTCTGTTTGGTTGGTTGGTTGAGAATGTGCATGAGAAATTAATGTTGAGATAACAAGTGGTGGTTATGAGATACGAAACATGAGATTGGTGTGAGATAGGCGTAATTCCATGAGTCTCATGGGGAGACTTTATGGTGGCGTTCGTTCCTAAGTGTCTGTAGGCTAGGTGTTTGCTTAGCTTTCGTTGTGCCCTTCTTGTTGTGTTTAGATGAGTTTCCAGTCAAACCAAGTTTCTAGTGGTTCTCTCTGTGTGTTCAGTGATATGGCACCCCCTCGCGTAGCTCCTCCTCCACCCCCTCAGGGCGATGGGCAAGACCTTGCTAGGGCGATCAAGGCAATAGCTGCTGCTTTGACCCAGCAAAGCAATGCCATGTTGCAGCAGCACGAGGCGGCGATGTAGCGCCAGGAAGCCTCTCTTAAGTAACAGAACCTTATGATGCAACGGATGGAGGTTGCTAGGCAGGCTGCTGAGGACGCTCAGAGGCAGCACGTGGATGCTCTCCGCCAGCTAGGGGAGCTACTGGTGCTCAGATGTATGGTCCTCATCCCCAACCTCCACCCCCTGAATGGAGTTTAGAGGATTTCTTGAAGCACCAACCTACCAGGTTTGATGGCAAGAAGAGTCCCGACCAGGCGGACCAATGGATGAAAGATATGGAGCGCATCTTTGATGCCACGAGGTGCCCCGATGAGAGCAGGCTTGCTTTCATGTCTACATGCTCACAGGAGAGGCTGAGCATTGGTGGGCCAGCATGAAGCTAGTGATGGAAGAGAAGCATGAGGATGTCACATGGGAAACCTTCAAGAGGAGGTTTCTTTCAGAGTACTTCCCGGACAGCGTGAGATACGCAAAGGAGGTGGAGTTCCTCCAGCTGACATAGGGGAACAAGTCAGTAGTTGAGTACGCCGAGAGATTTAAGCATCTGGGGCGTTTCTACACCATGCCAATAGATGAGGAGTGGCGTTGCAGAAAGTTTGAGAATGGTCTCAGAGGAGACATTCGCTTGATGGTGGCCCCGCTGTCCATCAAGGACTTTGCGGCCTTGGTGGAAAAGGCCAGGGTCATGGAGCGTATGAAGGTAGAGGTGGAAGCCCAGCAACAGCCACAATAGAGAGTTAGCGGACCATCTGGGTCCAGGCCACGAGTTAAAGAGAAGAAGAAGCCTTATGCTATGCCTCATCCACAGCCACAAGGGTCTAGAGGCTTTTCTTCCCTGCCCAGCAGGATCCAGTGCCACCACTGCGGAGGACCGCACGTGAAGAGTTTCTGCCTGCAGCTATCCGGGTTCCGCAGATGCAACCATTGTGGCAGGGAGGGCCACTTTGGTAGAGATTGTCCCACTTTGAGGAGGGCAGTGGCACGACCTTCACCACAGACTCCTAGCCAAACTTCTGGTCAAACTTAGCAGAGGAGGTGAGACAGCAAGCCTCAAGCTACGGGCAGGATTTTTGCGATGACCGGGTCAAAGGCAGCTGGTGCAGGTTACCTCGTTGGTTGTTGTGTGATTTCTGGCAAAGCTTGTTGTGTTCTTTTTGATTCTAGAGCGACACACTCTTTTGTGTTAGAGTCTTGTGTGCGAGAGTTGGGTCTGCCGGTGTGTGAGCTACTGTTTGACCTCGTGGTATCTACTCCGACATCTTGGTTGGTTAGGACTTCTTCTGTGTGTGCTAGATCTCCAGTTGAGGTAGAGGGACGCGTATACAAAGTCAATCTCATATGCTTCCCTCTGCAAGGGTTAGATGTGATCTTGGGAATGGATTGGCTCTCTGCCAATCGCGTTCTCATCGATTGCCGAGAGAAGAAGTTGTTGTTCTCCAACTCAGAGGAGCCTGAGTTGTTGTCTTCCCATGGGGTTATGAAGGAAATCCGGGACGACGCATAGTGCTATATGGTCTTTGCCAGGATAGAGGTTGAGAAGGAAGAGAAAATCACCGTGATACCAGTGGTCAGGGAATTTGAGGATGTGTTCCCCGAAGAGGTACCGGGTTTGCCCCCGAGGAGAGAAGTTGAGTTCTCCATAGACTTAGTACCGGGAGCTGGCCCTGTGTCAATAGCTCCTTACCGCATGGCTCCAGCGGAGTTGGTGGAGTTGAAGAAGCAGATAGAGGGATTGCTTGAGAAACAGTTTATACGGCCGAGTGCTTCGCCGTGGGGAGCGTCTGTCTTGTTGGTAAAGAAGAAAGATGGCGACTCGAGGTTATGTGTGGATTATAGGCAGCTGAACAAGCTGACCATCAAAAACAAGTACCCCTTGCCAAGAATAGATGATTTGATGGATCAGCTACGTGGGGCGTCAGTGTTCTCCAAGATTGATCTACGATCAGGTTATCATCAGATCCTTGTGAAGGCAGAAGATGTTGAGAAGACTGCTTTCCGATCCAGATATGGGCACTACGAGTATGTTCATGCCATTCGGTGTGACTAATGCCCTGGCTTTGTTCATGGACTACATGAACCGGATCTTCCGCCCGTTTCTAGATAAGTTTGTCGTGGTCTTCATAGACGACATTCTCATCTACTCCAGGACGCATGAGGAACATGCCGAGCATCTGAGGATAGTGCTTGGTATCTTGAGGGAGAAACAGTTGTTTGCCAAGTTGTCAAAGTGCGACTTCTGGATGAGAGAGGTGCAATTCTTGGGGCACGTGATATCATCTCAGGGTATAGTAGTGGATCCAGCTAAGGTAGAGGATGTGATACAATGTAGTGTCCCAAGTCAGTGACTGAGATTCGGAGCTTCGTGGGTTTAGCTGGCTATTACAGGAGGTTTATAGAGGGATTCTCCAAGATAGTGGCACCCCTGACACAGCTGACCAGGAAGGACCAACCGTTTGCATGGACTGATAGGTGTGAGGAGAGCTTCAGGGAGCTTAAGCAGAGGTTGACGAGTGCTCCGGTGTTGGTGATCCCGGATGTGAGTAAACCCTTTGAGGTTTACTGTGATGCCTCTCATCAGGGCCTGGGGTGTGTCTTGATGCAAGAGAGGAAGGTGGTGGCTTATGCTTCAAGGCAGCTGAAGGTTCATGAGAAGAACTACTTGTATGGTGCACAGTTCCGTGTGTTTAGTGACCACAAGAGTTTGAAGTACCTCTTTGATCAGAAAGAGTTGAACATGAGACAGAGGCGGTGGAGTGAGTTTTTGAAGGACTACGACTTTGAGCTTCTCTATCACCTAGGGAAGGCGAATGTGGTGGCGGACGCACTGAGTAGGAAGACCGTGCATGTGGTACACTTGATGATCAAAGAGATGGAGTTGCTTGAGAGCTTCAGAGACATGAAACTACAGTTTGAGTTAGAGTCGGAATTCATTAGGTGTAGCACCTTGGTCATATCTAGTGACTTCCTAAGCTTAATTAAGGAGAAACAGACACAAGAGCTAGTTTGTAGAAGGTAAAAGAGCTACTTGGGTCGGATCAGGCCAAGGAGTTTGCTTTGGGTAGTGATGGTGTTCTGAGGTTCAGAGGCAGAGTTTGTGTGCCGGATGATGTTGAGGTGAGGAGATTGGTCCTTGAGGAGGGACACAAGAGTCGTCTTAGTCTGCATCCTGGCATGACTAAGATGTACCAAGACCTCAAGGAACGACTTGACTTGACTTGTCAAAAGGCGAAAGTGGAGCATCAGAAACCTAGTGGAACGCTCCAGCCCTTGGATATTCCGGTGTGGAAGTGGGATAGCATAGCTATGGATTTTGTTACCCACTTGCCTCGCACCGTGAGAAGGCATGATGCTATATGGGTGGTGGTGGATCGGCTAACGAAGAGTTCTCACTTTTTGGCAGTAAATCTCAAAATGTCTATGGCCAAGTTGGCCCAGCTCTACATCCGAGAGATAGTGAGACTTCATGGAGTGCCCAGTAGCATAGTGTCCGATAGAGACCCCCGGTTCACTTCGAGATTTTGGCAGACGCTACAAGAGGCTATGGGTAGCCGGTTGAGAATGAGTTCTGCCTATCATCCTCAAACGGATGGCTAGTCTGAGAGGGTGATTCAGTCCTTGGAGGACTTGTTGAGGACGTGTATCTTGGACCACCTTGGCAGTTGGGACGAGGTGTTACCGCTGGTGGACTTCACCTACAACAATAGTTACCAGGCAAGTATAGGGATGGCGCCTTATGAGGCTTTATATGGGAGGAGGTGTAGGACTCCCTTATGTTGGTACCAGGATGGTGAGTCGGTTTTGGTAGGACCTGAGTTGTTGTAATAGACCACAGAGAAGGTACAGTTGGTGAGGGATAGGTTGCAAGCATCTCAGAGTCGGCAGAAAGCTTATGCAAACAGGAGGAGAAGACCCCTAAAGTTTGAGGCTGGGAAGCATGTGTTTTTAAGGGTGACCCGAACCACTGGTGTGGGGAGGGCTATCTGCTCAAGGAAGTTGTCTCCTAAGTTCTTAGGTCCGTATCAGATCTTGAGGAGGATATGGCCCGTGGCTTATGAGATTGCATTGCCACCCCAGTTGGCTAATCTCCACCCAGTTTTTCATGTCTCACAACTACGAAAGTATGTTTTTGACTCATCCCATGTGTTGGAGGCGGAGGATGTGCAAGTCAGGGAGGATCTCCGGGTAGTGGTACAACCCGTGGCCATAGAGGATCACCAAGTTAAGGAGCGGAAGGGAAGAGCCACCAGACTCGTGAAGGTCATTTGGGACCGTAGGACAGGTGACTCTACCTGGGAACTCGAGGAGAAAATGAGGAGTTCATATCCACATCTTTTCTGGTAAGTCTAATTTTTCGAGGGCGAAAAATTTTTGCTGTTGAGGAGATATTGTAAACCCCTTTTTCCAGTTTATAATTCGTTGGGTCTGGCCTTTTCGTAGGCCCAGGGTCAGCCCCTCTGAAGGACCCCAATACCCTACCAGCCCCCTCACTTTCTTACTTTACCTTTGTTTCAGAAAAACAGTTTCCTCTCACCTCTCTCTACAAAAGCAGAAGCTCTGCTAGGGCATAGAGAAAACTCCATCTTTGAGCTAGTTTAGTCGTTCTTTTCTGGTAAGTTACTCCTTGGACCTGTAGTGGCCTTTTCCTTCTCCTTTTCTAGTTGGGTGCTCTGTTGCGTTTAAGATTCACTCTCTTACTCTAGTGGGTCATGGGGTTTTGTTTCAGTTCACCATCCTAGTCTGTGGAGCCGTTGTGCCTAAGTCGTGCTCTTTAAGTTGTTGTCCCTTTTCTTGCATCAAAAAGGTAAGGGAAGCTAGTTCGTAAATTTTTAGTACTTGATATATTTCTGCTCTATTTCATGATTGGGATGATTTAAAAGTGCTGTGCTTGTATGTGAATAAACTGTTTGGTGGATGTTGTTTGTTTGTGGTGTTGCATGTGTGAAACAGTGGGGGAGAACTGGTATTCTCGCCTAAATGAGCTCGCCTCGCCTAGGCGAGAATAGTAGGAAGCTCGCCCTGGTGCTGCTCGAGCATCTCGCTCAGGCGACCAAAGCTTGTTTTGAGCGACGCGTTGTCTCGCTCAGGCGAGAATGGCTCGCCCAAGCGAGTACTCGAGGAAAGCCAATGTACTCTGTTCGCATCCTCGTTTAGGCGAGGGGTTTTATTTTTTTTAGGCGAATGACGATCTCGCCCAAGCAAGGGCTCGCAGAGTGCCACTGTTCCAGGTCTCGCCTAGGCGAGAAGGCCTAGCTTAAGCGAGACAGTCGCTGTAGCTTAGGCGAGGGCTTCTAGCCCAGGCGAGAATAGTGCAGTTTTATGTTTTGGATTCTTGTTTACCTTGGGTGTGGCAATTTATCTCGAACATGCAAGATTATGGTGTGATTGCATTAGTGGTATGAGTTGTATGCACTGAAATCTGTATGCTAGCATGAGTAATATATGAGATTCTGTTTGGTTGGTTGGTTGAGAATGTGCATGAGAAATTAATGTTGAGATAACAAGTAGTGGTTATGAGATACGAAACATGAGATTGGTGTGAGATAGGCGTAATTCCATGAGTCTCATGGGAAGACTTTATGGTGGCGTGTAGTGTGTATATTAAGATATGGATTCAAGTATGGACCACATCCCGAAACTCTAAAGGGCCAGTGAGTCTCATGTAGAGCAAACTGACCCGAGTGGTGAGAGTAGCGGGAGACCCTAGTCTATGGCAGGATAATGGCCGTAGACGCTTAAAGGCTAACCTTGTGTGTGGTAGGGTGAAACCCATTGGCGATGGCTCTACAGAGCAGTAGAGGCCACCACAAGTGCAAGCGTTCAGTGAATCCGATCTTAGTATATTTATCCGGATAATTGAGTCATAGTGTCCTGCTTGTTTGCTATAACATGATTCTCTGTGTCTGCTGTGTTGCATGCTAAGGAATGTTTAATTGCTTGTCCGTTATACCATGATAAGATTTAAATTGCACTAGCTTACCCTTTCTTTTCGTGTATGCTTTGTCTTGTGTTCTTTCTCTTTTGCAATGATCACCATATGGTGGGAGCAGATGGAAATGCTTTTGGAGGTAGGCCTGATGGTGGTAGCAGTGCAGCCTAGTGGGCCCGTTGATGTGGCTTTTCGAAGGAAATTCTATGGCCCTAGTGCCGTGTCATTCCATACTCTTAGAGCTTATCTTTTGCAAAACTGTGGAAATCTTTAGATTTTGTTTTCGGTTATGGCATGGTTGTATGTCTAAGTTTACTTTCAAAGTACACTCTCGGATGACTGTAACAGTTATCTTTCCTACGTTTTATGTTCATCTGAGTGCTTCTCGTTATTATAATTTTGTGATGCTTTATTTAATAATTTAACCTATTAAAATGGGATGTCACAACTCTCATACTTGATTATGGTAAGAAGACAGTGAATTATGATCATGATAGAAACAATTATTTGAAAGTTTTTTAAATATTTTTATATATAATCTATTATTACTTAAAAGTAAATAAATGATTAATTCATTCCTGGTGGATTTTCAGATACTATCAAGATCAATATAATTGATTAAGTTTCTTGTTTAAAATAATATGCCTTTTTTGTTTTTGGGATCGAGAGGCATGATTACATATTATATATTTTTGTACGAAAAATATCTGAAATTCTTTAATCCTTTCTTTTAAAATATCCCTTAGAACATCATCAAATGAGAAAGTGTTCTTGAAATAATTATATTGTTTGAAATAATAATGAACCAATTAATCTCATATTTATCGGATACATTTTTAAATAGTTATTAAAGCTTTATAACTTAAAATTTGTTATAAAGTGTTTCAATAATTATTTTTCTTAATAGTAATTTTTGTTACAAGAAAACTTAAACCAATTCATTCTCTTTAATATTGATCAACCTTTTATTTTTACAATATATTAATTTATTTGTATTGTTTACATGATTCTTAAGTGATTCTAAACTTGAAGGGGCTAAAACTTGAGGCATTAGTATTTCCTTCCCAAAGTATAAGCATCTGGTTCCATGATGATGAGCTTCTTGTAATGTGGTATCGGGCCTGAACTATAGACAGAGGCCCAACATTTTATGTTCTTTTACTATTTATATATACACTCTTTTTTATGTTGTTCTTTATTTATTTCCTTCTTCTCAACTGGTTATCTTCTATGTATAATGTATTTTTGAGATCCAATTTTTATGATTTTACATAATATATATATATATATATATATATATATATATATATATTAATATTACATTGTCGCTCTTTTGACATCTCTTTAAATTCTAAAATATTATATTTGTTTTCTAATAAAAGAGTTGAGTGTAATGTTGTAAAAAATATAAAGTATAATTGTAATTTGATAAGATATAAGATGATATTATTATAATTTACTCATAATAATTAGATTTAATTAAGTTTTGCATTTTTACAAATTTGAATATTAGTCACTATTAAAAATTTTATGTCCAATACTTTTACACATTTTTCATTTTTTTTTTCATTTGAGTCTCTATTATTTTATTCTGTCATCAGCTTAATGATGTTAATGCTACTTTACATTGTCTCAACATAAAAAATAAAACATAGTATACTTAAGGTTTCCAATTAAATCCCTAGCATGAAGTGGAATGTCATAACCGTTTTGATGGAACCATATTATTTCCTCCTATCTCCACATAATTAGTTTAATACTTTTTTAGTATTTAATTTTAAAAAATAAATTATGTTATCTATACATATATATAAATAAAGATGATTATATTTTTACTATCCACATTTATTTTTTAATTTTATTATTTAAATAAATATTTTTTAAATTAAAATAATTATTTTATTAATTTTACTTTCTAAATAATTTTGTTTCTTTAAATTTAACATTTTTATTTAATTATATTCTTAAAATTTAACAATTTTTTTAATTAGATAACTACCTACGCAATAATTTTTTTACAATAAAACAACAATAAAAATAATTTTAAATTGATTTTATTATTATAAAAAAAAAATGAACATTCGTGTACGTATATATGCATATATTTAATTATTATTGGTACATGTGTTTTTAATAGTTTTCATAAGTTTAATTAGAAATTTTTCGTTTTTATTTCTGTCCAAATTGATTGTGTTAACTTAAGATTATAAAATCAAACTATCATTTCACTTTACTTAATGATAAAATAAAAGATCATAGTTTTAACTTAAAAATATATAACTTTAGATACTTAATACAAATTTCTTTATTACCTTAATTAAACCTATTCAAATTTTTAAAAGATTTAAAATTAGAGGTAATGGTTAAAAGAGTTGCAAGGAAAATGGAAGAAATCCATGATTAAATTATTGATTAGCAACTATGATTGAAAGTTGTAGGAAGCTTCCTTAGAAGGAAAAGAGAGCAAGTGGTATGACAAAAAGAAATAGAAGTCAACTTTTAATGATAATGTCAAAAGAAGTGATAGAAATGTAAAAAATGAAAATCCTAAAATGAATATATGTGTAATCTAATGTATTATTGAGTGGATTCTTTTTTTCAGATTATATCATATTAAGACATTTTTTTTTATATCTTAGCTTCTTTCCATCATAGAAAGTTTATAATGTTAAATTGACTAGACAACTACTCTTTATGAGTAAGGAACATGTCCAAAAATTTCAGATAGAATCAAGGTATGTTGTAAAGGGACATGTAAAGTGAAAGCATTTAAGATAAAAAATCATTATAGAAATAAAGAACTCGATGGTTTAGACTTGATAATTATATTTAACTATAAAATCCATATAAAGAATCTAATGAACTTTTAACTCAAAACTTTAAACAATAAATTTATTTATATTTCTTTGAATTTTTAACATAAATTAATACAAATAACAATTTTTTCTTCTTTTCAATCACTTATTGGTCGATTCTCAACAAAAAGCACCCAATAACACTAGTCCAATCACCACCGATGTGTAAGAGAAGGAAGAGATGGTGAGTGGTGCATTATAAAAAGAAGTAAAATTATGTATTCGTAAAAATAAAAAGAGTAAAAATGAGAAAATATAGTGTTATATGAGTGTTAAAATTTTATTGCGTGTATAAAATATTTTTTATATAATATTTAAATTTAGATATGAAATTAAAATTTTTACGTTTTTTAAATTTTAACATATTTTAATTTCATAATTATTTTAATTTTTTATTTGTTAAATAACATATTAGCTACAAAATATTAAACAAACCTTAATTTAAAAGATTTGACACATTAAAAAAATAATACAATTAAATTAATTTTTTTTAAACTAAATTATATTAAAATTTAAAATAAAATATAATTAAGCATTCTCTTTACCTGTCACAATTAGAAAACCAACTTCATCTTTTGTTACACAAAATTCCAAAGGAAATACATAAAAGTAAACCTAACTAATGAGTGACAGCATCAAGGTTTCGAATATTTTTCATATTCCTAGCTACTGGCTAGAGTGTGCAGACCAATAAAAATGTTTTTTTACGGACCCATCACAAACTACCCAATAATAAGTGTTGAGATTGCATTTCACAAAAAATAACTACATAACAGTAATACTGTGAAACAAATAAAAAACACAAAAAACAGTGGCGCATACCTTTATGGTATGTGACCACTGTTCATATAAAACTTAATGGAAAATGGTCTATAAATACTTCTATCAAGAGAATAAAAGATGTAAATTTATAGGCTATGTGATTTGATATGGAATGTGGAGAAATTTCTACATTAATTGTTAATCGATGTGGAAAGTCTCATAAAACATTGAGTCTTCATGTATAATATAAAATTTGATGTTATATGTCTTTTCATGGCTAGAATAAATAGACATTTTCCACATTGATTTTAAGGTTTCACTAACATAGATTAATCTAAATTTAACTTAAGATTACGTAATATTCTATTAATATCTAATGGCTAAAAATTATTCCTCCCACCCATCACAAACTTATTTATTTTTATTAATTTATAAATTTACAAACTTATTAGCACAAATATTTCTTTCATAAGTGAGCTATTTTAAACTTCATATCATCGTAACTCTTCATTTTCATGCATTTCTATTATTTTCTTTTAATTAACCACAAAACAATTTAAGTGGAAGAGAAGGCTTGAAACACCAAAAATCAAAAAATAAAAAATCACATTTTAACCAAAAAAGACATATAACTACTAGTTCAAGATATCACAACAACTAAAATGATATCATTAATGATTTAAATATTTTGGATTGCGAAATAAGAAGAGAAACGTCTTAAATACTTCTCCAAATTATTTCTGAAAAGGTTACCATAAGTAAAATATTCATCCATCGAGACATTTTGTAAACTGTATTTTATTAATGATATTAAGAGTATTTTATTTATCGATTGATATTGTATAATGGTTTATATAAACTTAATTGAGGAACTAATAAAATTAAGGTAAAATTAAAAGAATGTATTTATGCATATTTAAATCACGTTACATATTTGTAGGAAAAAATACATCATTAATTAAGAACATTATTATCCTTACCTCTCATAATGATCCTATTAACAGACAAATAAGATAAAAACAAGGAATACAAGAATATAATGTGGAAACTCCAAAACCGGAGAAAAATCATGACCGTTGTCTAATGACAACATAGACTACGCTCTCATGCCTTTTGATTCCAAGTACACCCACATTCTCCAAAGTAAGAATTTAAACCAACCTCACAACACTCTACTACAAGAGTATAAGAAAAGTCAAGTACAAGCTTAAAGTGTCTTTGATTGGGGCAAGAAACATCGTGGACTTAAAGTCCATTATATAGTCAAAAACATTCATTCCCTAGCTTATCAGATGCGATGTGGGACTTACAAGATGCATATTTTCATCATACTCAACAAATCATTGCCTATATCAACAATCATACTCCATCATAAAAGAGTATATTCACTTGGAATTAAACCATCCCAAGAATTTCCATGCACCTTGCATCAATGCTAACCAATGCCCATGTATAATAACCACACACATTGCATCAATATTAGCCAATACCCGTGTATAAAATTACTGCTAGAAAAATTAATCCTTGCATCATGCAAGGCACACAAAATGCTGCCACTGGAGATCTCGAGCACCACCCTCAACACACAGATCCAACATTACCAAGCACCACAGTCCACCTTACGTAACAACCCAAATCCATGAGCTACACCAAACGAATAACTAGGGCATGTCTGTAAACGTGTAGAACACTTCTTCCACTCATAGGCTGCAAATCTTGACTCACACAAATTAGATCTCCGTCGCGCATCACTCACTAAGCCACAGGAGCATCAACAACGACCTTCTCTACAGATCCAGGAGCACACTCGCCACAAAACGCGAACTCCATTATATATCAATGCAACTCACATTTCTTGCACCTTCACGAACCCGACAATAGATTCATCGCACCAACACGATGCTAATAGTGATCCTTCCATCAAATTTCTCATTGCAACTTCAACAAACAAGGATGATTCTTCAATAATAAGGAATTAATCCTTTTTTATGCGAAAGATTAGACTAAGCTATAATTAGATAGCATACTAAGAAAAAATCCTACGCAACCATATCTCTTGATACCACGTGTTAGGAAAAATGTATCATCAATTAAGAACATTAATGTCTTTACCCCCAATAGAGAAATAAGATAAAAACAAGGAACACAAGAATATAACGTGGAAACCCCAAAATTAGAGAAAAACCACAATCGTCGTAATGACAATCAATCAATAACACTATGTGAAAATTTGTACAGCATATAGACTACACTCACATGTCCTTTGACCAGAAGTACACTCAAACTCTCCAAAGCAAGAATTTAACCCAACCTCACAACACTCTATTACAAAAGTATAAGAAAAGTCAAATATAAGATTAAAGTGTCTTTGATTGCGGAAGAAATACCATGGACTTAAAGTCCATTATATAGTCACCAACATTCACTCCCTAGTTTATCTGAGGCGATGTGGGACTTTACAAGGTGCATATTTTCATCATACTCAACAAACTCCACCATGATTAAAATTGATGCATCTTCATTGCCTATACCAGCAATCATACTCTATCAGAAAAGAGTATATTCACCTAGAATTAAACCATCCCAAGAATTTACATGCACCTTGCATCAATATTAACCAATGTTCGTGTAATCACCACACACATTACATCAATATTAGCCAATGCCTGTGTATAAAATTACTACAAGGAAAGTTAATCCTTGCATCATCTAAGCCACACAAAACGCCTCCACTAGAGATCTCGAGCTCCACCCTCACCACACAGATCCAATGTTCCCAAACACCGCAATCCACCTCACGCAATAACCCAAATCCATGAGCTACATCGAACAAACAACTACAGCATATTTGTAAACGTGTAGAGCACTTCTTCCATGCACATGTCGCAAATCGTGACTCACACAAATCATATTTCCATCATGCATCACTCATTAAGCCACACAAGCATCAACAATGACCTCCTTTGTAGATCCAGGAGCACACTCGCCACAAAATGCAAACTCCACTACATATCAATGCGACTCATAGTCTTTGCACCTACATTAACCTAACTATAGATTCATCGCACCAACACAATGCTGACAATGATCCTTCCATCAAATTTCTCATTGCAACTTCGAAAAACAAGGATGATTCTTCAATAATAAGGAATTAATATTTTCTGATGTGAAAGATTAGACTAAGCTATAACCAGAGAGCATGCTAAGAAAAATCCTATGGAACCATAGCTCTTGATACCACTGGTTGGGAAAAACGTACTATCAATTAAGAATATTAATGTCTTTACCCTCAAGAATCGCCCTATTAACAGAGAGATAAGATAAAAACAAGGAACACAAGAATATAACGTGAAAATCCCAAAATTAGAGAAAAACCACGATCGTTGTTTAATGACAATCAATGAATAACACTATGTGAAAATTTGTACAACATATAGACTACACTCACATGTCTTTTGAGTCCAAGTACACTCACTCTCTAAAGCAAGAATTTAACTCAACCTCACAACAATCTACTATAAGAGTATAAGAAAAGTCAAATACAAGCTTAAAGTGTCTTTGACTAGGGCAAGAAATACCATGGACTTAGAGTCTATTATATAGTCACTAACACTCACTCAATAGCTTATCTTATGCGATGTGAGACTTTACAAGATATATATTTTCATCATACTCAACAAATTTAAATCACGTTACATATTAAGATATATAAATTACAAAATTATTTATCAATAGTTACCAAATAGAGTCATTTCATTAATGTGTCCTAATTTTATTATGAGGTGGTATAAGGTTTAATGTTTTATTATTGTATGCAATGTTCTTATTTTATTATTTTAGTGTCCTTATTTAATTGATGTAAAGTTAAAGGTTAAATTATTTAATTTGTCATTATAATTTGTGTTGGGATTGAAGGAGGAGGTTATGTTTGGCTTTGTGTATTATGTATTAAAAAGTATGAATTATATGTTGCTAGATTTAGTTGGTATTAAAATAATACATGTATAACTAAAATAAATTGTCTTTGAGGCATGGAAAGAAAGATTATTTTGGAATGGAAAAGACACCCAATTATGTACACGTGGTAAGGAGCAAATATAAAGGTACACAGAAGCAGTAGCGGATGTTGAAAAAAAAGTTTGAAGAGGCTAAAATAATATACTCAAAATTTATATATTTAATTATTATCACTAATATAATAAAAGTACATATAATTGAGTATTGAAATCTCCTTGCATGTTTCTCCTTAGAAAAATGACAATTTTTAAGTTGTAATTGATATTAAACTCATTTAAATAAGTTTTCCTAATTTCATTGTTTCACTTATTGGATACTCTCATATTTGAGAACATTTTTCTGGTATAAGATTCAAATCATCTCTTTCACTTATTGGATACTCTCATATTTGAGAACATTTCTCTTGTATAACTTTCAAAGAATTAATATGAAACCCCCCACCTATAATTCATTCTTTGAATCTTAAGAAATGATTCATCTAATTCAACCATTGGATCCTTAGTATCATGCTTAAAAATATGTAAAGAAGTAAATTTGTCTTGTTTCCTGGAATATCTTCCCTTTCATCACTTTAAAAAAATGAATCTATTATTTTATTTTTCATCAATATACATATTTAACAAAACATAGTTTAAGACTAAAAATAATTTATAAAAATTTAATAAAAAATTAAGAGACGTAATTACTAGAAGAAATATATATATGACCATCAAGCCAAAACTAAAAAATGGTTATGAAAAAACATATAGTATATAATTTTTCCTTCTATAGTCATAAAAAAAATTATCAGATAAAAAAAATACTAAATTTAAACCAATATTTAACTATCAAGAGATAAAAGAGAATTACCTATTTTATCTTAAAAAATGTAAGAGAACACATGAAAAACAAGAGCATAAAGAATAAATTTGTGTCTAACTTCCATTAAAAAAACATGCAAAAGTAAAAGATGTGTAAAATATGTGAGAAACTTAAAAGATAATGAGAGAGAACATAAAAATTATCTCAATAATTTTTTTTTCTTTATTATATTTAATTTTATATTTTATTATTTATTAATAATAAATAAAATACTTTATAAAATAATAAAAATTGATCTAATTTAATTTTCATATCAATATAATATATATTTTTTAAAATTTTAAAATAATATATTTTTTAAAATATTTTAAAAAATTTGGGATATACTTTTTATGCCCCCCCCCCCCCCCCCCCCCCCCCCCTCCCTCTCAAGGCACACTATAATCCGTCCTTGCATAGAAGGATGATTTGTAAGCATAGTTTCTTGTTATAAGTTCTATGAATGGTAACTTGGTAGATCCTAAGAAGGACCACAAACATTGTGATCCTTTAGTTTGGAATGACTTTAGTTTAATTTTATATAAGATTGTTAAGGTTTTTATCCATGGTTACAAATAAATTAAAAAAATATTTAATGTTAATTATATTACATTTCACTATATGTTTTTTTTTTCCTTTTTTATCATTATGAAGAGGGGAAATAATAACCACCATATTATAGCCAACATATTTGTATATTCACAAAATGGACCGATGAGATGGATCTTGGTTTGTTCACAACTATGATCAATGAGCCCAAAAATGGTAATATGATTTATAGTAGTTGGATCTATCCTTTCTAACACTAATTTGGTGCTTGAAGATGCAGAAGAGGATCCAAGTGACCATGCATGCCACCACCCATAATAACATGTAAATAATGACCATGAAAATGATTATAAAAATAATAATGCAAAGTAGTGCAATAAAGGCTTTCTATACCGATTAAAAAATGCTTTCTATGTCAGTTCTCGAATCAACAAAGATACAACTGACATAGAAAGTTCACATTCTATGTCGGTTATTACCACAACCGGCATAAAATTTTCCTACACCGTGATTTTTCATTCTTCCACCCTCATTCATAGATTCCATACATGCTTACAGCCCCATCAATCTCGCCTTCACCCAACCATTTTTCTTTACCATTCTCAAACTTACATATGCCCCTTCATGTAGTGTTATCCTCATCCTATTTAGTATAAGCAAATCTACAAAACAAACAAGTAAAAGTGTCAACATATCAACTTAAGTCAAGTCAAGAAGTCAACCCAAGTCAACTCAACAAAATTAAACTTAGGAAAAGTCAACATAAAGAAATGAAAAATAAAGACAAAGAAGTAGAGTTAGAGGCCTCTCTAAGGTGGAGTTTAGACTTCCTTTGAGTAGGGAACCTCTCCTTTCTCAAGTGGAGCCAAACGCAATCACCCTCTTTAAAGGTGACTTCTTTCCTATCTTTATTGGCAAACCTTTGGTATTGCCCTACCTTCCTTTCTATGTTATCCTTGACTTGAGCATGCAAGTCTCGGATCATCATAGCACACTCTTCTCTATTTTGTCAAGTCCATGCCTCATGAGTGGGAAGAGGAGGAGATCTAGAAGTGTTAGGGGATTAAACCCAATAGACAAACTCAAAGGGAGATAACTGACATTGAAACTTTTGTACTTTATTATAAAATTGTCACCACTCCCACTTACTATAATAGTTGTAGTGATAACCAACATAAAAAGTCTCATCATATATAAAATTCTACCACCATTCAACTTTCAGCTACACGAGTTGAGTTTGACTTGTCTAGTACCTTGTTGTGCTTGTGTTGACTCATCTAACACTTCTACTTTGACTTGTCTACTGCTTGTAGGAGAAGAGTTTAGTGTATTACGATATCATGTTGACTCATCTGGTCAATGTATTCTCTTATTGAGTTCAATTGAGTTTGCATTGTTTGGGTCTTTAATGGCATGGTCGTTTAATAACTTTATTTGCTTCAATGCAAGTGTTATTTATTTTGTATTAATTGTGATTTTGCTATATTTTGCTTAAACTCATTAAACACACATTAATTAAACAAAAATGTATATTCACAATAAAGAACATTGGTCATATAATGGTTATATATTCTAGTTTGTTGAAGTCTTTGACCTTATTAATATTTTCTATGTCCAGTGTTTGTCTAAGTGTATTGTCTAGGCATCTTTAGTTATACAAGAACATTATATATTGACATAACTGATAATTGGCATTATCATGTTTTATTTTTTGTTTATTTTTATATTTTATTGTCATTTTATTATTATATTTTTAGATATTTTAGGTTTTATTTAATAAAATTGGAAAAGGTACGTATTTGGTTTACATATTTAATATTTTACAGATAAGTAGAAATATTTTACATTCTGAAGGCTGGAAGGAATTCATCTTTATTCTTATTCTAGTATTCAAAATTTTAAGGAGTAGCTAACTCCTTTATTCTCGAGGTTTGTGAATTCCATTATTCAATATATTTTGTCAAGGAGTAGCTACAAGGACTATTGATTCTCGTATGGTGATAAGTTTTGTCAAAACCAATATATTTTGTAGATTTGGAGTGCCATGAGCTTTAGTTTGTAAACATGGAACACAATTTTGTAATAAGCTGCTAAAAGTTATGCTTAAAAAGTATGGGGTGATTCCTAGAGTTGCTACACCCTATCATTGCCAAACTAATGGACAAATTGGAATCTCTAATAGGGACCAAACGCTTAGATGATGCTCTTTCGACACACAAAATTGCATACAAGGTACCTATAGGGATATGTCTTCTTCTATAGTTATCTTTGAAAAGGCAGGTCATCTACCACTAGATATTGAGCATATGACATAATAGGTTGTCAAAGCATACAACTTCGATTTTGAGGAAGTAGGACAAGAAATGAAGCTTCAATTGCAAGAACATGAGGAGATTAGACTAGCTGCCTATGAAAACTAAGTTTTACAAAGAAAGGACTAAACATTTCCATGATTGAAGAATAACAACTAAGAAGGAGTTTAAAGTGCGCCAAAAATTCTTGTTGTTTCAATCAAAATTAACTTTGTTCCTTATAGATTGGACCATTATTGTTCCTTATATTTATCCTTATGGAGAACAAAGATCAAAAAATGAACCATCAAACACAACCTTTAAGATTAATGGACATCGACTTAACCTATTTTTTCAAGATCCCAAAAAATCTATTTAAATAAATTTGAATATCAACTTCAAGAATGTAAACTTAATCAAATTTAATAATTACAATATTTTTTTTACACACACATTTATGTTTCCTTTTCCTATTACATCAATATTTTTCTAACTCAAAAAAATTCCATTTAAATTTGAATATCATTTTTAAAAACCTAAACTTAATCAAATTTAATAATTACAATTTTTTTTACACAAACATTTACATCTCTTTTTTCTGTTAAATCAATATTTTTCTAACTCAAAAAGACTACATTTAAATTTGAATAACATGTTCAAAAACCTAAATTTAATCAAATTTAATAATTACAATATTTTTTACACACACCTTTCTTTTTTCCGTTAAATCAATACTTTTTAACTCAAAAAGAATTTTTACAATCCACTATTTTATGTTTGAAATTGTCTTTCTTTACAAATACAATAGTTGATTTTCTTAATGCTCAAAATACTCCTAAAAGTAGGATGTCAAATAGTTCATCTAATGTTAAAATAAATTATAAAACTAAAAAAACAAACTACTATGAAATAAACTCAATTATCCATATTTAATTTTTTGTCTCTGTTGTCCTAAAATTGAATTTTTTGTCATTTCTAATTTTATTTTTCCTTTAATAGACATTTTGTTATCGTAACACTTGTCTATTGTTTTGATTTTTTGCCATTTTCGATTCGGTTAGTTAATTTTGCCATTATACCCCTCTTTTGGTTTGCATATGTCATTCTTTATTGGTTTTGAAGTCTTTATATAGTTATTTATTAGTCGTTGTACGTTGGTATAACACAATTATACCCTTATTTAATATTTTTACACTATCCAACTACTAGGGAATAGACTCAATTACTCTTATCTAATTGGTTTAATTATGTCCTTGGTTCCTATTTTCGTTCCAAAATCTCATTTTGGTCCCTTTTTTTTAGAAGTCTCAATTAGGTTCCTAATTTTGTTAAAATGTATCACATATGCCTTTTCTGTTAAGTTGTGGTAAACGTCGTTTGTGAATAGTGACCTGACATGGTTGGGCAGTGCTGAAATAGTGACAAGGACCATAAACGTCAAAGTTATTCATAAGGTGGCAGAGAAATAAAAATTTGATTTAATATTCAAAATTTATTTTTAAAATTATAAGAAGTTTTATTGGGATTACATAGAGGTTGAGGATGATTGCCACAGTATCCATACCCAATGGTGTTATTTTTCCAATGAACTTTTTTTCGAGGGTTAGCACCTGGTTTGATAACAGTAAATGAGATGAGCCTTGTTGTCTTGGTAATGCAAGACTTAATTTTTTTATTGACTTTGGATGAAGGACGATGAAATTAGGGAACTACTGTTGTTGTTACAATGTGTTGTGTTTGTTGAAGTTTTTAGGCAAAAATGATTGATCCTATTTTTTCACTCAACAAAACTGTGTTGGATGATTCTGTTGAATTTTGAACACCCTTTTTTTTAATCAAGTACAACGTTGATTTGGGATAAATTCACATAAAATAAGATGACATGGCTTTAGTTAGTTACTTTGAAAAAGGTTACGTGATGACCAAATACTGAAATAGTTTTAGTCAAATGGAAGAATGAAATGGCAAATTTATACTCACTACTTTTGGGAAAGAATAATAAATCATGTATGAATTATACTTTAAGAACCAGCATAATCCACGAAATGGTAAATACTAAAGAATGAATTTTTGAGTAAACTATATGGTGCCTGAAGTTTAACTTGAAGGGTACATGATAGAACACACTACTTCAAGCAAAATCGCATCTAAATGTCGATAGAATATTGTTAGCCTTCAATGTCTAGAAGACTCTTTGATAATCTCAACTAGGATGTCTCCAATGAGGAAACAAACTATAATAACACTAATTACCACCATCAGAATATGATTTTCCCTCCTCAATCTCTCTAATACTTCGTACTACAACAACAACTTTTTCAAAAATATGTTCAGTGTGCTTCTCTAAATCATTTAGAATCATATTTAACTACTCTTCATATGCAGCACAACGTTGTTTTCACTTTTTCCTTTCATTGTACAACTCAAGTGATAGCTCACAGATTCTCCTATCCTTCTCATCCTACGCTAGTAAAAATGAAATCATCAAAAAACTTATCCAAGCAGCTTGAGATGTGCTTTCAATTTTATTCAACAATTTAATCAATTATATTCACGACTATTTTCTTCCATTTTTTTTCTCTTTCTTAATATCGGTCAATGTCAGGTAATAATTTACTAAGATGAGTGTAACAAGACACTCAGATATTGGTTAAAATTTATGAAAACTACAAAATTATGGTGTGACTCATTTTTTTTTTTTGGAAAAAAAAAGGACCTAAAAAAGTTGTTTCTTTAATAAATTTTAACCAAAATAGTTTGTTAAAAGTTACTTCCTTATCTCATTTAAGGAATATATAGGAAGACTGACAAGACTGACAAAACTCCCTTATGGTCTAAGGAATATATAGGAAGATGTTTAAGAGAATCAATGATAAGCACTGTCTTTAAATAATTAAAAGTCTGCACGAGACGAATGCTAACAAGAAGGTTTTGGTTGGGCAAGTGGAGGATATAGATAAAAGTAGAGTAAGAAGGTAGCAAAATATGAGAAAATGGTTTGGGTCGAGACATAAAAGACAAAAGTGATAAATATTTTGCAAACTCAAGGACTATAGTAATTGATACTCACAATTTCAACCCAAAATCAGGAATGTACTTGTATTTTGTTAGACAAGTTTATCTTAATATGTCTATTTCAATCCCTAAAAAACTAATGTCAATCCGACGACATTAGGAGTGGAGATCTTATCATTTCAATCAAAACATACTTAAATGATGTCGAGCTTAATCAAAACATACTTAAACCTAACATTGCAATCACCATCAACCTCTATATAATCCCAATAAAACTTCGAATAAGAGAAACAATCAAAATCTCCAATTTGTTTTTTGAACATAAACCCTAATTTTACAAATGAATTTTGAATATTAAATCATATTTTATTTCTCTGCCACATCACTAATAACTTTGACGTTTATATCACTATTTCAGCACAGTCCAACCATGTCAAATCATTGTTCACAAATAGCATTTACAACAACTTAACATAAAGGGTATTTGTGATACATTTTAACAAAATTGGGGACCTAATTAAGACTTCTAAAAAAAGAGAAACCAAATTGAGATTTTAGAATGAAAATAAAGATCAAAAACATAATTATACCTATTTAATTTCTTAACTGTTGTCCCAAAATTGAGTTTTTTTTATCATTTCCAATTTTATTTTTCCTTTAATAAATATTTTCTTATTGTAACACCCGTCTACTAATTTGATTTTTGGTATTTTCAATTTTGTTAGTTAATTTATTCTCATGTATCTCGGTTTAGATATGTCATTCTTTATTAATTTTTTAATCTATGAATTATCATTTATTATTCGGTATTCCTTGATATAATTTGAATATCATATTCAAGGACCTAAATTTAATAAAATTTAATAATTACAATATTCTTTTTATACACATTTACGTTTTTCTCTTCGTTACATAAATATTATTTTAACTCAAAAAGAATCCATTTAAATTTAAATATCATCTTCAAGAACCTAAACTTAATCAAATTTAATAATTACAATACTTTTTTACACACTTACATATCTATTTTTTTCCGTTACATCAATGTTTTCTAACTCAAACAGACTCCAATTAGATTTTAATATCATTTCAAGAACCTCAATTTAATAATTACAATATTTTTTTATACTTTTAAAGTAAGTATAGTCACAATAATCCACCCAATCTAAACAAGCAGTAAGTAAATTTGACAAAAAATCATCCAATTTTAATATAATTTCTTTCTTATGCTAGAGTAGTATAATTTTAACATTCAATAAATTTTTACCCAATGTAAAAACACATTTTCCTTTCGCCCTTACGTTAATTCATGTCCGTGTTCTTCCAACTTTTATATGCAACCTATTAAAATGGACTTTTTATTTTATTTTAAACTTAAGTGTTCTACATTTCATAATGACTTAATTTGATTTAGGCATCCAATTTCGTCCAGCAGAAAACAAATTGCATGATTTAGGTAGCCAATTTCATCCAGCAGAAAAACAAATTGCAGTAGTCGGCAGGAATGGGCAGGCCAGGTGAGGTCGCACAAAAAAAACGCGAAAAGGGCTAGGATGTTAAATCTGGCCTGCAATGACCCGTCCTGCATAGGTCCACAGTCTGCAAAGACTAAAGGTGGGACAAACCGATCCGCTGATTTATTTATAAAATTATATATTCTCACTTTTTTAGTTTTCACATCATTGATCATGTTGTTTCTTTAAATTCTTTTTATTTTTTATTATTATTACTATTATTATGTTTATGTATAATATGTATAATCATTATATATAAGATAATAATTTTAATTTTTAAATATGAAATATCTTTTTATGCATTTTTAAGTAGATGTCTTGTAAGATGACCTATTGTTATTGTATTTTAATTATAATTTTTATTGTTATTTTTCTTGTCTCTGATTAGTTGAACTAAGTGAAATTATTTCGATAAAAATGAATATCAATTATTATGAAAAAATGAAAAAAAAATTATTTTGCTCAATACAAGAAAAAATATTTCACTCATCACAAATGCATACTAACTCGCGGGCCTGTGGACCAACTCATGGGACAGGACAAACCAGAAAAGTGAACCCGAAATTAAACTACGGGACGGGCCAACCCGACCTGCACTTTGCAGGCCAAAACGCAGGGTGGGCCAAAACAGGTCAGCCTGGCCCGCTTTGTCATGTCATCCCTAGTAGTCGGCAAACCCCAGTGAACATTTACAATTTCTGTCGAAAAGATAAATAAAATATGACAATTTCATTTCCACCAAAAATTAAAACTAGTTTATTCAAGTTCAAAAATTATTGAGTTTGGATTCAACACAATTTTACGTCCAACTCACAAAGAACTCCTTGGTCAGTGGAAATATACGTTTCATGTAAAGTAGATAGGAGAAGCTAAAGCTCACCCAGAGTATGATCCGATTAAATCTACTACGAAAGGGTTTTAAACTTAGAAACATCATGCGATGGATAAATGAGAAAGGGAGAGAATAATACCAATTTATGCTTTCCAATCAGTTACAACTTCAGTCTTTGCGAGGGCGCTTGTCGATGGAATAAAACAAGCATTGATCCAGAATTTACAATATAACTTATGAATAATGATTCTTTTCCAAATATAAATGCAAGCCTTAATAAATATTATCTGGTCTCAAGAACCAACATCCCCTTATGTCAGTATCGAAATAACACAAAATGCATTCCTTTTATGCCAAGGGGTACATATAAAGCTTCACCCACATTCAGATCGCACATGTTTCAGGAAGATCAATGTCTACTCTTGGCCTTGCATGGGAACTATCATATGTGGTGGACCCTGGGGCTGAAAATTAGAACACAAATTCAATATCATAAACATGTTGCTTGAGTTAACATTACACAAACTAGAGAAAAATTCAATCACCATTAACGCTTTATTAATAGCACAAAACTTGCCTTCATATATTTTATTTCAAGAACTGAAAATTCCTGCTGAGTTAAAGATATATCTACAACCACGATTCACATCCAGGAATTTTTTAAAATAGGACATACTTTTACCATGAACTAGCAGGACACATATAATCTCATATAAGTAATAACCAAGGTAAATTGCATAATGTTTCAGCACTACCTTGGAAAATATGTACATGCTTTATCAAAGAAAGCATAGTGAAACTACCACCCTACCTTGGGATGGGAAATCACTAAAGAAACCAACCAGCCCATCACCAATACAAGACCCCAAAAGACCTAATTCAATCCCAATGCAAAATTTGCAAACAAAATTTCAAATACTACAGGGCCTTAACAGCTTTAATGTATTCAATAATTAGCAGGGGTACAATTTCCTATAGGCGGGAAAATTCTAACAAGACTAGTTTCCGATGTCCAAAATTTTACGTTTTCATGTTCAAAGCAAGAAAAAAAAGTATTCTAAGATAGACCACAAATTGGATTGAACAACCTATAAATCAAAAGGATTAGAGAGTCGAGAAAGGAGAGAAACAGATAACTGAACAGAACCTCATGTAACTAATTCATAATCAAGTTATCAGCCATTAAGTGGGACCCCTCTTTAGCTACACTTCTTCAAATTTCCAAAAGGCAAATCCGAAATGGTACTAGAGCAACCATAATGAGAAACTTATTAAATTGAGCTCCAAATAACAAAGCTTTTGGGAGGAAAAGGGAATATAAATAGTAGTTCTTGTGAATGAAGAATCAACATCTGATTCTAACATTGCACTCATGGCAGATTAAACAGAAATATCGCCATCTTCATTATCAATGCTACGCCCCAAGCTCAGGAAAAAAAGGGGATACATTGCATAAGAGAGTAATCAATCACCTGAGAATTCGTATAGTTAACACCTTGTGAGAAAGAACCTTGATGAGCAAGCTGTCAATTCCACAACAAAACAATCCAACATCAGATGCCAATGTCATTATGTATTCAAAGAATATTTCCAGCAACACAACCAGTAGTAGTGCATGTATTTACATTCTCCACCTGGACATTAGGATTGGGATAAACATCTCGCTTAGAAGATGACTCTCCACCCTTGGCCGAACCTTTTGAATCACCCTGGTTCAAAGCAAGCTCATAAATAAATAAAATAATGTATACACACACACACAAAATGGAAAAGAAAATGACCAAGCGCAATAACTATTTAACAAAGATTAAAATTACCTCAATCTGCGGCATTCACAATCGGCCACGAGAAACCAAAAAAGACAAAAACATCAGTGAAAAACAGTGTTAAACCCAAGAATCTAGAACAGTATGATGTACTATAATCAATTAAGCATCAACCCACGAACAATGTATACATATTACAGGTTTGTCGGTCGAGACTAATTGAGTAACTGAAAACAAAAAGGTAAACATAAGTAAATAAATGTAAACTAAAATTACCTCTCTGTAAGAGGCGAGGTAAATCTTGAGCGGATCAACATATTCCTCGAAACCTAAAGTGGCCATAGCCCAAAGTAAATCGTCGCCGTTAATGGTCTTTCTCTTCTCTCTCTGGCACTTATCGCTAGCTCTGAGAAACATTAGCTCGATTCAGCCATTGATTCATCACTTAAGTAAATTCAAAGAATAAAAAAGTAAAAGCGCGAGTGAGAAACGAAGAAGCAGCGTACTCGCTGGTGATGAAGCTGATAAATTCGGAAACGCATTCCTGCACGGTTTCCTTGGCGTCTTTGGCGATTTTGCCGTTGGCGGGAAGCGCTTTCTTCATGATACGGCTGATGTTGGCGATGGGTAGGAAGCGGTCCTGCTCGCGGAAATTGGAGCGGGGACTGTGGTCGCCGCTCTCGTGGCTACCGCCGCCGCCTGGACTCGCGGGAGCATCGGCCATGGTCGCCGGAACCCTAATGGGAGGCGGTGGAAAAACATGGTGAAATTGGGGGAAGGGAAAACCCTAGAGTGGGATAGTGAGAGAGAGGGAAGAAAATAAAAAAGTAATGGAAAAGAAAAAGAAGGGGGAAGTGGTGGTGAGGTGTTGGTACCTGAGTGATGTGATGTGATTTGTGATTGGCGCGGGAAATGGACGCTGGAGAACAGAGGAGTGAGGAGACGATGGAGATCAGACTCTGCCTTTCTATCGCCACCGTCCGTTTTTCTTTCCCCTTCCTTCCGCTTCTTCCACTCCTTTTATACTTCCCCAAAAATATCACTATAATAATTCTTATAATATTATCATATTCATTACATTATTCACTTTTCTCTTAACTAATATTTTCATTTTTATCATATATATTCTTACTATCATCTATCTATCTATGATGTATTATAAAACAAAAAACACACACACTACTAAGAAATAAACTCAATTAACCCATATTTAATTTTTTGAACATTGTTCTAAAATAGAGGTTTTATCATTTTTAATTTTACTTTTCCTTTAATGAACATTTTTTATTGTAATACCGGTCTACTATTTTGGTTTTTTGTCATTTTCGATTATGTTAGTTAGATTTTGTCATCATACTCCTCTTTTATTTGGATATGATATTCTTTATTGTTTTTAGTCTCCATATAATTATTTATTAGTCAATCGATATACGTTGATATAATTTCATTTTACCCCTATTTAATATGTTTACACTTGTCCAACTACTAAGGAATAGACTTAATTACCCATATCTAATTTCTTGACTATTGTCCTAAAATTGAGTTTTTTTGTCATTTTCAATTTTACTTTTCCTTTAATAGATATTTCTTATTGTAACATCGGTTTATTGTTTTGATTTTTTGTCATTTTTCATTATGTTAGTTAATTTATCATCGTACCTCTTTTTTGGGTTTCGATATGTCGTTCTTTATTAGTTTTTTGGTTTTTTAGTCTTTACATAATCATTTATTAATCTGTGTATGTTGGTATAATATCATTTTATCCTTATTTATTACTTTTACACATGTTCAATTCTTAGATTTTTATGTTATTCGCCTTTAACTTTTCAATTCCCCATTGTATCATTCATTCATTTTTGTAACACCCGGTTTATTATTTTGGTTTTTTGTCATTTTCAATTGTGTTAGTTAATTTATCATTGTACCCTTCTTTTTGGATATGTCATTCTTTATTGGTTTTTTAGTCTGCATATTCACTTATTAGTCATTGTACGTTAGTACAATATCATTTTACTCCTATTTAATATTTTTGACATCGTCCAATTCTTATGTTTTTATGTCATTTAGCCTCTAACTTTTCAATTCCCCATTGTATCATTCATTCATTTTTGTAACACCCGGTTTTTTGTTTTGGCTTTTTGTCATTTTCGATTTTGTTAGTTAATTTATCATTGTACCATTCTTTTTGGATATGTCATTCTTTATTGGTTTTTTAGTCTACACATAATCACTTATTAGTCATTGTACGTTAGTATAATATCATTTTACCCCTATTTAATATTTTGACACATGTCCAATTCTTAGGTTTTTATGTCATTTAGCCTTTAACTTTTCAATTTTCCATTATACCCTTCAATCATTTTTGGAAGGTCTATGTGGAGCTTGGTTTTGGTATATTTTCCCATTTCCCGCTTTTGTGTTGATTCCTAACTCTTGGCGAGAACACTATTGATTATGGCTTTTATGGAAAATTTATTTTTATTTAGAAATTGGATTTGGTCTACAAGTCAATACCCATGCTTCTTGTGTTCTCGTTGGACTCCATGGTCATGGCGCCAATTTTCACAATGCTGATCTACCAACACAATATTCAACAATTGATCACCAACTTGATACTAATAAATGTCAATAAAGTAAATTTTCCATATGAAATTGACACATATCATGTATCAAATAGTGTTATTTATCTATAAAACAAACCTCTTTAAGCTTAAAATACAAAAGGAGATATTGAGAAATAGAGTTTTATGAATTATAATGATATTTTGTTATTTTGTAGTAAAAATAAAAGAAAATATCAAGTATGCAGCTGAGCCACAATACTGAAGTTGAGCCATGGAAGTAGAAAAGACAAGACAATATATTTGAACTTTTTGGCTGAGCACAACAAATGGAGTTGAGCCTCGTGAGGAAACCTTTACAAGGAAACCTGGAGCACAAACCCATGGGCTGAGTAACCAAGAAAACTCTTCCAAGAGGAAAAGGTCACGTGCTAAGCATCAAAATAAGGGGCTGAGCTGAAAAGGAAACTCACTTGTGAAGAAACCCTTGTGGCTGAGCGCCAAAAGTTGGGTTGAGCACCGCCCAAAAATTTCTATAAATAAAGACCTTGGATCCTCATTTGAAGCATTGAGTGGAGGTCCTTAAATGTAGCAGTAGGATTGAATAGGGTTTGTGAGGCACACTGGAGATGCTCTTAATGTAAATCTTATGTGTAGATGTTGCTGGAATTGCATTGTAATATTCTATGAGTAGCTGAACTCCCTCGTGTCCAGGTTTGATGTAATGAATTATGATTTTATTCATTTCTACTTCTTGGGTATTTATCTATGCTTTCATTCAATTGTTTTTGGTTTGATTTATGCTTAATGATGACTTGATCACTCATCTATTTAACTAGTTTGGATTGAGTTGGGAAACCGGTCTCAAATTGTAGTCCAATCAAATCATCATACATGTATTGATGTTTATTTTAGTAGTTAGAGGGGATGTTGGGGAAGAGAGTTCTGCACATTAAAGCAAAGGTTCATTATACCAGGAGTTAAGGAATCACACTAGGTTTGAAGTCCTTAGGTTCTATTGTATCAGGATGAACCTAGATCTACATAGAATGAGCACTCTCAGGGCATTGAATGATTTGTATAGTAAGTAAACAAGATGGTTGTGGTGTAATAGAAGAAGATGAGATGAAATCAATTCATAGCTCCTACTCCACTCAATCTATATAATTAGTATTATCTATTTTTACTTGCACTCTTTATCACAAACCAAAAACCCAAAATAAAACTATCAATATACTTGCTAAATTCATGTGGATAAACACTTGCTAGAAAATGATTATGGTGAAACCGTCCTTACATACCAATGTATATGTAAGGGATTGACCCAATTTGTTACGGTTAGATAGTTACATGTAACCTTCTTTTGATCCCCAAATTGATAGATGGATAGACCCATGTATCAAAAGGTCCGATGTCCAACTTTAAAAATAATAGTTTATACATCTTCTTACTTAACTCGCTTACTTTTAATAAAAATAAAAATTAAACTTTCAGTTAAATATTTAATATTGTTTAATGGGAGAACAATATTTATTCATATTCAATGGTTGAATTTTGATATTAAGATCTTTATTGTAAGAATGTATAAAATTATTTATCGGTAATTCAACCTAATAGATAGGGTGAATAAGTAGACACCTTTTAATGATGTGATTCCTTCTATTGAGTATTTAAGTTTTAATGAAATTAGTTTGAGACCCATGTATAAACACGTTATTATTTTTTGTTTTTAGTTTTTTATAATTTATATTAGGAGAATTAATATAATTATTTTTTATTTAAATAAATAATTTATTTACATGATTATATATAAATGTTATAAATGTGTATACTTATAGATATAAAACTTAGATGAAGAGTTTGATAATATGAAAAAAATAATCAATTTTATTGTAGTATATATCAAAATATTTAATTATAAATATATTTTCAATAATAAAATTTTAGGTTAAATATGTTTTTTTGTTTTCAAATTATTATAAAAAATTTTATTTAGTTTCTAAACTAAATTATAAAATATTTAGTTTTTATACTTTATGAAAATCAATATATTCAGAACAAACAGCATGTGAAGGTTATGTTTAATTTCATTATCAAATTTCTTTTGTTACAAAAGAAACACTTCACATATCACATATATTGGAAATGATGTTTTACATCGACTTTTATAAAGTACAGGACTAAATATTTTATAATTTAGTCCAGAAACGAAACACAATTTTTATAATAATTTGATGATGAAAAATATGTTTAAACCTAAAAGCTATAATAATAATTTAATTGGTGCATGCTCAAGAATTTACATAATTATTTTTTGTAATATTAAAATAAACGGTTAAATAAAATGAATATTGTTGTAATTAGAAATTATATGTTCTGGAAATTTAATAGTTACTAATAGTTGGTCAATAGGTCAAGTATAGAGGTTGAGGGACAAACTTTAGAAAATTGCCTTTTGAATTACATATAAGAAGAGAGAAAATGGGTGAGAATTCCACTACTCAATACACTTTTCCATGAAGCCCACGAGGTCTTCTTGGTTGGGTAAAACTTAAAAATAAATAAAAATAATATATATATATATATATATATATATATATATATATATGTCTTATGGGTACAATTTCAAAATAGTATTTGAAAAGCTCGAACAAAAATCCAACTATTAGGGTGCAAATGAGCACGGACTACATTCAACATCAGTAAGTAGAACTTCTTTTTCAAAAAAACTCAGGAGTAATGATAATCTTAGTTGAACAAACATAGTGTCATAGAAGTAGTAGAAGGCCCCTCCTCAGTCGACCTACACATCTTTACATATTGGTTCGTCATTTGTGGGAGACTTAACTATTATCTCTCCCTCGTTACTAGATTTAGTAAGGGGGCGGGGGGTTGCAACTCCCCTAGTCTCTTTACGACTTTGGCCTAAATGGAGCTGGTAGTTTCAAACGACGTGGGGTCTGAGGAACCTTTTTCCTCCCAAATCAGTTTAAAAAATTTTAGATGTAGGGCTTAAGTTAATTTGAAATAGGTAGTTAGTTTAGTTAAATGATGATTGCATTCACAATTAGAGCACATTTAGGATCTTTGATCCCTTAGCTCCAGCTTGACCACAAAAAGGTTGTGTGGGTTGATCTCTTACATATGCATTAGTATTAAGTCGATGATTGTGGAGTCCAACCGGAACATAAGGAACATGGGTCTTGACTTGCAAACCAAGTAAGCATGACCTTACATAACCGTAGCAGTTATACCTGATTAGGCTCTATATTATCATTCAAGGTGTGAGACAAACACACTCAGAGGGAGAGAAAGAGAGAAAGAGAGAAAGAGAGAGATTGATTCTTTAAGTATTTCTGGTTAAGCTCCTTAGTTTGAGCATAAAAACACACATCCATTTTGATCTTTTGTAATGTATTCTACTACTAATATTGGGCCTCATAATTTTGATTATTATTTTTTTTTGTATTATGCCAACTTAGAATTTAACTTTTAAAATATAAGTGATGATGTGATAAATATATATAAACACCATGTTATGTCAACTATTTAATTTTTACAAGTTAAACCATCATAGATAAGTTATCTTATAATGGATCATACCATATAAAAAGTCACTTCTATTTACATATTAAATGTTTATATTGTTTTAATCGACGATATGAGATTTGGATTTGTCTAAAGATGGCTAAAGCTTAAACTTTTTTGTTAAAATAAAATTCACATATTCACTAATATTACGGTCCAAACACAATGTAGATTTGCCACACTTAACTAAGCGAAAGGTAAAATTTGAAAGCTAGAACTAGGAGAAATTGAATCTTGATGGCTTTGCCAATATTTAAAAGGTAGTAAAAAATTGTGCATGTGTGTTTATTCTTTCATGTAGTAGGTTGTTGTTGTGCAATGGAATCATCAATTGAGAGGAAGCTCTTAAGAGCAGCCAAATCCATGTTGACCAAAGAATGAATCGCTTTGAACCCTCTTTCTACACCGTCTACTGGTAAGTCATCATTAGGGAGGTGACGATGTGCTAAATTCATATAAACATCTATGTTATATCAATTATTTAATTTTTACAAGTTAAACAATTGTAGATAAGTGATCTTATAATGGATCATACCATATAAAAAAGTCACCTCTATTTGTATGTTAAATTTTTACACTATTTTAATCACCGATACGAGATTTGGATTTGTCTAAACAGTGGCTAAAGTTTAAACTTAGTGTAAAAAAATGACACAATCACCGATGTTCCGGTTCAAACACAACATTCAACTAAGTAAAAGGCAAAATTTGAAAGCTAGAACTAGGAGAAATTGGATCTTGATGGCTTTGCCAATATTTAAAAGGTCGTAAAAAAAGATGTCAACTATCGTGCAGTAGGTTGTTGTTGTGCAATGGAATCATCAATTGAGAGGAAGCTGTCAGGAGCAGCCAAATCCATGTTGACTGAAGAATGAACCGAATTTCTTGGCTCATCTGAATTTCCTTCGGCGCCTCTTTCAATAGCAATGGCATCTTGTATCTCTTTCAGAACTTCTGAAATTGATGGCCGCATGTGTCCATGTGGTTGAACACACATCAATGCTTTCTCTGCTATTTTCCACATTGATTGCAGGTCATACTTGTTCTGCAGCACCGGATCAATGATACCTTGTATGTCTCCACTCTCGATGTGTATTTTTGCCTATCAAACAACATAGTTTAGATACGATACACGCGTATCGGATACAACATCTATAAGACACCGATACATTTATTTTGAAAATAATAGGATACGATATACTTTTGCTTGGAAATTAAAACTCACCCATTGCACTATGTTTCTGCAATTAGCACCAAAGCTGTCATTAGATATTGCTTCTTGACCAGATATGAGTTCAAGAAGAATTACGCCAAAACTATAAATATCACTCTTGTCAGTAAGCTGCTGAGAAATGTAGTACCTGTTGAAAAAGTTACAATGATAAACTTTGTTGTGGCACCCAACAAATAATAAACCGAAAATTCATGGAAAACAGTGAAGGACTTACTCAGGATCCAAATATCCTACTGTTCCTCGAACTATGCTAGAAACATGGGAGGCCCCATCCACAGCAAGTTTTGAAAGACCAAAATCTGAAACCTTGGCTTTCATTTGTCGGTCAAGGAGAATGTTGCTGCTTTTTAAGTCTCTGTGGATGACTGCAGGAACACACCCTGTGTGAAGATACTCAATTCCTGAACATGCATCATGAGATAACACAATTAATAACACTGTACAATGCAATCACCTTAAACTACATACATAAGTGAAGTAGTATAAACCTTTTGCAGCGTCTTCTGCAATCTCGAGGCGCTTCTTCCAATCGATACTTCGTCCGTGCGTTAATGGAGCTACAGAAAATTAGGAATGGTTGAGTACATGGATTTCAGATTCTTCATTTAAATCATGTAGGCTTACTTACCGTAAAGATGTTCCTTCAGAGTTCCATTATGCATGAACTCATAAATGAGCATGCTATTTCCTTCTTCTCGACAATAGCCAAGAAGCTGTACCAAGTTTCTGTGATGTATTCTTGAGAGAAGAGTCACCTGGATCAAACAAAAACATGACTATGATATAAATATCTATTCAATGCCAACACAGTTTAGTAAGAATGTTGAAACTAGTTGTGTGCATTACTTAGAAACCAAACAAGATGAAACAAAGAAATATACTACAATGTTTGATTAAGCTGAGATGTCTGCAATGTTTGATTACCTCATTGGAGAACTCTCGTTTGCCCTGGTAGGAATTACTGGTTAGAACTTTAACTGCTATCTCTTTTCCATCTTTCAGTTTTCCGTAGTAAACAACTCCAAAACCACCAGAACCAATTTTTTTCTCAAAATTATTTGTAGATTTTTCGATTTCAGGAAAGCTGTAGCAATGTGCAGCTTCTGCAGGACCAATGCTTTTAGTAGACTCCATACTTTGAGAAGGGTGGGAAACAAGGCTATCTGTAAACAGTGTAAACAAATATCACATTCTGCAGTCTCAAAAATCTCAGAAAAAATGGTATATAATTCTGATTCAGAGTCTTACTTTGTTCGTAATATCTGCTTTTTCCTTTATGCTTAAAAAACAAGCATGATATAATAGTGGCCAAAAGCAGAACAACAGCTCCTACTGTTGAACCAATAATCACATACAAGGGCGTCTTTTTTCTGCTATCTTTACGAAGATTAGCGTTTCCAGAGTAGCTGTTAAGGAGCAAAGTAAAAGTATTGTTCATTATGTGAAAATGGTGAAGTGTAATGCTGCATAGTATTTAAGTTAAAGTAAACAAGGTACTCACTTTAAAAAAGAAACTTTCTTCAGAAGATCGGATGGTACAGTTCCAGATAACATATTATTTTGGACATACCTACAACAATTACAAAAATTGTGTCAAAATAAACCAAGTATTTAGCATAATAGCCTAAACATTATCCAAATATGACAAAGGGCATCAGCAAAAAAGTACTTATTATTGCAGTGACTGTTGCTAAGCTTGCAAGTCATATTTGGATTTACCAAAAGTATATCTAAGTTCAAATTTGATCGAAAAACTGATACCAAGTTCATGATAGCTTACAATTCCCTCAAGTTTGGAAGGTTCACCAAAGATGTTGGGAGCGAACCTGTCAACTGATTGTTCTCAAGATGACTGCAAGAGGAAGAGCTTCTGGTTTAGTTAAAAACTACAAAGAAAAAATAAAAGTCAATATAACTTATCTGCCATTACATGATCTTTAAGTCCATGCATCCTGTGAAATCTGGTATTGGGCCAGTCAACATGTTATCATCAAGCCATCTGCACCATGAATCAAATCACTGTGCCACCAGCCACAAGTTTGAAAGATTTGAAGCAAACTAAGAAAGCAATACAGAACTTACAGTTCAACCAGACCAGTGAGTTTGGTTATGTCCAAAGGAATATTGCCTGTCAAGTTTTTACTGGACAATAAACTGTCATCACCACCAACACAAAGCAACTGTTATTAGCAAAAGCTAGCTGGTTTTTCTTTCCTTCTCTTTCTGTTTTCTTCTTCGTTTTGTTTTTGTTATAATAAACCTTAAAACATATAGAGTATTACATTGAAACTACTTTTGGCTGTTGATCTGAGCTACAGCGGACCCATGTCCATGGAACAGGTAGACAAGGATCACCCCCTTCTTGTGCCCATTCTTCTGAGGAGTAGTGTGAAAGTACACTAGATATAACTTCTCCTGCAAAGTGAAAACCATCAAATCCAAGCACAGAAAATATAACAGGAGAATCAGATGTTAAATCAAAGAGGATTTTTTAACTTACCATCAGGAGAGCCATCATTTTTCTCCAAATACTCATTAATCTCCATGGCATTTAGAAGAGGGCCCCTGGAAGAATCAGATGTTTTGGCAAATTTAAAGGACAAAACAAAGGGTAATGATAAATTGGTAAATCCTGGTTCATAGAGGCGATATTTTCCTGGAGCATTTTCTTCAATGTTTACCACAGCCTTACTAATTTCAGGATGACCAGGAAGAACTAGCCTGAATTTTCTGGATTCGTTTTCAGCCAAATTTTCAATCTCTGCGAAATATGTCATTGCCCATGCAAAACCAGGAAAACCATCCAAGTTCAACCTGTAAGTTAGAGAACCGTTTGTGCCCACCACAGCACTCTGCATTACTTTCATTGGTGGCATTTCATCACTGCTAACTTCAATTGATTTGTTGGTGGAAATTTTCCTAGTTCCGGCTGCAACATCAACAAGATAGTTCGCTCTCTTGATAGAATCTGACTCCCAAATTCTATCAAATGGGTCATCAGGGTACCTGATTTGGCAGAAATACACACAATGAATGAAAAGAGTCTTCAGAAGATTAACTAGAGCAACCTATGGAACAGAAAAGATTAAACCTGATACCTGATTGGAGCATCACTATCTGCGCCAAAATTTATCCTTGCTGAGACACTGAGGTAAAAGTGTTCCTCGGTGTATGTATAATAAACTGAACCATTGAATTGCCGGAGTTCAAGAGTAGATATGAATGGCTTTCCTGTTGTTGCATTTGATAAACATACACTAACTGTCGGACTTAAAGCCAGAAATATGAGCTCTCTCATTTCTATGGTGTTAGCATCAGATATAACTATAGTCGACCAATGAGTAGCACCAATGAAAATGTCAAATTTTGGATAAACATTGTTTGCATCGAAGTTCCCGTACAAGAACGATGCCCTCAGTAAGTACCTTGTCCTACTAACAACATCAAGTGAGTAGCAGTATTTTCTAGAATCAGCAGGAAAATGTCGTACTGTTGTGTATTGCTTCCTTGTCTCATTTGCAACTGATATAGTGCTTATTTCCCCATACCTAAGTTCATCAGGAGTCCATGTAAGACCAATTTCGTCAGTGAAATTTTCTTTTCCACCACAGTCCAGACTCACAAAACCTGCAAAACATGACATGTTTTTGTCACCAAATAACAGCATAATCTAGTATCCAGATTTTACTGAGGAAATCAAATCAAGTAAATATCAGACAACAATAGTTTTTCGAGAATTGAGATAAATGAAAAATCTAATCACACAGTTTCGATTATATGAAGATAGATAATAGCAATCTTATGAACTACACAACCACTACAGGTTCCAAGCAGCAAACAATCTTCAATCTTGAAGAATTGCTTATGTTAACTGATGATTACTCACAGTTAGCATTTAATCACTTTAATTAAGCTACGTGCATCCTTCCAGCTACTATTGTAACATTGCTAGAAACATTGATATTTGATCATGCGACAACATCGTATCCGTGCGAAATTGTTTCACTCGACTCATCTCGGGTTTTGAATTTTGAAACACGCAAAAAGGTTTCATTTTAGAACTGACAGGCAGGTGAACTAAAAACAGTTCTCAAATTTGAGGTCGCCACCACAAGAAAACATCATCAAAGGACTAAAGGGCACAGCAAGAAAACATTGAGAGAAAGAACAGGGAAAAGAAGAAACAGTGTCACAAGAACCAAGAACCAGTGCCAGAGAACAGAGACTACATAGCACAATGGCGAACACTAAAAAAAAAACACTCTTTTCATTTTTATTGCAGAAACCGGTACTAGAGAAGAAAAAGACTCAATCTTTGTGGAAAGCAATTGAAGGGTAGAGAAGAAAGTTTGAAATAAGCAAAAGCAGAGAAGAGGGTAGGTACCTGGCATCTGAGCAGAAGAAAGGTGCAAGATAATTAGCAGCATGAATGAGTAAGAGGAGAGGAAGATGAAGAAGGGTACCCTATTCTCCATTTCTTCTCCAAGAAGGTTTCTATAGAGAGCACCACACAATAAACAATAAATGTATGAAGCAAACTCAACTGAGAAAGCGACCTCAACGGTACCAAAACAGGAGTTTGAGTTTGTTTGTCACACTGAAAAATAAACAAAGCAAGATCCTGAAACAACAAATATACCTGCCACGATACTTTGTTATTCTTTTAAAAGATATAAACAATATGAAACCAATATCAGATAAATTCGGTTAACATTAAATTCAAGAGTGAATAATAGAAATAATGAACAGGGAAAAATATTGGAGCAGTAAAGTAAGAAGTTCAGATTCTGCATGTGCGAGGAGATAGCATACTATGACAGAAGTTTCAGTACTTACGGAAAGTAGGACCTGTGATCTGTGTGACCTGTGACTAGACGACAGAGGGTCCTGAGAGGGCCCACATAAAGTTTCTACTGCGTCTTCTTTTTTTCTTTATAATTTTTAGTAACCAAACAATCACTTTGAGGAGTAAAATTAAATAATAGAAAAAATATTAGATAATTATATAATATCTTGAAATTATATAACATGTAATACTTTTTATCTATTTCACATTCAAAATGTATGGAAATATATTCTGAGATAATTTCTTTAAAAAACAAAAACATTGCACATTTTCACTGTTTGACATTATCCACCCTCTTACGTTATTTTTCTTTTCTCTCTTTCTTCTCTTATCTTATTTCTCATTTTTTTTTCTTAATTTCCTTCAAAATTCTTGCTCTTTACACATAATAAGTTTTTATTTATTTTAAATATTTTTTTTGTTTTATTAATTTTAGTAGAATCAATCGAGAAAAAGTAATCATTTTAGTTTGATGTAACGTAGTATGCACTAAAGTTTGATTATAGTTAAGAGCTAGATCTTTAATTTGAGTAATAGGAATAAAAAATTATAGGTAAATGAAACTATTTATATTTTTTTAGAATAATGATACAATGATCTTCAAGATATGACTTTTTTGTTATTCGGTAATGTGTAAACCGAAAATTTGGAATTGAATTTCGAAAAAAAAAATTATTGTTGACGTGATATTTGGTGGAATGGTGGAATTGAAAATGGTATTGGGCACGTGATTTATTTTGAAAGAAAACACAGTTATCCACTCCAATGAAACAATTGTCTCCTTACTAACTTTGTCGCTCCACTCTAATGAAAATTAGGTTTAGCTTCTACTCTCATTCAAAGGAAACCACTTCTCCCTTTCCCTCACCATCATCTTCTACATTCATACACACAAAAATGCAGATGCAGAGCAAGGACCTAACCCTAGCCCCCTTCTTGTGCTTTGTTAACCACCCAATATTATTCGTCTTCTTGACTTCTTTCTCGGTTTAATTATTTGGATGGTACCTACTTTAGTAGGAGTGTGTCAATTTGATACTTGAGAAAAAAAGTGTTAATTGCATCTTCATTTTTGAAAAAGTGCCTCAATCAGGTCCCTTTCAGACAAAAATAATTAACGCCGTGAACGGCACGTTACATGCCACTCTTTGGTTTTTTTAATTTTTTTTGCAAAATTTTTTTGTTGCCACATGTCAAGTTCTTGTTGTGACACGTGGCAATGTCAGTGCCACGTGGTAATGTCAATGCCACGTAGCAAGATAATGTCACGTGTGACAAATGTCATTGTACTAATTTCAATTTAGTACCCATATTTATCTTAGTGTTTCAATTTAGTCTCCACTTTTGTGTATTTAGTTCAATTTTATCCCAATATATTTTTAATAATTGAAGTATATTTTTTAATTCATTTTTTATAAGATTAAAACTAATTAAGTATAAATATTTTTACAAAATTAAGTACTTATATCTATATTAAAATTTAGTGGTCAAAGAATACATTGAGAAGATATGGGTTAATAATATACAATAACATAATATGCTAAAAAGTTATTTTTAATAAAAAAAATATTAGTATAACATTTATACAAATAATAGATTTGGTCTTGAATTGGACAGAGAAAATATTGCTCTATTTTGAAAAAAAAAAGTGGATGATTATATTGTTCTATTAGTATAACATTTTTTTACCACTAAATTTTAATATATATATCAGTAATTAATGTTGTAAAAATATTTATACTTAATTACTTTTAATCTTATGAAAAAGTGACTTAAAAAATGTACTTCAATTATTAAAAAAAATTGGGACAAAATTGAACCAAAGTCACAAAAGTGGGGAGTAAATTGAAACAATCAGGTATATATGGGTACTAAATTGAAATCAGTAGAATGACATTTGTAAGACCCGGGAAAATTAAATAGTTATTTAATTAATTATTTAATTAGGACGAGTAGCGAGAACATTTAAAGCAATAAATGTGAGGGACTATGATGTGGAAAAGTGCTAGCTCATGTGGTTAAGAGTACTTTATTGTGTGTGAGGACTTGGGTTCGAGTCCTATGTGTGTCACTTGGATGTTATTAAATTATGTATTTTTATGTAATTATGTATTGAATGTGTGGTGTCATGATAAACTCTTAAAATTGTAGGATTTATCATGAAATAAGGATTGGTTGAATGGTTTGGCCTTGGTGTGGTATGTGCAGGAGTGTGGGTTCAAACCTTGGTGAGAACTAAATAATTCCTTTTTGCCAAATTTTTCTTGTGCATGAATGTGGAAGGGTTAGAAACTTAGCAGCCAAGGAGGGGTAACCTAAGGGCTGGAAAACAGAGGGTTAATTAAGCAAATTGGTTAGCCTTTGTATCATTTTTATTTAAAAATTCGTGTAAGCCACTAAAGGAGCAATTAAGGGAGAGAGATAGTGAGAGGAAGGGTTAAAAGAGAAGAAAATAGCATTGAGGGTTCGTGGTACTCATAAGCAGAGGCTTTTTCCGAGAATTGGGACTAATAAAGTAAGGTAGGGAGGCTGAAAACGCAAAGGTTGGAGTGGAAAGCAAGGACTAGGGAGGTTTGGTGAAGGGATAAGCACACCTACTCGAATTTAGCAAGGAACCCAGGTTAGGGGAGTTGCTTACTGTGTTTTGATTCGTGATCGATTGATTATGTACTGTCTTGTATAATTGCATGAATTCCTTCTCCTTTTGACGCTGTTTTTCTGGAAATTCGGGGTTCCGTCCAGAAACCGCCTGGCGGGCATGAAGGTGCCGCCAGGCGGCACATCAGTAATAACCATTCTGGGTTTTGTATCATGAGCTGCCTGGCGGTGAGCATGAACCGCCAGGCGATGTGTGGCATTGTCGTTGTGTTTGTTGTGTTTTTCTTGAAATTGTGGCCTGCGTGATTTTCAATTGGATATTTCTTGTATGTGTAATTGGATAATCTTGTGTTATTTCATGTGTTCTGAGGTTTTGGGCGTATTAAGAATCTGATTGGAGACAGGAGAGATTCGTACGGGAATCAAGGGATGGTAAGAGTGGTAGGCTAAATAGGATTGCTATGCGATCGGAAGAAGTATGATAGGTAATTGAATAATATAATGATGTGATGGTTTGTTAATTCATGCTGAGTGAATTGAGCCTGAGATTTGGAATTGGTTAGAACTTTGGAGGGTTTTGGGTATTCGCCAGTGCAGGAAAAGCTGAGATTTCATCATGGTATTGGGATGCCGCCTGGCGGCGTTACCCTTGTCGCCAGGCGATAGTGGGACGCAGACCTGTTTTGTGCAGAGATAGGGTGACGCGAGAGGGGCAAAATTTGTGCGTAAGTTGTTAGGAAACTTTAATTAAGGAAAGATTCGTAGTAATTAATAGAGTAAGGGGAGAAGAAGGGAAGTGTATTATAAGGTATTGATGATTACTGGGTAACGGGAAGGTAATGAAGATGAATAATCGGGTATAAGAATGCGGTGGAAAAATAGTGTAGCTGCAAGTAAATGGGGAGTATAAGATTTCATGTTTTGGTAAGCCAATTGATGATAAATTACTGGATGTAACAATGTTGGAAGTTGGTAAGTATAAGGATGTGGGATTTATTGAAATTCGGTGTTAATGGAATTAAGCAACTGTTCTATTGTGATACTTAGATAGCCTAGGGGGTGAATGATTTCTGAATCTGTACTTGAATAAGTCAGAGGGAATGGATTAGGCAATCTCGTTAAGGTTGACCTAGACATTATGCTGGGATAAAGAACTGGGGGAAATTTTGTGGGGAATATATGGACATAGGAGTATGGTTATGCGTAATTCCATTGATTGTTGTATGATTGGTTAACTTTGCATAATGTACTGATGAATGGGAAGAGTGATACTTATGGTAATATTCTAGTAGGAACCAAATCAGTGAGTGTGCCAAAAATCAGCTGTTGGAGGCTTCTGGTATGGCGCCTGGCGGTCGGTTGATAACCGCCAGGCGATAGCCTTAGCGTGAGAGAGTTGCACTGAGCAGGCGCCTGGCGGCACGGTGTGCTCCGCCAGGCGGTGACGAGAAAACAGTGGGTCTAGGAGAACGCTGACGCCTGGCGGTGAGTGAATACCGCCAGGCGGTCTGGAACAGTTTCGCCTGGCGGCGAGTGGGCCGAGCCAGGCGGTAACGCTGTTGTTCTTTGCTTCCTGGTGTGTTGTTTTAACTGACAATGATGCTTTGCTTGGATCGGGAGATGTTGTGCCATGAGCGGGTAGGTTCATGGATGGTGTGACATGTGATGATATGAGCGGGGAGGTTCATATCAAGTTACTCTCACGTGGGGATACAAGCGAGGTAGGTTCGTATGTTCCGTGCTCACGTTGAGAGATGCCACGTGCGGGGAGGTACGGGGGCTGGTGGATCACATGTGTTGGACTACGGGCGGGTAGGTCCGTAGAGCAGGACTACGAGCGGGGAGGTTCGTAGAGGCAGGACCACGAGCGGGCAGGTTCGTGTGAGCATCAGATTCCCGAGTCCAAGGCTAACAAATTGTATGATTTGGAGACTGATAAGTCTTGGGGTTAGGGTCTTGGCCAAGAATTATAGATAATGAATAAGATGGGTAAACGATCTATCTTGTGTTTATATGCTTGTTATTTTATTTTCTCAGCTCACCCTTTCTGTTTGTGTTTGACGATGATCGTGTGATTCGTTACACGGGAGCAGATGTTGATACAGGTGGTGCTGAGGATGTTCAGATGGCAGAGTGAGGGCTAGCATGGGATTAGAGCTAGAGTTTTACTCATATGTATTTTATATTTTAAATGCAAATTTTGGGAACTTGTAACATTTTATGAATTCAATTATGAGTTTTGGCGCGCTATCTTAATAAATTGAAATTTTCCCGCGTTGGGATTTTTATCGAGATGGCTATTAATGCAATTATTTATTTTAATATTTATTTTTAAGTAATATTCCCTAGGGATGTTACAACATTTGCCACACGTGGCATTATCCTGCCACATGGCATTGACATTGCCACGTGTCACAATAGAGACTTGATGTGACAACAAAAAATTTTGTAGAAAAAAAATTAAAAAGACTAAAAAAGTTAAATTTTTTTTTAAGAAATTAGAAAAATTAAAAAACCCAGAGAGTGACACATGGCGTACCGTTAATGACGTTAATCATTTTTTTTCTGAAAGACCTGATTGAGGCATTTTTTCAAAAGTGGGGACACAATTGACACACTCCTACCAAAGTGGCTTAAAGTCACTTTAAATCTAATTACTCCCCGTGTCTAGGTTCGTAGCACTTACCTCCAGCTCTTCATTCCAAATTTGTTTTCCAAGGCTAAAAAAAATAATGACAATTAAGATTTTGCTCTAGCCAAGGTTTAAGCACACTACCACATAATTGTCAAGTAAATGCACAACCATTCAACCAATTCATCTTTCAAGACAATTCTTATAAATCTAGGGTTATAATATCACTCCTCATAATCAAGCATATTACCAAAATAATAAACAATTTAAAATAACACACAATTAACATACCTAGGACTTGAACCCAAGTCCTTTCAACATAATAAAGTACTCTCAACCACTTGAGCTAATAGTTTTCCACAACATAAAAACAATTAGGACTGATTTGACAAAATTTGACGAAAATTGGGATAAAAAAAGTATTTTAACCAAATTTTTACTATTATTGCAAGCAACAAGGTCATATCATTTTCGATTGTCCCACACGTCCTCCACGACGAACATAACATCTTGTACAAGCATTTCATGTCGCTACCAATGCAACCATTTGTCCTCCTACCTAAATGGTACTTTTTGCTCTTTCATCATTGAGTATTCAAGGTAAGTCCTCTAGTGTTTCTCACCCATGGTTCCTTGATTCTAACGCATCCAATAACATGGGGGATTCCTCTAAAAATTTGCATAATGTACATTCTTATAATGGTACTCAGAAAATATAAATTGCTGATGGAAATACTCTTTTTATCACTAATATTAGTGACCTAAACCCTGATTTTCGAAATGTTCTTGTCTCACTTGAACTTGCTTCCAATTTATTGTTGTTGGTCAATCAGTGGACAATAATTGTGATGTTAAATTTTCTTGGTTTGTTTGTCTTATGCAGGAGTAGGTATCAAGGAAAGAGATCGTGAAGGGGCGTAAAGTGGGACAAATATTTTCGCTCCAATTTATTTCTAATCATTTGTCTTTATCTTATAATAATGTCATAAATCTTTATGAGGTTTGACATTGAAAATTGGATTACCCAAATTCAAGTGTTTTGTCTCACTTATTTAAATCTAGTTTGTTGGGAAATAAAAATGTTCTTCCTAGTACGCCTCTTATTCTGTTTGCAAATTGGCTAAAGGTAAAACTCTTCCTTTTCCAATTAATGCTCACCGTGCTTCATCTTGCTTTGAAATAATTCATAGTGATGTTTGGGGTATGTCTCTTGTTGCTTCTCATGCTCGTTATAAATATTTTGTTACATTTATTGATGATTATAGTCTCTTGGATATATTTGCTTTGCTCTGAGTCTAAAATGTTTTCCATGTTTAAGAAATTCATGACATATGATGGGACTCAATCCCAAACAAAAATTCAAAATTTTCACTAAAATTCTGATGGAGAATACATGTCTCATGAGTTTTAGAAATACCTTCAACAAAATGATATTTTATCTCAATGTTCTTATCCTACAACTCCTCAGCAAAATGACATTGCTGAATGGAAAAATCGTCACTTGCTTGATATGACCCGCACATTGCTTCTTCAAGCTTCTGTTCCATCCAATTTTTGGGTGGAGGCTCTTTCCACTGCTGTGTTTTTAATCAACTGCCTTCCTTCTACAGTAATTGGTATTTACTCTTCTTTCTTTTGTCTTTTTAAAACTCGCCCTGATTATAGTATTTTACATACTTTTGGGTATTTGTTTTGTTCATTGACCTCCACTTGAAAGGCATAAACTTGAGGCACAATCGGTCCAATGTGCCTTTTTGGGGTATAGTCCTTTTCATAAGGGTTTTGTGTGTTATGATAATTCTAATCAATGTTTTCGCATTACTAAATTGTGATATTTTTTATAGTTAGTTTATGTTTCCTTGTCTTTCTTCTACTTCAAATGATGTTGCTATGCTTCCTACATTTTCTACATTATCCTCACAACGTCATCATCAAGTTTTCACTTATCCTTCCGACTCAGATCTGCCACTTGTGTCTGTACCAGTTGCACCATGATGATCTGGTTGAATGTCTCGTCCTCCTAATAGGTATTCACCAAATAGGTATGTTTCTTCTCATACTTCTCTAACAACTTCTCTTTCCGACACATCTATTCCTACTTGTTACTCACAAACTGTTAAAGATATACATTAAGTAAAGACAATGAACGATGAACTTCAGACTCTACAAGAGAACTTCACATGGGATATTATTTCTTACCCTCTTTATATCAAACCTATAGACTACAAATGGGTGTATTATGTGAAACTAAATTCTGATGGTTCACTTAATCGTTACAAGGTAAGACTAGTTGTCTTAGGAAACAAACATGAATATGATATTGATTATGATGAGACATTTGCACCTGTTGCCAAAATGACAACTATCAAAACTATCATTTCCATAACCACCTCTAACAGTTGGTTCCTTGATCAAATGGATATGAAGAATGCATTTCTTCATGGTAAGTTGACTGAAGATATTTACATGCTTCCTCCTTAGGGCCTCCTCTCTTCATCTACAACGTGTGCAAGCTCAATGTTTTTTATATGGTTTGAAGCAAGGTCCTCGAGCATTGTATGACAAGTTTCATTCCAATATTCTCTTTTACCCAAAGTTAATATATTTCTCTTTGTCCATTCATCACACATATACCTGCATTGTTCTCTTACTTCTTTATATTGATGATATGGTTATTATTGGTTGTGATCAAGCATTGATGAAGGCGTGACCACCTCCTTAGAATCTCCCTCAAGAAGGATCACTAGAAGCATGTCTAGAGGGGAGTCTTCTATTCCATCATCTTTATCTTTGTTTTGCATTACTTTAGTTTGAATTCCCTAAGTTGGTTTCTAGTTGACTTATTTTGGTTGACTTGTTGACTTTGACCCAAAGTTAACCTTTTGACCAAGATTAGATTAACTTAAACCAACATGTTAATCCTTGTTTGTCTTGTTTTGTAGGTAGTTAAGAGAAGGTAAAGCATGGCTAGGTGGCTTATGATGATTGGAGCACATGGATGAAGTGGAAGAGAGAGGAAAGCAAAAAGCATAAAGTAAAAGCAAAAGTAAACATGTACCTTATCTCCTTTTGCCTTTTTAGGTTATTCCATTGAAGGCTACTTGGTCTCCTTCCCCTTTTGGCCTAGAATCCTCATGGGAATGCATCCACCAATCACCTTCACTCATTTTGGCCGAGAATTACTTTCACCTAGGTTTAAGATTTGCTAGCTCATCCTTTCCATGTTTTTGTATTTGCTAAAGGACCCCTATGAACTCCTATTTAAAGTGTGCTCTTTGTCTTGTAAAAGGGCTGATCATTTTGTTATAAACTTGTGCATTCAACCATCAAATTTCCGTGAGCTCTCCTTCCTAGAAGTGAACTCACATTTGCCTTATCTTGCTTGCAAGTGGCGGCACCATCACTCATCTCTAGGGTTTGGTTGGCTTAAATCCCCCCTATGAGTGGCGTGCTTCTTCCATTTATCATCTCCTTTGCTTTCCATTTTCATTGTTTCTTCTTTCATTTTGCTCTTTAAGTGTTGTTAATGCCGTGTGAGTTTTAAGTTTAAATCCAACTCTCTTCTTCCTTTCATGAGCTTGAGAAATGAACCTTCACATCTAGATGGCTTGCTATCTTAATGTCCAGTGGGAATTTTCAAAAAGCTTTCTTAAACAACTTCACCATATTCATAACTCTAAAAGAAAACAAGATAATCCTTCATCAAGCATTCATCCAAGAACTTAAACAACAATTATACTTTGTTGAATGTTTTTTTATGTATAAATCCAAGTGTCATATATGTGGTTTTTGGATGTTAGATTTTAAATAAAAATAAATTGTTGTGAAATGTTAATCCTTTTATATATAATTTCTAAAGTTAAAAATTATTTCAATATTTAAATTTGTCATGTGAATTGTGATAATTATACACCAAGTTTATTTACTTCATGTTAACACAACCTTAGTAACTAATGTGAATAACGAAGGTGTTTAGAATCTCTATTAAGTGTTATAGGTTTATTTCTGAACCTCAAAGAAATATTTTAGAACCCCAGGGAAAAAAGGTTACACAGACTTCACCATTCAATCACCTCCTACTGCACATCATGTTTATTCCTCTCAGACACCATTGACTCACCCTAAACACAAACAAACTACCCAAGCACACAACATAGAGAGAGAAAACAATTTTCGAACACCTTGGAATTTTCATCTTCTTCCCTCTTCTTGCTTTCATGGAGTCGGCTTTTGGAATCCTAGCACCACGATTACTGAACCAGACGGAGGCTACCTTCTTCCCTCATCTTCAACCCACACGACGCTGGAGAAACTCTGACGAACCAAGAGCTACCACTGTTTAAGCTCGCAGCCTTCACGAACTTCCACGCTACGTCTTCAACCATCAGTGGCGACGACAAGAGAAGCTTCACCATGACCTCTGACAATGAGAGTGGCTACGTGTCTTCTGTTTCAGCTCCGCAACAATGTATTTTGGCTTTGGATTGAGCGTGAGTTTACTAATATGTTCCTAAGATGGAAAAAGTTATTTCCTATATTGAAGATGGAAAAAAAGAAGGGGCCACTTTGTTCACATAGTGCAAAAGAGTTGGTAACAAGGGCTACTACATTGAGGCAACAATTTTTACTGAACTTAAGGTGAACACCAACAACTCCTTTGAAATGCACATGAAATGTTTGTATAATTGTTTCATAGAAAAATCAACAAAAGAATAGTTTTACTAAAACAAATAGATTACTACATAACTGGCCCTCAGATTATAAAAATGGATGAAAGAGGACATGGTTATGGTACAGGATAAAAGTTTTGGTCATGTGATGGCATTGATGAAGTTTAAATAAGTTGGAAATGGTGTACTTTGTTGCCGTCTTGGTACTAAAATAACATGTGCTTTTGTTGATGAATACTAAATTGAAGAATGATGTATGATCACAAGTATTGATGATGTTATCAGAAGTGCCCGCACCATTGATTGATGTAGCCTTCTCACTACAACTACTCTACTTCCAGTTACCAAGGTAATGGTGGTATTTCTTAAAAATGTTAAGAATGAAGTGACTATTGTTATATGGAATATGTGCATGTGTTGTTGTATTAATGCCATTATATGACTAGTTTGACATGTTTTCTATATATGTCAAAGGGTCAATGACTTTTTTGAAGATTTTTTTATCCTTTTTGTGTGACTGTTTTTCTAAATTGATGTCGTACAAAGTATCAATAATACGTTGTCTTTGTGTGTTTCCTATGACTTAAAGTTATTATAGATAAGTTGTTAATGTTCATTTGAATTTAAATTATGCAGTTGCATAATTTTGTGTATGTATATTTCTTAGAATGCTTGGTACTCCTTTAATGATTTCAAGATCTTATATGGTATTCCACTACCTTGTATACCCCCTTTGGCAGAATGATGCCGACAAACATGATTAATAAACAAAAGTTTTTTGCAACCTCTTTGGATACCTAGTCTTGCATATGCTTGTATACTCTGCAAATGTATACTTCTGGAGGCATTACAAAATCAACTACTCCTTTATATTTGGCTTCAAGGAAGGAACATAATTGGGATATAGAGTTCATTGTTAAATTTCCTTGTTATATAAAGAATGTTACTAATTATGATTATTTTTTATGTTGGGTATTTGATAAAGGGAGTGTTCTTATTGAAGAAATAAATGATTTAGATCAAGATTGATAGTTGAATAATCTTATTAGATTTTCATTATATTTGACTTTATAACTATAAGAACAAAGATGTTGCAATATTTCATAGTTTGACCGTTTAAACTTTATTACATTGAACTTATAGACAATGTTTCTTTTTTTTTATGAATGTTATATCTAGTTATAAACAAATGTCCAAATATTAGAATTTTTTCTTTTTATATCATATGTTTTAAGAATTATATGCATTCAAAAAGTGTAACAAATAAAATTAAGGGAATTTGAAAAATAAGTGAAAGCATCACCAAATAATGAATTGCATTGTAAGGGTAAAAAACACTGAAAATGGGATTTCAGTACCGTTATACAGGGGTTCTAGAACGGTTAGTAAATACCAGGGGTTCCAGAACTACCGGTACATACCAGGGGTTTCAAAACTGCCGATAAATACCAAGGGTTCCAAACCGCTAGTAAATACCAGGGTTTCAAAACCACAGGTAAGTGCTACTTTACCAAGGGTTAGTCAAAATCGTCGATAATCTGTTAACAACGCTGGTTTTTCTAGGAAAAAGCAAACTGCGGATAATACCTTTAGTGAGCATTAAAACCTCCGAAAATGCAAAAAATAACATCTGATAAAAATAATTTTTCTTGTAGTGCATACATAGTTACATGTATAGAAAAAAAATTAAGAACATGATTTTTTTATAATTTAATTCTCTTTGTACAAATATATATATATTTGAAATTTTTAAAATTATAAATAGTATAATTTTAAAATTTATGTAAACTAAATTGTGTTTTTACTTATTTTTATAAAATACAATATTTAATGTTAATAAATAATAAAACATAAAATTAAATATAATAAAAAATAAAAATAGTTAGGTATAATTATTCTTCTAGTCTTTGTTTTCGTCTAAAAATATCAAATTGCGATTCAAACATTGGAACTAATTGAGACTAAAAAAACTGACTCACCAACTTGACATTTTTTGAAAAGAGTAACAACAAGCAAAAAGAATAACTAAACTAAACATTTATTAATATATTTTTTTATTTTCTTCTATCATTGCCTTTTTAATTTTTTCACAAAATTGTACTCATCTCTCACTCTTATGTTTTTTTTTTTGAAGAAAAAATTAAGTTAGACACATATTCATTACTTTTGCTCTCATTTCTCATTTGTTTCCTTTATTTTTTGAAAAAAAATGTAATTTTCTCTTGTCTCACTTGATGATGAAATAATAGTTTAATAGTTTTTAAAATTATTTTTTATCTTATGAGCCTTTTGTATACTCATTTTCTATGATTATAGAAAAAATGATGTATTATGTGTTTTTTTTATAACTGATTTTTAATTGTGACTTAATTATAATATTTTTTCTTTCTAATAATTATGTCTCTTAATCTTTTATCAAATTATGATAAATTATTTTTTAATATATTAAAAAAAAGTATATCGATGAAGAATGAAATAATAAATTCATTTTGTAAAAGTGATAAAAGGGAAGTTATATGTGAAGATGAAAACAAGATAAATTATACTTCTTCACCTTCACATATTTTAAAACATATTATTAATGATCAAATCTAATGATTCAATTGTTTGGTAGAAGATTCATTCTTTAAAGCGTTATACTAATGATCTAATCAAATGATAAGAAAATTATATTACTTTGGTCCCTCCAAAACTTTCGACCAAGATCCGCCAAAATATATATATATATATATATATATATATATATATATATATATATATATATATATATATTACTCTTTTTTATTGTGTATGTTTAGATTGTATTGTAAAAACCTTGATGAGATTATACTATAGTTAATTATTTAATTTTTAGGTGTTACACATTATTCCTACTATAATTGTTCAAAATTACTTTGTTCCTATTACAATTGTGTAAAATTACTTATGAGTTTTAGGAAGATATATTATTATTATTCTCTAAAATTTATTTCGTATTTTTTTTTCTTTAATGTGAAATTTAAAAAATATATATTAAATATGCTTGTATAGTATCCCTATTATTAATTATAAGTTTTTTATTTTAACTAATTTCTATTTAGTATTGATATAAAAAAAATAGAAGGTATTATATAGTTATATAAACATTTTTTTTAATGATATGAGTGTTTAATTTTACACCACAAATGTAAGTTTGGTTATTGAAAATTATAATAATTTCTTAAAATAAAGAAATTGTATAAAATATACAATGTGAGTAAATTTCTATTAATAAAATATACCATAGTGCATGACTCGACATGACTTTACAACATTGATTTAATTGACCGTATTTTTTTTTTCATTTTACATAATATTTCATGATGGGTTAGTTCTACTAGTTTTCTCTTCTTTTTTCTCATTATTGGTGTTGCTCTTTATTTTCGTTTGCCGCTGCGTTGTGATTCATAACAATAAATGAAGTTGAATCTACCAACCCATGCAACTCTATTTATAAAAAGTGAGCAAACTGGTTTCTTAATTATAAAATTCAAGAGTGATTAATCTCGGATCTAACACTACTATTTTGTCATCCAATATAATCATTATTCAGATATTAAAATAAAGTTAATACCAAATTATTAAATTAAAAGGTTCATTAATTGTGTTTTATTTGACTAATGTCAAGCTAATTGTGTTATATTTTAGGTTTCATCAGGTAGGATCGTCTGGATTTGGGGTGAAATTTGTCTAGAACGAAAATGGGTACGAACCCTAGAACGAAATGGGGAAAATGGAGGACGTCGATCGGGGATTTTTTCTGAACGGGAGAAAATCACACGCACTTGGAAGAGGTTCCAAGATAAGTGAGGAAGATCCACCGCTTTGAATCAGAGATTCAAAGATAAGGATCGGTGGTTCTGAGGAGAACCTCAAGACTTGAGAGAAAACTCAAATTTTCATATAACTCAAATCTGAATACAAAGTGTTTCACAAGAGCTTATATACTATGGGCCGAAACACCAAAAAACCCAACACAACTAAAGGTCCGATAAATCCCAAACAAAAACATTACAAAAAAATTATAAAAGAGTTCCTATTATATGATCTGAAGCTAATCCGTGATCTCTTTGAAGGTCTTAGGCATGATTCCATCAACTGCTTTGAAATCCTTGTGACGATCCCGAACCACGCCTCCATCATTGCCTTTGGGTTGGAGAAAATTCGACCTCGAATTTTAGCGCTTTATTACCTACAACCAAACACACAAACATAAGTGCTAAAAGCACACAAAACCAGAACGATCTAAAGACAAAAATAAAATGCTATCAAAAAAATGAGATTAGAATCATGGAAGAGGCCAATCTATTATTATCAAAGTGCTTAGAGATTGCCCTCCAGGATCAAAGATAAACCTGCATAACACATCAAAGAGTTTCAACACAACTATATTATCCACAGTGAAACAAAAGGGAAAACAACCCATAGTAATCATAACAGAAAAAGAGTGTCCTTGAAATCCGTTAGGATTTTCATGATAGGACAAACACACAAGCAGATGATTAAAGTCAGGTTCATGTTTTACCCATGTTGTTGTTGCCTTTTCTATCATCTTTTCTTCACCCCATTACTTATGTCATTGCTCCTTAATGTATAAGTCTTCCCTAGTCATTAAGACAAAAAGAGATAGGTGAGTAAGTGTCCCAATGAAAATGAAAAATCATGATGTGAATGGGAACAACAATTCAGAATATTACAATCCCCCTTTAAGGATTCCATCTCAACCATGCATGTTAGGAGTATGAGGAGAGACTCCTTCTCGTGTTTCTCTCTTAGTTCTTCTTTTTCCTTCTCTTGTCGCTCTTTCTTCTTTTTCTCTCTCAGCTCGTTCTCTTTTATTTCTATTAGCGCTTTCTTCCTTTGTTCCCTCTCCAAATTTTCCAATTGTCTTGCTTTTTCCAACATCTCAAATCGTTGTAGTCTCATTTGTACTCTCGCCTTTCTTTCTCTAACTCTTTCTTGGAGCTCTTCCTTTTGTTGTTCTCTAGCTCTCATCTCTAGCTCTTTTCTCTCTTTTAACTCTCTCTCTTGTCTTGTCTTTTCCCACATTTTCTTTAGTGCTCTTTCCGCCTTTTCACGCTCTTTTTTTGCTTGTTGCTCTCGTCTAACTTCGACCTTTTGCCTAACACTCCTCTTCACCTCTTTCAAGTATTCAATGTAATCCTCGAGTTCTTGAAGAGTCATGTACTTTGCGTTCCAATTATGACATTGATAATTTTCGTGTCCATATCCTTCACACTTGGTGCACCTAATAACACTTATTTTGTCGATTGGCAATGATCTTCTATCATGCTTGTCCTCCCTTCTAAGTTCCCCAAGTTTGTTATTCAGCCTGATAATTCTGGACACAATGAAGTTGATATCCTTTATCAAGGTCGAACGTGAATGAAACATTGTGGAGTGCTCAAAATTGCTAATTCCTGCAATGAAAGAGAGGAAAGAAGAACTAACACAAAACACAGTAAGTGGTTAGCACAAGTAATGTGGATAAAATTATCAAATGGGTCTCACCACTCCTTACGTGTTTACACTCAATTTCACTTGTGTTTCACTCTTTAATTGTATTCACTCGCTCTTAAGTTCCTGTTCAATTCTTCAAAGAACCTCCAATCAACCCATCAAGAATTCAACATCAAAGTGAAAGATGTAATAGATCTAAGCTCAACTCAAGAGGCCAAGGAAAGGAAAACTCCAAGACAAAACCAAAGAAATTTAAAGACAAACTAAAAAGCACCAAAAGCAAGAAAGGGTTAAACTAAAGAGAGTGAATATATGACAAACTAAGACCCTGACAACAAGAAAAACACTTTAAAAGACAAGAGTAATCTAAACAAAGTATTTAGAATTACTATTGGGAATGTGAAACAAAATACTCAAGCTAAATTGTGATGAAACCCCCACACGCAATACTTCCAACAATTTAGCCCAAGGTACATTGTCCCACAACACAAGAATCCAAGGAAAATCAAACTCAAAAAGAAAAGTGATAGACAATGGACTCAAGCAAAGCTAGTAATTCAAGAAAAGAGACTTATACTCACAAGAATATTGACCCAAAAATAAGCACAATAGGCACCATGTATATCCATCATAACAACATCCACAACAGCCCAAAAATCAACTCAAAACTCAAGCCCAAACATAGAGAAGATAGCTACAAAAACCAAAACAGCCTCATGCTTGCTGTCTAAACCAGCCAAAAATGATGCCCAATCAATCAAAGTTAAGTCCTAAAACTATAGCAAAACTACCTCAAACGGAAGTCCAAACAACATTATACCATCATCACAACAATAACAACTTCTTACTATTCCAGACCTTCCTATGTACTCCTTCAGGTTCTATGTAGGGGGCCTCTGCTAGAGATATTTAATGCACCTTAAAGGTTCACAATTGATTGGTTGTCCTTTGCTGAAAACACATTCAACGGCCACCACCTGCTACTGCTCAAACTTTTTAATGAAACAATAGTAACACTTATACTCTTCAAAGTTACAAAAATGTGCACTGAGAGCACCTTAAAGAAAACCCAACCACACCAACTCTACCAATACTTTTCACGTGGCAGGGCACTCCAACACAAACCAAATCACTGGGAGCACCCAGGCTTTGGCACCTTCTATCACGCCACCAAAGAGAAGAAACCAGCAACACTTGCCTCTTTTAGATTGGTCCAGCTGTTGCATCAAATTATTTACGAGACAACTGCACCTCCCAAACAAAAGATCAATAATTTTCAGATAGAAGCTATTTCAAACAAATGTGTCCAATTGAACCAAACTGTCCTACATCAAAAGAAGACTACCATCGAGCCAATTCAAAATATTGCAGTCGCGTGTTCTTGTTGGTGGTTGTTCCAACTGCTTTCAAAGTCCACCAATTCAAATCCTGCAGCAAGATATTAATTGCACCGAATGGATTAAAGATAAAGGCTGCCACCGAACAAGCACTAAGCACATGGACTGCAACGTGCCAAAGGAAACTAGAAATGCTTGTTGCCAATGCTTGAAATTTCTGCACCAAATTTAATTACTACCACCAAATGAACCAAGAGGGGCTACTGTGTTGAATGGTTTAGTTTCCATCGCATGGGCCAACATCCTGTTGCACTAATGTACCACTAAAGACAAGGCCAACTACAACCCTGCACTGAATGCTACTACTGCATGGCTCTAAAAGTTGAGATTTATTTGTTGCACCGAAACAAGATTCAAGTTGTTGTCACCAATTGTTCTATTAGTGCAATCATAGTTAAGTGGCCTACAAACTGTATCTGAAACATCACATGACAAGAAGCACGTTGCTAACAAATTGAAATGATGAATCAAGAAAAACTCTTTGCACCGCTTGGCAATCTCACACCATAACTCGAACCAACAACCAAGATTAGCGTGGTATAATTGGATGCATGGCTGCCAAAAAGGAATTGTGTTTTTTTGCTGCCATTGGACGTGCCAAATTCAAATGAAAACTTCCTTTTGAACCAATCTCACTTTGGATAAATGAAAGTGGCTAACGCACCACTTACTGCCTATTGCAGTTGCTGCGCTGAATTTTCGACAAGCACACTTCTCATTCCATATTTCTTTAGTTGGCTGCACCGAATGACACTTAAGCTAGCTACCACCACTTCAAGTAAATCTAGTTGCTGCTTCAAGAAATTTTCACTACACTAATTAAGCAAACAACGAGCCAATCAAAGTCACCACTGCCAACATATGAAAGGTCAAGCCTGCACCACAAAAAGTAGTTGTTGTAGTAGATCTATACGCTGCACCAAATGACAACTAGCCAGTTACTACCTAACGTGTTTCCGCTGCACGAATTGGTTTCCACCATCCACTAGGTGCTACTGATTGCATTAGACGCAAGTCTCCACATGTCCACCTCTTCAACCTTCAAAACTAATGCTCACACCAAGTAAACTAATGAGGCGGTTGTCCTATTTTTTGCACTACACCTCTTCAACTCACATCATTGCAAGCATCACAATTTCAAATTGCACTAAATATTGGCTGTGTTGCTTTGGTTGCAGCAAAAATACATCTACTTTAACTCTAGATGAAATGTTGTTCGTGTGCACCACTCCCAATAGCCAACTCCCACTTCAATTTCTCCACAAACTTTACACACAACTAAGCCAATTGAACCAATTTCTCTCCAATTGTTGCAGACCGAACAACTCAAACTTTAACTTTATCTTTAGCACCACTCAGCCAAAGAATATATCAGCTTTGCATAGAATCAATACTAGACAAAATTTTTCACTAAGTCATTTTCACAAACACTTGGTATGCAATCACTTTAAAAGGTCTACCAAAACACACACCTCTACTCTGTTTCATGGGTTAGCTATGCCACTTCACAGTTAATAATTTTTCATGGATTAAACAAAGCCAATCGCATCACATAAAAGAGGGAAGACCCTGCTTGACCTGCATTTTAACTCGTTGTATAAATCCACTTCTTCTACACGTTTGAATGGAACCTCATGAACCAATCTTGTGCCGCTCTCAATAAAACTCACACATGGAAGGTGTTGCACAGAACTTCTAATCGAAGAGGAGAGCACAAAACGTACAACGAGAAAAACCCAATCGAAGAACGAGAACACCAACACGGAAAAACAAAAAGAAGATGAAAATCCGAAACGAGGGAGGAAGCCAACCGAGCGCTGATTACCATACGATGTAGGATCATCTCAGATTTGGGGTGAGATTCGTCTTGAACAAAAATGGGTACGAACCCTAGAACGAAATGGGGAAAATGGAGGACGTCGATCGGGGATTTTTTCGGAACGAGAGGAAATCACGCCACTTGGATGATGTTCCAAGATAAGTAAGGAAGATCCGCCACTTTGAATCGAAGATTCAAAGATAAGAATCAGTGGGTCTGAGGAGAACCTCGAGACTTGAGAGAAAACTCAAATTTTCATATAACTCAAATCTGAATACAAAGTGTTTCACAAGAGCTTATATACTATGGGCCGAAACACCAAAAAACCCAATACAACTAAAGGTCCGATAAATCCTAAACAAAAACATTACAAAAAAATTATAAAAGAGTTCCTATTATACGATCTGAAGCTAATCCGAGATCTCTTTGAAGGTCTTGAGCATGATTTTATCAACTGCTTTGAAATCCTTGTGACGATCCCAAACCATGCCTTCATCATTTCATCAGTTATTTGGTTTATTTTTTCGTCTAAAAATATTAAGTTTGGTACTTCCATTTTTTGTAATCTTAGATTAGTTTCGTTTCATCAAAATTGATGCAATTTGGTGCAAAATTTAGAAAAATTGATACAATTTGATATTTTTAATAAATTTTTTGAAACGAATCCATGATTTTTCATCAAAATTAATATTAGAATTATGTTAATTACATCAACAAAACAAATCATTCTTATTAAAACTTCAATTTTGATAAAAAAGTTCTTGGTCCCTTTTAAGAAATTTAGTAAAATGACCATCAATTCTTCAAAATTTATAATCAAATTACGTCAATTTTTATAAATTGAAATTAAATTGTGACTAAAAACATTGGTAGACCAACTTTACATTTTTGGCCAAAAATAAAAATTATATAAGTAATGAAACCTATATTTTATAATTGAGACTAGGTTAAATTTTATTTTTAAAAGGATTAAAATAACGCTATCTTAGATTTTAATCCTTCAAATTATCTCACCGCATTCTCTAACCACCAAAAGAAAAGCATAAATTAAAAGAGAGAAAGTGACATTAGATCTACCAGTCATCAAAAGTGATATTTTTAGACTAACATAATTGAGTAATAATTCAAGTGTCAAAAAATATTTCACAGAGAACAATTTTGAGAGACATGTACTTCAATATTATATATATTGAAATCTTGAGGAGCGACAGAGACAAGTATATATGATTGAGAAATATCATCAATCATTGAAGCTTAGTTTAATCAATTTTGGAATTATAATATAATTTATAGGTTAAGGCTTACTTATATTTATTTATTATAAATCTTAATTATATAAAATGACAACATTTTCAGTCATTCTATGGAATCAAATGAAATATTTTCAAAATAATTTGTTAAGTGCAATAAGTATCATATTTTACTTTTAATACAATAAATAATATTGCAGTTTTAATATACAAATTTTTGTTTAAATTTCATTAATAATTAAGGTAAGTAAACACATTAATTTTTAATTATTGTCACACCTTTTTTTATTAAGATATTCCCTTTAAAGATAATTGCATATTAATTTCTCTCTTTAATAAACACACTTGACAATTATTAAAGTACAACATGTGTTCAATTATCTTAATTATATACGAAGTTTAAAAAGAATTAATAAAATTAATTTTTTTACTAAGGTTGTAATTTATTTTATTGAACTAAAAAACGAAATATGTCCTACATATTATACTAAATAAACAATTTATTCAAATTTTATTTATCTTGAAAATTATTTGTGTATAGTCAAATACCACAATTCTTGTTAATATTGAAATTAGTTACCACACTTCTCGCACATCAAAATGCATTATATATTTATGTTTCTTACGTACATGAGAAAAGTCAACGTTAGTGCATTTCGTACTTAGAGATATATTAGTGTTGTAGATGGATTTCATGTTAAGTACTAATGAGTTACTAATAACAATAACATGAAAGTTATAAAAAATAAGTCTGAGGTGCAAGACAATGTGGATTGACAACAGTAAAGGATTGTCGTTGTCAACGAGTCTGTATAAGTCATCAATGGTAAGGGTGTTGTAAGAAAATTCATAGGCGACATATAAAGTGTTCATATCGAAGCACGTAGTGGAAGAAGGAAGATGAGGGATGATGTTGGGGTATTTTTGGAACATGGTGTTGATGTTGTCGACACATTAACATTACTTTAAGATAAATATGAAAGTGTTGATATGAAAATTAACGATGTTGAATCTTCACTCTGCATTTAATCTCTCTTAAATATATGAAACTCTTGGTGAAAGAATGATACATTCTTCTTAAGTGGATATTTACCAAAGTCACACATTGAATAATGTAAAGAAGGAAAAGGTAGGAAATAACTCTAAAAATGAAGAATTGATTAAATTATTGTTACCACAATTTAATAAATTTCTTTGGTGTGTAGGGGACTTGGTTAATTGTTTGTTATGAGAGGATTATAATTTTATCCTTGTAAAAGTTACTTGAGTGAGTTTGTAATTTTATCTTTATAAAATTTGCATAAGAGTGTTCTCAATTTCATTCTTGTAAAACTTATACGAGAGAGTTTACAATAATAGTTTTCTGAAATATTCATGATTGTAGGACTTCAAATATTGAATTACACTAAATTTATTGTGTTATTATTTATGCTCTTATGGGTGTACTTCCACTATAAAAGATTATTTTCTATTACTCAATTTTCTATATGTTTAGGTATATATAATAAACTACAAATAAAATACAAATCAATACAAGATTTTATAAAAAAAAAAAAACTAACAAATTAATCCAACGTAACTATAAACACAAATATCCAAAATATTTTCAAACATAAAACATCTAAAAACCATCTTAAATAAATCAAATAAATTTATAAATGAATAATAAACATGATATGTTTCAACACATTTTATGTTTTTTAAGAAACTAGTATTAAGTATGTTTTATTAAATACTAACTTATAATTCAACCCAAGGCTTAGATCATCATTTGATTGTATGACTCAAGGTTAAGCTCAATACATGGACATTTATACATATTATAATAGATTTTAGTTATGTGTGCAAGAAACTCCTTATTAAGTTTTTACATCCTCATCTCTTACTACACATTACTTAAACTATCAATGATGCAAACCATGTTTGTTATATTATAAATTATGTCCTTAATAGTCACAAATATATACATACATAGGAGGTTAACACATCACCTTTTTCCATTGTAATTCAATGAACTCATATCATAACTAATTCAATCAAATATATCATTTAAATTCATGTATATGTGTCCATCATCATTGGTTAGCAACATCTGTACATCAATGGTGTACAAATTCCATACATCCTATTATTTCATAATGATTCAATTCATCAACCTCATTTGTAATATTAACATAATTACTAAAATTCATCTTATTCTTATTATTTCAACAATTTATTGGAATAAAACATTCAAATTTATATAATATATTAACTAAGATTATTAAACAAGAAAACACTTCAAACCAACATAAAACATCTATAAGGGGATGAGAGAAATTGTTTGAGAGATATCACGTTACGTAAATGGTATCACTTGAGCAAGAGATTTGTATTGCCTTGATTTTCGCTTGAGTGGGAACATCTTGCTTGAGAAAAAAATCATGTTGGAAAGAGAGTTTTGTCCAATTTATAATTGAAACTTGATTAATTTTAAGGATGTCAAAATGCCCTACCTTAGTCTGTTTAGGCCCGTTTTGTTTTGGCCCGTCAAAATTGGACCAGTTAGGCTAGCCCGATGTCTAAAAACAAGTTAGGAAGTTGGACCTATCCCGCTAATGGGTGAGAAACCCCCATCGCTCCCCCCCCCCCCTCCCCTCGGTTAAAAATCTCCTCTTTGGGCATAAACCCTATTCTTCTCCTTTCTCCTAAAACTTGTTACAATGTCTACCTTTGTAACTTTTATTGCACTCCTAACTCTCACAACTAGAACATATTTCCCTCTCTCTTATCCAAAATGCTTCTCCTCCTATCTTTCCCTCATCGCTAACGCCAAACCCATCTCCATTTCTACCGTTTTCTTGAAACACCAACAACGTAATTCCCAAATTACCCAATTTATAATCCTAATTCCCAAATTACAACCATAGAGAGGATTGATTTATTCATACCTATTGACAACAAAGATGAAGAGGCCAAGGAGAATGTCACTAAGGGTTGGGTCTCTACCAATGCTAACATCACCATGTTTTACCCACCTATTTCACACTGCTCAAGATGTTCAACAGAATGCACGTGATCTACGAGTTTGTGAGTCGAAGAATGCTCAGGCAAATGCGGGTGACGAAGTGAAGGTAAATGACATCGTAAGTGTTAGCAAAGATGGTAGTAGGTGAATGACATCATAAGTGTTAGAAAAGATGGTAGTAGATGAATGAGAATATGATAAAATATGTATAGTAGAGATGATTGTTGTTGAATAAATATTGAGTTATTGTTGCTTAATTTCGTTTATGTGGCATTTTGTATTGTTAAGATGATAGTATTGAATTCTAATTTATGGGATTTTTGAACTTTTGTGTGTGTTTAAATCCTTGAGATATATTAGTTGAGTCATTTGGTTTTATTTGAAGTAATGAATAAAATCACCCAAATAGGCCAAAAAATTTAGATTCTAGAGAGAGCTTCAGACAATATATTCGTTCAACAAGCCATAACTTGCTAGTCTAGTGGATTAACATCTCAAGATTTGGGTTGTTGTGCAAGTGGTATTATCGTTGGGCAAAAATATTTTGTAAGACTCCAGAGAGCTCAGGGTGGTTGGGCCACTGAATGAGGTTTGGATTTGTTAGGTGAGTTTTGTTAAATTTATTTCTCCATGGTCTAGTCAATGAGCGAGTCAGTTCCCTGGCTAAACGAAAATAAATTTGTTAAAATCCAGATAACTAAAGGAGAATTGGTTGTTAAGAGAACCAAGTATTTGTTGGGAAAACTCACCTCTAGATGATACACTCATAAAATAAGCACATATACTTATTGAGCAAGAGAGAGAGAGAGATGAGAGTTTTTTATGATAATATGTTTTCACTTTTTCTAAGATGAAAATTCATGAGATGTTGAGCCAAGTAGATTTAGGACTTACGCCATAATCCACTGAGAGACATGTAGGGATAAGTAGATTCAAGACTCATGCCATAATCTACTAAAATTTGTTGATTATGTGTTTGTGTGTGTATTGTGAATGTAGTTATTTCTTATGAGAAAATACTATGTTGTATGATCATAGGATGTGTATTAAATAATGGTTCTAAAGGGATTATCTTAACTTTACTAATTATCAGACTCACATTGAGAAGATATTTAGGTGGTGAGAATTGATGAAGGTTCTTATAGACTGAAGGGCAATATAAAAAAGGATGATGTCTAGCAGATAAAGGAATTTGAATTGTCATACGAGGAGGATTTAGTTCTTGAGATTTGAGGTCGAGTAGAATTTGGGCTTCTATCATAATTTAGTGAAAGGTAATATAATAGGTGCATAATCTCTAAGTCTATTTAAATTTTATTCAAAAGAGGATTGTAAACATAATTATACTTATATGAATTATATGTTAAATGTGAGAAGATTAATAAAGCAATTAGCGATAATGTAACTCCATAATAGGTGTTAGCATAGAACTATGTTTCAGGTCCATTTACTTGTGTCTTATAGGATTAGCTTTGTGTGTATTATATAACACACCTCTTGTAACATTATCTAATCAATCAATGATACATAATCCCTTTCTTCATATATTTTAATAATACATGATTCATGATTGAGAAAGGATTCTTACAGTAGTTCCTTTTTCTTAAATCCTAAATCCAAAGTCCTAAGGTATTTGGAGGTTTCGCACCATGTTCTTTATGTCATCTTAAGGTATTTGCAATTCTTTAATATTGGATTCATATTCTATTTTGTTAGTTGCTTCCACTATGTGGTTTGCATTTCTGTTTTGTATTCGATTTGTTATGGTGACTCGTAAATATTATCCTCTTTAGTTTATTAGTGTGCAATTGGATGGTAAAAATTCTTCTTACTGTAGTTATGTTATGAAATTTTTTTCATGGAAAGTCCATGTGGGGTTATGTTTCAAGTGTTACAGCAAAACCGCTTGACACCAAAGTCGATGATTATGATATTGCTTTAGAGGTATGGGAAGCTGATAACTTTAAAACTATGACTTAGGTCAATAATTCTGTCACACACTCGATTGACGCTCAATTGGCAAAATATGATATTGCAAAGAAGGTATGAGATCACTTATAGCGATTGTATCCATAGTCTAATTTTGCCAAACAATATCAACTTGAGACAAATATTCATGCACTAAAGTTAAATGACATAAGCATTTAAGAATTTTATTCTGCCATGACAACCTTATGGGATCAACTTGCCTTGATTGAGCCAATATAATTGAGTGCTTTTGCACCGTATATTACTCATAAGGAATCACAACATTTGGTTCAATTTCTTATGGCCTTGCGTAGTGATTTTGAAAGTTTGAGTGGTTCAATTTTGCATTGTAGCCATCTACCTTTTGTTGATGATATTGTTAATAAATTATTAGTAGAGGAAATTAGACTTCAAAAGTTCCTTGCTTCTCAGCTGCAAGCTAACATATTCTTGCAATCTTAAGCTACATCATTACTAAATATATCTTCTGACAAATGGATCATTGATTTAGGTTCCACTAATCATATGTCACATCATTTGACATATTTTGTTTCATTATCACCTAACTCATCCATGTCAATTGCAACTTCTAACTAGGGGTGAGCAAAAGTATTTACCCCGACCGAACCCGTGAAACCCGAAATAAACGAAACGAATTCGGGTGCCTGTTTCTGGATTTGGATTGAATGAATCAAACGATACGGATAAATACAATTCCAAACGGTCGGGTTCAGATACCATATTAATTTTTTGTGGATATCCAACCCGACCGAAATCATTTGCTTTCCTTATACCAAATTAAATCTTATACCAGATTAAAGGTTGATATGCAGTTATAAATCATTAGATATTTATCATCATAGTACTTTCTTTTTCGCTTCTTCTCGTTTCTGCACACACACCAAACCCTTATCTTAAAGGCAGTTCCCCATCTTCAATGGAAACTACTATGTTATGTGGAGATCGTGTCTTCAAGTTTGGTTCCACGTCTAATGTGATTCTACACGGTGAATAACTATGTAAGTGTGAATGGAGTAGCTCTGATATATGTCGTAAGCAACATATCTGTTTTGATATATATTGTAGGCAACAAATCTACTCCAATCTGACATCATCAACCGTGCCTTCTAGATCTGCTTCGATCTGTGTTGCAGGCGGGATCTATTCCGATTTGTGTTGTAGGCGACGGATCTACTTCGATCTGTGTCGCAGGTGTCGAATCTTATATGTGACGACACGATAACAGATTACATAGTGACGGTGAGCAGCAATGATGATGGAGAAGTTGGAAGAAACCCTACTAAAATCTGTGTGTCTCATATTTCTCGGATAAACCCACATCCATTCACATTTATCCGAATCCGAAATGATCTGAACCTGCCTTACCCGAAGACATAAACGGCCGGATATGGATTTCAAAATATTACAATCAGATTGTGATGGATTGGCCTTGTTGGATCTGAATCCAGCCCAACCCGACCATTGCTCACCCCTACTTCTAACGGTGATTCAATTCCATTATCTGTTATTGGTATCAGTGTCACACCATCTTTGTCTTTGTCAGATGTTTACTACATACCTAGTCTTACTATAAATCTTGCTTCTGTTTGAAAAATTGTGATTCTATATATAATGTATATTTCTCTCTATTTGACTGTTTGGTATAGGACCACACATCTCAGAATATAACTGGGATAGGTCGTAGGCAAGGTGGACTCTATGTCTTAAATAAGTTCAAGACAGAGTCCATTTAACTGTTTTGTACAAGACCACACATCTCAGAATATGACCGGGATAGGTTGTAGGCAAGGTGGACTTTATGTTTTGAATAAGTTCAAGGAGTCAATATTTGTAGCCTCTAATGTGGATTTATTTTCATTTCATTTGTCTTATTCTTCTTCTTCAGTTTTTTATATGTGACCTTCTCTTATGGGTGATGTTTTTACATCTCGTTTAAAGTTTTTAGCATCTACTAGAATCTTGGGTACTTTGTGTAAGACCCGGGAAAATTAAATAGTTATTTAATTAATTATTTAATTAGGACGGGTAATGGGAATATTCAAAGTAATAAATGTGGAGAACTATGACATGGAAAAGTACTAGCTCAAGTGGTTGAGAGTACTTTAGTGTGTGTGAGGACTTGGGTTCGAGTCCTATGTGTGCCACTTGGGTGTTATTTAAATTATGCATTTTTTTGTGTGTATATATTGAATGCGTATGGATGATGATAAATCCTTAAAATTGTGGGAGTCATCAAGAAACATGTGTTGGTTGAGTGGTTTGGCCTTGGTTTGGTGTATGCATGAGTGTGGGTTCAAACCTTGTTGAGAACTAAATAGTTTTCTTTTTGCTAAATTTCCTTTGAGCATGAATATGAAAGGATTGGAAAACCTAGCAGATACTAGAGAGGTAATGTGGGGGGAAGCTGAAAATTTATAGGTGATAGCCATTGAATGGCCTTAACCATATTTCTTTTAATAAATTTCGTTTTAGTAAAATAGAGAATAATTGGGGTACATTAAGAGTGAGAGAGAAGAGAGAAAGAGAGGAGAAAATCAGTCTGTGAGAGGTGCAAATAGCTCTGAGAGTGAGAAAGAACGATTCTGGTGCGTGAAGGAGGGCCGCGAGAGAAGAATCAGAGTGGTTCTTTTAGCAAAGGGAAAAGGTGTGCAAGGAGAGTGGGAATCTCAATTTGGAGCGCGAATTCCAGGTTAGGGGAGTTGTTTTCTTGCCTTTTTGATTGTAATTGAATAACTGCGCGATGCCTTGACTCACAGCATGATCACTGCGTCATTTCTGCACTGTTGTATTGAGGTTTCTGGATTTTTCCAGAAACCGCCTGGCGGTTCATTCCCTACCGCCAGGCGGCACATCAGGTTTGCTGTGTTGTTCTTGTTTTGGTATGATCCGCCTGGCGGCTATGAATTTCTGCCAGGCGACGCGACACTGTTCGCGTTCTATTTTCGTGATTTTGTGAATGTATGTATGAGAACCATTATGGATTCTGAAATTGATTTGTATAACTTTTATTGGAGAACTTGTGGGTCTGAAATTGATTGAAATCGTTATATCTCAGAGAATGTAAGTGAGGGGAATGAGTACTAGAAAGAGGGTGGACGTTGTAGCAGGTATGAATAAGCCTGGTTTGTGCAGGTACTGATGCTCCGCCTGGCGGCAAGCAAAACGCCGCCAGGCGATAGCGTGGTCAGGGGCAGTGCTGCGAGTTTTTTTTTTTGGAAATAGAAACTGAGGGAGGATTTGGAGTGTGTGAGGTTTACGATAATTCGAAAAGGGACGAAGTACTATGATGATCAACTGTGAGGAGAGTAGTTTATGATGTTGGATGGGTTATCAAAGGTAGAAAGGGAGAAGGGAAAATTGTAGTAAGAGATCCTGTAGGGAAAGCATAGTATTTGTTTACGTGTGACTGGATAGGTACCGGATATGACTTACTGATATTAGGTAATAATTGAGGATATATGCACTATGGGATGAAAATTAGTCATGTTGTAAATTGTTTGGGATTAATGTTATAGGTACTGGAGGAAATATGGATGGATATGATTATGCATGAGAAAGTATGGGGGAGGTACTCTAAGAGTAATGGCAGCAGAGTTTTGGTTATGACAGTGTAGGATGCTTGATAGCGTGAGTGAAGATATTGAACTGTTGACTGTGTTCGTAGATATGAATGAAGTTGTTTAAGAGGTTAATGCTCCGGTATTGTGAAGACTTGAATCGATGGTTTGGACAGGGTACGGTTGGGTGCTAGATACTTGTGATAGTGGTAGACTAACCATAAAGAGTATTCTATAGAGGGGTCTTTATTTGGGTACTTGGAATCGAGTCACGTAGTAAATTAGATTGATTGAGACTTTAAAAACTAGAGGGGTTCTGCTACTGATACGGCGCCTGGCGGCACGGGTAGGTGCGCCAGGCGGTGAGACTAGCGTCAGGGGTCTCTGTATTGTTGGGCGCCTGGCGGCACGGTGTGCTCCGCCAGGCGATAACGAGAAAACAGTGGGTCTGGGGAGGCGCTGGCGCCTGGCGGTGAGTGAATACCGCCAGGCGGTCTGGAGCATTTTCGCCTGGCGACGTGTGGGCCGAGCCAGGCGGAGACGCTATTGTTCTTTGCTTCCTGGTGTGTTGTTTGACTGACAATGATGCTTGCTTGGATCGGGAGATGCTGTGCCATGAGCGGGTAGGTTCATGGATGGTGTGACATGTGATGATATGAGCGGGGAGGTTCATATCAAGTTACTCTCACGTGGGGATACGAGCGGGGAGGTTCGTATGTTCCGTGCTCACGTTGAGAGATGCCACGTGCGGGGAGGTACGGGGGCTGGTGGATCACATGTGTTGGACTACGGGCGGGTAGGTCCGTAGAGCAGGACTACGAGCGGGGAGGTTCGTAGAGGCAGGACCACGAGCGGGCAGGTTCGTGTGAGCATCAGATTCCCGAGTCCAAGGCTAACCAATTGTATGAATTGAAGACTGTTAAGTCTTGGGGTTAGGGTCTTGGCCAAGATTTATAGATAATGATTAAGATGGGTAAATGATCTATCTTGTGTTTACATTCTTGTTATTTTATTTTCTCAGCTCACCCTTTCTGTTTGTGTGTGGCGATGATCGTGTAATTCGTTACACGGGAGCAGATGTTGATACAGGTGGTGCTGAGGATGCTCAGATGGCGGAGTGAGGGCTAGCATGGGAGTAGTGCTAGGGTTTTGATAAATTGTAATTTATATTTTAAATGCAAATTTTGGGAACTTGTAACCTTTTATGAATTTATTTATGAGTTTTGGCGCGCTATCTTAATAAATTGAAATTTTTCCCGCGTTGGGATTTTTATCGAGATGGCTATTAAAGTACTTATTTATTTTAATATTTATTTTTAAGTAATAATCCCTAAGGATGTTACATTTGGTATCAGAGCAAACGTTTTGATGCTTTTGGGGCAAACTGGGGAGTGAGCTGACGTTTGTGTGTGAAATTGACTGATGTGTGTTAGTTGCTAGAATTAATAGAGCATGATTTAATCTTTAGCTGTTTGATTTTAACAGCTGAAATATGTGGCGTGCACAGGCAATGGCAAACAAGAGGCGTAGAAACACTGCCGGAGCTGATGAGATTGCTAACGCAATCCACAGGATGGTGGATGCTGTGCAGCCCGTGGCAGCGCCCCCGCGGGCTATGATTCCACCTGTCAGACCAGTGACCATGGAGGACTTCATGCGTCACAAACCGGCTAAATTCACTGGGAAAGCCACCCCGGATGAGGCGGATGCGTGGCTCCGAGAGTGCGAGAAGATATTCAGGGTGATAGAGTGCACAGAGGCGCAGAAGCTAAATTTTGCCACCTTCCTATTAGTAACTGAAGCTGAGTATTGGTGGATGAGTATGCAGCAACAGATGATAAATAGAGCTGAAGATGTGACTTGGGCCAACTTCAGGACGAGGTTCCTGGAGAAATATTTTCCTGACAGCGCTAAACATGAGCGCGAGGCAGAGTTTCTCACCCTGCAGCAGGGAAACTTGTTTGTGGAGGACTACGTGGAGAGATTTGAGTATCTCTCGAGATTCTACTCCCAGACAGTGACGGAGGAGTGGCGCTGTAGAAAGTTTGGGGGCGGCCTCAAGCATGAACTGAGGCGTTTCATCGTGCCACTGAGGGTGCGAGAGTTTCCTATCTTGGTGGAGCAAGCCAAGAGTGTGGAGCAGCTGGAGAAGGGACCCAGCCTTGTTAACCGTACCCAGAGGAACAGTGCTGAAGGCAGAGTCCAGAAGAAGCCCTACAATAGACCAGCCCCGTCTTCATGGAAACCGAGGTGCTATAACTGCGGGGGTGAACATCTGCAGCGAAATTGTACTAGACCCACCCGTAGCGGAGGCAGTGGCATAGGCACTCGTAAGTGCTATGCCTGTGATCAGCCAGGACATTTTGCCGATAGATGTCCTAATAGGAAGACTGCACCAGCATCACGACTTCAGCCATCTTCTTCCGACAGGCCGAGAGCCGTAGGCCGGGTTTTTGCCATGACTAGCACAGAGGCCACCCGGTCAGGTAACCTGATTCTGGACCAGTGTTTACTTTATGGTAACAGTGTGTTAGTGTTGTTTGATTCAGGAGCTTCGCACTCCTTCATATCCCATGATTGTGTGAAGAAATTGGGGTTGTCCACTCGTGACCTTGGATGCGAGTTGATAGTCTCGACACCCGCATCTGGACAGGTTTCAACAAACGTAGCCTGTGTTGGATGCTTGATGGAGGTGGAGGGCAGACGCTTCAAGGTGAATCTAGTTTGTTTGCCCTTGGAGGGATTGGACGTCATACTGGGAATGGACTGGTTGTCTATCAACCATGTGGTGCTTGATTGTGGACGGCGCAGAATTGTGTTCCCAGAAACAGAAGGGATAGAGTTGGTAACGTCTGGAGAGGCAGTGAAAGAGATGAAGAGAGGGTCGACGTGTTTTGTGATAGTGGCCCAAGAAAAGAAAATGAGTACAGAAGAGCAGATCAGTAAGATACCGGTGGTGGACGAATATGCCGATGTATTTCCAGACGAGATACCCGAGTTACCACCCAGCCGGGATATAGATTTCTCAATTGATCTAATCCCTGGAGCGGGCCCAGTGTCGGCAGCGCCTTATAGAATGGCACCGGCTGAATTAGCAGAGTTGAAGAATCAGATAGAAGACCTGCTAGAGAAGAAATTCATCCGACCCAGCGCTTCACCGTGGGGAGCCCCGGTGTTATTAGTGAAGAAGAAAGACGGTAGTTCTCGACTGTGCGTCGATTATCGTCAGTTGAACAAGTTGACGATAAAGAACAAGTACCCACTGCCTAGAATCGATGACTTACTTGATCAGCTCAGAGGGGCAGGAGTATTCTCCAAGATTGATTTGAGGTCTGGCTATCATCAGATCTTAGTCAAACCGGAGGATGTCCAGAAGACAGCCTTTAGATCGAGATATGGACATTACGAATATGTCGTGATGCCCTTTGGAGTGACAAACGCCCCAGCTGTCTTCATGGATTATATGAACCGCATCTTCAGACCATATCTGGACAAATTTGTGGTAGTATTTATAGATGATATTCTCATCTACTCTCAGACTAGGGAGGAGCATGCAGGCCATCTGAGAATCGTGCTGGAAGTATTAAGAGAACACCAACTGTACGGTAAACTATCAAAATGTGAATTCTGGTTGGACGAAGTGCAGTTTCTGGGGCATGTGATTTCCTCACGTGGTATATCAGTGGACCCGAGTAAGATTGAGACAGTGTTGAAATGGGAGAGACCGTAGACTGTAACAGAGGTCAGAAGCTTCTTGGGGTTGGCTGGGTACTACAGGTGGTTCGTGGAAGGGTTTTCTAAAATGGTGAGTCCATTAACTCAACTCACTAGGAAGGATCAACCCTTCTCACGGACTGATAAATGTGAGGAATGCTTCGAAGAGATGAAAAGGAGGTTGACTACCGCTCCGATTCTGATTATTCCAGATACCAGCAAGATGTTTGAGGTATACTGCGATGCATCCTACCAGGGTCTGGGTTGTGTACTAATGTAGGAGAAGAGGCCGGTAGCTTATGCCTCTAGGCAGTTGAAGGTGCACGAGAAAAACTACCCTACCCACGATCTGAAGTTGGCTGTTGTAGTGTTCGCTCTTAAAACATGGAGACACTATTTGTATGGCTCCCAATTTCAGGTATTTAGTGATCATAAAAGCCTGAAATATCTGTTTGATCAAAAGGAGCTAAATATGAGACAGCAGCGTTGGATGGAATATCTCAAGGATTACGATTTCGAGTTGCTTTACCACCCTGGTAAAGCTAATGTGGTTGCGGATGCCTTGAGTCGGAAACGGATGCACATTTCAGCTATGATGGTGAAAGAGCTGGAGCTAATCGAGAAGCTCAGGGATATGAATCTGGGTATGCAACTGAGTGATGATTGCATCAAATGTGGGGTGCTTACATTGACTAGTGATGTATTGGGAGTTATCCGAGACCAACAAAAGGATGATGCTGAGTTACAGCAATTTGCGAGTTGGATAGGGACTGAGAAGGGGAAAGACTACCGGATTGGGACAGATGGTATCCTGAGGTTCAGAGATCGAGTCTGTGTGCCTGGAGATTGGAGGTTGAGGAAACAAATTCTAGAGGAGGGCCATAAAAGCCGTCTTAGCATACATCCAGGTATGACTAAGATGTATCACGACTTGAAACAGTCCTTCTGGTGGAACGGGATGAAGACTGACATTGCAGACTTTGTGGCATCGTGCTTGGTATGTCAGAAGGCCAAGATTGAACATCAGCGACCAGGGGGTACACTTGAGTCGTTGGACATTCCTCAGTGGAAAAGGGACAGTGTTGCCATGGACTTCGTCACTCACTTGCCGAAGTCTGTGAAGGGGCACGACTCAATCTGGGTAATAGTGGACAGGTTGACAAAGTGTGCTCACTTCCTTGCTATCAATCAGAAGTGGTCAATGGACAGATTGGCTGAGTTATACGTAAGGGAAGTGGTCCGGTTGCACGGTGTGCCGGCCAGTATAGTGTCAGATAGAGATCCGAGATTCACCTCTCGTTTTTGGCAGTCATTACAGGCCGCGTTGGGGACTCAGTTGAGGATGAGTTCTGCATATCATCCTCAGACTGATGGGCAGTCGGAGCGTACCATTCAGTCCTTGGAGGATCTGTTGAGGGCTTGCGTATTAGATTATATGGGTAGTTGGAGTGAGATGCTTCCCTTAGTGGAGTTCACATACAACAACAGTTATCACACCAGCATCGGTATGGCTCCATATGAGGCGTTGTATGGGCGGCGGTGTAGGACGCCACTGTGTTGGAACCAGGATGGAGAATCATTGGTGTTGGGTCCCGAGTTTTTACAGCAAACCTCTGAGAAGGTTAGGGCAATCCAGGAGAGAATGAGGGCTACACAGAGTAGACAAAAGTCCTATGCAGACAAGAGGAGACGACCTCTAGAGTTCGAGGCTGGGAATCATGTATTCCTCAGGGTAACGCCGACAGCTGGTATTGGGAGGGCCATCAAATGGCGGAAGTTAACCCCGAGGTTTGTTGGGCCTTATCAGATTCTGAGGAGAATTGGAGTTGCAGCTTATGAGATCGCCCTACCACCACACCTGACGAATCTGCATAATGTGTTCCACGTATCTCAGTTGAGGAAATATGTTGCAGACCCGTCGCACGTACTGGAGTCAGACGATATTCAGATTCGGGAGGATTTGACGGTAAACACTGGGCCAGTACGAATTCTAGATTCACAGGTGAAACAGCTAAGGGGGAAGAAAATTATGTTTTGAATAAGTTCAAGGAGTCAATATTTGTAGCCTCTAATGTGGATTTATTTTCATTTCATTTGTCTTATTCTTCTTCTTCAGTTTTTTATATGTGACCTTCTCTTATGGGTGATGTTTTTACATCTCGTTTAAAGTTTTTAGCATCTACTAGAATCTTGGGTACTTTGTGTAAGACCCAGGAAAATTAAATAGTTATTTAATTAATTATTTAATTAGGACGGGTAATGGGAATATTCAAAGTAATAAATGTGGAGAATTATGACATGGAAAAGTACTAGCTCAAGTGGTTGAGAGTACTTTAGTGTGTGTGAGGACTTGGGTTCGAGTCTTATGTGTGCCACTTGGGTGTTATTTAAATTATGCATTTTTTTGTGTGTATATATTGAATGCGTATGGATGATGATAAATCCTTAAAATTGTGGGAGTCATCAAGAAACATGTGTTGGTTGAGTGGTTTGGCCTTGGTTTGGTGTATGCATGAGTGTGGGTTCAAACCTTATTGAGAACTAAATAGTTTTCTTTTTGCTAAATTTCCTTTGAGCATGAATATGAAAGGATTGGAAAACCTAGCAGATACTAGAGAGGTAATGTGGGGGGAAGCTGAAAATTTATGGGTGATAGCCATTGAATGGCCTTAACCATATTTCTTTTAATAAATTTCGTTTTAGTAAAATAGAGAATAATTGGGGTACATTAAGAGTGAGAGAGAAGAGAGAAGGAGAGGAGAAAATCAGTCTGTGAGAGGTGCAAATAGCTCTGTGAGTGAATACTGCCAGGCGGTCTGGAGCATTTTCGCCTGGCGACGTGTGGGCCGAGCCAGGCGGAGACGCTGTTGTTCTTTGCTTCCTGGTGTGTTGTTTGACTGACAATGATGCTTGCTTGGATCGGGAGATGATGTGCCATGAACGGGTAGGTTCATGGATGGTGTGACATGTGATGATATGAGCGGGGAGGTTCATATCAAGTTACTCTCACGTGGGGATACGAGCGGGGAGGTTCGTATGTTCCGTGCTCACGTTGAGAGATGCCACGTGCGGGGAGGTACGGGGGCTGGTGGATCACATGTGTTGGACTACGGGCGGGTAGGTCCGTAGAGCAGGACTACGAGCGGGGAGGTTCGTAGAGGCAGGACCACGAGCGGGCAGGTTCGTGTGAGCATCAGATTCCCGAGTCCAAGGCTAACCAATTGTATGAATTGAAGACTGTTAAGTCTTGGGGTTAGGGTCTTGGCCAAGATTTATAGATAATGATTAAGATGGGTAAATGATCTATCTTGTGTTTACATTCTTGTTATTTTATTTTCTCAGCTCACCCTTTCTGTTTGTGTGTGGCGATGATCGTGTAATTCGTTACACGGGAGCAGATGTTGATACAGGTGGTGCTGAGGATGCTCAGATGGCGGAGTGAGGGCTAGCATGGGAGTAGTGCTAGGGTTTTGATAAATTGTAATTTATATTTTAAATGCAAATTTTGGGAACTTGTAACCTTTTATGAATTTATTTATGAGTTTTGGCGCGCTAATAAATTGAAATTTTTCCCGCGTTGGGATTTTTATCGAGATGGCTATTAAAGTACTTATTTATTTTAATATTTATTTTTAAGTAATAATCCCTAGGGATGTTACACTTTGGACAATCATGATATTTCTTATTATAGTGGTTGTAAACTAGCAAAATTTTCTACTTTACCTTTTAATAAAAGTATTTCTTTTTCTCTTACACCTTTTGATCTTGTGTATTTTTGTATCTAATAAGTGTCCAAATTTAGTTAATTTTGAGATGAATTTGACACTTTTTTTCCTTATTCTATCTTATCTATATGAAACTCACCCTAATGTAGCTTGTTTTGCAGATTCTAGTGCAATTAAAGAGTCAAAGTGGAAAAATAAAGAAAACAACAAATATTCAAGCAATTCTGGGCAAAACTGACACACGTGCAGTTGAGCAGTAGATTGAGGCTCGAGCCACACAAGAAAACCCACTACAAAGGGAAACCTCAAGCACCAAACATAAGGCTAAGTTGTGAAGATTTCCTTCCTTTGAAGTTATCTCAAGAGTTAAAGCACCAGAATAAAGGCTCGAGCCATCAAAGCAAACCCAACCAAGAAGGAAACCTCTAGAGCTTGAGCTATAAATTGCACTGATGAGCACTGCCTTAGACAATTATAAAAGTAGAGTTGCACCCCTATTTGTGAAGACTTTCAAGACGGGTTCTTTTGAGAGCTTTTGTAAACACTTTTCTCTGGATAATGACTCTTCATTGTATTGTAATATTCCCATCAATTATGAGGATCTAAATTCTTCTAAGTGTTGAAGCCAAGATAACCCTTTGGAACTCTCTTATATTGATATTGTTTTATCTATCAAAGTTTGCTTTCATTACATGTTTGTGAGTTAGTTTGTGCTTGTTATTGGATGAACTGATCACTCATCTTATTTCACTAGCTTGGGATTGAATGAGAATTGGTTCCAAGTTGTGGTCCAACTAACTTTCTTCCTACTTTTAGATGTTAGGAATAAATATAAGGTTCTAGTTGGTTATAGAGTCCTAACCTTGATGCAGGTGATTCATTCAAGCAATCATACTGAAGTTTGATGATCCTAGGCTCTAAGTGTTAGGAGTAGACTTATAGTTACACTTAAAGAGAACTCCTAGGACATGAATGATTGCATCTTTGTAAGTACGAATTGAATTAATGCAAAAGAGGAAAAAGGTGGTGAAATCTAGCTTCAATACGTCTTCATTATCTTGAAAACAACTTTTTATTGAATCTATGTTAATCTAGCATTTGATATCGTAGATCAATGTTATTTTCTTACCACAAACTTATTCTCATACCTTTCATGCAACTCGACCACAATTTTATTAAACTCAAACTAGTTAGACTTTGTGTATTTTGTTAAATCCTTGTGGATATGACAGTTGTTGTACTACAAACTATCATGTATACTTGCTGGTTAAAGAATTGATTGCATTGGAGCATTAACAGTATCCACCAAAGGAGGTTCTAGATATTGTGTCTCTTTTCTTGATGATTTTACTCAATTTACTTGGATCTATATTTTGAAACGCCGACCTGTTTATCTCATGATTTTCAAAAAATTTAATGCTCTTGTGAAGACCCAACACTCTACTACCATAAAAATATTTTGTTGTGACTTGGGGGGGCGAATACCTTTAATGATATTACCACTTTGGTTGCCTCTTATGGAACTATAACCAAACCTCTTGCACTAACATTCCTCAACAAAATGGCATTGTTGAAAGAAAACACTGTCATCTTATTGAGACTGCAAGATCATTCTTATTATTTGTTGATTTTCCAAGTGTCTTCTCTGTGAACGATATTCTTACAACAACTCATGTTATGAATCGGATCCCGACTTCGCATACATTTGGTTTGTCTCCTTTTGAAAAATTGTATGGTCATGCACAGGAATACTCTTTGCGTGTATTTGGATGTTCCTATTTTGTTCTAAAACCACATGTTAAACATACTAAATTATCAGCTAAGTTTGCTTTGTGTGTCTTGGTCAAAAGGGATATCGTTGCTTTGATCCAGTTAGTATAAAATTGTTTGTCTCACGTCCAGAACCTGCCTTTGAACCAAATACAAACACCACACCAGAGGTTGTACCTGTTGATCCCCTACTAAACCTGTTCAATCATTTCCTGAGGTTACGGTTCTTCTACCACCTATTTGACCTAGTCGTATTCGTAACTCTACTCAACTACCATATTTTGTTTATTCCTCTTATTAAGGTTCATTTTCTACTTTAATTGCCTCCATTAATCGTCTTCATCCTATAGAAGGGTTGTCTGTGATCCACTTTACCATAATGCTATCGTTGATGAACTTGTTGTCCTACATTATACTTGGGATCTAGTTCTATTGTCATTAGGAAAAATCCTATTGGATCTCATTGGATATACAAAATCAATACAAAATCAGATGACTTAGTTGAAAGGTATAAAGCAAGACTTGTTGCTAAAGAATATATCCAAGAGTATGGCATGGATTATGAGGAAACCGTTGCTCCAATGGCAAAGATGACTGCTATTTGTACCTTGATTGTTGTTGCTTCTATTTTTCAACGGAAGGTTTTTTAAATGAATGTGAAGAATGCATTTTTGAAAGGGGATCTACATGAGGAAGTCTACATGACTCCACCACCAGGTGTCTCTCACAAATTTGGTGAAGTTTATAAACTTCAAAAAGCTTTTTATGGTCTTAAACAAAAACCTCGTGCTTGGTTTCAAAAGTTTTCTAAAGTAATTGTTTCTCTTGATTTTGTTACTAGTCATCATGATTCTACTTTATTTGTCAAGAAAACCAATGCATGACGTATTTTGCTATCATTATATGTTGATGATATGATTATTACTAGTGATGGTTTTGATGGCATTGAATCTTTAAAAATTGCATTATCCCATTGTTTTACTATAAAAGATTTCGGTGTATTGCATTACTTTTTCGGTATTAAGGTTGTTTCTTCTTCCAAAGATTATCTTTTGTCTCAATCCAAGTATATTGCTGACCTATTTGAACGTGCTTGACTTACTGATAATAATATTGTTAATACTTATCTCAAGTGTATGATATTCCCAATCAGATGGTGTTCCTTTGACTGATTCTACTTTATATCTAACTACTATTGGGAGTCTCGTCCAAACATTGCACATGTTGTTCATGTTGTTAGTCAGTTTGTTTAAGCTCCAACAATAATTCATTGGGATGATGGTCTTCATATTCTTTGATATCTTCGGGACACTCAATTTTTATCTCTTTTGTTTTCTTCTACGTCATCTGTAAACTTGTGTGTCTATTTTGATGTGGATTACAATGGTGATCCTAATGGGTAGAAATCCACTATTGGATGGTGTATTTTTCTTAGTGATTCACTTATATCATAGAAAAGTAAGAAATAAGATGTTACATCTCGATCGTCCACAGAAGTTGAGTAATGTGCCATCTGTGTTGGATTTGATGAAGGAGGAATTTGCTACAAATAAAGTGAGTATAAAAGAAGGATCAAAATCAAAAGAAAGTAGATGAAGGTCCATATTCGAATATTCATAAAAGGTCTAATGTCACTACCATGAAATCCATACTTGACAAAAAAAAAGAGGATGATGCTGATATAAGAAGAAATACAAAGAAGGATACCAAATTGAAGAAAGATGTCTTCCCATGGAAGAAAGAGAAAAGCAAAAATTACAAACGCAAAAAGAGAAGAAAATCAAGCACCAAAAGATGGAGAATCAAATATGAAGATATAAAATTTAAATAAACAGGTATTAAGCAAGGAGGAATGTTGAGAATATTACTTAATATTTTTTTTATTTAAATTAGTTTCTAGGAAATATTTCAGTTTTAGAAATATGTTTTAGTTTTAGAGATTAGTTATTATTTTATATTAAGAGTGAGATATTGTAAATATTTTATACTTGATATTCCATTATATATTGTAACATCCCTATTTTTTAATAAACTGTATTATTTATTTTAAATAAAACACTTAGAAAATATTCTATTTTTACTAATATTTTGTATTTTATTAAGATGTAGTTTAAACATTAAAAATATCTTTTATCATGATGTAGTTTTTACTTATTAAAAATAACAATAAGAAGAAAACAAAACTAATAAAATATGTATATATATTTAAAAAAATTTAGATAAAAATATATTAATTAAATAGGTGCTTGTATTAAAAAAATCTTCTAAAGAAATAAGAAAATAAGGAGAGAAGATAAGAAAAATAAATAAATAGAAAAGAAAAAGGAACAAAAAAAGAAGAAGAAGATAAGATCATGAGAAAAGATAAGAATGAAAAAAAAAAGAAAAAAAAACTAAAGAGATAAAGATTATCTCTTTAATTAATGAAAGTAATGATAGTTTTACACATGTATAGGCTTATATACATACATACATACATATATATATATATATATATATATATATATATATATGTGTGTGTGTGTGTGTGTGTGTGTGGAAGAAGAAGTTACCTGAAAGATAAAAAAAAGTGAGAATGAAAGAAAGAAAGAAAGGAGAGAGAGAAAGAAAGAGAAAGAGAAAGAAAGGAGAGAGAGAAAGAGAAAGAGAAAGAAGAGGGGGAAAGAGAAAATAGGGAAGGAAAGTTTAGAGGAAAGATTCAAAGAGATTCTAGTCCTCTTCAAATATTATTAGTGTGCACTTCAAATCAATAAGGTAAGGGGGAGTGAGGTGAAGTTCTTTTTATATTAATCTTGATAAACTCATGGGTTTTATATTAATCTTTTATTTATTTTGACTCGTATATTATTTTAATTTACCTTCATTAAACTTATTTTCATTTATTATCTCTTATATTTATTTTATTTAATCTCTAATTATGCATTGATCCTCTTTATTTATTTATTTTATTTAATATTCAATTATGCACGAATCCTGTTTATTTATTTTATTTAATTTATCTTCAGTTATGCACTGGTCCTGTTTATTTATTTAATTTAATTTATCTCCAGTTATGCACTGGTCTTATTTATTTATTTTATTTAATCTTCAATCATGCACTGGTCCTATTTATTTATTTTATTTAATTCATCTTCAGTTATGCACTGGTCCTATTTATTTATTTTATTTATCTCCAATTACGCACTGGTCCTATTTATTTATTTTATTTTATTTATCTCCAGTTATGCACCGGTCCTATTTATTTATTTTATTTTATTTATCTCCAGTTACGCACTGGTCCTATTTATTTTATTTAATTTATCTTCAGTTACGCACTAGTCCTATTTATTTTATTTTATTTTTATTTATCTCCAGTTATGCACTGATCCTCTTTATTTATTTCAATCAATATATCTTCAGTTACACATCGGTCATGTTTAATTTATATTTTTATTATTATATTTATTTATAACATTTTAATTCTTATCTAATTATTTATTTAAAGTTCTTGCTTTGATTCTTATTTTATCATTATTTTATAATTAAAAATAAATAAATGTGTAGTGAAAGTAAATTTTTTTTATCCAGTGAACTTGATAGAAGAAAATTGCATGTACATTTTATTGTTGTTTTATATTCTTTGTGTACAGTTTATACAATGACATGATTTGATAGTCATTACATTTTATGACCTTTGAAAATATCCAAGAGTATGTTAGTTAAGTAAGAGTTAAGTCTGGTTTCAATAAGTTGAGATTAAACCAGTGTCAAAGTGTTTGTATTTGGGAAGTCATAGTTTGGTACACTGCGGGATGAAAGGTAGAGACCATGGTGGGGTCTAAGGAAGTTTTACCAAGTAGGTGAATATCTGGATAGTTCATAATAGCGCACTGGACTAGGATATTCATAGGCCAAACTTGGAACTATCCGATACCTGCTCGGCATCGCCTAGGTTAGGTAGTAAGTATATATCTCTTTTGTGGACCGATAAATGGCTAATATTCTCGAGAAAGAAATAATTATGATTGTACCAATGTTTTATGAGAAATACTCAACTACTTAATCACTTCCCAAAGTAACTTTTTATGTTCATAATGGATCATCAGAAGTTGAATATGGATCCATATGTCTGGTAAAACAAGATCAAGTTTTGTGGTTGTAGGTCCAAATCTAGGCCCCCAGTGTCTGTATTGTTTGCTGAGTTTATTAAGATTGATATTAAGGCTTATAAAGACCTCTCCTTTCATATTTTTCTTTCATATGTACCCGTTGCATGAGCAGAAGAGAAACCTGCTTAGTGAGAGTTGTGCGGGATATTATTGGTGGATCTTCTGAAGATTGACTCGTGGATAATTTCTATTAATATCCTTAGGAGATATTAAAAATATAGATAATCTTCTATTCTGATGTAAGACTCTAAATATTATACAAATATATATATTTTTGTAATATTTCATGAACAATTACAGAAATGTAATATATATATATATATATATATATCTATATATATCAATATGAAGTTATGTTATTATTAATGTTCTCTCAAGGAAAATCTTATGGTAAAAAAAACATAATTTCATATCTTTTTATTAAATAATAATTATTTAATGTAGTAGTCAGGGTGTCACATATATCAAATAAAATATAAAAACATGCTCCTCCGTATAACATATGCCATATATCTCTCATATATCTCATATTTCCAAAAGTCCTAAAAATTCCAACATATATCTTTACCATTTGTTTCTTTGGCTTTACAAATTATAGATATATTTTCTAAGTTGCACTCCGTTTTACGCTTTCATTTTTTTATTTAACAAACTCTAAATGTATTTAGTCGTAATATTATAAGTTTAAGGGGATGTTAGCATAGACTCATGTTTTAGGCTCATTTATTTGTAACTTTTAGGGTTAGTTTTGTGTGTATTATATAACACACTTCTTCTAATATTTTATAATTAATCAATAATACATTATCATCTTTTTCGTATATTTATTTATTTTCTACAATTGGGACGTTACATATTGAACCTCTAATTTCTTACTTTTTCTTTTATTTTTGTAAAGTAAACTATTTTTCTTATATTTTCTTTTTTTCTCTTTTACATTTTTTACTCGAGATGTTTTTTTCTTCTCTTCTCCTTTCTTACAACATTCTTCACTCTTTCTTTTCTTCTTTTATTTTTCTATTTTTCTATCTACACTCATATATCAAAAGATCATTGCATTTGTCATTTTCTTTTTTTCTTCTCTCTCTTGTCCTACTATTGAAAATGTCATTTCAAAAAATTTAAGCTCCAAGATCTCATAATATTTCATATGAAATCTATCGTTTTTTCTTTTTTCTTTTTCCGAATACTTCCAAAACTGTGAGTTACTCACCGAATAATAATCGAATTTTTTGAAGAAAAATAATATAATGTCAAACAAAATGGAGTATGAGATGGTCCAAAAACTTATCAATGAGTGATCACCATTCTCCAATGTGAAATTTAAGGTAAAAGATAAACACTAGAACTTCATGTTAACCACATTTGTAATACTCATCATCAGATAAATTTTACATAATTCTCATAAAACAAGAGTTAGCTAATTAAATCATTCAACACGATTAGTATAGATTTTATCTAAAATAAAAAGTATGATGCCAAAAATTTTAAAAGTACTTTTTTGAAATATTATATAAATTCCAAACCTCATGTTCGAATAATGAACGTGGATAATCTAAGATTAAGAGCGCATACATAACTGTTGGTTTTAATTAAAAATTATAAAGAAATAGCTTTTACTAACTTGATTCTTTATTATTATATGTATTTTATTACAATTGGGTTGTGAAATTTCTCAATCTGCAATGCAACCTTTACGAGTTCATATATCTGTGATGATTCGGGACAGTTTCTTCTGTTGTTAAAAAATGACATGTTTGAATTGGAAAGAGATGCTAAAGATAAATTTACAAAATGCCAGAATTGCACATTGCTTTTTTGCAACATTTGATAATTTTCAATAATGACTTAACCATCTCAGAAGGTAGAGCAGAACATGCATGCACGTGTATCCAACTTTTCTTAACTTTTTTACTTTTCAAAAATTAGATTACAAAGTGATCACCATCAAGAGGATTTTTTTTCAGATCAACCAATAATCTAAAATATGAATGATCATAAGTTCATGATTGTGTCAGATAAAAAAAATCTCAAATATTTTCCATTTTGATTAGAAGTGTTACCCAACTAGCACTAGTCCTTTAAGCATGTTAATTAGATGCAATTAGTTCTTATTTTTGCCATCACAATCTAGCCATGGTTACAATATGAATACAAACAAAAAATAATCAAAATCATTGTCCTGATTCCGTATATTGATTTTTCTTCGAACATTATGAAACGAGAGAAATTAGATTGAAAGAGTGAAAAAAACAAAATCTTAATATTATAAAAGAAAGTCGTGAAAGGTAATTATCACAAAGAAAATAGAAATTAATCTCATAAAGTACCTTAATTTGTATATGATCGTATTGATAAATAACATATAATTAGAACCATAATTGTATAATCTGTATTTACTTTTTCACTTTATATATTCTCTTACAAGTTAAAAAGAGAAAAAGATAAAATACAGAGAAAGAAAATCCTCTATATATAATCTATCTTTAGCTCATGCAAATTACAGCGAAAAGGATAAAATATTTGATTAATGAATGAAACTCACATGTAAATGGATCTTCCTTATATCTTTTGTTGTACCCATCTATCTAATGAAACTCACATGCGAGGTTATGTTTACATTCTATAATATTTTATAATATAAGTTAATTTATCTATTCTATATTTCTATCTACTTATCTATATATCAAATTTTTTATTGCTAATTATAAGTTACTTTTTTCCCTCGATAATTGTGCATATAATAAAACTGAAATACAGAATGTCTTATAAATAATAAATCTTTAAAAATAATGATTAACTTATTTGATAAAGTTTCATTAAATTCTTCACGTGTAGCATGGTATAATAAAAATATAGATTACTTCGACGTCTCGTTCACTTCTTTTTTTTTTTAAATACTTTCGGATTTTAAAATGGATCCCACCCTTATGAGTTATATTTACTTTTAGTAATTTAAAGAATTTGTATCTCCAACAGCAATTCTAAAAGCTTAAATAACCTAGCATACGGCTGCTTATATATTTCATTATATAAACCTTTTATATTCCTATAACAATAATTGATCAAAAGAAAAAAAATACCAGAGACTAATTGCCTTTGAAAATAAGATTAAAATAGAAGATAAAAGATAATCAATTAATTATCTCTGGATGTAATGTTTCTTTCCGTTTCGGGTATAGGGGCAAACACCTACTTTCAACACTCAAATTACCCTTTATTCTCTTTGTTCAAAGTCCTCTTCAACTAGCTTGGTCGATCCTTTCTCATGTTCAGTCTGTTTTCTCTTTTCGCTCGGCTGATCAGGCGATAACAATAAATGTTGTAATGATGTTTAAGTCAGTCCAAGTCCAATCGGAAAATAACAATAAATGTTGTAATAAATGCGAGTTAAAAATTCTTACCAACTTATCTTGGGCCTCTATTTATAGTTTTTAGTATGGCATGTGATTAGGGTTCCTTAATCATGGCCCAATTATTTTTTAAACTTGATTACTGACTTACTTTACTTTAATTATCTTTCATCTTACTGGTTCAGTTTTGGTTTGGCCGCCCGACCGATGGGTTGTGCAACCTATCGACTGGCCTCATAGATGAGGGTCTCCATAGAAGTGGAGACAAAGTTCAACTGGAACTGAACACGGGGTGTTTAGTCCGACTGACCAACGGGTAGCCGATTTAACGTGTTCAGAGCTGAGACTTCATCCGGAGGACGGGAGGAGCCTTGGTCGCGAGCTCCCTTAAAGCACTTCGGAGAGATTGTCACATTAACGTCTCAAGAAAAGGTCCGCTTGTAGCGGGCGGCCTGCGGCCGCTTGACCTTGGTCTGCCTGACCAATGGGCCATACAGTACACTTTCATAAACTGGATTATTATTAATTTGTTGATACAAGTTTATTTTGTTTAAAAATGTTTCAGTAATGTATTTATATTTTTCTTAACTTTACTATAATTTTGTGGTAGAGTCTATATTAATCTCATTTTTCGAGTTTGAGATAGAAGCAAGTGTAAAAGCTTAGAATCTTTAAAATTTAAAGCAAAATTTTTTAATATAGGTATTGTTGTCTTTGGTTGGAATTTCCTTTTTTTTTTAGTTTGAAAAGACTTAAGCACAAGATAAAGGTCACGTAATATTGTTTGTGATTTCAACCCATATATAAAATAAGAATTTTGTACAAACTCATCAAACTCATCCAAAAAGTTTACTCATGCATTCATAGTACAACAATACACTTTAAGTCTCCAAACATACAAATCAATCCCATTACATCATATAACATGAGTAATCTTTGTTGCCTTTATTTGGATTTCTGTAGTAGTGTTTATATTAACATGTTTTTATGAGTTTGAGACTAAAATTAATATAAGAGTTAATGGTCTTTATAAAACAAAAGTACGAGCAACCTACTAATTATCTTTCCATACAATTTATAAGCATTCTTTTAGAATTTGACGATTCTAAACTTCTTAGCATAAATTTAAGGTTAAATATGTTGTTGACTTTACTTGGCCTTTTATGGTTGTGTTTATATTAGCATGTTTTTGTGTATTTGAGAGTGAAAAAAATGTAAAAACAAATTTTAGTAAGATAGAAGCAAATGATAAGATTTAACCAATTATGTGATTTTGAATACAATTTGTGATTCTTCCATCCTTATGAATTGAATGGTTCTTTTTGTTAATACATGTTTATTCACAACAAAATAGTATGTATGTATATATACGACGGTTTTAATATGGTGGTTAATTAAAATCATCGCTTTTTGTGGTATAATATGTTAGTTTGGTAACCACCAAAATGTACATGTATAATATGGTGTTTATAACCACCATCTTTTGCATTGTCATAATATTATTTAAAATTGTGTCATTTTGAAATGTCACTTTATATAAAATATTATTTTTTGCATTTGATTACAATTTTGTCTAAATCCTCATCCCCTTTTTTTGCGTGAAAATTTGTTCCCTCTCTTTACTCTTTTTCCCAATTTTTCTTTTCCCACTCAACATTTTAATTATCATTTCCCCAAGTCAAACTCACTTTCCTAATTCTCACACCCAGTTGTTGAAACTATTATCCTAACAAACTCAAAGTTCACACATTCCTAACTCATAAACCCAGAGTAACTTCATTAGCATTCCCAAAATCGATTCTCTAGTGGCATTACCAAAGTTGCTTCTCTATTGGCGTTCTCCATGTGTTCCCAGAGCCACGTTCTCCATTCACATTCCCAAAGTCTCATTCTCCTTTTGGTCTCACCTTAGTCATGTATTCATTCGCATTCCAGCTCCATCGTGCTTTGTTTATCACTTCTTGAGTGGTTGAAGGTAAGTTTTTAAAAGGTCAGTCCTTTAGGGCTTTTCATTGTTTTATAGAAATGTTGTAAGAATTGCATGCTAATTTTACTATTTTAATGATGTTTATGAACTTGTTTATTTAGGGTTTGAAATTGTCATACATCTCTAACGATGTATTATATTTTTAGTTGTTCACTATGATGAATTTAAGGTTATGGCTTATGTTGCTCGGATTTTTGAAGATTGGAAGGTTATATAACCACCAATTTTGTTTTACATGCAGACAAAACTAGAGACATTGAAGGTGTGTCACATATAGAAGAAGCAATTGGCATTGTTAAAGGATTGGCATTGATAGAGGATTCAACTATTACAGAGAGTGTCTACACTTGGAGTTTATTGTCTTCACACGATACTTTCATATTGATCCTTTTATATTTAATGATCTTTTTTTATTTATTATGTTCTCTCTTTGGAATGTTAAAAAAATTGAAACATGGTTTGAATATAGTTTTGGTGTTATAAAGTAATATGCATTATTTTCTAGATTGCACATTCTAAGATTGTATTTGACTATGTGTGTATTTACATTGACTTAAACAACATTGAGACATTTCTATGACCATAGCCATTTGCACAATGTTGATATCATGATACTATGAGCATAGGCATTTCCACATGTGGGAAATAACCAATACCTTAGAATAAGATCGTTTTCTGGTTTAAGAAGACATTAATTTGACGTAGGTAACTAACATGATAGATAAAAGAACCAACCATGAGACAATGGTGTATGAATCAGTTGGTCATGAGTAGCAACTTGGGGGTAATTTGGTATAGCATATGCATGTAGTATGCCTTCAACAATAATGCATTACTAAAGGGTTTGGACATGGTTGAGGGATTGGGGCACATTACATGGCAAGAACATAAGACGCTTTCACTAAGATCAAAATTGAATTAATGATCTAAAGTTATTTCATGGCCTAAATTGATAACTTCATATTAAATTTTGCACTATAGAATTAGCTTATTGTTTTTAGGGTATGGATACGTTGTGAAACAACCTTCCCCCATCACATATTGCATGCAAATGGTGCCTACAGGTGCGTAAGGCCAACATTTCTTTTCCCTTTACCACAAGATCAAATTTACAACTTCAATTTGAATTCAATGCATAATTTCCATTACCCAAGTAGTTAAATTGTATAATAGGGATTTAAAAGTAAAATCTTTTGTTGATCAAAATTTATGCATTCTAAAGTTAGAAAGGTAACCGAATAGTAGAAATTAAGCTCTAGAGACAAAAATATTAAGACATCGATAAAGAAGAGAAACTTTTTTTATTTCCTACATGTTCTTTTCCAGTTTTTGATATCTAATATGCCAAGGTAGTTGATCTGCCTTTATTTGATAGTACAAAAAATCAATAAATATGTGTGGAATATATATGTTTTGTCCGTTATTTTATAATTACTTTGAATGAATACTTCGATTAATTAATTGTTTTAGTTAATTGTATTTCATTTAATTGTTTGAAGGGTAGAAACATTTCCTTTTGTTTGTATGGTCCCTTTCCTAAATAATGATTTTTTTTCTTTGATGTTTGTTTTGTACTCATGCAAATATATAAATTGTAGATTTCTAAACCATGAAACACCATTGAATATTCAAATGGGTTGAATTTTTTTGGGATTTTGCTTTTGAACATGCTAATGGTCGTGTTATTAAGTGTCCATGTTCAAAGTGTGATTTCAAAAAATGTCAAACTAGGGATGCAGTTCAAGAACACTTAACATGTATAGCTTTCCCTGAAAACTAAAAAACATGGTATATGCATGGTGAAGGATCAAATATAAGTGATTCCATGGTAGGTAAAAGTGCAAATGTGATTGAAGATTTTCCGATACAATTGGTAACTCCTGCATTATTTTTGAATTGAATTGTTTTGAATTTGTTTAATATAGGTTTATTTTATTTTGAAAATATATTAGTAATGTATATATTGTTGTAATATTTATTTTGAATTTTGAGGTGGTGTTTATATTAATATGTTTTTTCTAGTTTGAGACTAAAGAATATATTAAATTTTATGATCTTTATAGGACTGAAGCAAAATGTAAGAAGTAACATACTAATTATCTTTAAATATTATTTGTGATTTCAGCTCATACAAAAATAAGAATGTTGTACACATTTGTTTAATAAATAGATATTGTATATTTATACTATTAAACATATAAATAATTAATATTATCAAACTCATCCAAAAAGTCTATGAAAACATTCATACTATAGCAGCACATTAAGCCTTCAAATATACATCTCAATCTCAATACAATGTAATATGGACAACTTTTATGCCTTTGCTTAAACTTTTTGTGGTGCCGTTTATATCAATACGCTTTTTGTGAATTTGAAACTTAAGCAAATATATGAGCATACTAATTGTCTTTTGAAGACTTTTTTTTTTCTTGCATCCTTTTAGAATGGTTTGATCTTAATTTTTTAATATAAAGTTATTTTGTTTTAAGAATATCAAAATAATGTATTTGCATTATTGTTGTCTTTGTTATGACTTTTGTGACAATATTTATATTAGCTTGATTTGTGTGAGTTTGAAAATGAAGCAAATATAAGAGTTTAAAGTACCAAATTAAAGTATAAGAGTAAACGTACTAACTATTTTTTCATAAAGTTTGTGATTTTGCATTCTTAAAATAGTATGGTTATAAATATTTTAATATAAGATTACTTGGAGGATTCTCCAAGATCAACTATTTGCATAGATTGATAGGTGTGAGTCGAGTTTTCAAGAACTCAATGAAATAATTGAAATCAATTGAAAATTAACATTAATTTATATTGATACAAAATAAATTTTAAAATAACAAATAAAAATAATCACATGTTAACAACAAAGAAACTCTATTTTTTTATGTCAAATAATCACTTTTCAACCTCAATCAAAACAAAATCATCTCAACAAAAGACAAATTAATAATATCTCAATTAAGGTCTTCTAGAAATTAGAAGATAAAGATTGAAAGCATAAATGAGAAAAAGAAATAAAAAATTTTAAAATTCTTAATTTTATATAATTAGAACTTAGGCTAATTAGTAATTTGGTCATTCTATTTAAGTCTTTGATTCGTTGTGGTACTTATAGTTTTTATTACTCAATTGAGTCATATTTTTTTTAAAACAAAAAATTCAATTGAGTATCTATTTTTGTAAAAAAGATTCGATATAATCCATTTCACTAAATTAGCATTAACACCCTTTGAAAGTACCATGTTTCAAAATTTGGATATGTCACATGTCAAAATCTATATTATTTTACTTTGAAGATAACCCATATTTTGACACGTGAAAGATCTATATTTTGACGTGATACTTTTAAACTTTGTTAATATAAATTTAACATAAGAAGTTACATTAAATCTTTTTACAAAATAGGAATTCAAATTAAAAACAAATATAAGAATCAAACGAATCAACAACCTAAATATGGATATTTTACTGATTAAAACTAATAACTTATTAGAAATGAAGGAGTATTTTACCCTAAAAGTGGAATACAACTCAAAAAGAAACAATGGTAATTTAAAAAATAATAATAGCAATACGAAAGCGATGTATTGATGGTTGAGTAGTAGAAGATTGATACGAAGGAAGAAACAAAATTTTGAATATATGTCCCCACTTGTCTTTGTGTTATCTTTACTCACTTTGGTATCGCGGATGGAAGACCTTTCTGAAAAGCACCACCAACCAACCTTTTTCTTTCGTTCACAACACAAAATAATTTAAAAGAAATTGATAAGAGCATGAACATGCCCTTTAACTTTCAAAAATACGACAGGATCATGCTGGTTTTTTTATTGTCTTCCCTTTTTCAAAACTTGTTTCTAAAACTCAAAAAGAAATGTAAAGAGTGTAAAACGCAAGTATGCTAATGTGCAATTTTCTTTTATCTTATCACTGAGATGAATAACATAGAAAAATTATTTTTAAAATTATAAATCATCAAATAATTTTAATTTTGAATTATAATTAAACACAAATGAATCTCTCTATTCACAAAAACTTGCTATGTGTATTTATTTTGGGTAGTGAATTAAAAAGTACTAAATATAATTACGGTTCGATTTATCTTACGATCACAATTTTAAAGACAAATTAATTAATAATTTATTTTTTATTTTATTTTATATATGAATTTATTATCTGCAGTTCTTCGGATTTTTTTTTTCTCTTGATGATGGTCAAATAGTGCTAACCAACCTAGGCCCTTCCAGGCTTAGCCCACAACCCATTCAAGCCAAAAACCAAAATTAGGCCCTATGCGTTTTGTTGTTATTTAGTAACATAACACCAATTCTTCACTATTTTATTTGAAACAGAAAATTAAAAGTATTATATTGTTATACTAATGAGTTAAATTTATTGTCAGAGATTAAAATAAATTAAATAAAAATATTTCTCATTTTCCAAATCTTAATACAAATGCTACAATCATAAACAAATATAAACTAAATATTGTTAATCTACTCTCTACTAATCCTCCTTTGATTTTCTCATTCCCAAATACAATTAGTACAACATTATAATGAACAACAAGCTAAACTTTTATTGTATAATTATTATACAAATGTAATCACAAACGTTTTCCTTCTATGCTGCTACTTTTAATATAGGATTATTACTAAATAAAAGTCACATGTTAAGTTTTAAATTCACAAACGCAACTGACATAATAAAAAGGTTTAATTATATTTTTTGTTCCATTTTCATAACAAATTTTCTTTGTTCCTCTATTTTTTCTTATCTTAATTTGGTCTCTATTTTGAAAAATTTGATTCAATTAAATCATCTTCGTTAGTGGCATAGTAATAACGTTAAAGGGGTGTCACATGTTAGTTTCTAAATTTTTTTAATTTTTTATTATTTTTTTTTTGAATTTTTAAAAATAAAAAAAAAAATTTGTCACGTGTCATGCTGACGTCGTGTCATATGGTAGCAACAAAGTGATGTGACAATAACAATGTCATGTGTCACTATTATGTCATGTGTCATTTCTTCATTCTCAATCTGATCCTGTATTTTAATTTTTGCCTCAATTCCGTCTCAATCTTTGTAAAAATTGTGCAATTTCGTCCCTCTCCAAATTGAAACAAAAATTAATTTTTATATAAATGTCATACAAATATTTTTATTAAATTTGATATTTTTATTCAAATTGATATTTTTATTATATATTTTTAACATATTTAAGTTTATTTAAATTTGTGTTTCACATTCAACTATTCAATTGTACTTAAAATTGTTTTCAAATTTTAAATTTATTTATTTTTGATTCTCACATAAACTAGTTAGAATTATTTTTAAAATTTTTAAAATTGTTATTTTTACACCAACTTAAAGAATTGGATAGAAAATATTGAACTTTACACATTTTAAAAATATAAAATTATTTGAAATATAAATTCAAATAATAAAACAATATTAAAGTATGATGTAATAAAATATCAATATAATTTATGATTTTTTTTTCTATTGGCATTCTTTTCTATTAACAACTTTAAAACAATTTTAAATAAAGTTCAATGTAAAATATAAATTTAAATAAACTTAATTTTGTTAAAAATATTTACTTGAAATATCAATTTTGGATAAAAAGATTTGTGTACATTTGTATAGAAATTAAATTTGGTTTCAGAGCGACAAAATTGCTCCATTTATAAAAAAATAGGACTAAATTGAGACAAAAATTAAAATATAGGGACTAAATTAAGAACGAGGAAATGACACTTGGCATAATAGTGACATGCAACGTGGCACGACATCAGCATGACACGTGTCAAATTTTTATTTTTTTCAATATTCAAAAAAATCAAAAAAATCAAATGAAAAAATCAAAATAAAAAAAATCCAAGAACTGACATGTGACACCCCTTTAATGATGTTAAGGACTTGATTGCATCAAATTTCTCAAAACAAGGACCAAATTGAGATAAGAAAGAATAGAGAGACTAAATTGATATTTTGCTATGAAAATGGGAACCAAAGACATAATTAAACCTAATAAAAAATAGTTAACAAGTCTGATTTAGCTGGTTGAGCTATAAATACTAATTTTCAATTCCTACAAATAACAAGAATTATTCTATATCTTTTAATTACTAAATAAACCGATCGTAAATGGTCTTTCCAATAACCATATGTAAGTGTGGTTTGAAATCGTCTTTGTAGATATTTGCAAAGGTTTAATTAGTTGGATGGTACCCACTTTCATTCGGATGTGTCAGTTTGGTACCCGCTTTTATAAACGTGTCAATTACTCCCAACTTTTGAAAAAATGCTTCAATTAGGCCCATTTAAAAAAATCATTAACGGCATTAACAGTGTGTCACATGTCAATATATGTTTTTTTTTTAATTTTTAATTTAAAAAAAATTGTCATGTGTCAGATCCCAAGTGTGATACGTGGCACTAAGTCTCAAGTGGTAAGATATTGTCACATGCCAATGTTACTACCAAGTGTCATTGTCTTTGTTTCAATCTAGTTTTCACTTATGTCTCTTTGTTTCAACTTGAGAGAGACAATATTATTTTAATTTGAAAAAAAAATGGTACTAAATTGAATTAGAAAAATATATGTGGGGGACTAAATTGAAACAAAAAAGACACATGTAGGGACTTAAGTGAAACAAAGAGACATATGTGATAACTAAATTGAAATCAAGACAATGAAACTTGGTAGTGACATTGACATGTAATAGTACTAATATTTCCACGTGTCACACCAGGGACCTGCCTGACATGTGACAATTTAAAAAAAATTAAAAAATCCACATATTGATATGTAGCATTTTTTTTTGAAATAGACCTAATTGAAGCATTTTTCAAAAGTTAAGACGTAATTGACAAGTTTCTAAAAACGGACACCAAACTGACACATCCAGACGAAAGTGGATACCATCCGACTAATTAAGCCTATTTGCTAACAAATGTAACTTCAATTTTATCATAATCCTTTAAGATATTGATATTTTTTTAGATTAAATATGTTTTTATTTGTACTACTATTTTCCAAAAAAATGTGTTAATGAAAAAATATATGTATAGTTTACTTTAAGAACAAAAATATAAATTTTAAAAATAGTTTAAAAACAAAAAATATTTAATTCCTTTTTTTTTTCATCTTCATTTCGATCAATACATTTACTTACTAATTATCTTTTGTTTTTTACCACTTTGTTGTGTAATATTTTTTATTAGATTTAAATTTATTTTCATATATATATATATATATATATATATATATATATATATATAAATAAGCATTGTTCTTATCATAAAGATCTGGAGTCCTTTATTACATAAGTGGCTAAAAATATTTGGGATCCTTTTTATAATCCTTTTTATTACATAAGTGGATTCCTGACTTTTTTATTTACCATGAGATAAGGAAGTACTTTTTATTATATCGATTCAAAACCGTGTTAGTTGATCTTTACAATGTTTCCTTTATCAATTAGATTTTCTATCCATAGAAAAAGAGGGTATTTAGACATATCGATTTCTTCATATTTTTACTTCTATGAAGTTTCTTTGCTACAATTGATAAAAATGATTGTTTTGAACGATATATATGCGTGTGTGTGTGTGTGTTTATAATTATTTCTATTTCTATATTTCTTGTATTAAAATTTGTGGATTTATTTGTTTTTTTCTTTTTTCTTTCTACAGTGGAGATAGTCGCACGTAATGACAAATCAGAACCATATTATTAAAAGTTTGGGGTAAAAATGAGTTTCGTTCAAGCGCTCGAAAATAATATTTCAAAGCTTTAGTATGTTATCCATGTTATTCGTTACTTGTGTGAATAAGGTCTATGTTATAGAGTATAAACTATTGTCTGATGAGTATAATCGAAGGAAGATCCACTTACAGAATCTGACGCTCAAGTCAAAATGTATGAATGATATGTGAAATTGATTAACTGCTACATTTGACAATGTGTTATATTTATATGCGAAAGTAGATCAAATCTATAATGTACATGAATATCATTATTGATTACCAGATAACGTTAATTGATAGAATATTTGTTTTTAATTTATTATATATATATATATATATATATATATATATAATGATTTGAAGCATATTACATTCATAATTACACATGATGTAATCTATTGATATATTATAAGCGTAATTGTTGCGAGAATTTTATATATATATATATATATATATATATATATATATATTAATTATGAGTATAATGTATTGTAATATAGTTTGCTGTTTTTATATAATTTTTATGGTGATGTTATATTAACATGGTTATGTGAGTTTAAGATAAACAAATGTAAGAACTTAGGATATTTGTAGAACCGAAATAGAGAGTAAGAGCAAATATACTAACTATATTAAATATAGTATTTGATGTTGTAATCTTTTAAAATTTGTTTGTTGTGATATTTTTAATAAATGTTTATTTTGTTTTAAAGTAAATTATTATGTATTTAATATGTTGTTGCCTTTACTTGAAATTTTATGGCGGTGATATATTAATAAGTTTTCTTAAGTTTGAGACTAAATAATATGTAAATATTTAGGTTTTTTATAAGATTGAAGTAAAAGGTAAAAATAACATACTAACTACATTATTTTTTATTTGAACTCATATACAAAATAAAAATTATGTACAAAATGTGCAATAAATGTATGTAATATATCTATACTATTAAACATATATATAACTAATACATTCATATATATATATATATATATATAATATTATTATTATTAAATAATAATTTTAGTAATAATATATTAATTTTTAACTAATTATAAGAGTAGAATAGTAATTTATTAATTTTTTTTATTAAAATTAAATTACTCAAAAATTTTAGAAACTTTATCCCAAGTTTTCTCATTTTTATTTTCAAATCTCTCTAAAAAAAATAAAAAATAAAAATTCATTCTGAACTCTCCTCCAAATTTATGTCTTCAAAGAAACATACCCTTAGTAATCAAGTTAGTTACAGATAGAATTAAACCTACTGAACATCCAAATCATGACTGTACCCATACCTTGGTTTTTAAGAAACATCTTATTGTAACTTTTATATAAATACTAATAGATTTAACATTTCAAACATTATTCTATCTTATTCCAAATAGGTTTTATGATGAACCTTAAAGTAAAAATTAATACAAGTTCTAATTTCTAAACTTGGGCGTGCATATTTTAAGGACCAAATCATTAGTTACCAATATTTCCAACCATAGGTTTACGTCATCTTTTAATTGAAACTAATCCTAAATGTTAGTTTGTAATTTAAACTTTAATGAAAAAGTAATTCTATATTTCTCTAACTATTTTTACTCAATTTTTTTTTAAAGAAAATATTAATATTTGTGTGTGTTTAAATAGACAAAAAACGTTTCTATCTTATTTATACACCAAGAAACACACACTGAGACAAAATAAAGAGGGCTAGAGTAGGAATTTGAACAAAAGAAGATGGAATGTGTGAATAGAAATAAAAAGGAGAAGAGAATAACAAACAATTTTTTTCCATCAGGTGAGAGCTTAGAAAATATAGCCCAAACATATTACGAGTCCCGGCCCAGAGAAAACCCTAAGAATTTCGAGGATACTATATATTCATCTCATAACGAAAATCACTGACTCACTCAAATCCAAAAACCCTAGGTAGCTCTCACTCCCTCCCCCTCGCGCAATGGCCGCAGCTGCCCGCCCCCTTGTCACCGTGCAGTCCCTCGAGGGCGACATGGCCACCGACGCCTCCGCCACCGTCCCAATCCCCGACGTCATGAGGGCCTCCATCCGCCCCGACATCGTCAACTTCGTCCACTCCAACATCTCCAAGAACAGCCGTCAGCCCTACGCCGTCAGCCGCCGCGCCGGTCACCAAACATCCGCCGAGTCCTGGGGAACAGGTCGCGCTGTCTCCCGTATCCCCCGTGTGCCTGGTGGAGGAACACACCGTGCTGGTCAGGGAGCCTTCGGAAACATGTGCCGAGGTGGTCGCATGTTTGCCCCGACCAAGATCTGGCGCCGCTGGCACCGCAAGATCAACGTGAACCAGAAGAGGTATGCCGTTGTCTCTGCCATCGCTGCCTCCGCTATTCCTTCTCTCGTCCTTGCCCGCGGCCACCGCATCGAGACCGTCCCCGAACTGCCCCTTGTTGTCAGCGACTCTGCTGAAGGAGTCGAGAAAACCAAGGAAGCAATCAAAGTCCTGAAACAGATCGGCGCCTTCCCCGATGCCGAGAAGGCGAAAGACAGCCACGGCATTCGTCCCGGAAAGGGAAAAATGCGCAACCGTCGCTATATCTCCCGAAAGGGTCCACTCATTGTGTACGGAACTGAAGGAGCAAAGGCTGTTAAGGCTTTCCGTAATGTCCCTGGCGTTGAGGTGGCCAATGTTGAGAGACTCAACCTTCTGAAGCTCGCTCCCGGTGGTCACCTTGGGCGTTTTGTGATTTGGACCAAGTCTGCTTTTGAGAAACTGGACTCCATTTATGGGTCTTTTGATAAGCCCAGTGAGAAGAAGAAGGGTTACTTGCTGCCAAGGTCCAAGATGGTGAACTCTGACCTCTCCAGGATTATTAATTCTGACGAGGTTCAGTCTGTTGTGAAGCCCATTAAGAGGGACGTGACTCGGGCCACCCTCAAGAAGAACCCTCTCAAGAATCTCAATGTCATGCTCAAGCTCAATCCCTATGCCAAGACCGCAAAGAGGATGGCTTTGCTTGCTGAGGCCCAGCGTGTTAAGGCCAAGAAGGAGAAGCTCGACAAGAAGAGGAAGACTGTGTCTAAGGTACCCAATTATATATTTTTATTACACTATATTTTTGTGTCTGGTATTGTTGTTTGCTGTTTATTATTTTGCAGTCAGAATGATGATTTTAGCTTTATTTGATTAAATTTGGTTAATTTTATTAGGTATTTGGTTGCTATTTTATTTATTTATATGCATATTATTACTATTTTTTTATGAGAGTTGATTGTGTATGCTGTTTGCATTTTTATTTTTGTTGGGTTTTCCTTAGAACTAGTTCTATGGTGTATAATATTACAACTTTATAGATTCGTTAATTTAACTTGCTTGTTAATTTAAGTTGATTATTGGGTTTAGGCGTTTTGTGGTAATATGCCAATGTGGCGTGTTTGTATGAATAATTTAGTTAGGAATGATTTGCTACGGTCTTATGTTGTGGCCTATCTATAATTACTTAATTAGTTAGACTTATTATACCACAAGGTTTTTGTTGAGTTACTTGTGTATAAGCTTTGTATTGGTATTTAAATTTTTCATTTAGTATTTGGTGATATTAGCTATTATATGTATGTTCTTTGATTCCGCATTTTGGTGTTTAATCTTTCTGAATAATTGAGGGTTCATTTTTGTGGTCGGCTTAATTATTTGTCCTACAGGATCATTACATTTGTATCTGATTACTTACTAGGCAGCGGTTTTCTGTTTTTCATTTTCTAGAGTTTATGTTGTATGATCACTTCCATTTTGATATTTGTATTATGTTTATATTTTGATACCTGTTTTACTTGTTTCTTATCAGGAGGAGGCTTCCACCATCAGAGCTGCAGGAAAGGCATGGTATCACACAATGGTTTCAGATTCGGATTACACAGAATTCGACAACTTTTCTAAGTGGTTGGGTGTTTCACAGTAAACTTTGTGATTTATATTTTCGCATTAGATTTTTGTTTTGTATGTTTATTGGAACTAAATATTTTTGTTTTTTTGATTTTGCGGGTTAAGGTTACCATAATTATGCAGACAGGTCGAAATTTTGATTGTTGGATTTTAGTGCAAGTTCTTGTTATCTTTTGTTTACAATCGTCTATTATATACTGGTTTTTTACTAATCCGTATGTCATTTTGTGAAACTGGTTATTAGTTGTGCTTCATGGAAAACACAATAAAATCTACTTTTGCCAGTGGTATGTACTCTCATGGAGAATTTTCACCTAAAACGACTTAATCTCATATGACTCAACTAACGAATTCATATGAAATTTTCTTTGACCTTTGGATTAATTTTTGAACTTTAAGCTATTTGTTCTTTTCTTTAATTGCATTGCCCCTTGCCGGGGTAAGGGGACGAGGCAGTTAGGCATCTATTTTCAGGGATACTTGACGTTGGAATTAGGTGTTCCAATGTTTTGAATCAAATTTTCATGTTTTTTTTAATAAATGATCAAAATTTTTGAGGATTGTACCTATTCTGTCTATAAATGGTACAAGCACAAGTAGGCGGCCATTACTGAGGTTGTTTTGGTGTCTCAATGCAGAGCTAGGGATAGAGTATATCTAAAGTTATTTAGTATACTATTTTGGCGTTCCAATATGTTTGAAGACATTAATTTTTTTGTCTAGTTGAAAAACCCACCGTAATATTAAATTTGGAAGATTTTTTGTTTTATCAATTTTGTATTTCACTTTTAATATGGCTTGGTCATTCGACTTTTAGCTTTATCTTAATGAGAGAAGAATAGACATGATTTGTCCTCACAGCCCAGTAGCATGTGAAAGATAATAGGTCTTAGAATTATAAATAAATGGGATAAATGTATGGTAATTTATCTGGGTAAGAACATTTCGATAGACTCTTCGCTAACCAAGATTGCTAGGGAATGTTCATTACATCTAATAGGCTTGTATTGTTGTTTCTGTAATCTAATAGGCATATGACCATAAAAATACACGTATACTCATGTTGCAAAAGCCTTATTAGTGAATTTTACATGATTTTTACAACATTGGTGTGTTTTATCCAAGGGTAACATATGTAATGGACATAATAAACAATCTGAGAAATAAAGGATTAAAATGTCTCCCAATACAACGAACGAAGAAGGTTTAAGGACAATGGAGTAAACATTTAGTTCTTGCAAGGTTATACCCGAATGAAATAATTTCGTCTAGTAAGTAAAGACCCCTTCGGCTTGTAAACTCCTCCAAACCAAACAACACATTTCGAATGAAGTATAGCAAAAGTACAATTAGTAGAAAACAACTTATTTTTGAAGTCTGAAGCAAACATGAAAGAAAGTAAAGTTTAGAGAGTCACAAGATGGATCATATAACTAAAATTATTAGACGACCATGATAAATGACTCAAAATTTCCATGCTGAATTGAAGTAGTAAGACACTAGACAAGTACTTCCATAAGACAACTCAAATGAAAGAATGACTAGTCGAATAAAGTCAAAGTACACATTAGGCGAGTTTAATTCACATCATTAAATGACATAAAAAGGAATTAACAAATCACTAGGTGATACAAATATTAAGTATAAATTTATTAAAAAATTTGAATGTTGAAATTGATCAAATTATCAAATTAATAAGATTGTGAAGCAAGACTCAATGTTAGGTGAAAATAGAAATATTCTAATCGAAGATTTGATCAAAGATATATATATATATATATATATATATATATATATATATATATATATACATATATATATATATATATATTCAATTGAAGATCTAATTGAAATTGATCAAATTATCAAATTAATAAGATTACGAATATTGTTGTACAACTATTAACCAATTACAAGCAAAGAAAAGACTCTGGAAATCAAAGACTACAGGAGAATCTCCAGATGATTGAAGGCATAAGGGTATGAAGTTTGAATTTCAAATTATTGAATGGCAAAAATGGAAATAAATGGTAATTCATAAGAACTAATATACTCTGAATATCAAGAACTTTCAAATGAAGCAAGAAGAAGATACTGAAAATATGAAGATTTTCAATACACATCAACAGTAAATGAAACAACGTGATTATATATACTAAGACCAAGTTGAAGAAAACGAGAGAAATACCAAAATGCTGCAAAATTGTCAAGTATTCAGAAATCAAAGTGATAACACTCTAAGAGACTAAAAAAAGTCAAATTCATATATTTTAGAGTGATATTGGATTGAGTGTTAACAATTGTAATATCCTTCACATTGAGAAGTATACCTTGTGAGCTTCACTGTGCTCTCCTGCGTGAGAGATTGTTATTGTTCTTTATAACTAGGAGTTCTCGATCTTAGGGAGAGACTGAGAAAGATATTTAGAGAGATTAAACTCGTTGTAAGCTGAAGTGGTTAAACTCGTGATACCTAGAGTGGTTACACTCGTTTTAACCTGGAAAGATTGATGCTCGTTCTAGTCAAGGGATTTGATTAGTGGAACTTCTTTAGAGGATTGCTTAAGAGACTAGACATATGAGGTGATCCAGTATAAGTTCGTGTGTGTATTATTATCTGCTTTGCTCTTTAATTTGTTTAAAATGTCTATAGACTCTATTTATCCCTGTTGGGAAGATGTCAAAAAATAACAGATAACCAAGCGCGGAAGTAAAATCCAGATCAAATCTTTCCTAAATAAATAATAAGCAAAATAATAAAATGCATAAAATAGAGAAGGAAGGAACCAACAAACCCCAAAACTTTTAACGTGGGAAAATCTCAATATGGAGGAAAAACCTACAAGATCTTGTCCAGTAAAAAATTCTACTAATAAAAATTAATGGGTACACCACAAGTTCTAATGGAGGTTCCAAGGATCAATAGAGCACTATTCTCTTTACCAACAAGGTGGATAACAAATTCCAATGGATACTTTAAATAAACAATAGAGTGAACCCCGATATATGAGAAGAAGAGGAATAAATTCTTTTCTCCAAGGTAGCTTCTCTACACAGACTTGCACAGGATAAACTGATTGCTCTTTTCTTTTTCACTCTCTCTGATGACGGCTTCTCATCAGAGGCACTCACAACTTCTTTCTCTCTGTCTCACTCTATTTTCCTCTCATCTCATAACAAACCTGATGCAAGGGTTGCATATATAAATTGCATAATGAGTCGGGAGCGACCCATAAAAAATACCTCCTTTATTTTTCTTAATTATGGGCCCAATAAAGTGGGAAGATGATGAAAAGGATAAGATTAAAGAATCTCTTATAGAAGAAGTTGATGTTGATACAGAATTAGAAGAGTCTATTGTCCGATAATTTGAGAACTAAGTTATATAAGATAAGCTTGTGGTATGTTAGTGATTAATCCAAGGTGTAGGCTCTATGATCCTATTTCTAAAAGGATTATAACGAGAGAGATGTAGTATTTTAAGAAGAAGGTGATGGAAAGATGATGAGAAAGATGTGACTAAAGAACGTCTTGTAGAAGAAGGTACCGCTAATACACAATCAAAGGAGTCTCTTGCCACAAATCAAGAAACTTATTCAAATTACGTTGAATGGATGACTAAGAAGCAACCAACTTGTTTGAAAGATTATGTTTTAGGTGAAAGATTGTCTGATGAAGAGGAAACATCATTTTTTACTTCTATATAATGGTTATTGATCCACTTGATTATGAAGAAGCTGTAAAGAGTGAAAGACAGAGAAATGCCATGGATATTGAGATTGAGGCAATTGAGAAAAATGACACATGAGAACTATTCAATCAACTCAAAGTAATCCAATCACTTGAAGTAATGTATGTCCACAAGACTAAACTTAATGAAAAGGGAGAAATTGACAATTTTAAAGTTAGGCTAGTCACAAAGACATATGCTCAAAATGTGATTATGACACACTCTTTTGATTAAATGAAGCATTGAAGGCAACATGGAACAATTGGTTGATGCCTATTGAGTTTAAGAACTTGATGCATAATTAGTTTAATATGACTGACTATTCTTGGTAGAATGAAATATTCTTTTGGGTCTTGAAGTCTTGCAGAACTCATGTGAAATTGTTATCAGGTAAATAAAGTAGGTTCAAGAGGTATTGCAACATTTTCAAGTGAATCAAAACAATTATATTCAAACTCCAATGGTTCTTGGTTTCAAGCGAAAATGATGATCTTATAGCATACTCAATTGTTCCTTAGAAATACCTCAATACTCTATCTGCTAATTGTAAATGAAGTTGAGTAGGATTCTCAAGATATTTATTGCAAACATCGTATATGGACGAACCAAACTAAAATACATAAGACAACCTATAATTTGTTTTAAGTGAGTTTTTCCTTTAGAAAAAAGGGGAGAAAATGATGGTCTTATAACGTACAATGATAGTGATTATACATGTGGCTTGGTTGATAGAAAAAGTACATTAGGATTTTTATTTGTTTAAGGACTAAGTAACAATACATTGTGATATCTACTACCGAGGTTGAATTTATTGTCGTTGTTGTTGCGTATGTGACGGTAGTTCTTCAATGAAGCTCTCAATAAATCCAGTAATGTATGGTTGTAACAAGCATATAAAGATGTATGTTTCAAGAGGTTGCACATATAAGTATGACAAAGTTAATTTATCTACTTTAAAACAAGTATCTTATACTTATAGTACTTATTTTATATAATAAGGAATTTATTTAACATTTACACAATAAAAAAACATATTCCGGAAAGCCTCACTACACCATACTCGCCGCCACCATTGTTAATGTTGGATCATCACCATTGCAGAAGAAGAAGAAAAAGGAGAAAGGATGCGCCAGAAAAAAATAAAAGTTTGTGAGTCAGCTTAGCTTATAAGTTTCTTTGACATATTCTGATGTGACCTAAACCTATGTCACTTCTACTTCATCCTTAACTTTATGTATTATTAGAAGAATTCCTCGATATTACATGAATTAAACTGATGTTGATAATTCAAAAGAAACAAAATGCAGTGATATCTTATTTAGATATTGAGAGACACTTTACATTGAAAGTATCTTACTTATTTAACCAGAATGCAAGAGACTGAAACAAGAAAATAAAGTATGTGAAAGTGTGACTTTACAGACAAAAAAATTGGAACGAAAGGCCACTTTGATAATGAGATACTAGACAGCAGGTTACTCCCTCACCTTTTTTCTAAATTTTGATGATACATTTGTATCAGTAAGAATATCTTATAAACCTATGTCTCTACTTGAAGGCAACAAAATCACTGCAATACAACAAATGTTACGGACCATAGAGTCAGCTGAAAAATATGTTGTGCTCTTCAGCTTTCTGAGACATACTACTTTTGGGTGTGTTACAAATACAAAGGACTATGGTTACATTTACAGGCTTTACAGCGAGTGCAAGATATTTCCATGCCCTACTTCTGCCCGACCAAAACCTCAGTCTTCCATCCAAATTTGACCTACCTAACTGCAAGATCATGTTACAGTAAGCAACGTGCAAAAAAGAGAAGTTCGATTTTTAAAAAATTAACAACTTTAGGTAAGTCGTGCTGGGGTTACCAACTTTATATGGAAAAGTCATGCTCTCAAAACAAGTATGCAGAAAACATTTAGCGTAGTAGAAGTTGTGTGAAGAGATGGAGACTTTAGTACAGAAGTAATGGGGATTAGAAATCATTCACTAGATTTTTGTACTGAAGTCTCCGATATTACTTGAATTCTAATATAGTAAAGTGTCTTAGGCAAACTCGTTTAGAATACAAGTTGTATTCTAAACGAGTTTTTTCAGAAGTCTGTCCGTAAGTAACCTAAAAATTTTCCTTTTTAAGTAAAAAAACCGAGAAGTTCAGAAAATATGAGAATAAGAAAGACACATATATACCATATCAACAAATTGCTAGTGGTTAAGCAGTTTGACATGATAGATCATTTGTATTCTTCTTCACATCAATTCCTGTACCAACTCCTACTGCCATGCCATTCACATCATATGTTGACAATGCCTTCTTCTGAACAAAAGGGTACACAAACAAGTCAAGTTTTCATACTCACAAACTCACAAAGTTCAGATTCAACTTCATTCCTTGTGACAATGATTAAGCATCACTGAGGTGGACTTTCAAAGACAAAGTAAACAGAGGTGATATTATGTAATTAACTTTGTTAGTTGTTCAACTATTCCAGCTCAACTGAACAAATGTTTGGTCAAGTTCGTTTATTTAATTAAATATATAAATTTGAGATTGAGTTTAATTAAATGGGCCAAGATAATGAAAGGTATTAGCTACTCATAAATAACTCATTTATTTAAATTGATGAAATTTTTTCTCCCTCTAGTTTTTTTTTTCTTTTAATTTATATATTTTGTGTGGAAATACTTATAACTTTGTTTTTGAAGGCCTTTTTTTTTTCCCTGTCAAGAAGTTCTAATTTTTTATGGGAATATAATAATCCTGAATGTTTGAATTCCATGTACCTGCTTGTGAAGCACACATTTCTATTTGTATATTATCATTTAGTATTGAAATATAAGTAGTTTCAGAAAAACATTCATGAAAACAAAAACAAGAAAGTTTTCAATTAGTTAAACAAGTCAAATAAATGAACCAAACTTGAACAATTTTTTCTCAAGCCAAACCTATACTTCAGGTGCTGAGCTATGGAAGATTTGTTCATTCCCCTAGTTATATTCACATGGACAATCACTTCCCACATACGCAAATTTTGTTTTAATTCTACATTTTTGTCTTGAAAAGAAAATAATTTCATACTGAATATTCATCTTTTTGTCTTTTGATGAAGAAAGGTATTTTTAGACCCCCATGGAAGGGATTGTTTTCAGCTAATTTGGGATTAGGTACAGATCTTAAAATTACTATTGAGGAGGCTTATTACGAAAGTGAAGATATTAAATTAATATAAAATTATAATTAAAAGATAAGTGCATGTTAATCTTATCAAACTCTTATTTTAGTCTATATAATGTACATGATACATATTTATTTTATTACAATTAATAAAGTGTTACTAATATATAAATTATATTATAGTTAAAATGGACAATTTATATTTTATTACAATTTATAATTGATTTTCCTTTTTTCAAATAATCTCAACGTCTTTTCAAAAAATTTAAAATCAGTATTTTTTAAGTTTGACTCCTAAATATATTACTATAATTGAGTATTACTTGATTTTGTTTGAAAACTTTTAGTAGACTAAAACACCTATAAAGTTTACACAAACTTATTAATCTAATATATATAACTACTTTAATTTTTGGGGATAATCATAAATTAATACAAGAGCCTATATCTATAACATGTAAATCCTATTACATGTGATGAGAAAGTGAGAACAAGTTGAGGCCTCCAAGATTCCCTCCCATTTAAGGGCTAGTTGAGTAGTTGTGACAGATAAATTTTTTTGCTGTTAATGTCTGTGCAGTAATCCTCTGGGTAGGCCAGCATGCCATTGGTGCCTTCCCCAGTAATATTGGGGTGCTTCCCCATTCTATCACTTTTGGTCAAAAAGAAAAACAAAATGTGAGAACAAAGTGTGCTAAGGGGGGTGACTTCAATTTTTCCTGTTTTTAGTAATAATGACAAAAACTGTGACAACCCAGAAAAATTAAGATTTGTTAGGTGATGACACATGAATGGTTTTATACTATATAATATATCTAAGACACCCCCCAGATGAATGGTTTTCTCATCAACATGATTAGGAAAAGACACTTGAATGGTTTTGTATTATATTTCTAACATGGCCTCTCTCAGTTTTCGGCTTAAACCTTTTCTGAAATGGAACTATTGTCTCGGAAGAATGGGGAAGGCAAGGATTGAACTCTAGATATCATGTCATAAACCAATAATCCTAAATGATTAAGCTGTTAAGTGAAAACACAAATGGTTTTAATTTTCTTTGGGTTTGGCATTTTATCTTCAGGAACCATAGTACTTAAATATGATTAATCAGCTAGAAAAATATTGCAGTCACGTCAATTCAAACAAAATGATACTTGGTCAAATACAACTGTTTTTTTTGCAATTATGTGGAAAAACTATGTAGTCATGTTGGATTGATATCGAAACTTACGATGGGTTCAAAGTCAGGGCTAGACAAGTTGACAGTGAGGTTTCTCATTAATAATAAAACCTGCAAAAGAACAGCAAATATACGGAAGTCAGTAACCAAGAACTTAGAATGATCACAGCTTCCATTATAAATGTCATAGATTAATTATCCCAAAAGCTTAAACTCACAGTTTCAAAATTTATAGGATCCATTTCCTTCAGCTTTTGGACATGGTCATTTGTATCTGGATCAAATACACTTCCAATGAAACTATAAACTTCAGCAAAATCTGGCAAACCTGAGAAACATGGTGAAAATGACAGATGATGAACCGTTACTAAATTCAATCTGAAAATGAATACAAAAGAAAAATCAGTACGTCAGAAGATTACCATGAAGAACCGGAGCTTGTTTCCCTTGCTTTGGTATCTCAGAAGACGGTAGTGTTCTAGTAGAATTTCTGACACCACTGAGACTGCTGTTGGTAATCTTTGGCATCCCCTTTGATCCAATATCAGCTGAATCAGTAACGTCATATAACATAATAAGTGGTGGACAGTTCCATTTAGTATATTAATTGTACACTATTCACTTCAAACCAACAACAACAACAATACGAAGTATGCATGCCTTCATTTCCACGAATGTTGTTGGGTTCATCCTGACAGGTCATGGATTTACTGGCCCCTGTATTCATCAGCAAGGAGGTTTCATCCCATGTGGCAAACCCAGGTGCAAGCATGTTTGTTGAAGAAGCATAACCAATGGAAGCTGGTAGTGGCACCAAAACTAGAAAACCGAAAAGTTTCATTAAATGTTGTGTCTTTAGGAACAGAGAAGATCACTATATTTATCAGAAGCAAACCATTTTTTGATGCTTTTTGTGGGTAAGGATGAGCAGCTTTGCGCTTAGGACGGGGAGGAGGCACATGAGCCACTGTCCCATTCTTTTGAACTTTCAAGAAGTATTTCTGAGCATGACTTCGAATCTGACAAAAGTCATTAGTTAGTGACAGATAATGCCCCAGTAGAATATAGACACGAAAAAGAAAATATAAACAGAGAACTGAAAAACAGTCTTCCAACCTGAATAACTGTTTTTGAACCTACAAAATCTTCAATTTTTTTCCAATCCCTGTCAAATCTGAATAATCCACATCAAGTCAATGGCTGTATTGCAGAGCACATCACTTGTTATAAAGTTATTGTAAAGTTGAGAAGATTGGAAATAGAGTGGAAACACACTGAAATGCAGTTTCAGCCAAAATTACAGCTTACACTGAAGATGAGTACATTTCATTTCTACCCTCTCCTATACAAGCATTAAACTAATCTTAAAGTTTTCAACTTTCCATTTCTCTTGGCTTGTAAGGTGAAATTTGTATCTTATTTATACATTAGAATTTGATTATATCCTCGGTAGATGGAATCTCCAACATACTTCCTCATCCAGAGGAATGAACATGGAATTAGATATTTGAGATTGATCTCTAACAGAAATGGGATGGACTTGACTAAAATAGATTTTGAATGACTTTTTATACCATTTTAGAATTGAGTTTAAGTCCAACTTGACCTAAAGTAAGGTTCACACTCTACTTAAACATTATGATTTGACCATATCCTTACTCCATCAACCTCGCCATCCTCTATCTATTCATTCCTTTGTCTAAGAGGAGTTTTTCAACCTACAGGTCTTAACAATTGTTCTGGATCCCTCTTAGAAGAATTTTGATTCAGTTTAGCAAATTAATCCAATGCACAGGCTCAATAACTAATATCCAATAACTAGCTCACAAAAGGCACATACACATACAACCTTCTAGCGCTAGAAGCACCTGCACACTGATGAAAAGCACGGAATCATGGCCAAAAACTCTACTAAGATTTGTCTACAGAGGCATTTCCCAAGTGACCTCACATCGGAAATACAAAGATAACCGAATCAAGAATGATACAGAGGAATACTACTGATGCAGCATGAATTGGGTTTCCCGAGAGACCAAAACTAATTAGAAACTATGATTTTCTCATACATAAAGAAAGACAAGAAAATGAGGATAATTGAAAAGGAAACAAAGAACTCAATCAGCGATAACAACCTCAAACATAGTCATGTCGAATGAAAGTAAAAAAAGAGGAAGTGAAGTTATGGTGGGAAGAAGAAGGTAATGGACTCACAGTTGAAGAGCTTCGAGAAACTTGTCGTGCTCTTCCTCCGTCCAACTCTCCCTTGACTTGGTTATGGTGTAAGGCTTTCTCACCTTCTTCCCCGACCCATCACTCGCCGCCACCGCCGCCGCCATTGACTGAGAATTCAAAGTGTTGGAGTTCATGCTCCGCCACAAATAACATAGACTCACTCTCTACACCCAAGTGCTTAGAGATAGAAAGAGAGAGAGAGAGAGAGAGAGAGAGAGAAAGAGAAGGTGAGATGAATGTGGCGTGGCACGCAGGGTGGGTATATGTGCGGTGCAGAATTTGAGAGCCACCAATTGTCCCAACACAACACAACTTCCACTAAACTCATTTCATCGTCCCTTGTCCGGTCCCATCGGGACACAATTTTTCTTACACCATACGTCCATCTTTCTCATTTTCTTCCACTTTTAAATCCATACTACAAAAATACATATATTTTACTTTCCTAAATAAATATATTCTCACATCCATCCTCCATTATTCATATATCAATACCTTACCTTTTACCATTTTAGTTAGTTAGGCAACCTTACCCATACAAATTCAACATCCTTATAATAATCTAATTAATTTTAATACAAACTTAAAAAATGATACTTGAAGGAGAAGGTTGAGATTACTTATTAATTTTATTAATTTTCTTAATTATATTGATGATGTTCACTTAGTTGACCAACTTCTCAATTAGATAGGTAAAAATTGTTAATTTCCTTAATTGTGTTCATGATGTTTATTCGGTTGACCAACTTTTCAATTAAACAGATAAATCATCATCTTAATTTCCTTAATTGTATTGATGATGTTAATCTAATCGACCGTCTTGAACTTCTGAATTAAAAGTGTTAATGAGGAAGATTTTGTTATAATGTTTAAATATTAAAATTTAAGAAGAAAATTGTATTTTGATGTGAAATAGAATGGGAAGAAAGTGATGTGGGTCCCATCCCATGGAGTTTGGTGAAGGAGAGTGCCAGCGTGGAAATGGTGGGAGTGAGGGAGTGGACCCACAAGGATCTTGCGGCTCCCAATAATTTGACGTTCCTTTTTATATGTGGTGGTCCTTCTTCGACAACCAAACACTTCTCGTTTTTTTTTGTTACCCATCTCCTACGCAAACTTTTTGTCTCCAACGATGTTGCGACACGTGGAACCATCCTATCCACTTGTGAAACACTATTTCTCTCTTCCTTTTAGGGTAGGCTGCCGACTGTGTGCTGCACCACATTTTCTCAACTTAATTTCCTTGCTATTATAAAAAATAAAAAATAAAAAGAAATTCTGATTTATAGGGTTGGGTTTCTTGATATACCATGCTCTATAAAATACTTACTTTAGTAAAATGTTATATTGTGTTCGTTAGAGTTTGGTGGACAGCAGGCTCTGTAACCTGTCTACATTCGATTGAAACCTAATTTATTTATTTTTTTAATTAAATTTTGGTTTGACATTTTGTTGACAGAAAATAAATAAATTTGTTAAGATTATTTTATCATTAATATAACTTATCTATATTTATTTAAAATAAGTGGAACATAAGAAAAAAAATATGTTTTTCAAATTAAAAGTTAAATTTTTATAGTTTTGTGATTGATTCAAAATTATAACCTTTTATGTTTGTAAGTTTTCTTGGAAAATTAGAGAGAAATCAGTTTGCTACGAACCCAACACTAAAATACCTTATTTAAGAAATTTATAAAATAATAAATTTAACTATTAATATTTGAAAAAACTTATTTAAGAAAGTTATTAAACAATATTTAATGATGAAACATTGAAATGTAAAAGATATTTCAGTATTTAAGAAAAGTAATTTAAATTTTATTTTTATGAAAGTTAAAGGCACATGGAAGAAAGTAGATAAATTTGAAAATAAAAACATAATTCGATTTAAACATATAAATATTTAGTTAAATATAGATGTTTTTATGTCATGTTGGTCAATATAAATATTGTCTTATAAGTTATAAGTTATGAATAACTTCCTTAGGGATGGGCTTGTGTAAATATTTGATTTAGACAAACAATTTAATGTTGTCTTGTTCCTTCTTTACATTTAGTTGAATAATTTCACCTTTTTTTTACACTTGATTATTTGTGCAAAATTTTCATTAGTTTAAATTTTTACTTAATAGTGAACATTTTTTTACTACTTTGATAATTTTTATCATCAGTCTTTCTTCCTCAAAAGATTATTTTTATTGACTTGAGCGTTAAAGTCCTTACAAGTGGACTTTTCCACATTTCTAATGATCAAGAGCTCATATACAAGTCAACAACAAGTCTAATCACCTTAGATCTAATCGACAAAATTTTGGTAAGAACAAAAAGAAAATAGTACTGGAAAAAGAAAATCATCCTTTCTGAAACTCTATTTATAATATATTTTAAATTATATGATTTAAAATCTATTTCAAAAAATAATATATTTTGAATTCTATAATTCAAAAAATCTAAAAATATATTTTAAATTATATGAGTATTTTTTTTAACATATTTCGTGTATTTTTCTCAAATTATATAACAAGAAAATGTATTTGAAATGCATCTAAGTGATGGCATTTTGATATATTGTCGCTATTTACATTGGATTGGAGAACAACTCTTTACTTAAGAGTGTAACAACCCAAGCGTTACAATTCAATTGTGACCCGACCTACTTAGCCCGTCACGTGGCAATTGATGCCACCTGCAACAATCTCTCATTCAGCAATTGTCTTACTTTTAACTTACTAGGAATCCCACTCCTGGATTGTGACTTGGCCCACCTGGCCTCCGCCATGGCACAATTGTGCAACCTGCAACAATCTTCCCCTTAACAATTGTCTACCAGGAATCAAACTTGTGATCTTGGCTCTGATACCAATTGTTAACTCACAAAGATGATTTTGGAAACACAGGGCACTACACGTCTTTGTGTCAATCTTATTCCACAATGAAAAAGGAGCCAAGTTTATAGCTTAGCTCTTACAATTGATAAACAAAAAAACAAGAACTACAATATCACGAAAACAGAAACCCCTAAATGTGCGTAACAGAAAAAAATTATTTAAAACAACAAATAATAATTACTGAATTAGAAAGCCTAATCAACATTACCCCCCTTAAACTGTATGATCCTTGCAACAATTTATCTTTGGTTCTTCAAGCATGTCTAGTGCGTTTTGCAGATGCTGAAAACTATCAACCTTAAGTGATTTTGTCAATATATTTGTGAGTTGTTCTTTGTGTTGCAGTAATCTAATTTTATAACACCATTGTTGCATAAATCTCTTAAGAAATGAAATCTCACGTCAATATGTTTACTTTTTTCATGCAAGAATAGATTTTTGGACAACTTAACAATAGAGGCATTGTCACACAACAGTATAGTAGCTCTTTCTTGGTAATGTTCCATATGTTCTAGAATTCTTCTAAGCCAAACACATTGGAAAACACACAAAGTAGCTGCTATGAACTACACTTCAATTATGGATAATTTGATAACTGACTATTTCTTTGATGCCTTAGAAATCACACCTCCTCCCAACATGAAAACATAACCAAATGTGCTCTTCATATCTTCAAGATCCTCTACATAATCACTATCAGTATAAGAAATTAATTCTTTATTTTCTCCACCAGCTTTATAGAAAATTCTTAGATTTCAAGCTCCTTATAAGTATCTCTAGATACGCTTTGCTGCCAAAAAATGACTATCTTTAGGGTGTTCCATAAAGAGACTTATCAAGTTGATCGGATGTGCAATATCTAGTCTTGTAACATTCAAATCATCAATGAAAGTGAGTATGTAGCTCTTATTTCTATTAGATGTAGGATTGATAGGCCTACAAATATCAAAATGAATTAACTACAATAATTGAGATGCACGCCACCTACTTTGTCATGGAAAAGAGTCTCTTTGATGCTTTCCTTTGAGACAGTGTTCACAAAGTTGAGTTCGGGACTTAAAGCCATGCAGCCCTTTCACCATATCAATGCCTGATAACGTTCATAAACCTTTATAGCTCAAATGCCCATAACGAGAGTGCCAAACTTGAGCTGTAGACGTTGAACTTGCTTCGAAACAATTATGGAAGACTCTAGATTTTCCAGATCAAACATATGATTAGCAGTCATGAAGGTCTCAAAGATTATGGTTTCTCCTTGAAACACTTCACACTTGTTTTTCTTCATTTGAATATTTAATCCTTTCTCCAAAGTTGACCCATACTGAATAAATTATTTTTCAAATCAAGAATAAAGAAGACGTGAGTAACCACATGGATGACTCCATTAATTAGGAGTTTAACAGTACCTTTCCCAGCCACATTTAGGGTATAATCATTCCCCAGTTTTACTTCATTAGAAAATGCGGAATCCATAGAAGAAAACCAGTCCTTTCTACATGTCATGTGGTTCCTGTAGCCTGAATCAATGTACCACATTTCTTGCGCACTTGGTCTTTCGTCTGTTGCACTTGTCCTTCCGTATGTCGAAAGTTATGCCATTAGCAACACTGCTCCTTCACCACCTTCAATATAATTTGCTTTGTTGTATTGTGTTTTCTTTGCGCATTTGCTTTGGAAATGGCCATGCTCGTGACAGTAATAACATTCTATTGTTGTTTTGTCTATAGGTTGTCTACCTCCTCTACCTCTCCCTCTTACTCGTGCAACTCCACCTTGTAAAGCACTTCTTCCTTGACCATGCCCAAATTTTTCTTCATCTTGTGCAACCTTTAAGACTTGGTCTTCTTGAGAATTATGCCCATTCATTCGCTGGTCATGTACTAAAAGATTGCTTTGTAGCTCGTCTATAGTCATGGAAACCAAATCATGAGACTCCTTAATGGAGCACACTACATAGTCATACCTCAAGGTCATTGAGAGAAGGATTTTTTCAATAATGTTGAGGTCATACATCATTTCACCATGCATTCTCATCTTATTTGCAATTATGAGGGTTCAAGCAAAGTAGTCATTGATTGATTCACCATTCTTCATGTGTAGAATCTCCCATTCTTGTTGTATAGTTTGTAGTTGAGTGCGTTTTACCCTTGTCGTACCTTTGAACTTTTATTTCAACGTGTCTCAAATTTCCTGTGAGGACTACTTTTTCAGAATTGTTTCAAGCACAGTTCGATCGATAACTTAAAATAAATAGTTTTTCACCTTTAAATCTTTCAACTTCAACTCCTCCAGATTCTTCTTCTTAGTATCATCATCAGTAGGTTGAGGAATTCCTGGATCTATGAGATTCCAATACTCTTTGGGCCTTAGAAAGTTCTCCATTAGCATTGTCCAGTGGTCATAATGCTCATTCAATTTTGGAATGGCAGGTTGCACGAAGTTTATATCTGCATTCACCATTGAAGTTTGCTACTTCTTTGTTTTGGTTTGAACCAGTTTTGATACCACTTGTTAGGATCGAGCGTTTATCACTAGGCTAAAAGCTATAGCAATTAGACAGGGCACAACTTTTTTTTTTACTTAAGAGTGTAATAGCACAACGTCACAGTTCGATTGTGATCCAACCCACTTGACCTATCACGGGCAATTGATGCCACCTACAATAGTTTATATGTCCAAAATATTTGATTTTTTCTTGGATTGTTTGTGGTGGTCAAGATGATTGATTAGAAGGTAAACTCATCCTACATTTTTGTATTTCAAATTTTATAGTTCATATAAATAAAATTAGTATCTTAATATTTTAAATTGTATAATTTAAAATATAAATTTATATTTTAGATTATATAATTCAAAATATATTAAAATTTAGTATTTTTAATTTAACAATTTGAAATATACTATAAATTTTACATTTTGAAAATTTGTAATTCGAAACATTAATTTTACATTTTGAATTATATAATCAAATGTATAATAAAATTAGTATTTTAAATTATATAATATAAAATGTATTATAAATTTTACATTTTAAAATATGTAATTTGAAATATTAATTTTACATATTTTAAATTATAGGCTTAAATAGTAGTTTGGTCCTAGTTTTCGTTCGGTTTTTTCAATGTGGTCCTATTGTTAATTTTTTTTTTCAATTTGGTCCTAATATTGGTAAATTATTTTCAATTTGGTCCTTTTCGCTAACACCGTTAAAATAGTTAACGGATGTGAACAGTAACTACCACGTGTCATTTTGTAATTTTTTTAACTTTTTTTAATTTTTTTTAATTTAAAAAAAATGTACACGTGTCAAGCCTATATCATGCCACGTGTCATTTTTGTGATTTTTTAATTTTTTTTTAAAATTATTTTAATTAAAAAAAATCTACATGTCAAGCTAATATCATGCCACGTGTCAGAATTAGATTTTTATATTCAACTAGTATACTAACCCGTGCATACGCACGGGACGGGGCATATTTATTTTATTTTGTATATTAAAATAATAAAATAGTGAAAGTATTATGTAATGAAATATTATAAAAATTAAGTTATATTGTTGTAAATATTGTTATTAAAGTAATTAGTAAATCTAAGTGATGCAATAATAATTTTAGTTTTAAATATAATAAATAGAATTGATATCACAATATAATACAGTTAATTGATTTTACGAAATAATTATATTAGCCTAGTGCGAATATTTTTTGTTTTTTTTATTTAAATTATTTTAGAATAATAATATAATTGTTATTATATTTATTTAACCATTAAAAATACTACTAATAATATTAATATAAATTTTAAATTTTAAAAGTTTTTTAAAAGATTAAAACTCTATTTAGAAAAAGTATATAGTATAACAACGTTTTCTATAATTAAAAATAGCACACTTATAATAATAACACCATTATGAATAGTAATAATAATAATAATAAAAATAAAAATAATGATACCAATAATAATAATAATAATAATAATAATATTATCCTATAAATGTTAATATTAATGTTAACACTAAGACTAATGTCAACTATAATAATCTATAATTATATATAAAGATATACATTAACAACAAAACAAATAAAAGTGACAAGTAATTGAAATATGACCCCGTAGTAAATTAATTTAAGATATGTGTCTAACTATAATAATAATAATAATAATAATTAATAATAATAATAATAATAATAATAATAATAATAATAATAATAATAATGCCATTATAATAATATCTCGTAGTGATAAAAATAACAATAATACAATAACTACATATATAAAGAGCTATACATTTGTTGTGTCCTCTTTTATTTATACAATTTATCCTCTTAATTATTATGTATTAAATTAAAATAATTATTCATAATAAAAATTATTTGTCCATTTTATCATTTTAATAATTTTAGTAACTATTTTTTTAATTAAAATAATTACACAAATATAAAAATAAAATGAACAACAAAACAAATAAAAAGTGCAAATAATTGAGATATGATCTCGTAGTAAATAAATGTAAATAATAATAATAATAATACAACTACATATATAAAGAGATAAACATCTTTGGTGTCCTTTTTTATTTTTTTAATTTTATCCTCTTAATTGTTATATTTTAAACTTAAATAATTATTTAAAATAAAAATTTATTTTTCAGTTTTATTATTTTACTAATTTTAGTAACTTTTTTTTTTTGAATTGAAATAATTATTCAAATGTAAAAATAAATAAACAACAAAACAAATAAAAGGGTCAAGTAAATTAAACATGATTCATAGATAGTAAGTAAAAGTAAAATGTGTATGTAACCATAATAAAAACAATAATAATAATAATAATAATAATAATAATAATAATAATAATAATAATAATAATAATAACTATTATAATAATTATAGTTCTAATTAATAATAATAGTAGTAATAATAATAATAGTAATATAATAATAGAAATAATTGTAGTTAATAATGATAATAGGTTAAAATACCTTTTTGGTCCCAATTTTTGTTAAATAAGTCATAATTTTGGTTTTATGTTCGAATAGGTCTCAATTTTCGTCAATTTTGTTCAATTAGGTCTTTTTTGCTAACACTGTTTAAATCATTAACAATCATCTATGATGCCTAGATACGATACGTGTATCGGATATGATACATAATTGATACGTCGATACGTTTTTTTTTTTTCAAAATAATAGGATACGATATGTGATAGATACGTGATATATGAATATTGAAAAAGTGTACAATAATTCTTACAAACAAATAAATATATGATTGTTATTGTGTAAATGCAAATTTCCTAATTAGAGACCAATTATTTTGGTAGCCAAAACCTGGTAACTAATGTTAGTGAACAATTTAAAAACCAATTCATAATTGAAACTATTTTAATTATCAATTTAGAGACCAATTATAATTTTTTTGAACTATTTTCGTTCTCAGTTTGGTCACTATATAGTGAATAATTATTTTTCACTAAAATTGGTCATTATTCAAAGATTTTATTGTATTGTACTACGACTTTATAAATTAGATACTTCATTGATAAGTATCGATAAAGTATCGGACACGATACGTGTCAGACACGGATACGTGACCCAAGTTGGAGTATCAGTGCATCATAGACGGTCATGAACAGTGACTGTGTCACTTCGTTATTTTTTTGAATTTTTTTTAAATTTTTTATTTTTTAAATTTTTCTTAAATTTTTTTTTGAATGTCCACGTGTCAACCCAGCAGTGTGCCATGTGTCAAAGTCAATGTTCTATATTCAATTTGGTTCCTATATTTGTTATTTTTGTTCAATTTAGTCCCAATTTTTGTTAACATGAACCAATTTGGTCCCTCTCCAAATTGAAACCAAATTTAATTTTTATATTAAAATTCAAATTTTTTATTAAATATTTTTATATAATATATTAAAATTCACATCATTATAACTTTGATATAAAAATTAAATTTGGTCACATTTTCGATAGGGACAAAATTAGTCAATTTTAAACAAAATTGGGACTAAATTGAACAATAATAACAAATATAAGGACCAGATTGAATATAGAACATTGACTTTGACACGTAGCACGCTACTCGGTTGACACGTGGACATTTAAAAAAAATTCAAAAATTCAAAAAAAACCATGAAGTGACACGTGACAGTCACTACCACTAATGATTTAAACCGTGTTAACAAAAAAATAGTCAATTGAAAAAAATTGACGAAAATTAGGACCTATTTGAACACAACCAAAATTAGGACTTATTTGATAAAACTTGACGAAAATTTGGACCAAAAAGGTATTTTAACTATAATAATAATACTTATAGTTGGTAGTAATATTAATCATAATAACTATAGTTGATAACAGTAATTATAGTTAATAATAATAATAATAATAACAATAATTAGACTTATAATTGATAATAATAACAATAATATAAAAAATAATAATAAATATCATGAAAATTAGGTTATATTGTTGTAAATGTTATTATTAATAAAATGAAGTTGTAAATTCAATTTTAAATATAATAAATAAAATTAATATCACAATATGGTGCAGTAAATTGATTTTACAAAATAATTATAATAGTATATGATCCCTGCATGTACGCACATTTTTTTATTTATTTCAAATATGTTTAGAATAATAACCATTGAAAATAATGTGTATGTTTAGTATATTTTATTATATTTATTTAACCATTAAAAATAATAATATTAATATTAATATAAATTATAAATTATAAAATTTTTAAAAGATTAAAAATCTATTTAGAAAAAGTATTTAGTATAATAACGTTTTTTATAATTAAAAAAAAAACACTTATACTAATAACATCACTATGCATAGTAATAATAATAATAATAATAAAAATAATAATGATACTAATGATAACAAACAAATGATAATAATAATAATTTTTATGCTACAAAAAGATTAATGTCAATGCAAATACTAGGGCTAATGTTGACATACTAATAATCTATAATTATATATAAAGATATACATCTGCAACAAAACAATTAAGAAGGACAACTAATTAAAATATAATTTCATAGTAAATAAAATTAAGATGTGTGTCTAACTATAATAATAATAATAATAATACCATTATAATAATATCCTATAGCGATAATAATAATAATAATATTAGTAATAATAGTGATAATAATAATAATAATACATTAACTAAATATATAAAGAAATACACATTTTTTATGTCTTTTTCTTACAATTTTATCTTCTTAATTATTATTTATTAAATTTAAATAAATATTCATAATAACAATTTATTTGTCAGTTTTATCATTCTACTAATTTTAATAACTATTTTTTTTCAATCCAAAAAATACCAAGATATAGAAATAAAATGAATAACAAAACAAATACAAAGAGGAAGTAATTGATATATGATCTCGTAATAAATAAAAGTAAAATATGTGTCTAACTATAATAATAATAATAATAATAATAATATACCATTATAATAATATCGTGTAGTGATAAAAAAAAGAATACTACTACTACTACTACTAATAATAATAATATTAATATTAATACAACTACATATATAAAGGGATAAACATCTTTGGTGTCTTTTTTATTTTATCAATTTTATCCTCTAAATTATTATATTTTAAATTTAAATAATTATTTATAATAAAAAACTTATTTTTCAGTTTTATTATTTTACTAATTTTAGTAACTATTTTTTTAAATTGAAATAATCATTCAAATGGAAAGATAAATGAACAAAAAAAAATGACAGGTAAATGAAACATGATTCCTACCTAGTTAGTAAAAGTAAAATGTGTATCTAACAATAATAATAATAAATAATAATAATAATAATAATAATAACTATTATAATAATTATAGTTCTTAATAATAATAATAATAATAATAATAACAGTAATATAATATTAGAAATAATTATAATTGATTATAATGATAATATTATTTATAGTTGATAGTAATAGTGATTATTAATAATGGTTGATAATAATAACCCGTGACGGATCTTGACCAATAATTTTGGAGGAGCCAAAATAATTTATAGTAAAAAATTTTGAACTCATCAATAATTTATTCGGAATAAAAATCTCTAGTTATTCCTTTTTGAATGTAAATAATTATATTGTGTTCAAGAAATTCATCTTTCATCTTATTTTGAATTTTGTTTTGATAATATTCGTTGTAGAAAATGAAACATTAAGAGTTAAATAAAATGAATTAGACAATCAATCAAGTAAAATATCTTTAATTTGTTTGTTTTTGTCAAAGATTGACATAATTCAATAATAGTCGACAAATCCTTCAAATTTGAATGAGTATGAACATTAACAATGAAATGTTAGAGTGAAATTTTAAACTAATCATATATTTATCAATATACCTATTTTTTTAAGTTTAAGATAAAAAAATTAATTTATCATAATCTAATAAAAATTGAGACGTAATTACTAACAAAAATATATAATAGTAATAATATTATATATTAGGCTTAATTATCATTTTGGTCCTTTAGTTTGTTGGGTTGGTTCATTTTGGTCCAAATTTGGTCTCTGCCGTTAAGTCAACTTTAACACCGTCTCCGTACATGCCACATGTCATTTTGTGGAATTTTCAATTTTTTAAAAATTTTTTTAAATTTATTTTAAATTTTTTTAAGAAATTAAATTGCCACGTGTCACCTTATGGTTGTGACACGTGTCAATTTGAGATTTTTTTTATTTAAAAGAAATGTACTGCCACGTGTCAAGCTAACATTGGTTGTTTTCAATTTAGTCCCTCTATTTACAATTTTGATTCAATTTAGTCCCCAAATTTTTTAAAATGATTCAATTTTGTCCTCTCCAATTTGAGTCCAAATTAATAATTAAGCTTAATTACAATTTATATATTCATGTTCAAATAATTTTTTACCATTTATACATTAAATCACTCCCTAAATACTCATGTTATTTCATTTCTTACATTTTTCACTTGTAATTTTTTACACTTGAAATTTTCTATACATGTAAAAAAAATAATAATTTGAATAGTTAGATGGAGTAATTTAATCTATAAATATAATAAAAATTATTTTAATATGTATATATAAGTTGTAATTAAGCTTAATCACTAATTTGGTATCAAATTAGAGAGGACAAAATTGAATCATTTTAAAAAATTGGGGGACTAAATTGAATCAAAATTGTAAATAGAGAGACTAAATTGAAAACAACCAATGTTAGCTTGACACGTGCACAATCATGACCTGCCACATGGCAGTACATTTTTTTAAATAAAAAAATCTCAAATTGACACGTGTCACAACCATATGGTGACACGTGGCAATTTAATTCTTTTTAAGAAATTTAAAAAAAAATTAAAAAATTAAAAAAATAAAATAAAAAAAATTTGAAAATTGCACAAAATGACACGTGGCAGGTCAAGGAGACGGTGTTAAAGTTGACTTAACGGCAGGGACCAAATTGAACCTTTTAGAAAATTAGAGGATCAAATTGAACCAAAAAATAATTAGGGGACCAAAATGAACCAATCCAACAAATTAGGGGACCAAAATGATAATTAAGCCTATATATTACAAATAAGAGGAATAACTTTACTACTAATAATGTTAATAATATTAATAGTAATAATATATAATAGTAACATATAATAATAATAACAATTATTATTATTATTATTATTATAATACTAATATTTGTTATAATTTTACTATTATCACTGTAAATAATATTTATAATAATATTATTATTAATAATTAGAAATACTAATACTTATAAAAATATTACAAATAATAATATTATTTATAATTAATATTATAGTTAAAATCATTAATAAATGAAAAAATAAAAACAAATTGACCTTTGTAGGATTTGAACCCAGGTCCTTTTGTACAAGAGTTTTAAAATGACGAAAAAACTAATTTTTATGACACGTGTCAATAAAAGAAAGTGGGTAATGTAGTAATTTTGGTAGTATCTTCTTTTCTTAATATATAATAGAAGATATATAATAGATTTGGTCATAATATTCGTTGTTTTCAATTTGGTCCTAGTTTTTTTTTTTAATTTAGTATTTTTGTTCCTCTCCAAAGACAAAATATAATTTATATATAATTGTTATATGGATATTCTTATTAAAATACATATTTTTATTAAATATTTTTAATTTAAAATTAGAGTTGGTTTAAAATTAAATATTTTTAACTTCTTAAAATTTTAAATTAATGGTGTTATTGCTTTTTCTCGTTTTAATTTTAAACTAACTCAAATTCTAAATTAAAAATATTTAACAAAAATATGCATTTTAATATATACAAATTAAATTTTGTCTAAATTTGGAGAGGAACAAAAATGTTAAATTTTTAAAAAAATAGGACCAAATTGAAAACAATTAACGAATATTGAGACCAAATTGAATATAAAAAACTAACTCTGACACAGGGCATGATATTAGCTTGACACGTGGATTTTTTTTTTAAATTAAAAAAATTAAATTTAAAAAAAATTAAAAAATCACAAAAATGACACGTGGCATGGGCTTGACGTGTGCATTTTTTTAAAAATAAAAAATAAATTAAAAAAAAATAAAAAAAATCACAAAATGACATGTGGCGGTTATTGTTTATATTCGTTAACTATTTTAACGGTGTTAGTGAAAAGGACCAAATTGAAAAAAATTTACCAATATTAGGACCAAATTAAAAAAAAAAAATCAACAGTAGGACCACGTTAAAAAAACTAAACGAAAACTAGGACCAAAATACTGTTTAAACCTAAATTATACAGTTTAAAATAAATAAAAAAATACCATTTTCTTTTAGATTGTATAACCCGAAAGATTCATGAGTTGTGCACAATCTAAAACTTAAATTGAAAAATACATACTATTTTTATTAATTTTATTAGAGGATATAATTGGTATTTTTCTTATTATGAAATGCCACAAGAGGGCGGAAAAGAATACCCATCCTAGTATTGGATTGGATATGAAGTGGATAATCAGGTTCCCCACTCACAAAGCCCAACACTATTTCGTTCTTATTCCTTTCTCAATATTTTTCAGTTTCAAATTAGATATATTCTTTTTGCACCCATGTTTTTTCCCCGCGTCTCATACTTTCCAATTATATGGATGTTAAAATTATAGTTTCAAATTTTGCTATCAATAGATATTTTGGATTACATAATTGGAAATACAAAAATATAAATTTTACACATTCTAAATTATACAATTTAGAAAAAAAATTATACTTCGAATTGTACCGTTTATAATTTAAATTGACATGGTATTTTAAATTATATAATTCATAATGTAAATTTAGAATATAGTCAATAATACAAATTTTACTCGTAATTTTATTATTATATTTTGGATTATACAATTTATAATATTAATTTACACAGTATTTATAACAATATATAAAAAATATTCTCTCTTTTGTGTCCACATTTCATAATACCAATTCTACTTTTTACAATATAGTTATTTATTAAATTTTTTAAAATTAATGATTATTTTTACTTATTTTCTATAAAACTGTTTATCTTTTTTTTTTATCAACAATTAATTTCTCTATTCATTTCACTTTATTTTTAATAAATATAAATATATTTTATATATTAACTTAATAACATTATACTATTATGACCTATAACATACTATCATTCATATTCAAAAAATGTGTACACACATGCGCAATATAATAATTCATAATGTTAATTTATACCGTACAATTCATACTGAAATTCGAAAAACAAACGAAAATACAAATTATATTTTGGATTAATCTAAATGCATATTTTGTTCCAAATTGCAGAATTGGGAATACTTCTCGCACAAGCGGTCCAGGCATTGATATTTGTTGCAATGTGCGATGCTCTTGCACATATTACAAGAACCTTAGATGTTGTAGCCAAAGTCATGGTTGCCTTTGAATTTGCACTCATGGCTTCATTTGGCGTGACATCGTCTTATCACACTTATTCAACCTATGAACCAAAATGGTAGGGAAAGTTGATATTAAACTTTTAAATATTTTTTAAATAAAGGATAATTAAGTAATTACAGTTATACTTTTGATACAAGAAGAAGACATGGGGTGCAGGAAGAAGTTGCCTCCAAATTTTAGTCTGTCATCTTCCAACCATCTATTATGAATATATAATAACAAAACCTTCTCCACGACCACCAACATTCTAAACTTTTCCACACTTCATTTTTTTATTATCTCTCATTCTTTTTATTATTTATCTGATTAAATTATAATTTTCAAGTAATTACAAACCTAAATATTTCTTATATATATATATATATATATAACATTTTACTATTATATTTCTATTTTTATATTTTAAATACAATTTAGTTATATTAATAGTTAAATGATTAAAGTAATTAAATAAAAAAAATTGAAAACTTTAAACCATAAATTAACTTAATTAATAGCTTTTTTTAATAGTTTATTGTTTTGATATATTGTATAAATTATATATTATATAGCTTAAATACCTTTTTGGTCCTCATTTTCGTAATGTTTGTTACGGATGGTCCTCATTTTCACAGAATGTTTAAAATGGTCCTCATTTTTACCGAATGTTTAGAATGGTCATCATTTTCGCAATTCGTGTTTTATTTGGTCCTTTTCTATAACACTGTTTAAATCATTAACGGAACATTGTACAGGTGGCACGGTTTGTATTAGGGTGTGTTTAGAGATGGCAAACAAACCCGTCCCCTTGGGTATTGTCCGAACCCGTTCCCGTTTTGACGGGAATCCCCACATTGACTGGATATGGGTATGGGTATGGGGAATCCCCGATTTTTTCAATTGGGTATGGGGATGGGGATGGGGATGAATATATCCCCGCCATAATACCCGTCCCCGCCATATCCTCATCCTCATTTAAATTATTAAAATATTTACAATTAATTAAGTAACCCTATATATATATATAAGGTTACTTAATTAATTGTAAATATTTTAATAATTTAAATGAGAATGATTTTTATTTTTTATTTCTTCTAAATATTTGGTTTGTCATGAAACTCATTTCGCATCTCCAATATATTTTTTATTTTATCACAACCTTTATGTAATTATGTTAAAATGATGTATGTCAATTAAAAAAAATTTATGTCTAACATTTGAATATTTCTATTATTTTTTAATATTTTTTTATTGTATATTTTCCTTTCACATGAGAATATTTAATACTCTCAATTTAAGTGTTTAATAGCATAAACATTTTATTTACTAGGTAATATAAAAAAAAAATCTTTACTTATTATTATTAATTTTTGTTTCATTTGAAGAACTCTTTTGTTTCGCTAAAACAATTTTTGTTATTTCTCAACCATTGAGTATATATGTTGACATTTGAAAAGTTTTCTTAGATCTCTAAGATGTTTTTCGCCTTATCATACCCTTAATTATACATTTGTTTTTCTTTGTGCAATTCCTTCTAATAATCTCCAAATTATTTATAAGACACACATTTGTTAATTTTTTAATATTTTTATTTTTGTTTATTTTCATCATATAGAATATTATTTCGATAAATTTTATCTAATTATTTTTTATTTTCTAACTCATTACAATCATACTTTAATATTTTCAATATAATTGTATAAATAATTTTTATTTACTACAATATAAAAATTTAATGTAATTGTCATGAATATTTTTTTATCACCATCCAACATATATTAGAGTTTAAAAAATACCAGATCTATGATAAAATTTTATTATGTTTATTATTTGTTCTTTGCGTCATTTTTTTATCAAACATTGAGTATATATGTTGATATTTGAAAAATTTTCTTAGATCTCTAAGATGTTTTTCATCTTATCATACCTTTAATTATATATTTGTTTTCATTTGTGTGATTCCTTCCAATAGTCTCCAAATTGTTTATAAGACACACATTTGTTAATTTTTTTATATTTTTATTTTTTGGTTATTTTCATCATGTAGAATACTATTTCGATAAATTTTATCTAATTATTTTTTATTTTCTAACTCATTACAATCATACTTTAATTTTTTCACTATAATTGTATAAATAATTTTTATTTACTACATAAAAATTTAATGTAATTGCCATGAATATTTTTTTACCACCATCCAACATATATTGTGGTTTAAAAGATACAAGATTTATGTTAAAATTTTATTATTATATTTATTATTTGTTCTTTGCGTTATTTGAATCAAGTGATGTATTATAACTTTTATTAGTATATAAAAAATAGATCCATTATAATTTAAAAAACTGAAGTAAACAAACATTTAAAATATATTTTAATTTAAATATTTTTTTCCTTTTATATTTTTTAAGAATTTTTTTTCCTTTTATATTTTTTTAAAATATTTTTAAAATTTATCAACTAAGTTTCATTAATGTTTGCAAATTTAATAAATATTTTGGTTCTCATTAAATTTTATTTGGTATTCTAATATAAAAATGTAAACAATTATAATTTATTTCAAAGTATTTGATATCGAAAAAATAACCATACTCCTAATATTGAATATTTGATAATATTATGTTTCTTTTACCGTAATTTTTTATTATTTTATAAAAATTAATTAAAATTAATATTAAAGTAGTAAGAAAACGGGTACAGGTATGGGTACAAGATTATACCCGTTACGCGGTGGGGATGGGGATGGGATAAAAGTTTGATACCCGTTGGGTTTGGGTATGAGGATGGGGATGAACTTTTTTTACGGGGATGGGTATGTGATAGTGAAACCCGTCCCCGCCCCGCCCCGTTGTCATCCCTAGGTGTGTTACATGTACTGTACAGGTGACTTAATTAGATATTTGGGGATAAATAAGTGAGTTAGGGTTTTGGTAGTGGATGTTTGGACAGTTGGTGAGTTTTGGCAATCTTGTTCCTCCATTCTCAATTGGTGTTGCTGCAATCTTCTTCTTCCTGCAATCCCATTATATAGGTATGTTAAGGTCTTAATCTTCTTCCTTTAACTCTGGTTGTAATCGTTGGAGGCAAATCTGAGCTCAAGAAAGACGAAAATGAAGAAATTTATCTAATTGCAAAATTTTCCTTAAATTGGAAAATTAACGTTAATTAGCCACCTGTACAGTACATGTAACACACCCTAATACAAACCGTGCCACCTGTACAATGTTCCGTTAATTATTTAAACGACGTTATAGAAAAGGACCAAATAAAACACGAATTGCGAAAATGATGACCATTCTAAACATTCGGTAGAAACGAGGACTATTTTAAACATTATGTGAAAATGAGGACCATCCGCAACAAACATTACGAAAATGAGGACAAAAAGGTATTTAAAGCCTTAATAACTCAACATGTACTTTAAGCTTAAAAATGTTTTATATCCTTAAGATATATGACTAGTAATTGTTTTGAGCACTTATTGAAACTGATGAAATAACTTAAGACAACTAAATAGTGAAACTGATGCTTTTTTAATTTATTAGGTAACCATCTGAAAGAACAAAAAAATATTAAATACTCAAAAGAAACATAAGTGATATTGAAAACTTAAAAGTCGTATAGTGCCCTGGATTTTGGTGCAATAAGAGGAGAAAGCCATGGCATGAATTTGAAAGTGAAAGAAACTCACTTGAAATTAAAACCATTTTGGTGAAAGCCATGACATGAACGAACATTGTCTTGTGCATTTTTGTAGTCTACAATGACTTCCCTTTCTGCATTTTGATGACAAATTGACACGTTTTTTTTTTCTAGTTAACATTCTTGGAAGTACAAGTACTTAATCGACTCAGCAAAGAGGTTATAACTGATGTTTGTGTTCATTGTGTTTCATGCTGAAACCTTTGAACCCAGATGTTCTGTGGCTTTCTTTATCATTAATGTTCCACATTTTTGTGTTCTGTTAATAAGGTCACATAATTGTGTCCCTATCTTGGCAGACACCAAAATTGGTCGAAATGAATACATTGGTTAGGAGTTATTTTCATTCAATCTTGTCCGGTCGTAAAAGCAAAAGGGCTTGACTTGGTCGAGTGTGTTATCCGACAGACCCATAGTGTTTCATATTGTCTCTGCTGTCTTTTTTACAGCACTTATATATCATATCCACTAATTCTTATGACAGAAATCATCTTCATGACTTAAATGAGGATAAACTTTGGTGTGATGAATCAGCAGTGAGTGAAAGTTCTTGTGGGGGGGACAAAGAGTACGAGGAACAGAACTTATGTCTCAACTCAAACAATATAAATATGCACCACCCTTATGTATTAACTCATCCTCAAAACTTATTCACTTGAAGCAATGCCAGAAACCAGTGGAAATGCTGCTAAAATGGTTAGAGTTGGTCCAAGAAGAGGGAAAATCAAAGCCAAGATAATGAGCAACTTGTTCCGGATTGTAGAAGAAGCAGGGAGAGGCATTTGCAGCAAGGTACAGGTTGCTGAGGAGTCACCACACCACCCTTCACAACCACATCACTCTGGTCATTACGATTATGCTGCATGACACAAATTCCAACAATGTTTCTGGATAGCACAAGGATATTACCTTCTACTTTTCTATGCTACAAGGATAGTACCTTGCTCTGAAATTACTCTACATTTGTTACATGCCATGTATCTTTCATTATATGCCTCCTCTTGTGGTAGATGGTACCATGTTAGCCAGAAAAAAACAAAAAGGTTTTATTTCTTGGAATGGATATCACGCTCTTCGTAATTTATTATCGGTTTAATTATATTTTTGGTCAGTTTTTAATCAAGAATCTCAAGTTCAATTTAATTCTGATTTTTTTTAAAATTTGATGTAATTTTATTTTTTTTTTTATAACTTTTTAAATTAATCGAGAATTTTTCATCAAAATTAAAATTGTTAATAAAAATAGTTTGTTTTATTGGTATAATTAACATAAAACTGTTAAAGGGTCTCTCTGTCTCTCTTTTTTTGGGAGGCCTTTACTCACCTCCACAGTTTGTAGGTCTTATATTTATATTTTAGAAAATAAAAATAACTTTTGTTGACAAAGTTATTAAACAGAATTATTTTTTTATTTTTTTATGAAAATAACAAAAATAAAGTAATAACACTTTAAAACTTTTTACCAAAATAATTATTTGTCAAAATTTGTCAAATAAAACTTTGTGAAAGTATCATTTTATTTTATTTTAGAGAAACTGCAACCAAGAATTATACACTTATATTATAAGTCCTCACTTGGCAAAGATGAGTAAACAACAACTGCACAATGAGGCATGTAGCAGATGATGTTGGTTCTATATTTCAAATCAAATACTCTTTTCAAATGAAAAAAGAACAAGAAAAGGCCAAAAATAATAGCACTGTGCATTTTCAACTTTAGAAAACACAAGGGTCCATGCTCCCTTAGTGACCATAAAGCAGGCCAGAATGTGTCGCCCTCTTTCTAATTTTGTAATTAAAAATTCAGAATTATCCACCTTTAAATGAACAATAGATTCAGAAGAGAAATACAATAGCAATAAGCATGATCTATTATTATCTTAAGGTACATGGAAAACTCCACAGTGTTACAACAGAGGATAAGACATAATGCATTAATCACTGTCACAAAACCCAAATCAGACGATGAGGTATTCCAAAGCATAAAATTACTATTTCGGTTTGACCATTCCAAAAGACCTACGTTTAGTTCCAAAATACCTCTTTTGGAACGTAAAAAAAAAATGTTGTTCGTGTTTTTCTTTTCTTTTTTACACCTAAATTTCAAATTTGCAAAGCTAATATGGATGAAGACAGGCCACAATATTATAGTGATGCGTTTAAGATAGATAAGGTAAATGTTACTCTCATATATATTTAGATATATACTTGTGAGGTGTATTTTGTGAATGAAATATAAAGTTGTACTAAATAGTTATTCGCTACTTGAGATAGCTTGGAAGACTAGGCAAGAAAGATTTTTTATAGTTGATGATTTGTTATGATTATATTAAGGTCATATACAACAAACGGGAAACAAAGAATGAAAAACTACGTATTATTAGGTTGCTTAAAGGAGAGGTAAATACATACAATACATAAAGGACTTATAAGTAACTACTAGTGGAAGTAGGAAATATAAGTGTTCTTTCAAATTGTTAGGGAAACCAGTAAAAGGTGAGGAAAGATGAATTGTGAAATTACTTTGTCCCTTGCATAATCATAATTTGATAGATGCGCTGATAGATTAACATGTAATGAGAAATACATGTTTGTTGATATGATAAAGAGTTTAATAGAGACTAGAAATATTTTGTTAACAATTAAGGAAAGAATGTAACCACCATAAAGCAAGTTTGTAATCTAAGATATGCCTTTTATATATTGGATTGAGGTCATAGAACTAAATTGTAATAGTTAGTGATGTTACTTCAACAAAACATGTATATTCATTGGTGTAGGTTTAACGAGGGTACGAAATTGGTGACATATTTTGGACACATCCCAATTCAGTGAAACGATCGAAATCCTTTAATATAGTATTCATGATAGATAATACATATAAAACTAACATGTACAGAATGCCCTTATGATGAGCCCATGACTCCTAATGAAGATGGAGAGGTCTTTTAGGAGGATTACAAAGAGCATGACTAGAAGGGAAGCATCCTCCTTACTCACTTCCTTTAGTTTATTTAGCACTTCTCCATTTTATTAGTTTTTCTATGCTTGTGTTGTTTATGTGTCTTGTAGGTCTGCTCTTGAGCACCCTTTTTTTTTATGTTGGGACCCTTTTTGGAGGATGGGAGCTTTGGGACTCATAGCCTAATACATGCTTGCTTTTAAACACCTCTTGACTTACGTTAACACCCTTTTTGGAAGAGAGGGGCATTGGATCATGAGGCCCATCACTTGGGACGGCACATGTGGAATTGGAGGTTATCTTTGACCTTTTAAAAGAGTGGGGCATGCTCCCTACTCTCAAATGCTAGGGTGTCGCCCCGTCAAGTTGACCTAGGTAGCCCTAGCTTCTTGAATCTTGATTTGTATTTCCCTCAGGTCCTTAACCCATGCATATATAAGGGGACCTCCCCACCTTTTATAAAGTGTTAAACATTTTGAGTATATACTAGTGATCCAATCATGAATTGTAGTGTTTTCTTGAGTTTTCTCTTGTCTTCTCTTAGTCTTATATTGGACCTTGGCTCAAGTGGTAACAACCACCACTCATCTTGGGTGGGTCAATTCCCCAAATGATGTGCATCCTTCCCTTTCCCTATCCCCTTCTCTTCTCTTCATCTTTTACTCATTTTAATTTCATGTTATTCTTGTTTTGGCTTCGATTTTCATGTCATTTATTGTCATCTTCTTGCTCTCCTTTTGATTTTTAATTAGATCCTCATCTTCCTCCTTTGAGCTCTTATGAAGTGAACATTCACACTTAAATAACCTAAGGTGTTATTTATAGTCGGATCTTCCTTGATCTTTCTTAATCACTTAGTCACAAACATCCTATATGTTAAAAGTAAAATGAACCATTATCACCTCACTTCAAATCGTTGGTCTTACCTCAACTGGGATGACTTTCTCTATTGCATTTGTCTTACTGACATGTAAACATGAAAACAATAACAATGCTACCAAGAGTGGCGCTTAGTGCCAATAATGGTGACTAGCGAGTGCGAGCACGTTTTTGTGTATATGTTTTTTTCGATCTATGTTTAGCTTGTTCTATTTTTAGGGCAACTTACTCTCTCAAACTTAAAATAAAGGGTTGCTTTTTAAGACATATTTGATGAAATTGAGAGTTGCTCTACTCCTTTGAGTGTGTCAAATCTCCTTAGTCTTATATTGGGTACTCCCACCCAAGTGGCGAAAATAGTCTTATCTTGAGTTTCCAGCTTAAGTGGCGTTCATACCTTCACTCATCTTGGCGTTATCCCCAAGTGGTGTGGCTTCCTCCATTCGTCCCACTTTTTAATCGATTCGTGTATCGACTTAACCCACACTCACAACCACTCGCGTTATTGATTCTTTCATTTTCCCCTTTGTTTTCTTTGTTTGTTTTCATATGTGTATGTTCCCTTTGTTCTTCCTTTTGTTTCTATTTCCATTCATCATTTAAATGCAAGCATTTTCCCCTAAATTTTTATTAATCATAAAATGGGTATGAAACCCATACTATATCATTTGGTAATCAAAGTTTAGGTTTTTTATGAAATGTGCTTATATGAAATTGTGGTTTTTGGTTCTAACTCAACTTGATTTGGTGAATGTGGCTTTATAATGTGTCCAACATTTCAGGTTTTCCGTATGTGCTTAATTTCATTCTGTACAATTGTCTTTTGTGCGTAAATTATGTTTTGGTGAGTGTTGTGATTTTCTATTTATTGCATTTGCCATAAGTGAGTTGTCTTTCAATTAATAAACTCGTTAGTGTGGCTTGGTCTTTTTGTTTTTCTGCTTGGTTGTGCAATAGATAACATGTGCATATGATCATTGTGCAATTTTTTTTTTATGAAGTCCAAGTGTTTGATACATTGTGTCAGTCACATTAAATGGAGCAAACTTGTCTATAGAGTTTTTAAAAGTGTTGTGTTAGCTTGTTTCAGGTATTGTTTTGTCCATATTAAAATACATTATTTTGTTCCTTTTGGTATTATTATTGCTTGTCTATAAAACTTCTTCGGTTTTGTCTACCCAAAAGATTGAGGTGGAGTTGCTCCTCTTTCACTTGAGGTGTTAGCTCAAGAAATGGACCAAATGGAGGGAGGCATTCTGGTTTTGAAAGAAAAAAATTTAGTGAACCCTTCCACTCACCTTGAGGGAGTGTTATATAAATGTGTTGTTCCTAACCTAATTTTTTTTGTGTAGTAGTAACATTTGGCTTCATTAATTTGGGTTCAGCCTTAGTGGACCAATCTTAGTTGTTGGTTGGTTTCAGTGGAGACATCATGGGTTGTCTAGAACTAATTCTGCACTTTCTTGGGTCTGCTTGCTTGGTTGCATAGTATATCTTTGTGTAATTGTATCAGTGCAAAAAATTGCAAGTTAACAAACATGTATGGTCCATTCGGTGCATTGTATTTTTTTTCAACAAAAGTGATCTACAAGTTGGACTAAAATTTGGCACTTTCCAAGTAGCGTGGCTAGTTTTTGGTAGTGTAAGCAAGTTTGTGGAATCTCCCAAACGTGAGGTGTTGAGCACTTTATCCTAGCTTGGAGCGGTGTAGTGGCAGCAGCGTGATGCATTGAAGTGTTGAATTTGTCCTAGCTTGGAGCGGTGTAGTGGCAGCAGCGTGATGCATTGAAGTGCTGAATTGGTTGCAGCAAAAGCCTTTATGTTGTTTAGCGGTGGCAACAATCCACAAAGTTTATCCAAAAGCTGGCCTAAATAGATGATTTGTGGTATGAAAGGCTTTGCAGCCAAGCAACTTAGTGCAACAATTTGATTAAATTAATTATAAGAGGCTTTATTGGGTCATTGGTGCAGTAACAACAACCTGGATTTATGCAATTAGCAACAAGCATTCTAGTTCATCTCGATTTTCTTCAATGCAGTGATTTTTGGTACGAGAAAACTCTAGAATTTGTGGACAAATTCTCTCCATGAAGAAAGGAGAGGATGATGTAGGCATGACTAGGGAAAGGGGCATGAAGAAAAGGATTTCCAAATTTGCCTAGCAACCACCACCCAGCGCCAGTAGAATGTTGCTCAATGCCATATCTGCAAGGGCTACCAACACCTAGTGGCAAGCTTCTAGTGCCCAACGTTGACAAAACCAGAGAGCAACCCCTTTGGAACTGCCAGGAGTAGCGTCTAATGCTAGTAATCGTGCCTAGCGAGTGTGAGCACATTTTTTGTTTATGTTTTGTTTAATCTATATTTAGCTTTTTCTATTTTTAGGACAACTTACTCTCAAACTTTAAATAGAGGATTGTCTTTTATTGTAGGACAGATTTGATGAAATTGAGAGTTGTTATACTTCTTTGAGTATGTCAAATCTTCCTAATATTATCTTGGGTGTTTCCACTCAAGTGGCGGTAATGATCTTATCTTGAATTTCCAAGTCAAGTGGCGACCTTCCCTTCGTTCATCTTGGTATTATCCTTAAGTGGTGTGGCTTCCTCCATTCATTCTACTCTCAGATCGATTCGTGTATCAACTTCATCCACACTCATAACCACTCACGTTATTGATCTCCTTTGTTTTGGTGCTTTCATATGTGTACGTGGTTCTATTTGTTCTTTCTTTTGTTTCTGTTTTCGTTCACCGTTTAAATACTAACATTTTTTCCCCTATCGCAAAATGGGTAATGAAACGCATACTATATCACTAATTCTAACCATAACTATCTTTGAATGCATAAACGAGTATGAATATAAACTATTAAATAACTAATATAAAGTAAAAATTAAAGACCTCAAAACTTAATCAGATATCATATTCCAAAATAGGAAGGTGTTCTGGATGGTCATTTTGAAAGACTTTTATAGGATAGCATAAGTCCAACATCCTGAAATTTTAATTCAGGACTTAAATAGAACAAACTTTAAACTTAAATAAAACCCACGTTATTTTTTATTTTCCATTTTGAATAAAAAGTATACAAGCCCTAATAAGAACCAAATAAAAGTTTCAAAAGTATTTTCCTTATTTCAAATATGTTTTTTGTTTGATTTTGAAAAGAAACAAACATTATCACTTTTACACAAATAAAAAATTGTCCGAAAATAAACATTATTAAATACTTAGATACTAATTCCATCCTCACACATAATCAACTATCAAACCCAATTTGGTTTCACAACCATTCCCTTAAATTTTTCCATATTTTTTTCTAAATAATATTTATTAAAAGATGCAGTAACCATTTAAAGGCTTAAAAACATTCTATGTACATAATTTTATTTTTGTGCTTTAACTTTCCTGTTAGCCTAAAAGTAAGTTTATGAGAGAATATCTAACCGGCTCTGCCATATTTATATTCTCATAACCTTATCATAAAGGCTTTTATTAATTTTTGCCTTAGTTTTTCCTAAGTTTATGAGAGAATATCTAACCGGCTCTGCCAGATTTATATTCTCATAACCTTATCATAAAGGCTTTTATTAATTTTTGACTTAGTTTTCCCTAAGTTTATGAGAGAATATCTAACCGGCTCTGCCAGATTTATATTCTCATAACCTTATCATAAAGGCTTTTATTAATTTTTGCCCTAGTTTTCCCCTTCTTATCTGGTATCAGAGCCAGAAATCCTTGGATACATTTTGAATATTTGTGTAATTGAAGTGGCTTGTATTCGCTAGGATACCCTTTGTAGATCGGACAGGTTATGGCCTGAAGAGCCAACAGAACCATAAGTCCCATCGGATCTGCCTTTGTGGGTTGAGGAATACTTTGCATATTGCGACACTCTTTACATGAATATTTTCTTGTTAATATGTTTTTGTAAATTTTGCTTTCAGATCTGACTAGAAACAATCAAACACTGCGCGTATTCTGGGTTATATTGCTTGTAGTGGGCATATAACTTCGGGGTATATATTAAGAGGAGTGCTAAACAGCACTTGGGTACAACAACCCCTTAGCTCGCAGTTGAGGTATACGATGTCAGAAATTAAAAAAAAAATTGCTTATGATTATTTATATTCTTTTATAAGTATTACTCTATAGTGTATTCCATAGATTCCTGCCTTTTATCTCCTACTACTGCTTTTCCGCTTTGCTTACTTACTATTGTTTTCCTGCTTTCTATACTGCTTTCTTATTTTTCTGTTCATGGATAACATACAGCCATTTCTAGGCACTGACTACAAATCAGCCTTAATTGCGGTTGAAAAAATTACAAACTCGCCTCCTGTAGGTTATAAAAAACCTACTTCAGAAGTAGACCCTGTACACACAGTTATTATAGGATAAAATAACACTATAATAGCTCTTCTAGAAGAAGTTTCTAGAAAATTGAATCATCTGATTGATTTTACTAAAGGGACGAACTTGTCCAAAGACATAGATGGTCTTATAAAGCAAGTATCAAAACTATCTTTAGGAACACACACACATACAAAGACAATTTCTAAAAATTCACAGAAATTTATCAAAGTTACAACTAAAAAAGATTCAAAAGCTGCAAGTACCAATGCAGCACCTTCTTCAAACAATGATAATAGTTTATAATGATAACACAACCCAATACTTCTACACAAACACAAACTGATAATATTAATATGAATAGTACAACAGAACTTAGCAGCACAAAAAGATTCCCTGGAACTCCCAAAAGATTAAGGGAACACCAGACTAGAAGTCAAAATCTTATACAACATCCAGGAATCTTAGATAGATTCTTAAATAGACAAAGAACTACTAACGTAAGAAGATTAGAAGACTTAGTAGACATACAACAAAATATAGATATAGGATCTAACTCAAGGATAGATTCTCTAAATCCTAGACAGTTATACAACATAGGATGGTTAAGTTCTGAACGAACAAGCCTCTATCGATATAGGAGAATAGAAGATTTTCATCTCCCTGACAACACCTATGAAATAATCCCTCTAATATCTCCACAAACAGGCAGACAATTACAAAATCAACAAGGAAGATATGTCCACATGGGATTAATTACCATTGGAGTCAGATCCTTAGCCAGACATATGATTGGAGCTAGAGCTTTGATAGTTCTACACGATTCAAGATTCCAGAATAATGATTCACAAAGTGTAATAGGGATTTTAGAGGTAGATTTAAATCAACCATTTTCCCTTATTTATCTTGCTCCAAATTTCACATTAACTTTACAAGATTTTATAAACCATATAAACTTAGAAGTACAAACGATAGGTTTTGGACCCAATTGGATAGGTGAAAATCTACATTTAGACATAACCTTCATAGGAAGAATAAGTAACCATATTTCTTCTATGTATAGAATAAATACTAGACCATTAGAGGAGGCCATTAGCTCTTATGGTACATAATTCTTACCAGCCCAAGCCTTCACAAGAAGAAATGAAGGACATTTATGGCAAACACATTTACCCAGAGAAGAAAATAATCCAATTACAACCCCTTCATCTGCTATTTTACATAACAGGTCTAGAGGACTCAGTCTAAGTTTTGTAGATTACACAAATATACCACGATTTGACCTGGAACAAGATAGGTCAGCCGAAAATAGGCATAGCACTTCAGCCATTCCTGATAACGAACACATTTCCATGATGAATATCATACAATACGAAGAAGATGAAAATGATGAAATGACTGATGAAGAATGGAATCATCATCAGACAATTATAGCTATGTATAGACAAGGATCTTTGAATTCTTCTACAAATACAAAAATTGAAAATATTTACGATGAAACAGACGATATCATAAATAATTTTCTTGATAGCCTGCGTTTAGATAAAGAAGATAACTCTTCAGTAATATCAGAACCTTTATCTACAATAGGTTTCGTCAATACAAGTGTAGGATCAGTAAACCCCAACAGCTATCAGTTAGAACATGTTGGTACACAAAGTTATTCTACTGGATTCATACCCAGGGAATCTCCAACAAATGTCACTTTTACAGATAATCAATATACAACACATGGAAAGAGGCTCCCAATAGAACCAAATTTCCCATTACCTAATCTTTCATTAAACATAGGAGGAATTGACCCTCAATTACTACCAACATACATTGAACAATGGACTGCAACTGTAATCCGTGATTATGGTATCCATTACGAAAAAGAAGTTCAGTCTTCACAAGACATGATTGCCAAAGGTGAAACCTACCTAGGTGATATAGCCAGAACATGTTGGGAATCTTTTAAAAAAAATTACCCAACAGAATTAAATACATTAGTAATAGAACCAGGTCCAAACATTTACAATTTTTGCTCTTTAATACAAAGATTACTCACTTCCCAATCTGCAAATGATGGGAATACACTCAGACAACAAATTTATTTAGGACATCTAAAAAGGTTGTCTATAACATATTTTGGTAAAATTAAAGAATTTTTACAAGATTATCTCATGTATGCCTCCATAGCCGGATGTTTTCATGATACAAGTGTTGGAGAAAAAAATGTTTCTCAAACTTCCAGGAAAATTAGGTCAGAAAATTAGAGAATCTTGGAAAAATGACGAGGTAGCTACTATGTTAAATAACCTCTCAATAAGAATACAACATATTATGAAAGTAATGGAAGACACTTGCACACATATTGCAATACAAAAACAACTAAAAAATTTTGATTCTGGAATTTGTAAACAAATATACACCCTACAACAATATAATCATAATAAAACTAACAAAAAATATATGCCTAGAAGAAAACCTAAATATAGTCAACTTTACAGTCATAGGTCTCAATCGACTGTACAAAAACCTACTAATTCTAGAAAGACTAATACTATAAGATCCTCAAATTCTAGGAAACCCACTCTAAACCCTGACAGACACGTCAGAAAATTTAGAGAAAATAAAAATTACAAACAAACACTAAAATGTTATGCTTGTAGCCAAACTGGACATTTCTCAAGAGATTGTCCAAACATAGCAAATCTTTATACAAAAGAAGCAGAGCTCATCAAATCTTGCCACATGAATCTTCTTCCAATTGACGAAGATGTATCTACTGATTCTGAAATATTATTAGTAATTAGTATAATAGAATACAATGATGAAATTAATTCAGACAAATAACCCAAAAATTATGACATAATAAATGATTTTACAAATAATGAATTTATCCAAATTTACCCCAAAGAATATGATTTCGAGTTAAATGACAAGTATAATGAATTGGGCGAAATATTAGATGATTCCGGATATTATCTAATGAATATAACTGAAACAAATATTTGTCCTCATACATTACAATACTTTTCAGGACCAGCATCTATTCCCTGCCAGTATTGTGATAGATATTTTCATAAATCTCAAAGGGCTCATTGTCCATTATGCTACAAAAACTTTTGTATTAAATGTATTACAACACATCTGAAAATACAAGAGACACCCATTTTTTTAGAACAAAAAGAAAATATAAGAGATAAAAAACATAATTGACGCTAGGACTTCAATTTTAGAAACCAGAATCAACAACCTTGAAGAAAAAATTCTTCGTCTAGAACAAATAATTCAAGATTCTGGAACAAGTATCATCTCAAAAAACATACAAAACAACATGATGGGAACCACAGAATGTATCTCATTAGTTTGCAATGAAAAGCAACTAATATCTGTTAAAGTGTTAGTAAAATTAAATTTTCCTAAACAAAATAAAAATCCTGCTAAAGAAGAAATCATACAAGCCCTCTTAGACACAGGATGTTCTGAGACAGTCGTTTGTAAAACAAAAGTACCTTCATATATGATCACTAAAAGTAAACATATACAAAAAACAAGAACTATGTCTGGAGTAATAATGATAAACGACGAAGAGATAAACAATATTTCTCTTCAATTTAGTACAAATTGTGACCTATTTGGCCAAAAAATACATCTTAAAACCATGCGTGTGGAAAATTTAGTCCCTTCAAAACAAAGCATGATTATTGGTCTAGATTTTATTTTAGGCCATAATAGAACTATCACTATAAACAAAGATTATGTCATTATTAGTGATAAAACACAAATGTCACCTATAATTAGTGGAGACAGCTATATAGGACAATCCCTTGATGAATGTTCATGTACAAGCCCCAAATCCTCAAAAAAATGTGATTATATGAAAGAAAATTTAGAATTCATAGATTATTATCCAGATGACACTATGGACTCTTTTTCATCCATAAAAATATCCAAAACAATCACTTTTGATAATATCCAACAAATTTTAGATAGGTTAAATAAAACTAGTATAATAGGAGAAGATCCTACAAAATTTTGGGATCGTGATCCTGTTACTTGTAAATTAAACATAATCAACCCTGATTTAATTATAAAAACTAAAGATATACAATTCAATAATTGGGAACAGGAAGAATGTCGAATGCATATTGACCATCTTCTGAAACTAAAAGTAATAGCTCCAAGTGAAAGTCCTCACAGGAGTCCTGCTTTCATAGTAAATAAATATTCCGAACAAAAAAGAGGTAAATCTAGAATGGTTTACAATTATAATCGGTTAAATGATAATACAGTTGAAGATGGATATACAATTCCGTCTAAAGAAATTCTTATAAATCGTATTCAAAATGCGAAATGGTTTTCAAAATTTGATCTCAAAAGTGGATTCCATCAAGTAAAAATGGAACCAGAATCTATAAAATGGACGGCCTTCTCCTGTTCTGAAGGATTATATGAATGGCAGGTAATGCCTTTTGGTCTTAAAAATGCTCCTGCAATTTTTCAAAGAAAAATGGATAACATCTTCAATGACTATAAAACTTTTACTTATGTCTATATAGACGATATACTAGTTTTTTTCCAAAACAAAAGAGGATCATTACCTTCATTTAAAACATGTTTTATATAAACTCGAAAAATATGGTTCAATTGTATCAAAAGCAAAAATGGAGATTTGTAAAAATTTCATAGAATTTCTTGGAACAGAAATAGGTAATGAAATCATAAAACTTCAACCTCACATTTCTAAGAAAATCCAAGACTTTCCTGATAAAATGGAAGACATAAAAACCCTAAGATCCTTTTTAGGACTCTTAAATTATGTTAGAAGTTTTATCCCAGATCTGGGAAAATACATTGCCCCTTTATACAATAAAACTTCTCTAAAAGGAGAAAGAAAGTTTAATTCTGAAGATATAAAATTGGTTCAGGATATAAAACAAAAGGTAAACAAATTACCTACCTTACAATTACCATTAGATTCAGATTACTTAGTAGTTGAATGTGATGGATGTGAATCAGGATGGGGAGCTATCCTAAAAAAAAAAAATATCTGTCAAAAGATAATGAACAAATATGCAGATATGCTTCTGGAAAATATATTGTTAAACCACAGGTTTACCAGACCAGCACTGACTACGAAGTCAATGCAATTATACATGCCTTAGAAGCATTTAAATTATTTTTGATAAATAAACCAGAAATAACCATTAGAACTGATTGTGAAGCAATTGTTTCTTATGGAAAAAACCAAATAAATAATGACAAAAAACCTCACAAATGGTGGTTACTTTTTAGAGACTACATAAATTCTGGAAAATTTATAAATTTTGAACATATCAAAGGATCTGACAATATGTTTGCTGATATCCTTTCCAGGTACATCATACAAAAGTGAGACTCAAAAAGTCTTCTATACAGTCATAATACATGAATATCTTGCATATTCAAGATCCTGAAATCCCTCCTAGATTTCGGGTCAGAATACGAATACAACCATTAGGGATTAGTCCTGTCTTTAGTCCTAACCCTGCCATTAAAATCACTAAACAAATAAAAAAGTTTAAAAGAAGGATATTCTGCCTAAGGTTACAAAAAATAGAATTATGCCAACAAAATCCTTTCCAATATTATTTTACACTTGCCTCCTACAAAGCTAACATCAAAGTTTTGGAGTATCATCTACAAAGGCTCAAACATTTTGTTGCTTAACCTGTTTGCTTCTATATTGCAGGTACAAATATTCCAAAATGGAATTTATGCAAAGCACGAAGAAAGGATCTTTAGGTCCTAAACCAGTAAAGTCCCCCTTTGTGGTGGAACAATACACAAAGTATGGCAAACAAGAATTGCCAATACTCACAAATATCTACCATTTTCCTGGTAGAGATAATACAAATGTCAAATTAAATGTTTTAATTGACAACATTTGGAATATTCCAAAATATACAGTTCAAAATGAACATCAAGTCACTAAGGTGAAACAAAGCATCATTAGCGCATTAACTTCACCAGCCTCTCCCTCTGGGAAAGGATTTACACATTATGCCCTAATTACAGGGCCAAATAAAGGAGCTTATACTTCCTTCAAAGATCTCTCTGAGGCAAAACAAGATCAATTTTGGTCTACTTACAAAGGCTTTAATTCTTTAGAAGAAGCCCAAATGGCATTAAAGCTGGGAACCATTGATGAAGAAAAAATAAAAACAGGGTTGACATTTGAGCCAAGGACCCAAACACATACCTATGCTACCTCTTGTAGCTTCTCACCACAAATGAACCCAAACATTTTCCTTGCAAAGTTTGAGGTCATACAAGAGTTCTTGTTTGAAGTCCATGCGGAAACACAAAATTACACTGGATTATTTGTAAAACCCCAGACCTATTTTGACACTAAAACACCATGCCAAGAGTCTTCAGACTATTACAAAACAGTAACCAAAAAGTGCACATGCCAAATAAAATTCATTTTTAGAAAGGCTCAAATTGAATTAAAAACCTTTAAAAATCAATTATATAGAGACATAGTCATATGTCCTTCACTATTATTAGAGGCAGGATGTCTCCAAACACTTCTTATCCCACCAACCGAAAAATTCAATTCTCTAACCCAGGAAATAAACTCGGTAGTAAATTAAATACAGGCAGAATATATGACCAATATCTGCTTACAAATCACCTCCTCTCCAAAAAGCGCCACAACCCCTGATAGTGTGGCAACACATGTCATAAAATTATTCACAAAGTCAAATCCAGAGGCCCATGTCCATCTAGAACACGGTTCTTTGAAAGGGTTGTCACTCAACAAAGAAAAGATATACCAGTACCAACTCTGGAAAGCTTATATTGAAGGATCAAATTGGAATTTCTCCAGAAAGGGCAATACAGAATATATCCTTTTAAAAGAAACCATAAACACCAAAATATACTGGAAAAAGTTTATGGGAAACAAATTTCATCCTTTCCTTATAGAAGCCAGTCCGATACTGGTTAAAAGATTTGAAAAAGAAAGGATATACAGATAAATTTATGAAGAAACAGGAAACCATGGACAAGGAACTCCTGGATCTTCTTTCCCTTCTGACAACGAAGACTCAGACCAAATACTTGACGAAGATCCCGAAGACTTAATTTCTACGGTAGTCTCCAAAAGAGGACAGTAAAATGTTTTTACCTGTGACACAGTAATTTTACTCATAACTGAGTAATAGACCAAAGGGTCAAAACACACAATTCAAGTACAGACCACATCAGACCATGTCACCAGATGACTTAGACTCTAGGTAACCGGTCACTTAAAAACCAATTCAACAAGTTACAAGTTTCAAAAATTTTCTATAAAAGAGTCTTTAAGTCCCTTATGTTGGGCAAGAACTCTCGACCCCTCTCTCTACCTCTGCCTTCTCCCTACTTATCTCTCTCTTGTCTCTCTTCACATTTTCTCTCTTGTATACTCTGTTTCCAACATAAATAAACGAGGAATTTCAGATCTATTCCCCTTCCCTGTAAGTTTTTATGGAATAGTTTCTTTCTAGGCATCTACGGACGCCTTGAGTAATATTTATTAAAAGATGCAATAATCATTTAAAGGCTTAAAAATATTCTATGTACATAATTTTATTTTTATGCTTTAACTTTCCTGTTAGCCTAAACATAAGTTTATGAAAAAATATCTAACCGACTCTGCCAGATTTATATTCTGATAACCTTATCATAAAGGCTTTTATTAATTTAAACCACACCCTCGAGTTTTTTCCAAGATAAGCATGACCTTCGTTAATACTTAAATTGAAAAACTAAATTAATAATCCAAAACAAGGTAAGAAAACTAAATTCCCATTCAAAAACTCAAGCATAGCTAACCTAAAGTATCTAGCTATACCATCAACAACAAAAGTAGCATTTTATGCTTTGAGGGGTTCAAGAAAATCACATGCACGATAACACAATTGGTGACCACTTTTCGACACAAAAGGGGAAACTCATGTACAAATCAGTTACAGTCTACATACACAAGTCTATTCGTCTCAAACAACAAAAAATGTCGGTCGAATGTCCAATACGAGATCTAATAAAACAGAAAACTGGATTTTATGAAACTGCCATTATTCATACCAAATGCGATACTGCAGATAATAATTTCATTATCACCACAACCTTCATTCAAAAACCTTCCTTGAAAGCAAGGAGAGCAAGTGCGTAAAGGTAAATGCTCAATTGTTCAGCAGAGGCACAAAAATGTCACGTGAAGATTATGTCTGATTCTCAGGATTAAGCTTCAGCTCCCGTTTCCTTTATTTGGATTGATGTCTTGGCTAAACTTGCTTCCAATTCATTTAACTCATCCAAGTCCAACTCATCGTCATCGTCATCTATGTCATCAAGAGCTTCATCATCAGCACCAGCTGAGGTGCTGGGACCATCTTGGGTAGGCTTCCCATTACCCTGAAGTTGGATCCAACAATTAAAAAAACGGAAGATACAACTCATGTAAAAATGAAGACCATCTTTAATACTAAAAAGCACACATTTGAACTGCACAAAGGATGAAATTTTATTCTGAAAATGTATAAAATTATAAAATTAAAAACAACAAAAACATTAAATTTTAACTCATTAAAATAAAATAGTGTATAGAAAATACGAACACACAGTGCAGCAGTGCCTGTTTCTGCTAGTTACTAAAAAGGCCAACCACACCAACAACCTATGTGCAAGCAGGTAGGTAAGGCACAAATTTAGTCAAGAACTTCAACGTTATATTTTTTGGAACTCGTTACATGTGCATTATATCCCATTACAAGAATGGACTTTTAGAAACAAAGCCAAGTTGTGCACTCAATACCAAACAAAGTCCAAGTCCTCCGAAATAATTTGGCAATTCACATTCTCACTACTCTACTAACCCACAAGAGCTTCTTTCTAAAATGTAGTGAAGAATCAAACAAAATCAACCCAAAACAATTTGGTACTGCTACCCTGAACTCCACGCAAATTTTTAGCTCAAAATATCATATAATGAGGAAAGCATTTTCCTAAAAGCCAAGATTATAGAGGAGAATCACCTTAAATCAGGGCCTGGAGTCCAAATTGAGTCACTAAGTTGCACTAATTAAAAGATCGTCAAATTTCCCAAGGGGACAGCCTAAATGTTAACATTCAACACTTCAACTTGGAGGTCTTAAGGCTCATTCGTGTTCTTTTATGGAAAATAATGTTTTAATTCAAAAACATGCTTTAAAATGTCCCAATAACCACACAAGTTTTTTTTTTTTAAAATAACATTAAAAACGTTGTTCTAGTGTTATTCTGAAATCAAAAAGCTAAAAGTATTATATTAGTTAAGCAAAGAGAAGGTTATATCACATATATATAAGTGCATTTTCTTCTAAAACCTATCTAAACCCTGGCCTTTGTTTATGTTTCCATGGAGGAAAAAAAAATTATTGAAATTTGAAAAAATGAATGCTTGGTACAAAAGAAAATGAAACAAGTTGACTTAGGAATCAAGTTTCAATTTTTCTCCTCCAAGTTTTCTCTACAATTTAAATTTCAACTTAATCAGGGTAAATACGAGTTGAAATCAAACAGACAGGATAGAGGGGCAGCAAGAGCTAGAGCTACACCCTAATATGTAACCAACAACCCAGTGAATTTTAAAGCATAGCTTAGTAATACACACATGTATATATCTAAAAAGTTAATCACTTTACTTCAAAAAATTTTATATTTATAAAGTGAGTCGGTATATCATGATTACAGATTACAGTAGCACTCATAGTCCTATTACAGATACTGCAATTCACACATCACAACTACAGAAATTCAGTAGCAGCCAAATTGGCCATAAATTTTTAAATGTTTGCAACTGAGAAAGATTTATTTTGAACAAAAAGGCACAACATTCCAGTAACTGTGGTTGCACTGCAGCTTTTTATGTGAATGGTAATCATCTAGTAGCATTTATCTCAGATTTGCACTCACCAGGTTAGTTATCAGAATTTGAACTATACTAAATCAAATTTAGAGATGTTGAGAAGACAGACAAGAAAACTTACATTCTTTTCAGTTTCATCATATTCTGGTTCTCTCTGGTATTTTTCATAGGCTTCTGCATCGTCCACAAACAAGCTAGCATTTGACAGAAATAGCTCCCGACCACTGCATTGGAGAAGAAAACAATGTAACCAGATTGGAGGAGGGAATGTAAAATAGTGTCCACCTTCATAACAACATGCACATACATTTTTTTTTATTGACTAAAAGAAGGTGGGCCCATATACATACATTCAAATGTGAATATAGGTAATGGATAAAGGATGTACCTCATACGGTCATTCTTAGCCCTCTCTGCCTGCTGTGCAGCTAAATTGGCATCTCTTTCTTCTATCTTCTTCTTCTTCCATTCATAGAATAAGTCAGGAGTCATAGGAGTCGTGGTTTTCACTTTGGCACGCTATACCATGTAAAATATTGTTAGATAACCTAATCAAATATAATGGCATAGCTTCTAACAAGAAGGAAAAAAATATCACCTGATTTTCAATCTCCTCCTCGATTGATAATTTGTCAGCTTCTTCCTCTAACAAAGCCTTCATTTGGGATTTCAAAACATAACCAGGTGGAAGAGCATGTCTATAATGGCAATTCTTACCACCATTGGGGCATTCCCAAAACCAACCGTATTGCTTCTTTTCTACCGCATCCAAAAAGTATTTGCATACCTGAACATAGCAGACAAATAACAGACGGCAGTCATTTCGAGTAGCACAAGCAAAACTAAAAAACAACTTCAAAATAATGCAATACCACCAAACATCCAATAGAAGCCCCACAATTAACCACAAAAAGAGAAAATGAATACCAAACAAATAGATTTAACAGTTAAGATTCCAAGTCCAACAAATCGAACAAAACATACAATGTCAGTCGCTTTATTCTGATTATAATCAGATTTCTTCTGCTCCACCACTTTCTCCAAGGTCTCTTGATCCCAGTCCTCCATTGTTTCTGACAACAACGAACCAAACCACAACGTTAGAAAAACAAAAAAAGTCATCAAAAACAAACAACAAAAAACAATTATCATCATTGAACTAGCTCTATGCAATACCCTGGTCACGTTTATCGCTGTAAATGTCAATTTTTTCCCCTTTTCTCTGAACGTTCAAATCATGCGAAAACTTGCACTTGAAGCCTTTGGCACATTGCCCCACTTTATAAAACTCACACACTATAGACTTGGGATCAACACCTGACCAAAGCAAACTCAGATATATTAGCTTCCACTTCCCATCAACACTGATAAAAAAATATTTTTTCAGAAAAAAAAAAATGGTACTCATAGAATGATTATTTCATTACCAACTGGCACTTTAGGCTGAGTAACAGCGATTTTGAACAAATCATTTAGCTCCTTCTCCTTGGCCTTCTCTTCCTCCTTCTTTTTCTGTCATCAGCATCACAAACAAATTTATCTTATATAACAATTACAAATCAGTTATAACTCATGATTAAGAAAAAAGAAAACAGTGATACATATGTATATGATGTACCTTGGCATCGACTTTGGCGGGATCGACCCGGGGCTGCACTGATTGCTTAAGGTTCTGGACATACTTCTGAACATTTTTGCTCTTGTTTTTGTTCTTGAGACCGAAGGTTTTGTCCTCTACAATCTTCTGCTTCTTCGCTAAATCAGCTTTGGATTGTTGCTTCGGCGGCATATTTTATCGGCATCAAAAAATTAAGAACAAATATTTGTGTTAGATAATATTAATTGCTTCGATGAAAATCGAGAATAATATAATTAGGGAAAGGTGAGAAGGAAGGAAGGATCTGTGTGGTGCAAAGGAGGGGATGTTGAGAGGGGAAAGAGGTTTGGGTTGGTTAGGGTTCGGAGGTGAGAGGCAAGGGGTGGTGTAGGTTCCAGAACATTACGAAGGGGTTCAATTCCCGATCTACCCCTCCAATGCACACTTGATAGGTTAAAATCTTAAGTCCTCTTCTATTTAAAATGGGCCGAATGCACCACTTACAATGATTTATTCTTTCAACTAAAAAAGATAAGGGTATTTTGTATTCCACCTCACATATTTAAGCCTTTTAATTATTAAATTTGCTTAAGAAATTAAACTATTTATTACAAATTTATATTTATATATTTATACCCATATATAAAATAATATATCTTTTTATACATATATCCATATTATACCTATATATATTCATATATATATATATAGAGAGAAGAGACATCTCTTTTTTATATAGAATTTTTATTCTTTTATAATTAAATTATTAACTGATTTTTTTTAGTTAATTTTTTTTAGAAGTATATTTTAAAATATTTTATATAAACAAATGTTTTTTTTTCACTTTTATTTCGTTATTGTATTTGTAATTTCTTATTATTCTTATTGAATTAACTTAGTACAAATATTTAAGAAATGTGTTGTAGTTTATAATCTATATTATTTATATTATTATATAAAAAGAGAATTCTCTTTTTGTGTATATTTGTTTATATTTTTATCTTTTAAATAATTATTTTATCAATTTTATGCTTTAATTTATCCTTTAAGTAATATTTTTTAAATTTAATTTTTTCATTTGTTTATGTTTTAAATTTAATATTTTTTTAAACTAAATTATTTGTCAATATTCTATGATGAACCGATACTTCAATTTGATTCACATATTTATATCCGACATAAATTTGTATCTAATACTTTATAATACTTTATCCATATTTATATCAATGAAGTATCTAATTTATGAAGTTGTAATAGATTACAAGTAAATCTTGAATAATTATTAACTCTAGTGACAAAAAATAATTAGTCACTTAGTGACCAATTTAGGTACAAATTTATAAACTGGACATTATTGGTAACTAAAATAATTCAAAGAATATAGAAAAAAGATTTACTTGTAGATCAACAAAATGATAATCATAACAATAGATAAAGAGGATTCCCTCTTTTTTTTGTAATCTACTTTTTTAATTCTTATTTCATCATTTCTAATAAAATAAGTTATTTATTATTTTTAAAATAATTTAAATGTAACTGTTATTTTACAGTTTGTTTTTTTCTACAATAACATAATTTCATTATTGTTTCTTTTATGATTGTTTTGCCTTGCTTATTGACACTCACTTTGTTCATGTTATTTATCTTCATTGGATAAAACTAAAAGGGTATTTTTTCACTGTTCCTTTTCATTGATGATTATCCGTATGTATGCTTACTATTGAATGTCCAATTGTTCAATTTATAATTACTCATTTTTCATGTTTTTTTATTGTTTCTGGTATTTCAATTTTTTTTTCTATTCTTTTTAAATTTGTCATGGTGTACAAATAATCAACCAAGATGTTGCGGGCAAAAGTCAGGGAAACTTCCTCTGTCACGGTGAGAATGATGAGAAATAAAATTTAAATCTTCTAACAAAAATACTCATAATCTCACCATTAACCTTCTGTGCGCATCTTCTTTATTTTATAATAGATTCCGTCAAGAAGGCGGAGAATTATGCGATGGTGAGGGATTTTTTTTATTGTTAGGGTTTGTTCATTTTTTGTTATGAATTTAATAAGTTTTATAGGAAACCATGAGAAGAAAGTGTAGGGCTAGATGTGCAATTTGCATAGTGTTCACACACTGTTCGTTTAATGGCTTCAAGCCTTTCAACTGCTTCAACCGTTTAGTCCGGATGAGAAATCTAACAAGTACACCAAATTTCTTTATAAATTTATTTTTTATTTTAAATTATTTTATAACTTTACAACATAAATACTTTTCCTTAGAAGTATTTCTAACTGTTTTTCATTATAAATGTTTTTAACTTTTAATTATTTAATAACTTTACAATCTAGATATTTTTCATTATAAGTTTAAAAGTTTACGAGATGAATATTTTTTATTTCAAATATTTTTAACTTATGAATTTTTTTCATTTTCATTATAAATATTTTTTACCTTTAATAATTTTATAAGTTTATGACATAAATATTTTCCATTATAAGTTTTTTTAATTTTTCATTCTTTTTAAGTTTACAACATAAATATTATTCATTATAAGTATTTTTAATTTTTAATCACTTATAGGTTTACAAGATTAATATTTATAATTTTTAATTATACATCAATGTTTTTAATTTTTAATCATTTTATAAGTTTAGCCGATAAATATTTCAAATTTTTAATAATTTTATAAGTTTACAACATAAATATTTTTTATTATAAGTTTTTCAAATTTTTCATTATTTTTTAAGTTTACAACATAAATATTTTTCATGTATTTTTAATTTTTAATTTTTAATCACTTTATAAATTTACAAGTTTAATATTTATAATTTTTAATTATATATCAATGTTTTTAAATTTTAATCATTTTATAAGTTTACCTGATAAGTATTTATATTTTTTAATAATTTTACAAGTTTATAACATAAAATTTTTCATTATAAGTTTTTTAAATTTTTCTTTAATTTTTAAGTTTACAGTATAAATAATTTTCATTATAAGTATTTGTAATTTTTAATCACTTTATAAGTTTACAACTTTAATATTTTTAATTTTTAAATATACATCAATGTTTTAAATTTTTAATCATTTTATAAGTTTACCTTATAAGTATTCCTAATTTTTAATTAATTTATAAGTTTATAACATAAAAATTTTTCACTATAACTGTTTTTAACTTTTAATTATTTAATAACTTTAAAATAAAGATATTTTTCATTCAAAATATTTTTAAATTTTTCTTAATTTATAAGTTTACATGAATTTTTTTCATTTTCGTATTTTTTACTTATGATTTTTTTTTTCATTTTCATTATAATTATTTTTTACTTTTAATAATTTTATAAGTTTACAACATAAATATTTTTCATTATAAGTATTTTTTACTTTTAATAATTTTATAAATTTACAACATTAATATTTTTTATTATAAGTTTTTTTAATTTTTCATTATTTTTAAGTTTAAAAAAAATATTTTTCATTATAACTATTTTTAATTTTTAATCACTTTATAAGTTTACAAGATTAATATTTTTTATTTTTAATTACACAACAATGTTTTTAATTTTTAATCATTTTATAAGTTTACAACTAGGGATGTCAAAAATATCCGTACCCGCGGGTATCCGCGGATAAAACCCGCAATAGATAAAAAATGGATATAAAAATGAATACCCGCTACCTGCGGGTATGGATATTTTTGATACCCGCATGTTAACGGGACGGATATGGGTATCAGAGTATCCGTACTCGTGGATACCCGTACCCGCTAAACTTTAATTCATAAAAGATACCCTTATATATATATATATATATATATATATATATATATATATATATATATATATATATATATATTAGTAAAAAAATTCTGATCTAATATTTTCTAAGATGCACATTTTATCTTCTTCCGTCTTCATTCTTCCAACTTCAAGTATTTTTACGTTGTCTTCTTTCAAGTACACCCTTGACATTCTTCTCTTTCCCTTCTTTGAAATTGGGCATATACACCAAACCCTATATAGACAGTGACCTTTATGGTATGCTTGTTGTCAAATGATGAAATCAAAATAAGAATACTTGGCATGTGGCAGTTGGAGTTTATTATTTGATTATTTTTCAGGAATCAATCGGAGAAAGTGAGTTTTTTTATCAAAACACTAATTAAAGAATTTCCATAATGTTGAATGTTATTTTATATTTATTTTTATAATTATTTGGACTTGAGTTTGTTTGAAATTTATTTAAATTTTATGATAGTAATGTATTTTATTTTATTTTATTTAAATTTATGATTAAATATTTATTTTGTAAAATCCCTCGGGTACCTGTAGATACCCGCGGATATGAAAAAAATAGACGGGTACCCGCATAACGGATACCCGACGGATATGGGTACGGGTATAGGGCAAATATTTATCCAGCGGTTAGGGTACAGGAGAGCTACTACCCGTACCCTACCCGCTCCATTGACATCCCTATTTACAACATTTATACACATCACTTTATTTTATCATCACAATAGAGTGTTTTTTTGTAGAACTTAGCAATTTCTTAACATGTTGTATTATTTTAAAACTGTCAAATTAATTTTTTTAATTACAAATCTTTGTTTTTCTTCAGTAACTTGCTAATCAGTATGTCATCATCTACATTTGTTGCTCTTCATTGTTACATCAAATCAAATATTGTAGTCTTTACTACTCACACATTTAGGTACTTCTTCCTATGTCATTATGTTCCTTTAGTTATATTTGTTGTACATATTATGTACTACTTTCCTTGTCCTTCTTTTCATTCATTACTTTCTTCCAAGTAATATGTTTTTAAATTTATATTAATTTTGGATTTATTATTTATTGTTTTTGATTTAAATAGACAACATACCCAAATGGAAAATATTTCTTCTAACAAATCAACATCAGAACAATAAACACAAAGATAGAGAATAAATGTTGCAAATACAAGACATAGAATGACCCCCCAACAAAGACTTATTGAACAATCTAAAAGAAGAAAAAATAATCCTGAAAACATAGCCAATATTGTCCAAATGCCAAACAAAGCTCCCTGATTGAGAATGACATCTATTTGACAATTGGCTCGGTCAGTAACTAATGCAGGTAACATCACATTTTTTCCTCATCACTATTGTATGTCATTGGCCAAGAAAGTACTTTCGAGTATCCTTACATTTTTTTAGTTATTTCAGTTTTGCTATTAGTTATTTTAATTAATAAAAAATTAATAATATATAATAATGGGTCTCTAAATTGATAACTAAAATATTTTCTATTATAAATTGATTTTTAAATTGGTCACTAACATTAACTATCAAGGTTTTAATTTGGATTAACACAATAACAATCATATATTTATTATGTTTTTTACAATTGTTGTACTCTTTTCAATATTCATATATCATGTATCTATCACGTATCATATCATATTATTTTTAAATAAACGTATCAACGTATCGAATACATGTTGTATCTGATACACATATCGTATCCGAGCATCATAGTCTATATTTAAAATTTAACCATTTTCAAAATTAAAATAAGTATCTACCATAAAACTATAAAAATTATTTGCATTAACATTTTTAGATATAGTAATAATAGTTTTATTATTTTCTATTCTCATCATGAAGAAGGATAGACGCACACACATAATGCTTTCACTAGTTATCTATACTATAATAACATAAAGATGTTTATTTTATGTACATTTCTTTTGTCTACTTTTACTCTTTAAATAATCCTTTTTTAAATTAAAATAATCATTTTACCAATTTTATCATTTTAAGTGAAAATTTTTAAAAATTTAATTATTTTCTTATTTTGACCTTTTTTTTCTGTTTAACCCTTTTTAAAATTAAAATAACTATTTACAATAAAATTATAAAAATTATTTATATTAAATTTTATAGATATAATAATAATAATAATTTTATTAATTTTTATCATCATAAAAAAAAGTTGACATAAATATAAAGAATATTCACTTTTATAACTTGTTTTGGTGTACATAATTCTCAGTATCTCTAGTTTACCCTTTAATAATATAATTTATTTTACTATTTTATCTTTTAAAATTTGTAAATAATTTTTTAATTTACTTTTACAACCATTTTATAATCATTGTTTTAATGTACACAATTATTTGTCAATTTTACTCTTTATTAATATATTTCATTTTCTTATTTTAATTTTTGAGTTTTTCATATATTTTTTAAACTCAATTAATTATTTATAATATTAAAATCATACGATAATTTTTTATTTATTTTTATCATAATAAAAGTAAATACAAATGTGTAAGCACACGTGTTTTCACTACTATATAATAAATTTTTTCACACAAACATTTATTTGTTCAATCTATTTCAAATTTAATATATTATATTATATTAAAATTGTGAGAACCTTAAATTAAAATTTTTAAAACGTAGTGGGTCAAAATATATTATATTAGCACTAACAGTAATTTGTTTCTCCAGACAAACTCTTCAAGTTTTTCTATCTTCTTTTTTTGAGTTCTCATTTGTATCTCATTCATCCTTTGATGAGGGCCTACTACTGGAATCACCATGGAGAGCCCTACAACTTTATCCGATCAAGATCAAGATTAAAGTATATTTTCTGTCTTCCTTTTTTCTAAGAGTTTAAGCTATATTTTTCTATTATTTTTTTTAGAGTTGCATGTAGGTTTTCTCTGCTACCATGAAATCTTTGTGTGTTGGTGAGTTCATCCATGTTGTTGGACATTGATTTGATCTTCTTGTGGGTATAGCTAGGGTTTTGGTAGGTGGAATATGTGAGAATTCGTTAGAGAGCTTAAAAGTGTTCTTTGAGGTGAGGGAAGTTGATGTAACTACTTATTTATTTATGTAATTAAACTCTCTATTATTGATTTATTTTAGACTGAAACTGTATGATTGAATTGTTATGTTGATTTGGGAAAATTTTAATTTATGAGATAAAGAAATGTTAGATTTCAAGTTCATGTGGGAATTGGAATTATGTGTGGTATAATCTGTGTTTATGGCTTGCTATGACCGAAACTGATGATCTTAATTGTCTTAGGTGTGTTAGTAATTGATTTGAAACATGTGAAAAATATTTAGGTTGTGCTGGACATTATCAACTACATGTTAATGCTGTCTACAATTTTGCAAACTCGTTGGGCGAGCCCCACTCCTACTAGGTGACAAACAAAACTAAATTTGACAGAGAGTCACGAAAGTGTGCTCGTTGAGCGAGTAGACTCTCGCTCTCTGAATGCTAAATTTCGTTTTGGTCGAAAGTCAGGAGGACTGAGACTCGTAGAGCAAGTTTGTCTTGCTAGGCAAATTAACTTGAATTTTGGTTTTAGTGTTGGACTCGCTAAGCGAGACATCCAGTCGTTAAGCAGGGGTTAGTCATTGAGCTAGTGTATGTGCTTGTTAGGCGAGTTTATGAATTTCATATTTGAATGATTTGACGAGATAATCATTGTGGAGTGTAAGAATGATTAAAGGAGATATTTTATGATGAGAAAAGTATGATATTTCTATTTTGTGTGAACTGTGTAGTTGTATCATTCCTAAGGAGGAAAAATATGATGTGTGAGTCAAGTGTTATGCCTTCGTTAATTTAGGATCTTTAGAATTTAGGATTCTCAAACGATAAAACATAATATAGCACTAACCTTGATCTATAAGAGATCCTGTGAATATGCGTTCTTCAATTTATATTCTTTCATGTGCTCTTGAATCACTGTTTCCCAATCTATCTATTTGCCTCTCTTTTCTCTTCTCGCATGTTTTTGATGGGTTATTGTGAAAAGAACCTTATGGCCAGAGACAGAACCCCAATCCCTTTATAAACCAACGTCCATCAAGTTGGTTTTTATTTTATCTTATCTTTATTTTATTTTATTATCACTTCTCATAATAATAACCCATAAGTCTTTAGATTTTATTAAATCACAATTGGGCCATCATAATATTTCAAATGAGTCACTAATAGAATTAATTCATCAATTAATTCTAACATTCTCCCACTTGACTCATATGATGTTATAACATTGTGTGATTTAATACATAAACATAATGCGCATTAAAAGACTTTGCATAAATTGGTTCCATCATTATTCATAATTAAAGATACATAAATAATAAGAGTCATGGCGGTCACACATCATTCGATCGACATGATCCCTTCCATGTACTACTATATCATCCTTTTCTCCTTAATATGATCTTAAAACGAGAAGTCCATAATGGGTTCAAACATAATGTCATTTTACAAAGCAATAACATAACATAATTTGTTTTCTTCATCATAATTTGCATGCACAAACATAAAGAAGAAAACATAGATTTCAGAAATTTATACATTAGGGAGCTCAAAGTGTAACATAAACATTAAAAACATTAACATTCACCAGTAGACATAATGCCCATATTCTTTACATGACCAACATACAATTTGGGCGGTAACCCTTTTGTTAAAGGGTCAGCAATCATAAGGTCTGTGCTAATATGTTCTATTGACCCTCTACATTTCTGAACCTCTTCTTTAATGACAAAGTATTTCAACTCCATATGCTTAGCACCTTTGGAATACTTGTCGTTTTTAGAAAAGAAGACTGTTGCGGAATTATCACAATAAATTTTCAGCGGCTTGGAAATACTGTCAACTACTCCAAGTCCTGAAATAAAGTTCTGCAACCAATTAGCCTGAACTGTGGCCTCAAAGCATGCCACAAATTCAGCTTCCATGGTGGATGCAACAATGACAAACTACTTCGCACTTTTCCATGAAATCGCTCCTCCGGCTAAAAGATACACATAACCAAATGTAGACTTTCTTGTATCCACACAACCGGCAAAGTCTGAATCTGTATAACCTATCACCTCAAGGTGATCAAATTTTCTATAAGTAAGCATGTGATTCTTTGTTCCTTGTAGGTATCTTAAAACTTTCTTTGCAGCTTTCCAATGCTCCAGTCTTGGATTACTTTGGTATCTACCAAGCATACCAACTGCAAAGCTAATATCTGGCCTCGTACAGGTTTGAACATACATCAAACTCCCAACAACAGATACATAAGGGATATTTTCCATCTGTTTCCATTCCAAATCATTCTTTGGACATTACATGAGACTAAACTTATCTTCTTTCTGTATTGGAACGGGAGATGTTGAACATTTATCCATTATGAATCTCTCTAAAACTTTATTAATATATGCATTTTGAGATAAACCTATCAGTCATTGTGATCTGTCACGAAATATTTCTATTCCTATCACATAGTATGCCTCACCTATATCTTTCATTTCAAAGTTATTAGAGAGAAACCTCTCAGTCTCACTTAATTGACCAAGATCATTAGTCGTAAGCAAGATATCATCAACATACAGAATCAAAAATATAAACTTACTATCACTGACCTTCAGATATATACATTGATCAACGGTGTTTTCCTTAAATCCAAAGGACACAATAGTATCATTGAACTTAAGATACCATTCTCGAGAAGCTTGTTTAAGTTCATATATCGATCTCTTAAGTTTACACATCATGTGTTCCTTTCCTTCTTCAGCGAACCCCACCGATTGGTCCATATAGACATCCTCTTCTAAATTCCCATTCAAAAAAGCAGTTTTAACATCCATTTGATACAACTCAAGATCATAATAAGCTATTAATGCATGAGAATTCTAAAAGAATCTTTCTTAGAAACAGGCGAAAATGTTTCCTTATAGTCAATGCCATCTTTCTGAGTAAAACCTTTGGCAACAAGACGAGCCTTGTAACGTTCAATATTGCCTTGAGAGTCACACTTAGTCTTAAAGACCCATTTACACCCAACTCTCTTACATCCTTCTGGCAATTCCACAAGGTCCCATACGTCATTATGTGCCATTGATTTAAGCTCATCTTTCATGGCATCTAACCACTTATCAGAATTATCACCATTAATGGCTTCTGAAAAAGAAATTGGATCATTATCAATACTTAAGTCATTTTCTGACTCTTGTAGATAAACCACATAGTCATTCGAAATAGTAGACTTTCTATCTCTATGAGATCTTCTTAATATTATTTCATGTGGTTGTTCTATTATTGGTTCATTGTTAACCTCGGGATCATTAATTTATTGTTCTTCTTTATTGTTGTGAGTTTCTACAACATGTGGAACAACAACTCTTGATAAAGAAGTACTAGGTATAGGAACTTGTACTCTAACTTCCTTAATCTCCACATTTCGTGAAGCTTCACTCCCACTGGTTTCACCATTCTCAATGAACCGAGCATTTCCAATTTCAACGATTCTTGTACTATAGGTAGGACAGTAAAACATATACCCTTTTGATTTTTTTGGATAACCAATGAAAAATCCACTGATTGTTCTTTCATCCAGTTTCTTTTCTTGCGAATTATATATTCTTACTTCTGCCTGATAACCCCAAACATGCAGGTGTCTCAAACTAGGTTTCCTACTCGTCCACAACTCAAAAGAAGTCTTTTGAAAAACTTTATTAGGAACCCTGTTTAACAAATACATGGTAGTCTTTAAACCATACATCCACAATGATACAGGTAAACATGAATTACTTAACATAATCCTAACCATATCCATTAAGGTTCGATTACGCCTTTCTGATACACCATTTTGTTGTGGTGTGCCTGACATTGTGTATTGAGCACAAATACCACGTTTCTCAAAGAACTTAGCGAACGGATCAGGGTGTTGCCCACTTTCATCATATCTTCCATAATACTCACCACTTATATCAGACTTTACGATTTTCACCTTTTTATCTAATTACCTTTCTACTTCATTTATATAACTGATTGAGATTTCTCATGCAGTAGATAGACAAGTTCATAACGCGAAAAATCATCAATAAAGGTGATGAAGTACTTCTCTTTATTGAAAGAATTTACATCAAATGGATCACATATATCGGTGTGTATGATTTCAAGAAGCTGAGTGCTTCTCCTGGCTCCTTTCTTTGTGTGTTTAGTTTGTTTGTCTTTAATAAAATCCACACACACATTCAAATCAGTAAAATCCAAATCCGGAAGGATTTTATTCTTTACTAATCTTTGCATTCTTTCTTTGGAAATATGTCCTAAATGTTTATACCACAAGTAAGCAAATCGTTCATCCACTAAACTACGTTTAGTGCCAACATTGTGATGCAAAGTCATAAGAGTTTCAACATATAAATTATCCAAATTCAATTTATATAAACCATCATAAAGTGTATCAGATCCAATCATAAAAGTACGCTTAAACAAACTGAAACAACCATTCCCAAACTTAAAAGAATATCCAGCAATATCAAGCTTAGACAAAGAAATTAAATTCCTAGTGATACTAGGTACATAAACAGTATCCATAAGGTCTAAGTGATATTCAGTGTCGAGGATTAGACGATAAGTCCCGACCGCTTCCACTGGAACTTTCTCTTTATTGCCCATGAAGACGAACTTCTCATCTGGGTTTACGGTTCGAGTTGTAAGAAATCCCTGCATCACATTAGAAACATGAGTCGTACATTCAGAATCAATCCACCACGTATTATGGGGAACTTCAGTTAAGTTTGATTCAAAACATACGTAAGCATTATGCTCACCTTTCTTTTCGAACCAAGCTCTACACTTTATGCAGTCCTTCTGGAAATGTCCAGATGTCCCACAAAAATGACATTTGTCATTTTTCTTCTGGATTTTGGTTGAGGACTCGTCAATCTTCAGTAGTCCTTTACCCTTTCTATGTTTCTTAACAACTTTCTTTCCAATAGTTCCTTGATTCTTCACATATTGAATAGAGTGGCTTCCTAAGTTCTTCAGTCGGGTCTCCTCTTGAACTAGCATATTGTGAGTGTAAAGATACCAGAACAGAGACTGCAATTAACACATGTCTAACATTAATGCTTTGAGTCATAAAACTAAACGTAAAAACAGATTTAGATATAAACAATCATTATATGCATACTAATGTTCTCCTTTGGGAGATCTAATAATACACAAACATAAACATAATGATGCTAATCATATTATAACATTATTGATAATTAAAATATGCATCAACTAGAATCACCTACTACCTTTGGATATATAAATAAAACTAGTGACGCATACAAAATTATATACAATCATGTTCATTAATTATGAGAACAATTAATCAACATTTGGGCGATCCTTAAATGCCTTATAATTAATGAACTTCAATTAACCCATAAATTTAATTATTCATAAATTAGCATCCATAGTAAGGGTAATTGAAATAAAAACATTAATAATTTGAAATCACAAAACTTTAAAATTTTGGTCACTTTGTTGACTAACAAAATTTATCATACTTGATTTCAAATAAATAATTACACATTTAATTGTTATAAACTTTATATAGCATCCTCATTTAACAATAACAAACATAAATATTATTGCAAATTAAAATAAATCTCGAATCCAATTAACTTAATAGGATTCCAAAACTTAATACGTAAAAGTGAAACTATCTTTTAAATTAAAAGTTATCCACGTTTGAATACCAACTGCACACTTAATAAAATGCTTGCAACAGTAGCACACAAACCAGCAGTTTGCAATCGACATCAAAACCAACTTATACATGTAAGTGAAAAGCACGCACACAGTACGATGCAACTCATTCCATTAATTCCAAACAAAAGGTTTATGCCTTTGATATAGTAAATGTTTTACGTGAATTTCATTCAGGGATGCACAAATAGTTTTTCTAATTCAATTAGGCACGTAAGACGATGAAGATGCTTTCCAATTTGAAACAAATCACGCATGAACATATTTCACCAAAACTAATTCATGCCATGGACGAGGTTTTTTGACACGCGACTTGCAGACCAAAAAATCAATCATGAAAAGTAATTATACTTTTACATATATATACACGTAGCGGAAAACATCATAATGGACAAAAATCACTTAATTGGAGAATCATAAATCTTACAACACATGTTCTGATACCACATGTAAAACTAATTAAGGATCTTTAGAATTTAGGATTTTCACACGATAAAACATAATATAACACCAACCTTGATCCATAAGAGATCATGTGAATATGCGTTCTTCAATTTATATTCTTTCATGTGCTCTTGAACCACCGTTTCTCAATCTATCTCTTTGCCTCTCTTTTCTCTTCTCGCACGTTCTTGATGAGTTATTGTGAAAAGAACCTTATGACCAAAGACAGAACCTCAATACCTTTATAAACCAACGTCCATCAAGTTGGTTTTTATTTTATCTTATCTTTATTTTATTTTATTATCACTTCCCACAAGTCTTTAGATTTTATTAAATCACAATTGGGTCATCATAATATTTCAAATGAGTCACTAATAGAATTAATTTGTCAATTAATTCTAACACTGTGTAGTTGTATCATTCCTAAGGAGGAAAAATATGATGTGTGAGTCAAGTGTTATGCCTTCGTTAGGGACACCATTGGAAGGTATTCTTATATTCTACTAAAATCACAGACTCACATAGAGGAAGGAGTTTAGGTAGTGAAGAGTGAATGTTCTTATAGTGGGTCTTGAAGTCATGGATTCCATTTATTTTTTGGTATAAGTGAACTCCCTTTATCATGAGGTAAGAGAATCAGATACCAATACTGGAAATTATAACTAAGGGTTTTATTTTACATGACAAAACAAATGTTCTTGATAAATTGAGTCTAGAGGTTATTTGTTTATGAAAGTGATTTAAATTGTAGAATGTATTACTCATTTATTTTATTTTGAATTCTTTTTAGTTGTTATGACTTCTCAATTTTATCATTAACTTATCGTCCTTTGTGTTGATTATTGTCTCTTTTGCAATGATCGCTTTTGTGACGTGAGAAAAGAGATTACATGTAATTTCTAAAATATATATATATATATATATATATATATATATATATATATATATATATATATGTTGGAAATATTTTTAATATAATTTAAAAAATAAATAATAAAAATAAAAATTCTACTGTTACTCATGTTTTTATAGACCTTTAATTTATGGGTTAATGTTTTTAATGACTAACGACTATATTCTTATTATTATTTACTTCTTTGTCTCTTTTTTCTACCTATAAATACCACATAGGTGCGTGGGAAAAGACAATAACAATAGAGACAACAAACATTAGAGTCTTTCTGTAAGACCCGGGAAAATTAAATAGTTATTTAATTAATTATTTAATTAGGATGGGTAATGAGAACATTTAAAGCAATAAATGTGAGGAGCTATGACGTGGAAAAGTGCTAGCTCATGTGGTTGAGAGTACTTTATTGTGTGTGAGGACTTGGGTTTGAGTCCTATGTGTGTCACTTGGATGTTATTTAAATTATGTGTTTTTGTGTAATTATATATTGAATGCGTGGGGTGATGATAAATTCTTAGAATTGTAGGAGTTATCATGGAATATGGATTGCTTGAATGGTTTGGCCTTGGTTGGGTATGTGCATGAGTGTGGGTTCAAACCTTGTTGAGAACTAAATTTCTTTTTGCCAAATTTTTCCTTGTGCATGAATGTGAAAGGGTTAGAAATCTAGCAGCCAAGGGAGAGGTAACCTAAGGGCTGGAAAACAGAGGGTTAATTAAACATTTGATTAGCCTTAGTATCATTTTTCATTTAAAATTCGTGTAAGACACTAAAGGAGCAATTAAGTGAGAGTGATAGTGAGAGAGAAGGTCATAAGAGGAGAAAATAGCATTGTGGGTTCGTGTTAATCATAAGCAAAGGTTTTCCAGAGGATTAGGGCTGATAGAGTAAGGTGGTGAGGCTGAAATCGCAAAGGTTAGAGTGGAAAGCAAAGGCTAGGGAGGTTTTGGTGAAGGGATAAGCATACTAACCCGAATTTAGCAAGGAATCCAAGTAAGGGGAGTTGTTTTTGATGCTTTAGATACGTATACATTGTATTGTGCTTTGGTGATTGAAACTGCATGCCTTTCACCTGTTTTTCTACACTGTTCGATTGGGTTTCTGGGTTTTTCCCAGAAACCGCCTGGCGGTTTGATCCCTACCGCCAAGCGGCTCATCAGAGGTGGGCGTCTGTTCTTGTTTTGGTTTGAACTGCCTGGCGGCGATGAATTCCTGCCAGGCGGCGCGACAGCGTTCGCGTTCCTTTTATGTTTTTGATGCTATTTGTACAAGTGTGTATGTGGTTTCTGTGATTGATGTGTGTGGGTGCGATTGAATACTTTGCTGGACCGAAATTGAATACCAATTTGGAGTATGGCAAGGTTGAGAGACGATTGTGTATGAATCGATTGGGGTTACACATGAGGGTAAATATAGAGACACCTTTATGAATCAAATTAAGAATAGATAACTAGCACGTAATACGGGTTTGTTGCGTCCTGATGACTAGAATTGATAGGAATGGAAACTGGAAAATGGATTGGGTACGCCAGAGGAAATGGGAGTCTGCGCTGCTGCAGAACACTGGTGTACCGCCTAGCGGCGTGCTACCTGCCGCTAGGCGGCGATGAGTGCAGGTCTGGCTTGTGTGTTTAAAAGAGGGAGAAAATGATGGAAAGGAATAGGACTTGGACGAGTCATGTTTTTAGACAACTATTGATAAAACTGTATGAGATAATTTGTAGCATATAACTAGGGAAATTGGATTAATCATGAAGGTATGAGCATGAGGTGGTAAGATTGAAAGAAGGTTAGTTTGTAATAATAAGGATAAGATTTTAATGACAAGTCACATGGTTTGAATGAACAAACTTGTTGGGGTCGTATCGCTGGAATACAAGACAGTGGGATTAAGATTCGAGGTAATACCATGATTTGCGTACAATGAATTACAAAATTAACTGAGTAGAGAGTGTGGTACTGTGATAATGCCAACTGAGCAGGGAATGTGGTATGAGGAAAGGTACTGTATGGTTTCATCTGGAATTTGGAGAATTTATGATATAGTGTTGGAAGGAATTGGTGAATCGTATGAGAGATAGGGAAATTGGGAATGGGAGTTATAGGTATCACGATCGATCATGAGGCTGGTTAGGAATTCAGAATGAGAGTGGGATTAACCAAGGTTGTTTTGTTACCTTGGAGAGATTAGGAGGGTGTGGGTTACGCTGAAAGAGAGGTGAAATCAGTGATGGTACTGTACTGTCACGGCGCCTGGCGGCTGGATTGGGTGCGTCAGGCGGTGGAAGACCCATTAAGGGGGTCTGCAGAGGCTAGCGCCTGGCAGTGAGGTGAGATCTGCCAGGCGGACGCAAGGCAGCGAGCTTCTGTTGGGGGCCATAGTGCCTGGCGGTGGAACGTAAACCGCCAGGCGGCACTGATTGACGCGCCAGGCGCTTGCGTGGCAGGTTATGAGTTGTGTGTGTCGTTTTTTAACTAATAATAATGCTTTGCTTGGATCGGGAGATGCTGTGCCATGAGCGGATAGGTTCATGGATGGCGGATGACATGTGATGATATGAGCGGGGAGGTTCATATCCAGTTACTCTCACGTGGGGATACGAGCGAGGTAGGTTCGTATGTTCCGTGCTCACGTTGAGAGATGCCACGTGTGGGAAGGTACGGGGCTGGTGGATCACATGTGTTGGACTACGGGCGGGTAGGTCCGTAGAGCAAGACTACGAGCGGGGAGGTTCGTAGGGACAGGACCACGAGCGGGCAGGTTCGTGTGAGCATCATGTTCCCGAGTCCAAGGCTAACTAGTTGTGTGATTTGAAGGCTCTAAAGCCTTGGGGTTAAGGTCTTGGCCAAGAATTTTATATAATGAATAAGATGGGTATATGATTTATCTTGTGTTTTATATACTTGTTATTTTATTTTCTCAGCTCACCCTTTCTGTTTGTGTATGGCGATGATCGTGTAATTCGTTACACGGGAGCAGATGTTGATACAGGTGGTGTTGAGGATGTTCAGATGGCGGAGTGAGGGCTAGCGTGGGATTAGAGCTAGGATTTTCTCTTACATGTATTACTTTATGGTTTATAATAAACACGAATAATGGAAACTTGTAACACTTGACTAATTATGTTATAAGTTTTGGCGCATGTTTTAATAAAATTAAATTTTTCCGCGTTGGAATTTTCATTAATGCGTCGTTTGAGATAATTTATTTCTTTTAGTATTTTATTTTAAATAATATTCCTTAGGGATGTTACACTTTCTTAAAAGTGTTATTCTTTTCTTCTCTATATGTTAGGGTTACAGAGAAGGGGGTATCACTGGGGAGAATCAAGACACCAATGAGACCTGAGCCTAACCACATAAGGCATTGACACAACTCTCAACCCAAAACCTTAAGGCAATGGGTTTATGGGTCTTTATTCTCCATTTTGAAAGCTTTGTTGCTTTGTTATTTGGTTGGGTGTTGGCACTAATTTGTGCTATTGATTGAGACTCTTTTGTACTCTTGTTGATCATAGTGAAGCTATTTCTTTGGTCTGGACGACTCGTGGTTTTTACCTTTGATTTGAGGGGTTTTCCACGTTAAAAATCTTGGTGCCTTTATTTGTGCTTTTGGTGATTTATTATTGCTGCTCTTTGATTATTGCTCCTCACAGATTCTTGCAAGTTAGGGGAAATTATATCCGTTGCATTCTCTAGTATATTGTTTGTTGTTGTTTTCTCCATCAGAGTGGTATCAGAGCCGATGGTTAAAACCGGCTCAGACGAGCACAGTATGGTTCTAGTATCGAAAGTCTTCCTGGCAAGGGCTCTAGGTAAGCGTGTCCCGTTAAGAAGAACGGCGGTACAGAAAAGGAGTACTTGTGGTTGGGGATGCTTCCGCTGGAGGGAGAGTGTACCAATGTGGTTGAAGGGACGCACCCTTGAGGGGGAGATTGTTAGGAATTCAAGTGTGAGTCTAAGTCCCACATTGACCAGAAATGAGAAAGTAGAGCACTATATAAGAATAAAGACCCATAAACCTATTGCCTTAAGGTTTTGGGTTGAGAGTGGTGTCAGTGCCTTATATGGTTGGGCTCAGGTCTCATTGGTGTGTTGTATCTCCCCAGTGAAATCCCCTCTTTAATCTTAACAAGTGGTATTAGAGCCGATGGTTAAAACCGGCTCAAACGAGTGCAATATGGTCCTAGTATCGAAAGTCTTCTTGGCAAGGGTTCCAGGTAAGCGTGTCCCGTTAAGAAGAACGGCGGTACAGTAAAGGAGTACTCGTGGTTGGGGATGCTTCCGCTGGAGGGAGAGTGTACCAATGTGTGGTTGAAGGGACTCACCCTTGAGGGGGAGATTGTTAGGAATCCAAAGTGGAGCACTATATAAGAATAAAGACCCATAAACCCATTGCCTTAAGGTTTTGGGTTGAGCCCTTATGTGGTTGGGCTCAGGTCTCACTGGTGTCTTGTATCTCCCCAGTGAAACCCCCTCTTTAAACCTAACACTATATTATCTTTAAAACAATGGTGTTCATAAGGTTCAAAGATCCTTCGCTGCACTCGATCGATCTGACGGGTTGTTGTATCTTGGGAGAGAAACGCAAATGATTTAAAACACATATGATTGTGTATAATTGTGTATTTGTTTAGCCCTGTGCAGTAGGAGCGTTTTCTCTATAAGGATAGCGCTATACGTGCCTCAACCCAGGATATTTCTACTCTTACTTTTTATCTTTTATTTATTATTGTTATTATAATTGTTGATCTCTGATTAATATTCATTGTTTTATATATTGTCTTAGTATTATTATTGATTTAATAATTATTATTATATTATTTCATATTTATATTATTATTAGTATTATTTGAGTAATATTTTATATATATATATATATATATATATATATATATATATATATATATATATATATATATATATATATAAAAAAGTATGTGAAAAGTGTAATTATTTGTCTCCAAGTATATTTTGAAAAACCTTTAGAAACTTATATAGTTTTTAAAGACTTTGGTTACGAAAGGAATGTTATATTAGTATTGTATGTTTATGTGTGTTCTTTTTTAATCATATAATCTGCTACTACTCAATATTAAATTATAGAAACTCAAAGGAGTAGTATAATCTATTCTCTTGGATCATTACACAAATATTATAAGAATTATATTTAATGATAATTTAAATTAATATATACAATATTTTGATAATATTTATTATTCATTATCTTAAGTATTATTATTATTATGATTTAAAATATAATATAAAAAGTTAAATAATTTTATAAAATTTAATTTTACTATTAAATATTAAATAAAGTTAGAAAAATACCATGTGTTGGAAGTGTACACATACTAGTTCTATATATATGCACGTTATTTTTAATTTAAATGTTTTTATGGGAAGATTACAAAAATAGAATTTAATTTTAGCCTTTTTTTGCTTCATCTTTATATTTTATTTAGGATTAATGTTATTGAGATGATAATTAAAAAAATAATCAATGTTTTAAATTTTATATACGTCATCAATGGGTCTTTATTAATTATTCATTATTAAATCAATGTTTTAAAGAGGGAGGGTTAGCCCCCTGTTTTTTCAATTTTATTATTATAGTTAAATGCAAAAGTAATTATTTTGAATATATTGTTATAATTTTTATAGTTTTCTTTTTAGCATAATTGTTAAGATGGGTCGCACCAATTTGTTAAAGTTAACCTCTTATGCACGTAAATGAAGCGTGTCGTGTTGAAAACGTTTCTGACACAGATGCTATCTTAGCTCGTTTAAAATTAGTTTGGCTTTACGTCGATGTTGCATTTAAGGATATAAAAAAAATTGGTACGGCATGTATTTGTAGATAAAATTTGTAGCGGTATTTTTAATACTTGCATGTTAACGAAGTGAGTATAGGTATCATAATATCCGTATTCGTGAATACTTGTACTCACTATACTCTAATTTAAATTAAATAAAAAATATGATTAAAATTTCAACATTTTGATTTTGAACGAGTTATTCTTTTATCAATTAGTTTTAAAAAAAATTCATTTCTTTGTAAAGTGTCATTCAATACTATTTAAATGAGTTATTTGGACTTTGTTTAAAATTTATGAATGTTATGTATTGTATTTTATTTGAATTTATGATTAAAATATGTTGTTAAATATTTATTTTTATTTTTTTGTAAATATTCGCGGATATCCGTGGATATTCGTGGATATTAAAATATTATGCGGGTACCCGTATAACGGATACCTAACAGATATGGATACGGGTACGAGACAAATATTTATCCAATGGGTAGGGTACGGGTACCTGTACCCTACTCGCCCCGTTGACATCCCTAGTTGCATCAATGAAAGTTTGCTCATATTCATTTTCGTATGACTTGCACTTTATTTTATGGAAAATGATATAGTGACATACCAATTTTTATAATTTCTCTCATAACCTGAAGTTTTACTTGTCACTTTCTATTTAATTTTTTTTTAATTTTCAAAATGCACGTTGGTTCAGTGTGAAAGGCGAAAGGGTTTTCACTTTATATTTTTTGTTTGAATGGTAGTGAAAGAGGCACAAAGGGAGAAACCCAACAAAAGAGTTTTTGCTTTCTATTTTTTATTTTATTTCAAAACCCACGTTGGTTTTGCTTAAAAGGCAAAAGAGTTTGGAAGACGATTTACTCTTTCAAAAAATGTTGAGTGTGAATCCCATTTTGAGGTGCATTCGTCTTTTTTAACTAGTATTCTTCTTCTTCACTTTGTCCAAACTTGTTGAAGGGGTATTGTTGTTGAAAAATGTATTTTTATGTTGATATCGTTGTTCTTTCTCTTGAAACCCCTAATGTTGGATGAGTTTATCTTGAAGGTTGAATGGTGTTGATGTTTTTGAAGCCCGCTACGGTTCAAAGTGTTTTTCATCTTGGAATCCCTGTTTTCAAAAGTTTGTTAAACCCAATGCTTGGTTGTTGTCTATAAGTTTTGAAATCTTTAAACTTAATACAAATATCTTTCTTTGTTTGGAATTGGGTTATTTATCGTGGTCAGATATTTTTTGTAGTTATTTGAATATTGGGTGGTATGGTTGTCGTTATTCATTGGTGATTGGTTATGAAGTATGATATCGTTGATTGTGTCGTTGGTAGTGGGGTTTCTTGATAGTCGTTGGTTGTGTTAGAGTTCATGTATATGACTAATTAGGTTACTTAAGAATTTAGAACTATGAAGGCATGGTTAACGTTCAACAACATGGCGGATTTGGAATAGATATCGTTTTTAGTTAAAGTGAAGTAGGGGTGATTTGCATTGTTAAGAGTTTATAATTGTTAATAGTAATGGTATACTATTTGAATATAAAATTTTCTTTTTACTTTAAAAGTTTAGCATGGATGACTTTGGTTGGCTTATGGCATAAGTTATACAGACAAGTTTTTGTGTATTGATGACTTAAGAAGTGCCAACCCATGGTATAATTTTTGTTTCATTTAAATTGACATTATTGAGAACTTCTTATTGTGTGTACTTCATGCAGTTGTGGTCGTTTGAGCATTTTTTTAATCTAAAAATCTGTATGGAAAATCATCCATACAGTTCCCCAGAATATTGTAGTGGATAAATATGAAAATATTGGAAGATAAAATGAAGAGTGCTTTGAATAAAAACATGGTATGTTTTATTTTATACGAGTTTTGTTTGTGTTAATGTTTGTTATACAAGTTGTTTAGTTTGTATTTTTACGTTTATTTTTGGCAAATATTTTATGTATATAAAGGTGTTGTTGTGTCGAAGTTTGAGCTTTCATAACCCTTTATGAATGAAGCTTTTAAGAAATATGGTACAAAATTTGAGGAGGATGAAGAAGAGCAACAATAATTAAGACAAACAGTTGAAGACTAAAAAGTAGAGATTAATGAACTATGTAAATCGGTGGTAGAGTTCAAATAAAGGCTGACTAAAAGGACGATTCAACAGTTGAAAGAGCATGTTGAAGCCAATGTTTCAGAAAATGGTGAATAACAACCTACACCTAAATACAAGCAGGTGTAGTATGATAAATTATGTGAAAATACTCCTTACCAGGATTAAGGAGAAGAGCTTGTTGAACATGAAGACATCAACCAATCGCAAAGTAGTAATTTATATCACCGATTGAAGGATCAACTAAGGAAGCGTTTCAAGTCTCAAGCCATACGAACTCCGTTTTTTACTTACACAAGGAGAAAATGCCTTAATTAGAAGAAACTTCAATTACTAAATTTTGCAATGCTATGTTTGTGAATGTAGCCATGTTGAAAATATTTTTTTTTAACGTCTGAAGAGTATGATACATTAGTGCTTGTCTTTTATGACGTTAAGTAAGGATTAATTAGAAAAATGTTGAAGTCATATTATTGGACCTAAGTAATTTTTTTTGCAATTATTTTATTACTTTTATTGGACCTGGTACTTCACTAATCCAGTCCAAACAGAACGACCTAAGTACTTGCTTACTCATGAAAAAATAAATGCTAACCCAAATGGAATGGTTTGCACATAAATATTTCATGCTTGACAAACTTCTAAAATGCACTGTCATGGTTTCAGTCCTTGTTTTAAGATTAAATCATCATTCTCCACTTCCTTAAAGTCATTCCAAGTTTTTTCCCCTTTTTGTGTTTTTTAAAATAAAGGTGCCAATATTTGGTGTTGATCTCCACTGTCCACTATTTTTGCTTACCCATACCTACGTAAATGCTAAGTCGTGGTATATGTTTTGAACATTTGTGAAAGGATGTACATAACCTCTTTCAATCTTCACTCTCTTCATCACCAGTGGGGAGAGTATGTTGGTGAGTCAAGGAATGCAATTTTCTTAATTTAATCCACAACAACATATGAATATATCCCCTTACTACGTGTCAACTCGTGAGTTAATAACTACTAACCCAAGTGCAATGTTTTGCACATGAATTTTTATTTCTTCAATAACTTCAGTAGTGACACTTTCATGCCTTGAGTTCATGTGATAAAGTTAAATGTTTATACTCTTATTCCATCAAGTGATTACAGTTTGCCCCTCTTTGTGTTTTGGAAAAGGAAAATAAAGGTGCATATTTCTTCTTCACCACCACTGCACAATATTTTTGCTTACCCATGGCTACATAAGTGCTAACCCGTGGTATACGGTTTGAACATGTATGAAATGATGTACATAACCTATTTCAATCTTCAATCTATTCATTACTAGTGGGGAGTATATGTTGGTGAGTCAAGGAATGGAATTTTTTGTGATTTAATCCACAACAACATATGAATTCATCCCCTTACTACGTTTCAACCCGTGACTTAATAAATGCTAACCCAGGTGCAATGCTTTGCACATGAATTTTTCTTTCTTCAATAACTTTAGTAGTGGCACTTTCATGCCTTGAGTTCATGTGATAAAGTTAAATCTTCATACTATATTCCTTCAAGTGAGTCCAATTTGTCCCTCTTTGTGTTTTGGACAAGGAAAATAAAAGTGCCTATATTTCTTCTTCACTTTCACTATGCAGTATTTTTGCTTACCCATGGCCATGTAAGTGTTAACTCGTGGTATACATTTTGAACATGTGTGAAAGGATGTACATAACCTCTTTCAATCTTCACTCTCTTCATTACTAATGAGGAGTATATGTTGGTGAGTTAAGGAATGCAATTTTCTCAATTTAATCCACAACAACATATGACTAGATCCCCTAACTACGTGCCAACTCGTGATCTAATAAGTGCTAACCCAGGTGCAATGCTTTGCACATGAATTTTTTTGCTTCGATAACTTCAGTAGTGACACTTTCATGCCTTTAGTTCATGTGATAAAGTTAAATCTTCATACTCTTATTCTTCAAGTGAGTCCAATTTTCCCCTTTTTGTGTTATTGAAAATGAAGATAAAGGTGCATATATTTATTCTTCATTTCCACTGCCTAGTATTTTTGCTTACCTATTGTAAGACTTGAGAAAATAAAATAATTAAATAAATAATTATTTAATATAAATGTGGGTAATGTAATATTTATGACATATAATGCGGGAAATTTATGAAAAGGAACAATACTAACTTAAGTGGTTGAGAGTACTTGATGATGTTGAGATGACTTGGGTTCAAGTCTTGAGAATGCCATTTGTATGATAAATTAATTGTTTTATTATTTTAATAATATGCTTGCTTGTACTTGAAAGTTGGTAACTAACAATTCTCAATCTAGTTCCTTAAATCATATGTGGTAAAATATGTGTTGAAGTATGGTTGAAAAAGTAAAATAATGCTCGTATTATATGATATTTTTTATATAAATTTTGTTTTTATTTTATGGTTAAGAATATTCGTTAAGGTGCTTTATATTATTTTTAAAAGTAATTTTTTACCTCTTAAGGTGTTTCATTTTTGATTTTCAAAATTATTTGCGATTCTTAAAACTTTTTATCTGTAGATAGATTGTTTTAATTGTTTTAGTTTCAATTATTATATTCTCAATTTGTGAAAATACTTATAATCAAGTTTGAAACAAAGTAAAAATCATGTATCTTAAAAAGACGTGATTTTTTTTTTATATTAACCAGTACTGATAAAAAAAAGTAAAAAGTCAAGCGTAAGATATTTAAAAAATAAAAATAGTAAAACATATCTATTTTTCCTCTTTAGATTTCATTCCCTTTTCTTAATGAATTAATTGAATTTTTTTTCTCCCACAAAAATCTTCGTCCTTATTTAAATCTATTTTTTTCAAAGACATGAATTATAATAAAATTGTAACCTACAATTTAATAGTATAAAATTATTAAATAAAACATGTCATAACTGATGATCATAAAATACATAATAGTAGCATGCCCATATTAGATTACACTCATTTCAAAGAAGATAAACTAAAATGCAAAATTATATATAAGAAGATTAACACACAAAAATATCTTATACATCATTTAGATAACTGCATCATCTTCTCTCTAAACTTGACCAACTAGAACTTTTACATTTGTTCACATCCATCAGGTGATCATTGCAAATAATAAAGCAAGTGAAGACATACAAAATACAAGAAAAATGGTAAGTTAACGTAGTAAAAGATTTAATCGTATCAGAAAACAAGCACTTAGATTAAACAAAATAAATCATTTTATTTCATACATAGATCTAGAGCTATGATGCAATTATCCAGATACATGCATTGATGTTGAACCCTAGTAAGGTGTGCACTTGTGGTGACATCAGACACTCTATAGAGCGATAGATATTACTACACACAAGGTTAGTCCGTTAACTCCTTTGGTCAAGGTAAAACCCCTAGACTAGGACCTACTGCTCCTCCCACCGCATACTCCATTCTTCTCTACTTAAGAATTTAAATAGTTATTAGAGCGTCAAAATAGCTTCCAACTAGGTGCCCACATCAATGCATACACTACAACAATTCACCACTAATTATCCTTGAATTAGTATCAACTCTTCTCATTTATCAAACATTTTTAAATCAATCATTCTTAAAAGTTACAAAGCTTTTAAAATAAATCAGTCAACAACTACTCAAGTCTTGATACACTCGCTCAATGAACAAATATTCTTGTTAAACGGAAAGTACAATTTCAACCAGCGACCAAATAGCTCGCCCAACGAGTGTATCACTAGGACTCCAGGGGAAACAACTCTTCAATAACTCATCCAACGAGTAAATGCTCGCTCATCGACTCCTAAGTCAATGAGCCTTTGACTTAGAATTTGCCTAACGAGTAAATGCTCGCCCAACGAATTCCAAGTCAGTAAGTCTCTGACTTAGAATTCACCCAACGAGTAAATGTTCGTCCAACGACTCCCAAGTTAGTGAGCCTCTGACATAGAAATCGCCTAGCGAATAAATGCTCGCCAAGCGAGTCTGTATAATTCTGGAAAACATGATTCTGCTTAATTGTGCATTTCCAAACCGATCTAAGCAAACCACAAACCTTCACATACGTCAATCACATACCAAATTCAAATTTATCACAAGCATTAATGCCAATTAATTTCAATCGCAAATCAAAACAACCAATATCCTTAACAAGCAAATTTTAGACATAAAACCCAAAATTTCATACATCATATATCAAACCACCGGTCGGATCTACAAGCAAATCACAAATTATTCATGCAAGTTATGAATTTGGAAATTTTACAATTCATACATAGTGTAATTAGCTTCCCTTATATGTGAATCAACTCATATAACTCTTTAGACCTAACAAAGCGCACAACTCACTCTAGGAACAACATAGACATGATTAGAGCACATCATTAGGACCACTAATCATAAAAAACTCATAAGGAAAACTCAGAGGTCACATGTAAATTAGGATTTCTTGCATGCACAAAGAACACACCAAAAGAAGAAAAAAGACAGAAAATCAATTTACTCAATTTGAGAAATTGACCGAACAAGATTGTAAAGTTTGCCATAGAGATTGATCTTCAAAAAGATAAGCACCGAAGTAAGAAATGTAGAGAGAAAGAAAAAATCTCTAAAAAAGTACTTTAAAAAAAATGATGCGTTTATAAATAATAAAACTCATTTATAAAACTTTTATTTATACTTAAATTTTTTAATATTAAAATTAAGTATCATTATGATCTTACAAAAATATTTGAACTTGGAATTTTTCTTTTTCAAAAGTTTTGTTGTACTTATTTTTATTAGAAATTTCAAAATTAAAAAAGTACGAAGTAAAAATGCTACTATTTATTTTAAAGGAAAAAGAAAGGTTTATGTAAGAAAAACTCAAATTGCATTTTAAAAGACCAAAGTCGTAAATAACTCTCCACGTTTCACCTTCAACATTTATAAATTATCCACGTGCTTTATTATTTTTCTTATATATATATATATATATATATATATATATATATATATATATATATATATATATATATCCTATGTAGAAAATGTAAATTGATATTTATTCACGCATTACACAAAAAAAAAAAAAAAAAAAAAAACTTAGAAGCAAATATGGTATAAATACAAAAACGAAGAATTAGTTAACTGACTAATCAATTCATCATCAATCACTCACCGTGTCGTTCATCATTCCTTCGCTTCTGCAAATCCCATGGCGGCCATAACCCGCCTCCGACTCGCCAAGCGCGCCTCCTTCGTCTCTCCTCTGGCCACCCGAACCTTCTCCTCCTCCCAAGTCAACGCGCCGCCGTACGCCGCCGCCTCCTTCCGCCGGGTGTCGCCGCGCGACAACCTGAGCAAGAGGTGCGTGCAGTGGGTGTTTCTCGGTTGTCCCGGCGTCGGCAAAGGCACCTACGCCAGTCGCCTCTCCAACCTCCTCGCCGTCCCGCACATCGCCACCGGCGATCTCGTCCGGGACGAACTCGCCTCCTCTGGTCCCCTCTCTTCCCAGGTTTTCGTCTTCCTCCTCCTCGTTTTTTGAATTTTCTAAATTATTTTGCAGCTTCGTGATCTTTTTGACGAGGATTTCGTCAAGGTTATTGAAAAAATTCTATGGGCGGCGCTTGAAGAAAATGAAGCATGATTATTATTTTTAAAACAATATTAAACATTTGTTATTCAATCTCAAATACACGAACTGTTATGTTATGATGATTATCTTAAAAGTCAACTAACCCAAAAGTCATATTATAGTAATGATTTCTTGTAAACTAAGAATTACAAGTTCTTTTATTGTGATGGTGCATAGAAGTTAAATCTTACTGAACTTTCAGCTTGATCTTGTTGGTGGAAGTTGGACAACTTCATGCATATTGTTGTCCCACTTTGCTTAAGCACTACTTGCTTTGTTAGTCTTTTTTTTTTTTGGCATTTTGCAAACAGACTTTTGGACTCAAGTTCCATGCATAGGAGTTAGACAATTAAATTATACTTAACTAGATTTTCCTATGTAGATGTGGGAAGAAGAGTTTTTTTTTTTTTTTTTTTAAACATATGTAAAATAAAACTAAACAAAACTGAAGTAATAAGTTTTTAAAATATTTGAAACGTACATTGAGTTGTCTGTATTTGCCAGCCCCATGGCGCAAGGTTGATTGGGTCTAGTCTCGTTTCTTGTTGTGGCATCCAAGTCTGTGTAACTGAGTAGAAATGTCTTCAATATGGTGTTGCATAAGGGAAACTTGGACATGATAATAGTTATTATTCTTTGGTTCTTCATTTCACTGGAAATTGAAACACTGTCCCTCACAGGATAGTTGTTTTGGTTTGTGAAAACTACTTAATAGAGAGTATTGTCATTGACGTTGCGTGTCTTATTCTTATTTAAACCTGTGGTTGGAGATGTACGTTTCTGGTGTATCTCAAACAGTTTGGCATTCCCGTCTTTTTTGCATTGACTGTATCTTTGCTCTTTCATCATATCTGTCCTTTTTGTTGCGAGACTAACGACGTACAGAATGGTCTAATCGTCTCTTGTTGGCTGTTAACTCCTTATTCTTATTTAATTATAAATATTCTCATATTATTTATTAACAGTAATCTTGTAACATTAATTGCATGCGTAATATATATTGGTAATGAGGAAAATCTACCTGTTCTCCAAGCTAGTGAGTCTTTTAGTCTGGAACATTGATTTTTGTAATTTTAATTGAACCAAATTAGTGAAATGATGTCTCGATTTTCATTTTCATTTTTCCATTTTTAAGTGCTTTAGGTATTGGATTTTTTCCTTTTAATAAAAGGTATTAGATGTTTTACTACACTTTACTTTTAAAGATCAGTTGACGGACAATAAATGAGATTCTATTAATAGAGTTATGGTTTTTCAATTTCATCTGTTGTAGCCTAGTTGTTGCCTCTTTGTTGGGTTACAATGTTTATTTTATGTCCATCGGAACATCTCTTCTACATTTTTATTTGTAATATTTGGTTTCTTACAGCTATCAGAAATTGTAAACCAAGGTCAATTGGTGTCAGACGAAATTATAATAAGTTTATTGTCAAAGAGACTTGCAGCTGAGGAAGCTAAAGGCGAATTGGGGTTTATTCTTGATGGATTTCCTCGAACAATAAAGCAAGCAGTGAGTTTCTTCACTTTGGTAAAGTATTTCATTATAGGTACTAACCCTCATTTTATTTACTAAATCTTTGCATGAGTACAAGGAACATAAATATTTGTAGTCAGTTTTGAAATCTGAAAATGTAATTTTTAAAGAAATGTGAAGATTTTTTTTCTTTGTATGGATAAACCTGACGATTTCATAAGGCGATTTACCTGATCTACTTTTTTTTTTTTTTTATGATTTGATTTTCCCACCAAATCAGCTTCTACTTCCCCCTTCATACAAGCAGCTTTAATTCTCTCGGCTTCTGCCTCTTCACCCCTTTATGTGTTTAAGTTACAACAGTTATGTTGTGTGCTTCCTGTTCATAGAAGCAATATGAAACTTTAAATTATAGAGTACTCAAATTTTAGCCTATGTTTTTCGGTGCAGGAAATATTGGAAGGGGTAACTGACATTGACTTGGTAATCAATCTCAAGCTCCGAGAAGATGTTCTGCTTGAGAAATGCCTTGGTAGGAGAATTTGCAATCAGTGTGGGGGTAATTTTAATGTTGCTTCCATTGACATTAAGGCTGAGAATGGGAGCCCTGGAATGGTTATGGCTCCACTTCTTCCTCCTGCGAATTGCGTTTCTAAGCTCATTACTCGATCAGATGATACTGAACCGGTAGTCAAAGAAAGGCTTCGAATATACCGTGAAATGGTATTGTGCACACTATATTATTATTATGTGTGGACTTCAAGAATAAATGACTGCTTGAGTGACTTCGTATTTGTTGTATATTTATTTTTATAATGAGATGTTTATAAAATATCTGGGCGAATTTGTTGAAGTTGATGTTTCCAATTCCCCATTGTTTATAGTTACATCGTTGTGAATGATTTTTGGCTTCCCTTTCCATAAATTTAAAGACTGTCGTGATTGCAGACTCAGCCTGTGGAGGAATTTTACCGTAGCAGAGGAAAATTATTGGAATTTAACCTGCCAGGGGGAATCCCAGAGTCATGGCCTAAGTTGCTACATGCCCTTAATCTTGATGATTACGAAGACAAGCGATCTGCTGCAGCATAAAGATATAATAATGTATCATAGCTGTAAGTATTTCATTCTTTGCGTGCATATATATTGCATGCTTGGCAATTTTGCAGGACAGAGAATCAAAGAAGGAAACTTCTCTTTTAGTATTATTTTGGACCAATAATAATATTTGAAATGCTGTAATCTGATAAAACTGATAGTATTTCTTTCGTTTTAATTTGGTTATATGGAAGGAGTTTCCCAGCATGTAATGTTATAGTGAAGAGTGAATATATCACAGCATGTAATGTTATTGTAAATTAAATGTGAATGAAAACTTGTTGTTTTGCATCATCACATGCTCGAAATTTAGGGAAGACTTTTTTTGGAGTAACTTCCAGGTAAACCTTTCATGATGTTCTATGTTATTTGAATAAGTCTTTTGATTTCACTATACTCATCAATGACTCCTTTCATTGAATATGCTTGTTGCTTTAACAAAGTTTTGTAGTTTAAATGAATAGAACAAGAATTCTCTAGTTTTTGTTTGGCAAGTTAGATCTTATCTATTTATCCTGTAGGAGTTTTTATATTCCTTCATGAATTCTCTACGCCTGTTTGTTTAACACCACCGAGAAAATAAGGTGGAAAGCTTTCTTGGATAATTTGTTTTCTGAGTTGAATGGAGAAGAGATAAATAAGAAGAATGGAATAGAAACATTTGTTGTTTATAGCACGAGAGAAAGTGCATATTTTTTAGCACCTAAATAAAGATTATTTCAGTATTTTAGCAGAAAGTTATTTACCTTTGTTAAAATCATCTTTACTTTTTTTGTTAAGAATTTAGAACAAAGGCAACAAAAAAACATATTCTCCTATTTCATGCCAATATGGGGAGGATATTTTACTTTGGGTTTCATATAAAAATGCTTTCAATCCTATTTTTATTTTAAAGAAGTGAATAAATAGGAACCCTAAATGCTTGGGGAGCAAGAGATGGTAAATTTGGTTACGTGTGCACTGAAGTTCGATGAAATTCGTGTGGCAAATAGAAGGGGGAATTTCTTCCTCCATCCCATGTTTTCTTTCTGTATCCCATACTTTTTAAGTTTTCAATTATGTGTTGAAATTAATAGAAAAGAATATTGTAAGATTTGTTTTTGTGTTTTAGTTATAGCTTTGGACTGTACAATCTGCATATTTCGTACAATTCGTAGAACACATTATACTCGTAATATAAATTGAAAAATATGTTTCAGATTTTATAATTAATATGTAAATTTATATTTTGAATCGTGTATTTGTTATGTATTTTTTAGAAACAATTTGAAATGTAAATTAAATTTTAGAGTGTATAATTTGAAATAAGACAATTCAAAATATAGTACAATCCTTGTTGTAAATTTATATTTTAGATTAGACAATTTGCAATACAAACTTAGAAGACATTTAGAAGACAATTAAAACGTAAAATGTATTCAAAATCATATAATTGATAATGTAATTTTACATTCTGAATTATATAATGTAAAGACTATGTGCAGATATTTTAATTTTAATAAGGAATGAGTAAGTTATTTCACTATTGCTATGGAAGTGCAGGAAGAAAACATGGTGTGCGTAAAGAAATCCTCCAAATCAGGCCCTGCAATGAGGCTCTCAATACCAAAGTATTGCAAGTTGTTTGCTCGGTGAGATAAACATGAGAAAAATACTGGTGATAGAAATAATGTTAATTGTTTGATAGAATAAAAATAAAATAAAAAGGTTCTTAAATTTATTGGTACTCTTTATTTTTATTTTTAATATTCGTATGCTTTAACGTTTTGGGGTATTCATAATCGAAACAAAACACTTTTTAATTAAAAACACTAAAGCAATAGATTTTAATTCTGAGAAGCAAAATTAAATTTATCTTAAATTTAAGAAACTAAAAATAGATTTAACCTATTTTAAAAAATATATATCTACATTTAATTCTTTTCTAGTTTTTGAAATTTAGATGTTAATTTTTTACTTCGCTTTTTATTTACTTTTTTTCTATTACTCTATTTTCTTTTTTTGCTATCAAGCAAATATTAGAGGAAATTAGTGAAATTTATTAATACATTTGTATTATACCTTTTGTGTCTCATTCTATCCTTTTAAATTTAAAATTTATTGAAAATGAAAAAAAAAATGAAATCCATAAAATTTTGCAATTTTCATTGAGAGGAGATGGCGTAGTTGTAAGAATGAGATTGAATTGAGACGGTCTTAAATAATAAAATTAAGAAAGAGAAAAATAATTAAATGAATGAGTTTGGTTAGTATTTTTTATTTTGTAGTTTTTTATTTTTATTTATTTTTTCTTTTTTCATTTCTTAGATTAAGTTTCTAGTATATAAATTTGAAAATTGTTAATTGAATTTCTAATAAACTTTTATGTTCTATTGTTTCAATTTTTTGTTATCAAGGTGATATGGTTGTTATTTTGTCTGTTACCTTGGTTTGTTGTCTTCACATATAATTTTTTAATATTTTGATTTTATAATTTTATAAGTGAAAATTTTATTATTTATAATTTTATAACTGAAAATTTTATTATTTATAATTTTATAATATTTTGATTGAGAAAATCACAATCACCTCTTTGTCTTTATGTTTTCTAGACCTCTACAACAATGCCTTCTTTAGGGATATTTTGGTATCAAAATATCAATTTTAGCTCATGAATCTCTCTTACAACATGTTTAGTGGATGAATACTTAACTCCGCAAAAATGCAACAAAATTTGTACTTGGACTCCAACTCCATTCATAGAACCTTACCTTTGTTATTGTAAACTGCTCCTCTTTGGTGCACCTCATCATAGAGGATAACACTTTCACCAAACTTCTTCCTTTCGTCATGTGAATCATGTCAAAACTTCAAGTATTTTTGCTTACAAAACCAACTTTCTAGTTTGGTCAACACCTCCATGTTCAACAATTCAAACCTACAAAGCGTGAAGAAGTTTGGGTTCAATTCCTTCATAAAGTTTTTCGTGGTTCAAGGTGGGGAATTCAAAATAATATATATATATATATATATATATATATATATATATATATATATATATATATAATTATTGATTTGATATCCCAACTTTTTCGTTAAATTCAATTTAGTATATAAACTTTTTGTTTGTTCAATTTAGTACCCCAATTTTTTAAAGAGATTCAATTTGGTCTTCTCCGTTAAGTTGGAGTTAACACCGTGTCCGTACAGGACATGTGTCAAGCCATGAAATTTTTAAATTTTTTTTAATTTTTTTTTAGAATTTTTTTTTTCAAAAAATTTAAAAACTACCACGTGTCAGTTTATCATCATGTCACGTGGCAGCTTACAATCATGACACATGACAGTGTAATAGTTGTTTTCAATTTAGTACTCCAATTTTTTAAAATGATCCAATTTTTTAAAATGATCCAATTTGGTCCTCTCCCATTTGAGACCAAATTAGTAAATAAGCTTAATTACAACCTATATATACATGTTACAATAATTTTTTCTAATATATACATCAAATCATTTCACCTAAATACTTAAATTATTTTATTTTGGCTTAAATACCTTTATGGTCCTCATTTTCGTAGTGTTTGTTGCGGATAGTCCTCATTTTTACCAAATGTTTAAAATGGTCCTCATTTTCGTAGTGTTTGTTGCGGATGGTCCTCATTTTTACCAAATGTTTAAAATGGTCCTCATTTTTGCAATTCGTGTTTAATTTAGTCATTTTTTGTGATGCCGTTCAAATCAGTAACGGAACACTGTACAAGTGGCACTATTTGTTTAAAATGGTCCTCATTTTTGTAGTGTTTGTTGCAGGTGGTCCTCATTTTTACCAAATGTTTAAAATGGTCCTCATTTTTGCAATTCGTGTTTAATTTAGTCATTTTTTGTGACGCCGTTCAAATCAGTAACGGAACACTGTACAAGTGGCACTATTTGTATTATATTATATTGGGGTATATTATGTGTACTATACAGGTGTAGTCCAATCTTCTTCCTTTACCTCTGGTTGTAATCGTTGCAAGCAACAATGTTGTAGCAATTTGTGCAATGTAATACAAACAGTGACACCTGTACAGTGCTCCGTTACTGATTTAAATGACGTTACAGAAAATGACTAAATTAAACACGAATTGCGCAAATGAGGGTCATTTTAAACATTTGATAAAAATGAGGACCATCCGCAACAAACACTACGAAAATGAGGACCATTTTAAACATTTGGTAAAAATGAGGACCATCCGCAACAAATACTACGAAAATGAGGACGAAAAAGGTATTTAAGCCTTTTATTTTTGACATTTTAACCTTTGTAATTTTTTACACATAAAATTTTTTACACTTATAAAAAATAAAAAATTTGAATATTTAGGTGTAATGATTTGATGTATAAATTCAAAACAATTATTTTAACATGTATATATAAGTTATAATTAAACTTAATTATTAATTTGGTCTCAAATTGGAAAGAACGAAATTGGAGCATTTTAAAAAATTAGGGTACAAAATTGAACCAAAAATTTAAATTGGGGTACTAAATTAAAAACAACTATTACCACTACCACGTGTCATGATTGTAATATGCCACGTGGCACGATAATAAATTGACACGTGGTAGTTTTAAATTTTTTTGAAAAAAAAATAATTTTTTTTGAAAAAAAAATATTTTTTTAAGAAAATTAATTTAAAAATAAAAAATAAAAAATTTCATGGCTTGACACGTGTCCTGTACGGACACGATGTTAACTCCAACTTAACGGATAAGACCAAATTGAATCTCTTTAGAAAATTGGGGTACTAAATTGAACAAACCAAAAATTTGGGTACCAAATTGAACTTAACGAAAAAGTTAGATACTAAATCAGTAATTATAAAAAAAAAATTAGAGGTTTTGAATGCTAAGGGGATTGCATTTTCACATATGGTTTCCTTTAATGAATATAAGCAACTTTATAGACACTATTTCAAGCATGCAAATTCATTAATTTAATCTAACTAAAAATTTAATCAAATTATAATATAGTTTATAGGAAAAGTCAAAATTATATTATTATATTGAAACCCTTTAGGACTTCTGTTTTCCTTTAGCTATACAATAATTGATTCAATAGTTATCTAGTTTTTTTTTTCTCTCTTTTATAAGATAGGTTTATGTTTCCTTCTATAGTAAAATGAGTTAAATATATTTTTCCTTCTTTAACTTTCAATGAAAATTGTTATCTGAATATTAAATATAAATTAAAATTAACTAAAATTCTAATTTTAATTAATTATTATTAATGTTTTTAATAATTTGCAAAACATTTCTCAAATTACATATAGTTTTTATTCCTCTATCATCTTTTATATTTATTTCTAAACTAATTTTTTAACAATATTTTTAAGTAATAGTTAAAACTAATCTTTGATCCCAATTAAAATAGTTGGTGATCTAAAACATAAGTATATATTTGAAAGTAATTCTTTTACCACATTCTTAGTTTTAATATAATTTATATATTAAAGATATGTATTTATTATCAATAAGTCTATAAAAATATTTATTTACTGTAATCTACAAACGAAAATACGGGTGTCTATACAATCAAGTGTTCTACAATGATTGAATATGAATTTCTCTCGTCGTTAACTAAATGATAATCCTTTAAAAAACAAAAATAACGAGTTTTTTTTTTTTCAAAATGGAAACTACAAAGAACCTGTACTTTAACCCAGTAGATTAAATTTGATTAATAATTTGTTAAATTTTATACTTTTATCAATAAGGAGTATTTTTTTATAAATCTTAATATTAATACCAACACATTGTGATATATTTTATAAGTAATAGTTTTATATTTAAATTATATCATTCGGAAAATATAACGTTTGGGAGAGAAATATAGTTTATTTTTTTCTAAAAATTAATTGTAAAGCAAAATTAATAAGTATTTCATTAGAATAATATGAATAAAAAAGTATTTGATGTTGATAATTCGAAGTATAATGAAACAATGACACGACAACTTGAAATCTGTTAATGCGATAATCAAGTTGCAATTATAGAATAGGAATGATGTCATCTCAATCATGACAAATTAAATTATAAATATTTCAGTTCTTTATTACAAATAGATATAATGTATCCAAATATATTTAACTTTATTAATAATCTTTACATAAAAAAATATTTTTTATTGATGTTTATTAATCTATAAAGTTTGAATTTAAAATATATTAAAAATATAATTCGTTTAAATAACATTAATATGCGATAACTTCTTTAGAGTAGGTAGATTAATGAGCTGAAAGTAATTTTTTTATATTGAGTACTTAATCAATGATAGAAATCGAAATTTAACTAAATTCCTAATTTATGTACAAAATCTATAAGGTCATTACCGTCATTTTACGTTGACTCAAACTCCGTGAAGTCGTGACTTTTGCACGAAAAGCCAGAATCCTGTGAAAGGAGATTATGCCACGTGTCCTTTTCAAATCTTGAAGATCTTCTCCATCGCCTTGCTCGTTCTCGAGCACCCGGCTTTTGATTTGATCCACGTCAGCAGAGTAGCGTCCCCAAAAACATGCGGACTTGGAAATATCTTGGCCACGTGGCAGTTCGCGAACATTCCACACCTTCACTTCGTCCACGTCACCAACCGCGGTCATCGCGCTTCCAACCCACCCAATATCTTTCTTTTCCTTCTCCTCTAAACTTAACGTCGGCGTTATCTGCTTCTCCACCGTGCTTTCAGATTGGTCAATCTCCTTTCATCTTCACAACAGAACACGAGCCACCTTAAAGATTTTTTTCCCCTTTCGACAATTTTTTTTGATAAATTGTTTATCCTAATTTCGCTTTAAGGTTTAACAGCGGTTTCTTTTTATTATTATTATTGTAATTATTATGACGTAATGACGTAATTCCAATCTTTTCTGTAATGACTCCATAATGGCGATTAGTGAAGTTTCTCACCTGGTAATCCTCGTTTTATTTTTGAAATTTTTGATTTGGAACGAGGATATCTTTTTTTTTCTTCTTCTTCTTCTATTTTCAAATCTATTCGTTTTTGACAGTGTCAGCGATTTAGCACGAAGAATACGATGCGTCGTTTCTGGTTCTGGATGTTCATGTTTGAGCAACGATCTTGTGTATGTACAGTTACTGCTCTGAGGTTTTGAATTTTCAGTAAGTTACGGAAGACCTCAGTAAGTTCTTCAGCTTAGTTAGGGTTTGGAAGATACTTACAAAGAAAAATTGAATCACTTCTTGCAAGGGTTGGTGTTTGGTCTAGATCCATGGTTGGTTTTGAATAGTTTTGTGTGTTGGATTTGAAGTGAATGGTTTTAGAAAGTGAGAATTATTGTAGAAAGGGTTTTGTTTGAGAGCGCTGTGGATATTTGGTCAAGGCATTTGTTAGTCTTTCTTTATTCGTTGTATATATATATTTTTTAATTGCATATCTAGTGATTTGCAGTTGCATTTGGGTTGGGGTTCGTGGAGATTGTTGAATGTGTGCTGTTTTTCTTTGGATGAGGACGGGTTATATTCACTGTAAATTTGGGCATTCTGGATGACAAGGGTTGTCCAGATGAGTGTCGATGGCGACAGCAAAGATCTGAAAGAACTGAGTCAGCGCTTACGAGATGGGAAGAAGATTGCTGGCGGGGAACATGAGTTATGCGAGGGTGATGAAGTGAAATGTAATGGATTAGCTGAAGGAGTTAAGGCTGGACAGGAGGGGACTGTGGAGTCCTCTGCTCCGCAGCATATTCCACAGCCTCAAGGGGCAATAATTTGTTGGGAGAGATTTTTGCATATTAGATCCCTTAAGGTTTTGCTTGTGGAGATTGATGACTCTACTCGTCATGTTGTCACTGCACTGCTTCGCAATTGTAGTTATGAAGGTTAGTTATCTGTTTATAATCAAATCCTTTAATAATTTAGTTAGGTCTGAACACCGACCTTTTAATAAGTGCTGTTTGATTTGTATAATTTTATGTTGCTTATCTCCTTTTGTATGTTTATTAGCTGTACGGTGCGTCCTAAAAATAGTAGACCCTATTATTACCTTTGTCATGCTGAAATGATGATTGTTCATGTGTGTAAATGTTTAACTTTTAATAATATCTGAAAATTGCTTAATGACCCATTCAAAATAAACTTTTAAAGTGAGATTTGTACCATTTATATTTATAATTTGATTATATCTCTAGTTAATGTGAGATCTTCAATACACAGTCCTACGCTAAGAACATAGCATCTCATGCTAGACTAAATATTTGTGAGTGATTTAATAGTGCATGGCATGATAGACTCACCAAATTTTGTTAGGATAAGTTCAAATACCAGTTGTTAGACAACTATGATGGGATACACAATGGAGAGATCTTCACCAATGCAATGAGTCCTTAGTCAACAATACAATAGAACTTGACTCTACCTTCAACCTAAAATCTTAGGGTGATATAATGTGTGTCTTTCTCATTAATGTGTTACACAACTTTCCCATTTCTACACAATGCAAGTCTTCAATTCATATTTGAACTCCAACAATTTTCCCTTATGTTTAAGTCCTTCCACATCGGTACACTCTATTTCCAGAGAGCATTTCTTAATCACGAGTACCTTAATGGTGACTCTTACTTGTATTGCTGTTTATCATAATGAGACACACTTGTATGAAACTTTTATTAGAAAAACTTTCGATACAAGAGATCTACAAACTTAGGATTTGCACTCATTCCAGATCGTATTCGATTAAGTCGGTCACTAAGATGAACCAAACTTTGATACCACTTTAGAAAGTGGATTTAGGCCTAACTTGATCTTACAAAATCAATTTGTGAGGTGAAATTAGTACTTGTTTATATACTAAATTTGGGTATATTTCTAGTCAACATGGGATTTTCAACACACTCTTATGCCGACGATGGGACATCTTAAGTGTGAGATAGATATTTGTAAATGGTTTGATTGTGAACCAAATTGTGGGTGACACTATAGGTCTAACAAACATTGCTAGAATAAGATGTGATACTATCTTAAGAAGTGAGTTCTAGGCATGACTTAATGTCATAAAACTGACTTTTAAGATAAGGTTTTGCAACTATTTATATACTAATTAGGCCATATCTCTAGTTAATGTGGAACCTTCAACAATACTCAACACTTGTGCACAATTTTCCATGACTTAATGACCTTCATAACCATTGAACATTATTTTGTTTGTAAATCATGGATAGCATACTAGAGTAGCTGACCCTAAAAGTGGGGTTGTGGGGTGAACACTGTTCTAATATTTTTAATATACTAATATTAATGTTTTTGTAAATACAATTTTGAAAAACAAAAACGAAACCTCAAAATTCATACATCAATCATCATTATATAGTAATAGAGTGAATGTCACTATGTTACATTTATTTATCACCATCCTACTCTTTCATTATACTTTTCTCTGTTGTGTGTCTTTTGTCTGTCTCTAACTTTTCATGTGAAATATTATCTCACTTTGATTGGAGGTATGCAATGATTGCCGAGATATGTGCACCGTAAGCAAAAGAGTTGGTTCCTTTGCTTCTTGTCAATTTTGTCATTTGGTTCCATGGTTTAACACATGTAGAGTTGACTTTGGTGGAACTAAAGATTGTTTCAAGGCAAACTTGGTGACGAAAGGTTGCACCCAATACGTTGTAGGACTACACTAATGCTTTCTCTCTTGTGGCCAAATGGCTTTTGTTAGACTCCTATTATATGGTCGTCATTCTTTGTTCTTCCTTGTTTCAACTTGATATAAATATGCCTTTAATTGCTTTGTGGGAGTCCTCTTCTATGATTTGTTAGCTTCATAGGCCCCTATATGGACTGAACAATCCCTTCAAATTTGGTTTAACTCCTTATGTACTATTTTTTAGCATTTTGGTATGATTTGCATTTCAGCTAACCATTGTGCTTTCTAGTGTCATTTGCCTCAAGGATGCATTTATGTCATTGTTTATGTGGATGATATTGTCATAACATGCATGAACATGATATTCTCCACCCGAAAAAATTGATAGATTGGGCGTTGTATACAAAAGAAGGAAGAAAACAGACAATTGAGTCTGTTAGAAGGTACAACTGTAGCAGACTTATTTAAGTCTGTTAGGGGGTTTAGTGGGGGAGTTAGTCAGTATGTGAGAAGAATTGTAGGAAGGGCTGAGAGAGAGGTCTCTCGGAGTTCTACCTTGGCATCTCTTGTAATCGTTCCTAGAGGGGTGTTTAGCTATTGTCCCTGTCACATTGGCAGGATAATAGTTTGTATTCAATAAAAGAAGAGTTTCACGTGTTTTACCATATATTTGTTCTATCACAATTCCTCTCATGTTAATTCCAAGCTAAAATCCTTGGTAAATTTTGATATGTCCTAGGCATTGAAGTTATTTAATCGATAGGACAATTGTTCTAATAAGCTATTCATATTTTCGGTCCATGAGGAAATTAAGCAGTGTAGTATTTCTTAACATAGGACTCTATCAAAGTCAAAATCTCAAACTGTTGAGTTATGAATTCGCATTAGTAAAAAGAGAGATTACAGAAAAGTGTGTTACTAGTACAAACTTAGGTACTTATAAGAGTCTTAACAAATTGGTCAGTGTTTGATTTGCCACATTGACTAGGGATATGGTCAAAATATAGTATAGACATAGATGCAAACTCACCTTACAAGTTGGTATTGTGAGATTTAGATAGACTTAAAGTTCACTTTTAAGATGCATATAAGAAAGTGTGGGTTTAATCCCGTTAGAATATGTATTAAATAAGTTGTTGCTAGAATATGTATTTAATGTAGGTAGTTAACAACTGTATTGGAAGACTGCTATATGTTGTACCTATGAGCTGATAGCTAGATGTTCCTGGTGAAATTTTCTTCTGGGAATAACAAAGATCAATAACCTCTTATGCTCTTTTTCTCATATTTTTAATCTCAAGCAATCCTAGCAGGTTTGTTGGCCTATTGTGCCACATACTATTTGACAGGCCACAAATTTCTACTTTCATGCTTGAGATATCTTGTCCTTGACATGAGGGGGTGTGATGGAGATCCTACATCGACTAGAGATATGATTGAATTATAATATATAAGTGATTGTAAGCCTCATCTTATTAGTTGATTTTGTAAGGTTGAGTTAGGCCTAACTTCACTTTCTAAGCTGGATTTGTAACTACTTTGTTGTTAGGTCCACACAATGTGACAATCACGAAGCTAATTAGAGATCTTCTTTGTGGATCAGTTTGTCCATGAGTAACAATGTTCACACCCTTTTGGTTATGTTGAAAAGATTAGTGATAAAATTGGTTGTATCGTATGGTGCCACTTTGCTACCATTTTGATAAGAGAGAAATTGGGAAGGAATATAATGAGTTATGTGTATTGGGTACACATAGAAGTATTCTTATTTATAAAGAAGAAATAAAATAGTAGCAAGCAAAATAATATCTAATAATGGTTTTAAAAAATAAATTTTAAAAGTTTAACTCAATTTTACAACATCAGTTTTTAAGGTAAGGTTTGCACTTATTTATATACCTTAATTTGGTTGTATATGTAGTTGATGTGATATCTCTAGAACATCCTCTCACAATAAGAATTGAATGTCTCAAGCATGAGAGTAGATATGTGTGGGAGGTTTGATTGCGGGTGACATGATAAACGGTAGGATAGACAGGATAGACTCTGATTCCATCTTAAAAAGTATATTTTAAGCCTAATTTAATCTTACAAAATTGTGGTTTTTTGGTAAGGATTGCAATTACTTACATATTATAATTTGATTATATCTCTATATGATGATGTAGGATCTCCATCATTGAGAGATATTTTGGTAAGATATTCCTTTTAAAATCATATCATATTTTGGTGATTAGCATCAATGAACAAACCTTTTAATAGGATAGAAGGGTTCCTTAAAAAAAATCTTTTAAAGACAATGGGTTCACTAGGCAAACACAATTTTCAAGAGGCTCTGGATACAATTTTTGAAAGATTAGTGACAAAATAGGTCATAGAGGATGTTACTACTCTAGTAGCATGTTGAGAAGAGAGAAATTGAGAAGTAATATAATGTATTCATGTGTATATACATATGTACTCTTATTTATAATGAATTCATGTGTATATACATATATCTTCTCTTATTTATAATGAAGAGATACAATAATAGGCAACAAAATCAATATTTAATAGTGAGAAATATTTTGTAAGATATTTTCCTATCAAATCATATTATATCCTCGTATTTAATATAATCAAATCATTTATTGAAGAGGCTCCATGAATTTTTTAATTGGTTGTTGTAACAACTTCTCTACATGAGTTCTATCTTTTTTCAAGTAATATTGCCCTTAATTTATTATAACTAGGAGGTTGGTTGCATAAGAAAATACTTTCCTATATCAAGGATTTCATGCTAGATGAAATGACAATCTTGCAGATTAAATGATTCTACCAATTTCATAAGCAAGTTGCTTTCTACTCTGCATATTAAACTCAATATCTATAGTTTTTCTCCTTTTCGGATGAACACTGCCATTGTTTGTATCCATTGTTGAGGATACTGGGGTAAGGAGACAAATTTTGTTTTTGACTTCTTCAATGTAGCCTCATTGTCCAACTTCTTGAATTGTTCTCAATTTTCAACAAGTGTTCCCTCACTCTAATGTAAGATCTGTTGAATGTAAAATCACAAAATTTGCATTTAATTTCTTAATTTCTACCACCAGAACCACGTGCAGTTCTTATCTTTGTAACATATTTCCATAGACGCTTAGCATCGTCATCTTGTTCCTTGGCTGGACCAGAATTAGAAGGTCGGGAACACTCATCTCCACTACAATTTCTAACAAATAAAAGAACACAATGCATCCAATTTATGATAACCTATAAAAATAATGATAGCAAACAGTTTTATACAGTAAATTGGATCACATTATTCTCAATACTAATCTTTTATATGGACCCTGCATATGTAAACCAGTATAGAATTATATTGAAATTTATATCCTAGTTCCTGTAAGTATATGCCATAAAAGCAATCTGTTGTCACGACAGAATTATTCCATTATACAACTATGGTCCCAACATGTGATTCACTGATTCCCAATCCTATGCGTTAGCGGGCTTACTTGTGATTTTGACATCCAGTATGGAAATGGGGGATAATTTTATTCATGGAAAAGTAGAAACAGCTACAGGGAAAGGACCTGGTTGCCCCTAAATATTGAGGTGCTCTGTTAGACTCTTTTACAATATAGGTCAAGCAAGCTTGTAAAGCCTGCATGACTTTAGTTCTGTAAGAGTTTAGTTTCTGTTGTTATGTTTAATTATTGTAAAGCAAGCTCTTAGGTATCGATTGACTGTGAATATATCTAATAATTTGTAATATAATTCTATGTGATGAGTATAATACTGTTACATGAGAGCTTAATGTGTTTTTGGTGTTTTTTTTTTTCCAGTTATTGAAGCAGCTAACGGATTGCAAGCTTGGAAGATATTGGAGGATTTAACCAATCATATTGATCTCATTTTAACTGAAGTGGCAATGCCTGGTTTATCAGGCATTGGTCTTCTATACAAGATTATGGGCCACAAAACTCGGAAAAATATTCCAGTAGTTAGTAAGTTTTTCCAAGTGCTTGTATATGTTTGGTTTGAAGCATTTCTTTTTCTCATCACATGCTGTAAAAGAGCTACTCTTTTCTATGGCTTCTAATGAAATTGGTCTGCAGTGATGTCATCTCTTGATTCTATGGGTTTAGTCTTTAAGTGTTTGTCAAAGGGTGCCGTTGACTTTCTAGTCAAACCCATTCGGAAGAATGAGCTCAAAAACCTGTGGCAGCACGTTTGGAGAAGATGTCACAGTGTAAGCTGATTTGAATTTTTCTTTCCTTACGTTATATTTTCTATTTCCTTTTCTTTTATGGCATGAATATGTATGAGGATATAAGCAGTCTGTTGCCTTTGCTAAATCTATGAGCTCAAAATACTATAGTAGGATTGATGTAAATGCTAGAGTTACTGATTCTTACTACTATTGTTATTATTAAATAAATGTCCATTGATTTTTGCTCAATGTCAGTGGCAGATTTGTGATACTTTATTTCATGCTTAAAATTGTCTATTTCATATGATGTGGGCCTTTGTTTACTTTGTCAATTATGAGCATTGCAGTCTAGTGGGAGTGGCAGTGAAAGTGGAACGCATACGCAGAAGTCTGTAAAATCAAAGAGTCTTGAGAAGTCTGATAATAATTCTGGTAGCAATGATGAAGATGATAATGGAAGTGTAGGCCTGAATAATGGGGATGGAAGTGACAATGGTAGTGGCACTCAGGTATAAATTCTGTATTTTTTGAAAATCATGCATGCATGGATCTTAAGGGTAAAATTAGATTTCACGGATGTTTTTTATTTTTATTTGTCAATTCATACTTGTTGAAATATGAGTGTAAATATTAAACAATATAGATATATAGATTGATAGAATAATAAATATAGATTTGTTTGTAAAAGATCCCTAAAATTAAGGGATTGGGATTAAGAGTTTTATTTCTCAGAGATTTATTTCCTTTTATTAGGATTTAATTTTTCCTTGAAATACCAATGTATTGTTTTTTTTTTTTTCATATAAGGAAAAGTATCCCATGATTATTGCTTACTGCCTATATATTTTTTCACATAGAATCAAAGTTAGGGTTTTTCCCCAGTCTCTTTTTTACCCCTTGCGGTCTTCATTGCCATTTTATCTTCAAGAGGATGCAGCCTTAATTGCTGCAATTTCATCTTAACAATCCTTATTGCTGTTTTCTCTTTGTAAAATCACTCATTACACAGCCAGTTGCTGATTTACAACTCCATGATGTCTTATTTAAAATCAGCAAAAGAAGATTCTAGTCTTTCCCAAGACTAGTGAACTAAGGCATTAGAGCTCCTTCTGCAGCAGATTTATACCAAAAATTTAGGTTCCCTCAAACTTTTCTTAGGCATTGAAGTTGCCCAATCATTTTTTGCCATTGTTTATCAACGTAAGTATGCACCGGAAATTCTCACTAAAACTAGTATGCTTAATTGCTGTCCTTGTGGTATTCCTATGGATCTCAATATCAAGCTTTTTCTGGGTTAAAAGGAGCCATTAAAAGACCTGAAAAGATATTAAGGCATAGTAGGTAGGCTCAATTATCTCACCGTCACGAGCTCTGATATCACTTTTGCAATTAGTGTGGTAAATCAATCTCTAAATTTCCCTTATAATAGCCATTGAGATGTTGTGACACGTATTTTTCAATACATAAAAAATGCTTTGAGACAAGGATTACTGTATGAAGACAAAGGAAATACTAAGGTCACTTTACTTTGTTGCGGATTGGGCAAGTCACCGGTAGACAAAAGATCCTCTTCTGATTATTGTGCTCTTACTAGAGGAAATCTGATCTCATGGATAAGAAAAAAGAAAAACAGTCGCTAGATCCAATGCAAAAGCAGAATATTGTGCTATTACAATAACCACTTGTGAGCTTACCTATGTTAGACATCTACAACTAAAAATTGGGAACATCTATAAAATGAAGCTATTTTGTGACTATCAAGTTGCACTTCACATTTTCAAACGGTTGTCCATGAGAGATCTGAACATCGAGATTGATTGTCATTTCACATTGGATCTATGAAATGAAGCCATTTTGTGACGATGAAGTTGCACTTCACATTGCATCAACCCGGTCTTCCATGAGAGAACTAAACATAGAGATTGATTGTCACCTTATGAGAGAAAAGGTGCTCTCTAGAGAAATAAAAATTTTGTCAATACTAGTGACTAGTTGGCAGATGTGTTCACCAAGTTGCATAGAGGCCCTTGGGTTAAGTATGTTTGTAACAAATTTGGTGCACATGACTTATATACTCCAACTCGAGGGGAGTGTTAAAATGAAATAATTATAGCTGTTACAAATTTGTTAATCATTTGTTGATATAGATTGTAGGAAATTAGAACCATTATCCCTAATTATTATTCAAAAATTGTGGTATTTGATTTTGTAAATTAGTATAAATGCATATTGTGTGGTCTACGTTAGACACAGCAATTAAATAATTCTTCCTTATAGAAAGAATAGTGGAGATGGATGCATTGAAAAAGAATAGTACTCAGGAAAATTGTTGACAAATCCAAAGAAAAGAATATTGTTGACTGGAAACAGATATTCACACTAAAATATAAGGCTGATACAAAAAGAGGTGGGCCACCCTGTCAAAATGGGTAACCTGGCCTGACTCGGCTCGGCCCACCACGAGTTGGTGGGTTAAATGGGTTGGCTCACGGACCCACTTAATTAAAAAAAATACTATTTTTTTAATTTTTTTTTTCAGTCAAAATTAAATTATAATTCTAATTAAAATCTAAGTGAACTTTAATACAATTCAAATACAAAACAAAATCTCAAAAATACAAATTATGTATGTGTTGGCTAAAAAAACAACCTAACTTTACCCAAATGCAAAACCCAACTTAACAACAAACATTTGTGTGACCCTTTATTTGCGGGTTGGTGAGCCAACCCGACTCACCATGGGTTCTACCCGAGTGAGTCGAGTTTTAGGTGGGCCGGGTAAAAAATCAACTCGTATTGAAATTTGTAAAAATTTTTCAACCCAACCCAGCCTGAACCCGTGGTGGGCCAGGTTGGCTCGCGGGTTCCAACCCATTTTGACAGCTCTAGTCACCAAGAGATTCACTCCAACTTATGAAATAGACTATAAGGAGACTTATGCACCCGTTGCTATAATGAATACAGTAAGGGTTCTGTTGTCATTAGTTGCCCACTTTGATTGGAAACTTTTACATAAATATTGTACTTGGGTTTGAAGGAGACAAAAAAAATTTGCATACCACAGAAGGCTATTTATGAACTGATACAATCTCCTAGAGCTTGGTTTGGAAGATATACAAAAGCTATGAAAGGATTTCGTTACAAAGTCAAAGGAGATCACACTTTGTTTGCTAAACATTTAAGAAAAGAGGGGGTAACAATACATCAAGTTTATGTAGATGATATTACAGGGATTGGAAATAATGAAAAAAAGAAAGAAGAATTGAAACAGAGACTAGTTCAGGAATTTGAACTAAAAGCGCTAGGAGGATTAAAGTATGTTTTAGGGATTGAAATAGCCTACTGTAACTCGTGAATTGTCATATCTCAGCAAAAATATATACCGATTTGCTGGTAGAAACTAGGAAAATTGGGTGGAGATCACTTTCAACTCCAATGGGTCTTAATTACAAGTTATGTATGACTGAAGAGGAATCATCAGTAGACAAAAGGATGTATCAGAGATTGGTTAGAAAATATATATATCTGGCTTACATGGCCAACCATTGCTCATTCAGTAAGTGACATTAGTTAGTTTATGCATGAACCAAAGCAATCTCATCTTCAAGCTGCTTATAGAATTCTACATTACTTGAAGGGAAGCCTTGGAAAGGGAATACTGTTCAAAAGAAATGGAACAACTAAGTCTTGAAGCCTACATTGATGCAAATTATGTAGGTGTTTGTTGATAGAAGTTCAAAAACTGGATATTGAACTTTCCTAGGTAGGAACTTAGTGACATGGAGGAGTAAAAAACATAATGTGGTGTCAAGATCTGTGCTGAATAAAAATTCAGGTTCATTGCACAGGGTGCTACGTGAGTTATTATGACTAAAAATTATCTTTAGATGACTTGAAGATTAATATGGAGGGACCCATGAAGCTCTATTGGTATAATAAGTCAACAATAGACATTACATGTAATCCCGTTCAACATGATAGAACAAAACATATGGAAATAGATAGACACTTCATGAAGGAAAAATTAGAAGAAGGTTTAGTATGCTTGCTGTACATTCTATCTAATAAGCAATATGTGGCTGATGTGCTGACAAAAGGACTTAATACAGACTTCTATAATCTTGTAATGAAATTGGGAATGGAGGATATATATTCCTCAACTTGAGAGGGAGTGCTGAAATATGGGTGTAACTATTGCACATTTATTGTACACTAATTATTGATTGATTGAATAATAAATATAGATTTGTTTGTAAGAAACCCCTAAAATTAAGAGATTGAGATTAGCATTTTATTTGGTAGATTTGGTCTTGATTTATAGTCTCTATGTCTAAAGATTTATTTTCTTTATTTTAGGAGATTTAATTCCTTTTATTAGGATTTCATATTTCCTTTAAATATTAATGTGTTGTTTTTTTATATCAAGAAATGTAATTCCATAATTATTGCTTACTAAACTCTTTCAAGGATATGAATACTAAACTAGCCCAAATGGCAATTTTGTGCTCTCATCCATTAAATGCCTCTGCCCCTCACCTACTTTTCATATGTTGCGACATTGTTAAGAAAACCAACGAGAAATACACTAGCAAAAGTAATTATTTTACTGTAAGTTAAGAGCAACTCAACCCAACTACATTTCAGCAGATTTATTGTGGCTAACCCTATCAAAATTGGGTTCGGTACCGGGTTAATTGATTTCAACTCAACTTACATATTTTATATACCTTAAGATTAATAAGACAATATATTTACGAGGGCTTGAAATACCACTTTTATGATCTCATATTTATAATGATAGAAATCTGATAGAATGAGAAGACGAAAGATCAAAAGGTTGAACTACAAACCTAGGTACAACTCACAGGTATAGTTTCCAACAAAGCTACTTTCTACCCAATTTTAATACTATTCTAATACTCTCTCTCACACAAATTGAATTTACCAAGATTGAAACAGATAAACTCAACCCATGGTCCCCTTTAGGACTTGGTAACACATCTACATGTTGATCATTTGATCCATAAACTCGGTACAAATTTCTTTTGAGAACAATTTTACATGAATAAAATGATAGTCAATTTCTATTTGTTTAGTTCTCTCATGGAAAACTGGATTGGAAGCAATGGAGATCAAATTAGTTATCACAATACATCTTCATGGTTTTGATTTCACAGAAGTTAAGTTCTTGAAGGAGTTGTTTCACCTATGCAAGTTCACAAGTAAGAGACACCATTGTCCTATATTCAGCTTTAGCAGCTGATCGAAGCACTACATTCTGTTTCTTACTTTTCTAGGGAATAATATTTCCTCCAAGAAAAACACAATATTTTATAGTAGAGCGTCTGTTAGTAAGGGATCCTGCCCAATCTGCATCACAGTACCCAGAGATTTGGGTGTTTTCCTTTATCTTCATATAGCAAACCTTGTCTTGGAGCTCTTTTGAGGTGCCTTAGAATACAAATGATAACATTCTTAAGGCCAATACACGGAGGCTGCATGAATTGAACGACAACCAATTGCAATAGACAAATTAAGTCTAGTAATTGTAAGATAATTCTGTTTTCCAACTAGTCTCCTATATCTTTTTTGATCATAGAACGATGCACCTTCTTCTGTCATTAGCTTTTGATTTAGGTCCATGGAACTATTGTTTGGAGCATACTTTAAGAGATTACAACACCTTTTAACTAAGATTTCAATACCCAAGAAGTATTTAGGGCTCCCAAGATCCTTGGTTTGAAAGTGTTTACACAAGTGTTCCTTCAATGGAGATATTCTAGCATCATTAATTGAAGGGATGAAGGAGTTTTGCCAAGATTTTCAAGTGGAAGAAGGTAAACAATGATACTTGCCAACACCACAAGATGAATAGAAAGCTAGATTTTTATTTTGAAAAGGAACATTACATTCAATCAATACAAGTTTTAATACATTGACATTAGGATGGCCTAATCTAGAATGCCATAAATTGAGAGACTTCGAGGGAGATGGAGCAATTGTGGAAGACCTAGCAGCAATAGGGGTGGTGATGGACAAAGCGGTGGAAGTACTAGACGAGAGAGGAGTGAAATAGTTGTGAATCTGAAGATTGGGAAGGAATATGAGCCATCAATGCCAACAACACCTTCTAGAAGGATTCCACGGTTGGCCTGTGGTTTGGCAGTACAATAATGAGGAAAAAGTTCAAATTAACACCATTATCAAAAGCAAATTGATGAACACTAAGGAGATTTTTGGTGATAGATGGAACAAGTAGTAAATGATGAAGATTAAAAATAAAAGATGAGTGGGTAGGATAACAGAGAAGTGGAACCAGATGCAAGAACATTCAAACCTTCTCCATTGCCAACATTAACATGATCAGGGCCATTGAAATGTTTAAACTACTAAATATTTTGAGACTCACCCAGTAGCATGATCAGAATTTTTTAACTTGTTGAATATTTCTAGAGTCACTAGTAGCATGAAAAGAGGCTCTATAATCAGGGATCCGATAAATGATGTTCTCAAGAATGGAGGAAGAAGCGAACATGGCACAGGGAAAAATGGAGGTAGACGATGGAGGGGTAGTGACAGGAGTAGGAGTGACCAAATATGAAGGAGAAATGGATGTGGGAGGAAGGTGCAAAGGTTGATTGGTGGTGGTCGGATCATAGAGGACCAAGGATTCATATGGTTAAAAAGATGGATTAGCATGGAAATTGCATACATTAGCAATGTGACCATATTTGAGTCAAATATGGCATTAGATATTGGCAAAGTGACCATCACAACTGTGGTTGTTGCAACAAAATCGCAAAGTGTGACCCTAATATTTATTTAAGCAAGACAAACCCACTAAGCAATGTTGATTTTCTAACTTCAAAGATACATTAAGTGCTGAAATTGAACGTTTGAAATTTGTCATGGAGTCTATTCGTAAGTCACTTTCTGGTACTTGCTCTCTAGCCATGACTGGTAAAAACTTCAATTCCTCTTTTAATTTTTCTAAAACTTTATGTAAGAACTCTTGGGTTCTTGACTCTTGTGCCACAGGCCATATGACCCCTCATTCATCTCTTTTAACATCATATATTTCTCTTTTCGGTAACCGCATTACTGTTGCCAATGGGACTTGTATACCAATATCTAAATGTGGTAATGTTTCTCTTTTGCCATGGCTAAACCTTAAAGATGTTCTTTATATTCCAAAATTTTCTAGTAAACTTATTTCTGTTCAAAAACTCACCCATGACCTAAAGTGTTCTGTAAACTTCTTTCCCAGTCATTGTGTTTTTCAGATTCTTCCCACGGGAAGGACGATTGGAACTGTTAAAGAATAAGGAGGGTTGTATTGTTTTAATAACTTGGGAAATAAAGATAGTATCGGTAAACAAACAAGTACCTCTTGTCTCCAATCTTGCACTACTTTTGAGTCCTCTTAAATTTGGCATATCCACTGATGTCTAGTACATCCCACTTTTTTTGTTATAAAGTCCATGTTTCCTTCCTTATTTTCCAGAGTCATTTAAATGTGATTTATGTCAACTGGCAAAACACCATTGTGCCACATCATCCTCGTAATATAAAGATTGCCCATCCTTTTGTTTTGATTTATTCTAACGTTTGCGACCTGCATCAAACTATAGTATATCTACAGCAAAATGGTTTCTCTCGTTTATTGATGATAGTACCCGCGTTACATAGATTTTTCATGAAACAAAAATTTGAAGTTTTTACTTTATTTGTGAAATTCTTCCATGTGGTAAAAACACAATTTGGGAAGTCAATTAAACGTTTACGTTCTGATAATGGGAGGGAATATGTAAATCATGGCATGTCTAAATTTTCTTTTAAAAATGGTGTTGTTCATATGAATTTACTTATGTGGATACACCACAACTTGGCATTGTTGAAAGAAAAAATAGGCATCTTCTTCTGGGCACTTCTTTTCCAATTGAATGTCCCTAAATCTTGTTGGGGAGAGGCGGTCCTCACTGCTGCAAATCTTATTTACATATTATCCTCTCGAGTCCTAGATGGTCTACGTCCTATCGAGTTCATTTCTTCCTTTTCGTCTATTCCTTTTCTCTCTAGTCTTCAAAATCGGGTGTTTGGATGTCTTGTGTTTGTCCATATTCATAGTTAGTTCCGTGGAAAGTTAGATCCTAAAATTGTCAAATGCATATTCGTTGGATATGCATCTAAAATAAAGGAATGTCGTTGTTACCATCTTCTAAGTTAAAAGTTTTATACCTCCATGGAGTGACTTTTGATGAAACTAAATTTTTTTATGAATGTCCTCAACTTCATGGGGAGAGTTCTTTTGAAGTTGAGTCTTTTGAATCACTTGAGTCATCTTTTGTACCTTTCATACAAGAGCCGTCTCATGTTATTCTTGGTACTCTGGATACTTTTGCTGGCACATCTCTTATAGATATTCTCAAATTTAGAAGGTAAGAATTTCTTTATTTCTCTCACATAATTATTAGGTCAGCTGACCCATATTTGTTCTGAGATAAAAATATAAATTAAAAAAATAAAACAGGAAATAATTCTAAAGAGAATAAATCCGTATAATTGTGGGATTTTATTCTTGTTACAATCGTCTAATATTAAATTCATAATCAAATCTAACCAAACAAACAAAAAAAAAAAGATAAATATAAATTCCCCTACATAAAGCCTAAATTCATGGCATACTTCTTGACAGATATCTCTAAAGCTACTCCTAACAAGGACATTTTTGAGTATTTGTATCAGTTACATTTTAGTACGTGTATCAGTTATATTTAAGGAGAAATAATTACCTTTCTGATGTACATGGCTGTGAGATTAATTACATTGATATTCCATTCTGTTTCGGTAACATGGAATTACGTGTCTCTTTTATCTTTTGTATGTCATATAAAAATGGTTTACTTTGAACATGTTAACGTGAAGGTTTTGTATTATACGAATTGTAATGCTGTTAAAAAATCTCTTTAGATTGAGTAGGAAGTGTGGCACATCGTGTTTCACTAATTTAATGCAAAAGAAGTGGTTCATATAGTTGCTACTATGTTACTAGGCCCATTATGTGCATTATATAGTCTAAGAGAAAGAATGCCAGTCTGGCAGCAGTCTGGCAACAGGGGAGTGAGAATTCTGTTAAAGGAGTGAATATAGGGAAAGAGGTGGGAGTGGGATAGTAGGAAGACATTGTGTGACTTGGAGAGAGGAGGGAAACCTCTGATATAGTTGTAACTCTGGAGGAATTGTGCTCTCGTTAGGTACTTTCTGATAATTGTATAATACACCTAATTTTGCATTTGTCTCAGTTTTTTTTTCTATGATTATGCTTGCGGTGTTATATCAGACTTGCATGAGATGCTGTTTTCACTTGTGAGTTTGTGAAAAAGTAAAGGGCTAGAAACCTTCATAATTTAACCTGTCATTCATTAAAACATCATCAAATTCTAATATCTTAGGGAAATAAACAGTTAAACAGCAAACACCACAGAAAATTGTCTGCGTACTGGATGGGACTAACTGAGGCAGTATTGTCGAGTGGAGGTCATGTTCTAATTCCTGTAACCAAAAGCTACTTGACAAGTTCTTTGTTTTCTTCTTATGCAGAGCTCATGGACCAAACGTGCTGTAGAGGTTGATAGTCCCAAACCTGTCTCTCAGTGGGATCAAATAGCTGAGTGCCCTGACAGTACGTGTGCTCAAGTTGTTCACTCGAATGCTGAAATCGGTGGGAACAAGGTGGCTCCCCTCGGTGCAAAGGAGTGTTCAGAACAGAAGGAACAACTTGGTAAGGCCAAAGTGTCTTCATCTTCATGTCACTGCATTAACTCTTTCTCAATTACAGTCAACCAAATTGTACGTGTTTGGCGGTAATGGAAATTTTATAGTGTGTTGTTGAGTGAATGTTTTCATGGCATTAATTGTATCTCCTATCTTGCTGAGGGATTTGTAGAAGAACAATTTCTTCCCTAGCATTGGATTTAATATTCTCTTCGTTGTTTTCATTATGTTGCTTTGCTTTCGGGTTTGCCTTGGGGTACTCTTTTTGGTAACACATGATTCTTTAGAACATAGGTTAAATTCCCAGTAGGTGACGTTTATTTAGGAACCAGTCTCTATGAGAAAAACTCAAGATTTAGACCCTGTATTATGGGTATATGATTGTCTTTGGCTAATAAATAAGGGTGTATAGGTTAGTTTTTTTTCTTATTACATTTCATACCTACTGATCTCATTCCATTAATGTGTAATCTCTCCCCTAAGTGCGGTTGTCCAGCTGTTCATATATGTATTCATGTACTTGTTGCAGATTATGTAATATGCATGTACATTTCTTTTGGGAAGATTTATTTTATTTAACTCTTTTCCCTAGACAATGTGAAAGAGAGGGTGAGAGTTGACTCCCTAAGTCTGGGTGGCCAGCTGTTCATGCATTCATGTTGGTATTGCCCATGCTTGTATATGCGTGTACCTTTATTTTGTGATGATTTATCGTATTTAATTCTTTTCCCTGGAAGAGATGAAAGTTGACTCAATAGAGATATTGACTTCGTGGTCAACTATATCAATGGGGTTCCAGTCAAAACTGCAGGTTCTAAACATAGCAATGCACCTGATGCCGCCCCCTCTAAACCACTGGACCTTAATTGTGAAAATCAATCTAGCAAGCTAAGGTGCAAAGGTTTATCATTGTCTGAAGCCATTACTAGCAGTTCTGATTCTCAGATGCATAGTGGAGAATTTGAAGCCTTAAATAAAAGGCTGAAGCCCTCAGATACTGAAAATAAAGGTACTAATAATGATGAAGAATTGCCATCTCTTGACCTTAGTTTAAAGAGGCTTAGAGGAGTTAAAGATGCTGATATTACAATTCAGGATGACAGAAATGTCTTAAGGCGTTCTGATCAGTCTGCTTTCTCAAGGTATAATGATACTATGTTACTGTTTTTTTGTTGTTGTTCTGAATTCATTTTAAGGTGGATAACTGTTTAACTGTTTAAACTCTTTTGCTACAGGTACAATGCAGCCTCTAACACTAAGAAATCTCCCACTGGATGTGTTGGAAGTAATTCTCCCTATAATAATAGCTTAGAAGTTACAAAGAAAGATTCATCTCGTGATATTCAATCTCATTCAAGCGGCAATCTTCCTAACCAAAATTCAAATGGTGCTAGCAATAACATTGATATGGGTTCCACTACTAATAATGCTTATGCTAAATCTGCAGTTATAAGTGAACTAGCAGTGGCTTCAACCAAATGTTTGTACCAAACATCTGCTTTCCAGCCTATAAAAAACAACCTTGTCTGTAACTCTCAACAAGTCATCTTACATAACACTGAAGATAAAGCAGCAAGAATGCTGGCACTACCTAAAGTAGACAGACATAGAGATTCTGCTGCTCCAGACTTCCATCTCCATTATGAAAATGGTAACTGTACTGATGACATGCACCAGCTGCCATCTGATCATGATACTGAATCTGCAAAGAAATTGGCTACTGCTGCTACTCCGCATTGTGGTTCATCAAATGTGGTAGAAGTGCTAGTAGAAGGTAATGTTGGAAACCTCAGTAACAATAGAAGTGTTTCAGGCAGCAACAATGGAAGCAATGGCCAAAATGGGGGCAGCACAGCAGTTAATGCTGGAGGAACAAACATGGAAAGCGACAATGGACTCCCTGGGAATAGTGGCAGTGGCGATGCTAGTGGAAGTAGAAGTGCCAACAGAGTAGATCAAAACAAGACTTCTCAAAGGGAAGCAGCCTTGACTAAATTTCGCCAAAAGAGAAAAGAAAGAAAGGAGAGGTGCTTTCATAAAAAGGTAACAGTCCATAGAGTTCATAAGTAAGTGATTTAATATATATTGCTATGATGTTGTAGGAACTTAAAATTATATGTTGTAGACTATATATACTTCCTTCTCCCAGTGATTGAGCTCTGTAAACATAATTCTCAAAAAAATTGCAACAAAAGAAATTGAATACAACAATAAACCCCTCTTGCCTAACTATTTCTCACCATGCCACCCCTCAAATATATCCAACCTTCTGGTGATGATATAGTCTTTCCTATCTCTATTCTCTCCATCCAGCATTCTGGCTGTAAACAATATTCTTGACCTTGTCTGTACCGTGACATGTGAAGACAGCGGCACTCCCTTCAAGTGACAGTCATGTCCAGAACTAGCAAGATGTTGTTGTGAGTGAAACATCTAGCGGCCAACATAAATTGGGGTCAAAATGTGCCGCTTCAACTGTGACCCAACGACATTTGGAGGAGTGGTAGGGCGTTGCAATGCTCTAAAATGGGTATGGAGGTGACTTGCTAACTTGGACATGAATTTGTACTTTTGCACAGTTTTGTACGATCCCGCATGAGTTTATCTTAGTACCGAGATTCAATTCCACAACCATTTCCGTTCAATTTGCTGGTGTGAGCTCGAAAACTGAGCTAATCTTGCCCTAAACATTTGCAGTTTTCTTCTTGGCAAAGGGTAAAGTCACCTCAGCTGATGATGTTAGAGGCCTTTTCCCATTTTGAAGCCATGAAATTTCTTGCAACCCCTCCAAATACAAATCTTTTTCTCCTTTTTTCTGCATATAGGACGCCTTCAATTATAATTTAACATCCTCCTGTGTTTTCCCTAAGCATGAGGAAAATATGATGTATATTTACTGATTTGGGAAACATACAAAAAAGGTATAAATAGAATACATTTATTCCTGAAAACAGAGAAATAATTCTCCCAGTAAATGCTCTACCTAAGGTAATAAAACTGATCTTATTTACATTAAGTTTTATTATGGGCTGTGCAAATCAGAATTGAATGACTCTGATTGATATGTGCTGATTTCCAACACTTCCCCCAATATGGGTGGTAGATTTCTATCATACACAGATTGGATTTAATGTTTTCACGTGTTTGTCTGAATGATGAAACATGTTCAACACTTATAATGCCATGGTCAATCTTCACATGCTTTGTCATATCATGGTGGACTGGGATCTTTGCAATGCTTATAGCAGCTTTGTTGTCACATAATATCCTCAAATTGATAGGAATTCTGATTTCATCCAGCATCCTCTTAAGCCAGATTCCTTAACAGATAAGCCTTAGCTTTGAATTCTGCTGCTGCACTACTCCTTGCCACCACCAACTACTTCTTGCTTCTCGAAGTCAAGAAGTTTCCCCAAACAACAGAGCAGTAGACTGTATTTGATTTCCTGTCACAGGGGCATCCTTCCCAATCCGAGTCAGTATAGACTTCAGTGCCTCTGTTTGAGTTCTTCTTGAAGTAGAGCCCTTGACCTGGTGTACCTGAGGTATTGGAGGATTCTGTTTGCTGTTTTCATGTGGGCTTCATTTGGGTTAGATGTGTAGCAGCAACTAGCCAAGCTCACAACATATCAGGCCTAGTGTGAGTTAGGTAGATTAGTTTCCTAACTAGGCTTTGATATCTATCTTAATCAGCTGGTGGACTTTCTTCTTTACCTCTCTTTTCCAGTTCTGTGGGAGTATTGGCTGCCTTGCACCCAAGCATGTTGGTTTCTTGAAGGAATTCAAGTGTGTATTTCCTTTGTGATACATCAATAAGATTCTTTGTCCGAGCAATTTCCATCCCTATGAAATATTTGAGCTAATCCAAGTCCTTGACTTCAAATTCCTTGGCCAAAAGTCCCTTTAGATGCTTTATTTGATCATAATATTTTCTTGTGATAACTACCTCATCAACATAAACAATGAACAAGGCTACCTTCCTTTCCATGGAGTGTTTGACAAACATAGTGTGATCTGATTGGCATTGGTTGAATCCGTCTTCCTTGACGACTCGAGTCAATCTATCTGTTAGATAATATTGTTAAGATATTGTTAGTCCCACGCTCGAGATGTATATGTCTCGGCGTGAGGGGGTGTGTTGTAAGTCGCACGTTGACTAGAGATAAAGTCAATTTATAGTATATAAGTAGGTTTAGACTTTACCTTATAAGTTGGTTTTGTAAGATTGAGTTAGTTTTAAAGTTCACTTCTTAACATGGTATCAGAGTTATGGTTTAGAGCTTATCCTAGTGAGATTTGTTGTTTGGTGGGTCTATCATGCCACCCACTATCAGACCATTATAGGACCACCCATTAATGTTTACTCCCACGCTTGAGATGCATATGTCTTGGCGTGAGGGGTATGTATTGGAGATCCTACATCGACTAGAGATAAGGCAATTTCATAGTGTATAAGTAAGTGCAAACATCATGTTACAACATAAAGACGTTGAGTTTCATTGGTGTATAACAATTCTGCCTGTTCCTAAACTTCTAAACATGTTTCATATGTATGAAACAGTTGTTAAAAGAGGAGTGAATAGTGGATTTGAGAATGATGCATGATTGAGCTTCAATTTTCAACCAACGGGAAGCTTCATCAGCATCAATAGAAGACACATTCTGGGTGAGATGATCAACATACCCCTGATTCTTAAGCCAAAGTTTAATGTCTGATTTCCAGGTCTCATAATTAGTGTCATCTAATTTGTCAATGGTTAGATACCCATTAACATAATTAGTGTAGATTGACGGATCAGACAAAGTGGTATCTAGAGCCATGATATCTCTTAGGGATTGAGGTAGGATAATCCACCAATGTTATTGTTGTATCTCAAAGAAAGTATGCATTGGATAGGATACCCATGGTTTAATATTGGATTTTCTTGTTTTGTTACTCTGTTAAATATAAAACTTTTCATGAATATTCACATTAACCACTATCTATTTGTGTTTTTGAGAAAGCGCTTGTTTACTCTAGGAATAACAAACATGTAAGTTTGTTCAATTTATTTCTTATTTGAAAGATTAGTACATGAAATGAAGGCAATTATTTTGTTCTTTTTTGTAATTTCATATACTACATTTGAAAGTAAGAAACAAAGTGAAAATAAGACCATTTTTGTAACTAGTGAAAGGAAAATGAAAAAGAAACAAACAATTTTTAAAACCAGAAGTCCCTATTTAGAGAAGCTATTTATGTGTCAAACCCAGTACAGTAGGACTTTCTAGTATTTAGATGATATTTTGTCTTGTGGAGACTCAATGTGGTTTTAATTCAGGTTCGATATCAGAGCAGAAAGAAATTAGCTGAACAACGACCTCGATTTCGTGGACAATTTGTTCGACAGTCGTCTAACGAAAAGACAAGTGAGGCAACGACAGAGAGGTGATTCTGATTCAGAGCATTAGCCACAATGCCATAGTGATGACGATATGCGAGGAAAGGTCGAGAAGTCTTCATGTGGAATTTGGGGATTTTTCTGTTTTGTGTTAATGTATAATGACTCTGGTTATTCCAACTCATTTGGAACCTGAATTAATTTGTGGCGAGAGAGATTGTCATGCTGATTGATGCCAGGACAACTTATAGCGAATATGTAATTTCAATTACTTTTTCGATGATCTTGTTCTTGAAGTATTAATGTGTTGGTTAACATATCCTAGTTACTTGGTTGAGTTAGAGATAATTGCATTTGTTTACGTGCTTTAAAATTAGATTGATTAATCTTAATATCCGTCCATTTTCTAACATATGAAGTCCAGGATTTGTTGGTAAAGAAAATTTAGTCAATTGTCGGATATCGCTGCGAATTCTCTTGGAAATCTGTGAATTATGGTTTGGTACGCCAAGCATAAATCTGTGAAAGCCTTTTAAAATTTAATTTGGGATTATACTGGTCTATTATGCTGGTCCCAACAAATAGAAACGTTGAAATTAATCAGTTAATCAAACCAAGTTAAGAGTTTGCTGTTTGATAGGAAAGGACCATGTAGAAGAAGAAACATGTAAATTGGCATCGCCGGTATATTTTGTTTCTACTTAGGTCGAAGGCATCCTTTGAGCAATTATGGAGATAAGAATCCAATATTCGACAAAATAAAGGAATTTAAGGAATCAAAAGAAAACTTTGTTAACCTTCTATGACATTTTGGCTGTGAAATCTCAATTCTAGAATAAAGGTTTCCTATCAAAAAGTCTTCCCCAGTATGGAGAGTGATTACTGTTCAAAACTGTGGTTCATCAAAGTGATTATAGTAAGGCTCACAAATTATGGCAGCTGCCGGAAAAATTGTGACTCACAGTAAAGGCTGTTAAAAATATGGTTGGAATGATTGTCCATAATATTATGGTTTAGAAAACTCTATAATATGGTTTTGAGCCCTATTTTAATGTAGACCACTTTTTTTCTTCATTCTCTTTTTGTTCAGATTTTTCAAATTTTCTCATTCATACCACCCTTGCAAATTCTCACAATGCATTAAAATAGTAAAAACAGATTCAACACCTCTTCACCCACATCTAGGGTGCATTCTTTTGTGACGAAGGATTTAAAGAGAGTGAGTGGATGAATTTGGATAGATTTGAAGGTAAAATTTGAATTGTTTCTTTTAAGGTATTTGAGGATAAAAGTGAAGAGATTTGAAAGTAAAATTTATGAAAATTTGTAAAAAATTTGATGGATGTGATAAAATAAAAAAAATATTTTAATAAAATAAAATATAAAATTACCATTTTATTCCTATAATTAAAATTAATATATATATATATATATATATATATATATATATATATATATATATATATATATATATATATATATATATATTCCCAACTTATACATATAGAATCTATTACCGAGGCCCATAATTATTTATACAAATGGAATATGAAATCAGTTCTCATCTCCATGGAATCGGTTCCCTACCCATGGAACCTGTTATCAACCTATTAAATTAGTTTGTATTACACATATTGCACGTTGTTTAACTAGGGTGTTATTGTAAAAACATATTTTACACTCGCAAATCTCTTCTTCACATGCAAGATTGCATATCACCATGATTCTGCAAATCTGCACTTTTCTTCACTTTTAATCCTTTGATAAGAACACGAAGTTTACTCGCATATCCATCATTGCTAATCATTGATAACAGGAAATCAATGAAAAGGAACACAATGTTTGGCTCTCAGTAGGACTTAAAACAGTTCTAAGGTTCCTCACAGATCTAAGGTTGGGTTGATCATGGTTTTAGGTCTTGAACTTCTAATGAGTTGAGAATTTTCAAGACAATGGGTCAATAAGGCTCAAATAAGGGTGTAATGGAAAATAGTGCAAGGCAAGGTTGCTTGGCCAAGTGGTTGGTTCACAGAAAAATGGCCTAAATCCTCTCACTTTTAGGAAAACTATCCACTCTTATGTGGAAAGCCACTTTTGCAAAAGTTTCTCCGCTAGGAAATGACACGTGAGTACTACCTTTGTAAGAAAACTCTATACTAAGGACTTGCCATGTGGCATCATGTGTGTGAGACGTCTTCCACCAAGCAGGTTACGAAACTAATCACCCAAGATTGACTTAAGCTAGGCGCAAACATTTCACTACAACTTAAGCAAGATTGTTCAAAAACCCTACACAACTTGGCCTTTAATACAAGGCCTAAAAGAAATCTTACAGTACATGACCCTTAATACAAGGTTTAGAAATGCTTCATGATGGCCCAAGTGAAAATGAATTTAGCTTTACCTTGCATAGATGATGATAACTCCTCTTGAATTTGTTTGCCTATGCTCCTAGTGATTGGACTCTTGGCTAGGGGTTTGCCATCAATTGGCTCATCATCCTTCAAAGGAAAACCCTAAACCTGTATCTTTATCTGCTCACATTGATAAGGGGATTATTGTATAAAGAAGAATGCAAACATAAAACATACCAACAAAGCTAGGTTGGGCCAAAGTTTGAAAATGAGGCTATGGTTATGATTGATGCGCGAAAGTTGGTGGATGGTGATGGTAAGATCGATTATAGTGTTTTGGTGGTTGGATGAAGATTATTTGTGGTGCTCTAAGAGAGGTTAGACCAACTCTGGAGAAAAAGGTACTAGAGGCACCTCATGGGATGCTCTAGCAAGTGACTAAGAGACAAGATATGACACAAAATAAATTTGGCAACATAACATTAAGCATCTTAAAGTGAAAAATACATAGGAGAGACAACTATATTTATAGAGTAAGGTGTCTCCAAAATGGTCCAAAACCCTAGAATGATAACATGCATCAAAACCTAAAAATGGTTGCAAGATCAACATCAAAGTTCACACAAAATATTTAGTGGTGGTGACATTATAGATAATGTGACTATTCTACCAATTTTTTTTTTATTATTTCAAAATAATCAATATGTAAAATCAAAACAAGTGATTGTCGAGATTCTCGCAGGAACATATGCTTTGAATTTGAAAGAAAAAGTTCGAAAACATATTTATTTTGACTTAAGGAGAAATGCATTGGAGTACGGATGTGTATCATGCATCAAAATTTAAATATGGTGCCTTGTAAACACTTTTGTTTTTTGCTTTGGTACTTTTCCTGTGCTTTTTTATTTTGTTCAAAAAACGGTTCGATTCTTGTTGTCCTTTCTCTTTTCTGTTTTTCAGAACACATACACACCACTACACAACATAAATCTATTTTGGAAAATGCTTTTGGAAGCTCAAAGGTTGAAGACACACAATATGAAAGAAAAACTTACTAGAATCAAAATATAACATGAAACTCAAACAAACATAAGATAAACTTAATTCTAAGAATTTTGCCAATGGTCTAATGATAAGTATAAAATAAAAAATATAAAGTAAAAATACTCAAATGGATGTATACAGTGCAATTTTGTAAACAAACTTGAACATATATTTTTTTGATTTTTGCAAAGCTCAAACTAGGAAAAATGACTACTACACATAAATCTAGACAACATGGATGAATGTGGAAATAAAAATGACCCAACACAACATCAAAATGGAACCATATAAATGAAGAAAAGACTTAATAAAATACAAAAGCACACTAACAACACAAATATATGAACTTAGTTCATAAGTCAAATGGTTCAAAAGAAGAACAAAAACTAGAACCAGGAAAACAACATATATGGAAGTGAAAATGGAGACAATAAAGAACAACACATAGACGACAGATAAAACCAATAAGATAAGTAGGACCATGAAACCTAGCTCTTGTAGAACCAAAGATCTCGATACCAAATGATAGTCTCCTCCTCAAGTTAAGTTGGACCAAAGCTAGAAGATGATGACCATGATGGAGGTGAGTTCACAGAAGCAAGGTGATGAAGGCATAATGCTCTCGATTTTGGTGGTTAATGGGTAGAATGAAGGTGGTTGATGGTGCTCATAGAGAGGTTGGGCCAACTCTAGAGTAAGGTGTTTCCAAAATGGTCAAAAACCCTATAATTCTAATATGCACCAAAATCCTAAAAATGCTATCTTGGTGAAGGAGAGCTTGACATGTGGCACTCTCACTCTCATGAAAATCGAACCAATCTCGTAGTGCCATGTGAAAATCTACTTTATGAAAAACCTTGCGACTAGAGAACCCCTAGACCTCCCATGATTTAATATGCTAGAACCCGCCTACCAACTGCTAACAACTCCCATCGATAGCCAGGTTAGTGGGTTATCTGACTTTGGAGTCATCCAACGAGAATAGTCTCGCCTAACGACCATCAAGTCAGTGAACTCTCTAACTTTGACTTCATTTAGCGACTCAACCCTTGCCCAACGAGTCTGCATAATGTAAAAGACCCAAGCCTACGAATTTCATTCCATTCCAACCATACCAAACCAATCCAATGATTTATATGGTGGTGAGTTCACAGAAGCAAGGTGATGAAGGCATAATGCTCTCGATTTTGGTGGTTAATGGGTAGAATGAAGGTGGTTGATGGTGCTCATAGAGAGGTTGGGCCAACTCTAGAGTAAGGTGTTTCCAAAATGGTCAAAAACCCTATAATTCTAATATGCACCAAAATCCTAAAAATGCTATCTTGGTGAAGGAGAGCTTGACATGTGGCACTCTCACTCTCATGAAAATCGAACCAATCTCGTAGTGCCATGTGAAAATCTACTTTATGAAAAACCTTGCGACTAGAGAACCCCTAGACCTCCCATGATTTAATATGCTAGAACCCGCCTACCAACTGCTAACAACTCCCATCGATAGCCAGGTTAGTGGGTTATCTGACTTTGGAGTCATCCAACGAGAATAGTCTCGCCTAACGACCATCAAGTCAGTGAACTCTCTAACTTTGACTTCATTTAGCGACTCAACCCTTGCCCAACGAGTCTGCATAATGTAAAAGACCCAAGCCTACGAATTTCATTCCATTCCAACCATACCAAACCAATCCAATGATTTATATGGTGGTGAGTTCACAGAAGCAAGGTGATGAAGGCATAATGCTCTCGATTTTGGTGGTTAATGGGTAGAATGAAGGTGGTTGATGGTGCTCATAGAGAGGTTGGGCCAACTCTAGAGTAAGGTGTTTCCAAAATGGTCAAAAACCCTATAATTCTAATATGCACCAAAATCCTAAAAATGCTATCTTGGTGAAGGAGAGCTTGACATGTGGCACTCTCACTCTCATGAAAATCGAACCAATCTCGTAGTGCCATGTGAAAATCTACTTTATGAAAAACCTTGCGACTAGAGAACCCCTAGACCTCCCATGATTTAATATGCTAGAACCCGCCTACCAACTGCTAACAACTCCCATCGATAGCCAGGTTAGTGGGTTATCTGACTTTGGAGTCATCCAACGAGAATAGTCTCGCCTAACGACCATCAAGTCAGTGAACTCTCTAACTTTGACTTCATTTAGCGACTCAACCCTTGCCCAACGAGTCTGCATAATGTAAAAGACCCAAGCCTACGAATTTCATTCCATTCCAACCATACCAAACCAATCCAATGATTTATATGGTGGTGAGTTCACAGAAGCAAGGTGATGAAGGCATAATGCTCTCGATTTTGGTGGTTAATGGGTAGAATGAAGGTGGTTGATGGTGCTCATAGAGAGGTTGGGCCAACTCTAGAGTAAGGTGTTTCCAAAATGGTCAAAAACCCTATAATTCTAATATGCACCAAAATCCTAAAAATGCTATCTTGGTGAAGGAGAGCTTGACATGTGGCACTCTCACTCTCATGAAAATCGAACCAATCTCGTAGTGCCATGTGAAAATCTACTTTATGAAAAACCTTGCGACTAGAGAACCCCTAGACCTCCCATGATTTAATATGCTAGAACCCGCCTACCAACTGCTAACAACTCCCATCGATAGCCAGGTTAGTGGGTTATCTGACTTTGGAGTCATCCAACGAGAATAGTCTCGCCTAACGACCATCAAGTCAGTGAACTCTCTAACTTTGACTTCATTTAGCGACTCAACCCTTGCCCAACGAGTCTGCATAATGTAAAAGACCCAAGCCTACGAATTTCATTCCATTCCAACCATACCAAACCAATCCAATGATTTATATAGATCAGAAAACGTACTAACCAACTCAATTAATCACATATACTGGTTTAATATTCAATCCACAATCAAACATGCACATGATAGATATCTCACTAGTTCAAACAATTCATGAACATATAATTATGATAAAATATCTAATTTCAACATCTACGAACCATTAAACATATCAATTGAATCATAACAACAACAATTCACAGTACATACCAAAAATCAATTAAACAATTTAAAACATATAATAACTAGAATTAGCTTCACTCACTTGTGTAAACAACTCTAGATGACCAAACCATCTTTATCTCCACAGGATGCTCTATTTACACATAGAAACATCACAAGAACGATTAGAACATACCATCATGATCATTGATCAACAAAGACTTGTTGACTTACACATAACATGCAACCAAAAGAGGATCGCTTGCAACAATAAAACAGATTGGACCGAGAGAAAAAGGGTAGAAAATTAATATACACAAACGAAGAAAATGATTGATCCAAATTGCAGAGTTCACTACAAGGATCACTCTAGTGGTCTCAGATTAGACCTTCAAATAGATGAACAAATCGTCAAATAATGAAATTCATTTATAACAAAATTGTTTATACTACATCCTTTTAATAATTAAGTCTCATTATTTTTAAACTTCTGCCAATTTTAAAAATACCATTTTCTTGGTTTTAACAATTTCAAACCTCAAGTACCCCTTTAATTGTACTGTTGTTCATCATAACAAGACACACATACCTAAACTCTTTGTTAGAAAGACTTTCAATACAAGGACTCATCTAAGTAGGTCACCAACGCGAACCACTAGCTTTTATACCATTGGTGGGTCTTTCAAGGGGAGATTCACTAGGTAGCCTAACTTACATAAGAATTTGACTTAACCTTCAATTCAAAACCTTAAGAAAATAGGTTATAGGTCTTCTTCCATATAAGGTGTTTAACTTTCTCATTTTTATTTAGTGTGGGACTATACTTAAATTCCAAATAATGATTGACATGGATCCTCTTATTTCTCCTGTAAAATACCAATATGTTGTAAGCATATAACACACAATGTTTATACCACATGAACTAGCCATTGAGGTTAGACTCTTCCCTTCCAACAAAAGAGAAAATTCCCATGATTAAGACATATTTAGTAATGCCAAATATTATAATTAAGGTTGAGTGTTCTAAGAAATATACAAGTAATATAAGTGGTATCATAGTTTTTTATATGAATTTGTTCATTACTTATTGTCACTTATTGTTCTAAGATTACAAGATACAAAAATGATTTTGTATTTAAAGTTAGCAAATGTGATAGATCAAAATTGTTAAATACTATCAACATTTGAAATCTTAAGAATTAGTAAAACAACATTAAAGTTGAGATTTGATCCAACCCTCCTTGAAATTTTGAATGTTATGTTCAATATGACATCATTACCAATAATGTCTTAATTGTGCTATACAAATCTAAGATGACTTCTGGTAAACCTGACTGAAGAGATTTTAAGGAGGTTGAAATGAACTTGATTACCCTTACCAAGGACATTCAAGGAACGGTCAAGTAGATCTTGGTTGTCTGAGCAAAAATAAACAAGACAACATTAATCATATCAATTAGTTAACTAAATTAAATAGTAATCATCCGTTTAGGTAATACAATTATGCTAATGAAGGCCCAACACATAGAGGCTCATAGAAGCCCTATAACAAGTTGACATCTCACAAATTTGGTAGATGTTTCCACTGTAACAGTTACTATCTTCAAATATCTACTAACTTGAGCGTTAGGGGATCTTTTGCAAATACCCCACCCTTCAAGATTCAATCCAAACTAACATCTAACATCTATAAAGGAGCACCCCTCACAATATAGTACAAGATAGAAAAACCTTTCTCGTCCTATGTAAGAAGACCATTACTTCTTCTACAAAACCCACCATAGTCATTAGTGTTAACATAATCATTCCCATTTATATTAATACAATTTCTTTGATTTTCTATGTAAAAGATAAATTTGTTAGCCTAACATTTTTCTCAACAAAGACTAAATTCTAAAGTAGAATCTACCTTGTCAATTTGTTAGGCTAACATTTTTCTCGACAAAGATTAAATTAGGAACTACCTTGTAAATAAGATCATTATCAAGAATGTTGTTTGAAGAAACACATAGATTTTTTAAATGTTGTAAAACCATGAATTTGGGAAGCTTTATTTACCATTGTAATGACATTTCTAAGCATTGGGGTACAATTTTATGGCCTTTTTCTTCTTGTACCCTCGGAGTTTTATGGGCTTCTTCTTCTTCATGTGTAGTAGAAATAAAGGTATAATGGCGATGATAATAACATCGGTGATGATGCAATGGTACAATAAAAGAGGATATTTTATTTTATTTTCTCTTAGTATGGTGATGTGTAGTTAGTAACAATGAGGGTGCATGAGGAAAGCTCCAATTTTATTTCTTCTAACTTGAGTAGCCCAATAGAAGGAGTTAGCGTATTAATCACACTAAACAAAGTTTTTTTTTTCATGATTGTATTAACTTACAAAACATTGGTTTTATTGAATATTTAATCATTTTTCAAAAGCATGCCATGACTGCATATCTTGCGCATATCATATATGGTGAAATTTTTAGGAGTAATAATCGTTAAATAAAAAAATGCAATTCGAGTTTAGTAGAAAAGATTACATAGTTAAAACATGATTTTTTCGGTCACACAAGAACAAAATTTAAATACGGATAAAGTTAAAATCATTAAAACTTAAATGATAACCTTATATTAGAAAAAATAAAAAACGCATGCGTCCCCACATTGCATAATGCAAGGTTGTTGGTGCATCATGTATTGGACATTTAACATTACAAAAGTATTAGTTAAGCCCAATCTAAAAGTTGGTTCATGATAAGGGGTTTGAAATTATTATAGTAAAGCAAAAAGACAAAAGATAGATGATCGCTAATTTGTGCGTTATCTTGAAATCTGGAAAATCTTGACCATTTTATGAACAAATAATTCATGCTACGTAGAAAGGAAAGAATTTAAATGTCCGATTATCACGTAAAGACTAACCACTTCAAACCACGTTGGTTTATCTTTATTCCCTTCTAGTTGGATCTAAAAATTAAAGTGATTTAAACAAAATATATATTATTGGGTACCAAATAAATAACACCCTAAATTAGTAGAAGTTTTCTATGAATTTAAAGTTTTACATCTATCAGTATGTCAAGCACAAAGCTACACCATAATAGTCACAAGATTATATTACAATATTTCTGTTGAGTGCTCAAAGCAAATATTTCAAAATACTCATTTCTTAAATCCAAAACATAAGGAAATATACGTAAAACAAAATAACTTATTCCTACTTAATACGCAGTCTTTCACTCCTATCTACTCCTTAACCTCGTCATTATTCTGGTCCTCACATACAATAGTTTATGCTCTTGTGTACATACACAATAATGATAAAAGAAACACATATACCAGCAGAAAATTAAGTTAGAGATTTATTTAAAACTTACAAGTTTTAAATAAAAAAAGGAAAAGTACTAAATGAATAAAAAGAACGCAATACAAAAACACCATTTATACCAATTTTACTACTTCTATTTAAAACTTATAAGTTTTAAATAAAATTATACTTATTAAACTATCACTCAAAGCACTAACCACTTGTTGAGCTGACACTAAGGATAACTCTAACTCCTTAGGAAACACTACCCTCTTCTGATTGCAATGAAAAAGAATGTGATTGGTAGACAACCAATCCATTCATAATATTATATCTAGTTCTTGCAAAGGTAGGTATATCAAATTTACTTTGAATTTACATCCCTCTATGACAACTAGACATTATGAGCAAACCCTTGAGGTAGGCACTTGACTAGAGGTTGGAGTTGTCACAACAAGATCCAATTGCAACTTTCTAATCGGAAGACTCAACTCTTCAGCACAAGCACTTGACACAAAACAATGTGTTGCTCTTGAATCAAAAAGCACACTTAAGCTTCTATCGACTATACAAAACATACCAAAAACTAGATTACCTGATCTTGCAGCCTCCACCTCTAGCAAGGCATATACTCTGGATGGATGCCACCTCTTCCTCCTTGTTGATGTTGAGATGGTTTAACAACTTTTAAAGTTCCCTTTAAACTAAGACAATCGCTAACATAATGTCCTTCTCCTTGCCATTTATAACATTCTACAAAATGTGGACCTTAAGTGTAATCCTTCCTCAAGTGAGGGCCTCCACATCGGAAGCATCCCATAAACTATTGAGTCTACTGCTAATGAGAAGAAGTTACCCCACCCTTAACATTCTATGGTCTGGAGTATGGTTTCTTTTCATTTGGCCTACCTACAATAGGCATTAGAGTCTTCAATGCTTTGCTTTCTTCCTTTAACCTTTCTACCATTCTCCCTTTTTCCACCAAGGCTAGAAACTCTGTAATAGTCACTACTGTAGCAGATGCTATTAACGACGACTATTTAAAGTCTATGAAGACGGTTTCACAACCTTCGGTACTAAGGTCGTTGATAAAGGTAACTCACAATAACGACAATTTAAGAAAGTTGTCATCAATCTTAGAATATACCACGACATTTCAAAATTCGTCGTTGAACACACTGTAACACCCCAAATTTAGGATGTCACGAGAAGCTATCATTGCTCTTTTTATTTAAAAGTAAAACGATTATATCACAAAAAAACACTTAAAAAAACTTATAATTTAAATGTAAATAGGTAGTCCAAAACTTCCATTAATAATAGTAATAATAAAAAAACAAAGTTCCAATTAAATACTAGAAAACAAAAGAAATTTTCACAGTCTTCACTGTTTGATTGAAATCAACTAAAGAAATAATAAACCCCGAGTCCATTCCATTCTCTCCGCAATCTACTTCGTGTCAGAAACATATGCATTACCATCTACTCCCGTATAACACACATGTTATACGATCATCACACATGCAACAAACACACAAACAAACAAATAGGGGTAAGCTAACCATAAATAATGATATTCATAAATAAAACATGTCCAATAATACTCAACATCGCATTCAAGTAGCACGGAAACATTATGATCACAATCCATCCTTGGTTTGAACACATAAACCCTAAATCCAAACAATCATACTAAACCAAACATAGCATCACATTCATCTAAAATCCCCAAACATAGTGATCATAATCAAGCTTTGGTTTTCTGTGGCCTCTCACCCCACAACAATATCTAGTTTCCTAGAACAGATGGTTCGATGTGTACCATTATCGCAGCCAGACTGCTCCTATAAGACCCGGGAAAATTAAGTAAATAAATAAATATTTATTTAATAATTGCAAGGGAAGGAATCTATAAAGCAATTAATGCGGAGAGTTATGACAAAGGAGCAATGGTAGCCTAAGTGGTTAGACACGTTTGGTGCATTTAAGGGGGATTTGGATTCAAGTCTTACGTATGCCATTAATGTTATGTTTTAATTATTTAATTTATTGTAGGCGCATATATGAACATGTGGCATGATGTTATGAGTATGTGTATGCATGATATGTCAAGAAAAATCTATAGGTTGATGGTTGTGCATATGCTTGATAATTGGGTGGATGTGAGTTCGAACCTTGGCTAGTGCAAAATGGATTGTTTTACGCTTGGATTATTTTTGGCTATATTAGTAAGTGATCAAGAAACCCTGGCCGTCTCCAAAAAAGTTAGAGAGGTAAGGTAATTACTAGGGGAAAGCTTAATAAGTGAGTAAAGGTGGTGTAAGAGAGGAGGTATTTTCGTGTGGCTACCTAAGAGGGTTTTCCAGAACACCAAAACTGAACCAAAGGAAAGTGTTTGAGGAGAAAAGGTGCACTCAAGTATAGGAGAAAATACCTAAGACAATTTTGGGCCAAGAAGGGACATTAGAAGCACAATTGGAGCTGGAAATCCAGGTTAGAGGAAGCTGAACTTGTTTCTTTTCTTTTCTTTTTTTTGGCTTGATGCATGATTCTTGTTGTCTGCTCTTATGTATGAACACATCCAAGATGCTCATGTCTTTTGTTTTTCTTTTTGTTGGTTTTTGGGTGTATGAACTAGATGTTTTTCTTTGAGTATGTTTTGTATCGGAGTTCTATGGGGTCTATAAAATAAAAGAAAGAAGAAAATAATTATTGTTCGGATTATAGTCGATAAATATAGCTTTGAGGTATACAAAATTATACCGACGATTTAAACCAGTATGTCTTTGACTTTGACTGTTTGTCTTAAAGGGGTAATGCCAATTATATTATAACACTACCAGAAAAACGCTAATTACCGACGGTCAGAATCCGTCGGAAATGTGCATAATCCGTCGATAAAAACGTTTTATCGACGAACTTTCGACAGCAACAAATCCGTCGGTAAATCGCGCGTCGGTAATCATTTACCGACGGATTGTTCAAGTCCGCTGGTAATTACCGACGGAAACATCTGTCGCTAAAATCGCCGGCTATTACCGACGGATTATGCCGTCCAAAATTATCGACGGCCTTATCCGTCAGTAAATCCATTCGTAAAGTCTACGCTGTTACCGACGGATATATCCGTCGCTAATTACCGAGGGAAACATCCGTCAGAAATTACCGACGGTCTTATCCGTCGGTAATGGCGTGAACTTCACGAATGGATTTACCGACGGATAAGGGTGTCGGTAATCCGTCGGTAAGAGTCAAAAATTGGTCTGGGTTTATTTATTTTTTAGATATTCCACAATACCTGCATATAGAAAATTCCAACACAAACAAATCCAACCGTCCAACATTCCAACATTCCATTTTATCAAATATTATATGATTATCAAACTCCATCACAATATAATTATGCATATATATCAGATGACACACTAAATTGTTTATAAAACAGAGAAAATTGGTTTGTAGCACAAGAATGTTTACATAAGCACGATCAGTACCAAGAAGGAATAATAATACATAGGTTTATTAAGTACATGCTGAAGAAAGTTTGTCTTAAGAATAAGAAAAACTAATAATCTTCATAATTAGGAGAAGATTCTTCATTTACATTATCGTCCTCTTCATTATTTTGTTGTTGAGGATGAGGTGGAGGGATTTCAGAGTTTTGTTGAGTAGGGTTTGGCTATTGTAGCTGTAGCTGTGGCTGTGGCTATGGCTGTTGAAGACAAGCCTGAGCATCAGGAGGGAGATATTGCAGAACTAGGGATTGAAAGGATCGAAACTCATACCTTAATTGCTCATTTTCCTCCAGGCTGCGTGAAAGTTGCTGCCTAATATTAGTGAGGTCCTCAATATTAGAAGAGGAAGAAGGTGGTAGTTGGTTCAGACTTTCATTTGGACCAACATATTTTGAAACAAGTTGACCAGCCCCATAAAGTCTTCCTTTCTTTTTCCCTCCTACTATCTCAATCCAGCACCTAGTCCTGATAGAATCATCCTGTGTAGGATCAACAGAGGATTGCTCTTGTGTTCCATCAGCACATGAGGAAACCTCAAATCTGACTTAAGAAAGCCTAGGCTGAAATTCTTCCTGTAAGTAAACAATGAACAATTATTATTTTGTGGTGGGATACATTTAAGAGTAAATAATACTGAACAGTAAAAGAGACTTACATTTGTCTTCCTAGACTTCTCATCCACATACTCGCCAGTACCCTTCCGGATATGTGTCTGTTGAAAGACTTCATCAAGAAACACATGGCGTCCCAACTCACGTGCCTGCAACAAAATGTTATAGAGTTAGATTTGATTTGATTTTAAACTTTAAAAATGTAGTTCAAATGTGACAAATACAAACAATTAATGTTTTTACCATACGAAGGGCATGCTCATAAGTGGTAATGGATCCACCTGTGTGTAGGGTTCCACCTGTTTCAAAAGCCCTATTCTTCTTAGCTGCAATATATTTGCTCTGATAACTTGGAGAATTCCAATGTTCTAGCAGCCTTGTCCACACATCATTAGGAATCCATTCTGGCCTTTCTCTAGCCATTCTAGCATCTCTAAACATTTCAGATAGACGATGAGAAGCTCTGCTGTTGAAATTTCTCCTAATGGCAATTTCATGCTCTAGTGCCCACTGAACTCTCCTCTATAACACAATTTAAACATATAAAACATTATAAGTATATTAAAAATGGAATAACAGTTAACAACTTAATTTACCTATATATAATAAGTTAGAACACGTTACCTTGAAACGTTGCCAGAAAATGTCCTTGTCTTTTTCAGGTATTGATCCCCATGATGGCCAAGGATTAAGAAATTGTTGCTTGATTGTCTTTGTGATAGCCTGTGAAGCAACTCTAGATGGAACAAACCTATAATTCATGGAAAATTGTTAGAAGATGAAAGAAGTTACATAATATAAACAATGAGAATAATTGAATTTAAATATTACCCTCGACCGACAGGTTCAATCATCGGGCGATCCTGCAGAGGAGGGTCAGGTTCTGCATCCAAATCAAGATCAACCATAGGCTGTGGGGCAACTATATCACATGCAATTGGGGATGGTGCAGACTGCTGACCAACGACAGAAGATGGGCCACCAATCGAGGCTGGAGATGGTACAGTATGAGGTGATGGGGATGCTCCAATGTCTGTAGAAGGGGTATGTAACCCAGTGTGTGGAGTTGAAGAAGATGAGAATGGTATATGTGAGGGTGGTACAGAAGGGGCCCTGGGAGCAACAACTGGGATATGCAACCCTATGGGTGGAGGTTGAGAATATGAGGATGGCATATGAATCGCCGAGATAGATGTAAGGTTATGTAACCCTGTGGGTGGAGGTGGAGAAGATAAGGATGGCATATGTAAGCCCGAGGTAGGGGTGATGGGTCTAAGTGGAATCCGAAGCACATAACTATTACGTCTCTTTCTTGTTTTTGCAATACCTTTCCCTTTATCAGCAGGGGGTGGTCAAGGTGGATCTCCCGATGACATGGCGTATGGAGTTTAGGATCTAAGTATCAAACAAATTAAGATGGTGTATGATAATAAACAAATATATCAACTTAATAACTATTCATTAGACATATTACACAAGTTGAAGTACAACAACAAAAAGTTCTAATGAAATGAAGAAAAAACAAACATATTAAAAAGTTCAGTACAAAAACAAAAAAGATAAAGTTAGTCATTATCATCACTTTTATCCTCATCGTCGTCCTCCTCTTCATCCACTTCTTTTTCAGTTTCACCTTCTTCTTCTTCATCTAGATCTTGCTCCTCCTCCTCCTGTTCTAACTCTTCATCATGACCTTCTATGTGATGAAATCCAGATACACGTTCTACTTCAATTACTTCGTTGACATGTGACATTTCATCAACTTGGTAAGGGACATCGTCTTCCACCTCATTTGATTCAATGCGACCTCTCGGCTTTGTTTTAATTGCAACACACCAACCACAGTTGTCTTTTCGAGATGGTGGATATTGTACATAATATACTTGTCTAACATTGTATGCCAAAATAAATGGATCAAATGGTTGGTACCTTGAAGTCATGTGAATGTCCACAATGTTATATTTAGGATCCACTCTTGTACCTTTCCTTGAGGGATCAAACCATTCACAAAAAAAAAGTACAACTTTCTTCGGTTTATTAGAAGTATTGTACTCTGGTTCATATATTATATGAATGATCCCATAAAAATCATCTTCACCTCCTTCGGTAAGGCCCTTCACATGAACACCACTATTTATAGTCTTTTTCCCTTTGCTCCACGCGTTAGTATGGAACTTGTACCCATTCACAAAGTACGTGTGCCATTCTTTGACACATTTCGTTGGCCAATTTGACAAATCCCTTAGGTCTTGGTTTCTAACACTTAATGGCTCGTTATAAACCTACAAATATAGAAAGATAGATGTAGAATTATGATACATTAAAATCCATTTGTTTCATAATTAATGGTACAATACATACTTGATATTGGAACCATTCAGGAAACTCTGAATGAATACGAGCAGAAGCACTACTCTCAGGTATTTGCAAGCACATAAGGAATGAGCTGGTGAAAATAAATTCCAATGCTATCAGTTAACACATGAATCGATTGATTAACACATGAGGACTGAGTTGTTCACAAAGGAGGATATAACTTACTCAAGATATGATTTGACTTCAATGCAATTGATTAACACATGAACATGAGCAGATTTGAACTCTGCATCAGTTAACCAATGAATCGATTCTCTCCCTGCATGTCGACCTTTTTGCTGAAAAACAGACAACGTTGACACATCTCTTTGACATTCAACTTCATTCCTCCAATTGCGTGGTGACAACATGAAGTTGTTGAAGTAATGAGAACAAAAGTATGTTGTCTCACGGTGTAAATAAGATGCACAAATAGAACCTTCAACTCTTGCTTTATTTTTTATTGATCATTTTGAATCACCCATGAATCTATACAAATAAAAAAATACATCATGATGAAAAAAATTGGTCAGAAAATTAATTATAAATATGAATAGGGAGGTCCTTTAGTACCTTTCAAATGGATACATCCATCTGTATTGCACTGGTCCACCCAACAATGCTTCATGGGGGAGATGAATAGGAAGATGTTCCATGGAATCAAATAATCCAGGAGGGAATATTCTCTCTAATTTGCAGAGAATAATTGGAATATTTTCCTCCATTCTTCTTAGGCATTCCTCTTTTAATGTTGCAGAGCACAAATCTTTGAAAAAATGGCTAATTTCAGTAAGAGGATTTAAAACATAAATGGGCAAAGCACTAAATGCAATAGGAAGTAATGACTCCATGAATACATGGCAATCATGACTTTTCATTCCATGGATTCTTCCCTTTTCAACATCAGCACATCTAGCCAAGTTGGAACTATAACCATCTGGCATCTTAAGTTCCTTTATCCACCGACAAACTGATTTAGCTTCATCTGGAGTTAAGGTGTAATTTGCTTTAGGCTTTAATATTTTCCCATTATCTTGAACCTTCAACTCCAAGTCTTTTCGCTTGCAATACAATCCTAAATCCCTTATTGCCTTCTCATTGTCCTTTGTCTTTCCCGTCACATTCATAACATATTGAATATGTTCTCAAAGAAATTTTTTTCAATGTGCATTACATCAAGATTATGCCTTAACAAATTATCTTTCCAATATGAAAGATCCCAAAAAATGCATCTTTTTGTCCAATTATGCCACTCTCCATATCCATCTATCCGTGTTACACCGTTTTCAGTGACTTTTGGAAAATATTTCACTCTTCTCCAAACTTGTAATAGTGTCAACCTAGGAGGTGGCCCATCTGTTTCAACTTGCCCTTTTCGAAAGGCTTTAATATTTCTCCTAAAGTGATGGTCATTAGGTAAGAACCTACGATATGAGTCAAACCAACAACTTTTGCGACCATAATTTAACGTGAATGACTTATTGTGCTCCATGCAATGCAGACAAGCTAATCTACCATGTGTGCCCCAACCAAATAACGTCCCATAAGCAGGGAAGTCATTAATAGTCCACATCAAACATGCCCTCATCATAAAATTTTGTTTCCTTGAAACATCATAGGTCAAGATACCAACCCACAACTTCTTCAAATCATCAATTAAAGGCTCCAAGTAAACATCAATAGAGGCCTTTGGATTGGATGGCCCTGGTATAAGATAACTCAAAAACATATAAGGTTTTGACATGCACATTTATGGAGGAAGATTGTATGGAGTAACATTTACGGGCCAACAAGAATATGGTGAAGATGAAGCCTGAATGTAAGGGTTAAATCCATTTGAACATAGACCAAGTCGCACATTGCGTGGATCAGACGCAAAGGTAGGATGTTTACGATCAAAGTGCTTCCAGGCTTCACCATCAGATGGGTGGCGTAACATTCCTTGGCTTTGGTTTTCATGATGCCAAGTCATATGTGGTGCAGTTTGCATAGAAGCAAACATTCTTTGTAATCTTGGGATTATAGGCAAATAGAACATTGACTTAACTAGAATTGGTTTTTTGCGCCTTGATCCCTGATGAAGTGGATGATATCTTGGTTTATGACAAAATTTACATTCAAGCAATGCTGCATCTTTTTTTCCACTATCATTGTCATAAAAGAGCATACAACCACTCACATAACAATCAATCTTCTTAGCCTCCAATCCCAACTTTGATACTAACCTCTTAGCGTCATAATAACTCTTTGGCAAGCTCATATTTGGTGGTGTGAGATCTAACAAAAGTTTGGTGAAAGCCTCTAAGCATTGGTTGGGAATATTCCAATTAGACTTATAAGATAGAAGTCTAACACATACTGACAATTTAGAGTCTTTTGCCCCTTCAAATAAAGGTTGATTTGCCTCCGCCAACAAATTATAAAACCTTTGTGTGGATTCATTAGGACGCTCTTCTAAGTTAGTGTCGTTGGGTTGTTGGTTTGATTGAAATTGACACAAAGCGTTATTGACCATCTCTTCCATGTCACACAATTGCTCCATTTCAGCAGTATGTACACCATCTCTAGGGACAAAATTATCACCTTCAATTAAATCAACTGACATATCTTCACCATGTAAGTCCAAATCTAGTAATTTGGTATGAACCCTTTTTTATAAAGGTGAACTTTTACAATCTCATCTGTCAAAATCCTTGTACAGTCACACTTAATGCATGGGCATCTAATCCCACCTTCAAGTTCAAAATATTTAGACTGTCTTGCTACTCGAACAAACTCTTCAACGCCTAAGATAAAAGACTCCTTCAATCCCCTTCTACCACTATAACAACGATCATACATCCATGCACGATTCAAAGCAGGTTCACTCATGTTCTGTATCACAATAAATGGTTTAAATTAGAATGTAATGGGGAGAATTGAAATAAAGTGGAGACATGCATGTCCCCATGTATTGCTTAAGATCATGACATTGTTGGGATATATCTTACTAATTAAGTAAGATATCCAAATATTAACACAACTACAATGTCCTAATTGGAATGCAAGTCCCATGACTATGCAGACCATTTTAGCTAAAATTTTCTTACTTTACATTTTCATTAACTACATTAATACAGTTCATTGACTACTTAAATTAGCAGCATGATAATACTTAGCAATAATCACATCAGGTGGAAAGAAATTATACCTCACAAAAGGTACTAGGCAACCTTTTAGGGAAATACTTCCTTGCTACTATAATTTACCTCCAGATCCACCCTCACCTTTTCCTCCTCTATCATAGTGCATAAATAAATATTAGTCTTCATGCAAATGAATATATCAAAACAATCTGAAATAAAGAAGCATAAGCAATGGTTGATTGAATCTGTTATACAATTTGGAGGGAAATTCAAATCTGCCTACAAAAAACACAAAAATCAACTACAAATTGGTCAAAATGAGCTTAAGACTATCCAATCAGCAAAGGAAATGTTGAGGAATGATGCAAAAACAATGTATTTAGTATATGAAAGATGAAAACTAAGCTAAAAGTGAGCAATATCAAGGAAAACGAAAACTGAGGTGGAGACTAACTTGTATGGCTAGTTTACGGATCTCTAGTCTAGTTAAATACCTAACTTCATTAATTTTTCATTCAATTAGTGTGACTAAGGTCTGTGGCCTATTTTTACGCAGAAAAAGTAAACCAAGGACATAAAAACTAACATAAACAAAGAAAGAATGCAGTAACTTGGCTGAAAAGTTGACCAAGAGTTGACTTTTTTCCTTTTTCCTCTAATCTGAAATCTATTATGCGAGATTGGTATAAACAACACCAAGGACCTACTCAACAAAGTTAAAATGACTCAGGGATCCTAAGGAACAACTCAAAACTGAAATCCTACCTAAAACTCAAAATTTCACTACCTAAAACTTCTAAAAACACCTTAAAGATATAGGCTAAAACTAAGTTTATGCTAAAGCACAGATAGAACTACCACTAAACTACCTAGACAAGATTCAAATGACTTAAGAAAACTTAATGCTAAGTCACAAACTATCTCCTAAATGATTTACCAAAAATCACTACCTAAAACCAAGACTAGTCTACAAAATTGACCCTTTTGTGTATGCATGTACTAAGCTAACCTATGGAAGTTTAATATAACTATCCTAACATGTTTCTAATGGCAAAATATGAATAGAAAACAGCTCACACTGCTAAAACTTACTACAACTCAAAATCTATCTACCTAAGACCTAATATTAGCACTAAACTATGCTAAAACTCCAAAAATTTAGAGCTGAAATAAACTACTGCATAAAACTTTTATCAACACCCTTGGATAACTTTTAATTACCAAAAGAAATGTGGAGAAGACATCACAAAACAAAATTTGGAGGGAAATTCAAATCTGCCTACAAAAAACACAAAAATCAACTACAAATTGGTCAAAATGAGCTTAAGACTATCCAATCAGCAAAGGAAATGTTGAGGAATGATGAAAAAACAATGTATTTAGTATATGAAAGATGAAAACTAAGCTAAAAGTGAGCAATATCAAGGAAAACGAAAACTGAGGTGGAGACTAACTTGTATGGCTAGTTTATGAATCTCTAGTCTAGTTAAATACCTAACTTCATTATTTTTTCATTCAATTAGTGTGACTAAGTTGTGTGGCCTATTTTTATGCAGAAAAAGTAAACCAAGGACATAAAAACTAACATAAACAAAGAAAGAATGTAGTAACTTGGCTGAAAAGTTGACCAAGAGTTGACTTTTTGCCTTTTTCCTCTAATCTGAAATCTATTATGCGAAACTGGTATAAACAGCACCAAGGACCTACTCAACAAAGTTAAAATGACTCAGGGATCCTAAGGAACAACTCAAAACTGAAATCCTACCTAAAACTCAAAATTTCACTACCTAAAACCTCTAAAAACACCTTAAAGATATAGGCTAAAACTAAGTTTATGCTAAAGCACGGGTAGAACTACCACTAAACTACCTAGACAAGATTCAAATGACTTAAGAAAACTTAATCCTAAGTCACAAACTATCTCCTAAATGATTTACCAAAAATCACTACCTAAAACCAAGACTAGTCTACAAAATTGACCCTTTTGTGTATGCATGTACTAAGCTAACCTATGGAAGTTTAATCTAACTATCCTAACATGTTTCTAATGGCAAAATATGAATAGAAAACAGCTCACACTGCTAAAACTTACTACAGCTCAAAATCTAGCTACCTAAGACCTAATATTAGCACTAAACTATGCTAAAACTCCAAAAATTTAGAGCTGAAATAAACTACTGCATAAAACTTTTATCAACACCCTTGGATAACTTTTAATTACCAAAAGAAATGTGGAGAAGACATCACAAAACAAAATTTGGAGGGAAATTCAAATTTGCCTACAGAAAACACAAAAATCAACTACAAATTGGTCAAAATGAACTTAAGACTATCCAATCAGCAAAGGAAATGTTGAGGAATGATGCAAAAACAATGTATTTAGTATATGAAAGATGAAAACTAAGCTAAAAGTGAGCAATATCAAGAAAAACGAAAACTGAGGTGGAGACTAACTTGTATGGCTAGTTTATGAATCTCTAGTCTAGTTAAATACCTAACTTCATTATTTTTTCATTCAATTAGTGTGACTAAGTTGTGTGGCCTATTTTTATGCAGAAAAAGTAAACCAAGGACATAAAACCTAACATAAACAAAGAAAGAATGCAGTAACTTGGCTGAAAAGTTGACCAAGAGTTGACTTTTTGCCTTTTTCCTCTAATCTGAAATCTATTATGCGAAACTGGTATAAACAGCACCAAGGACCTACTCAACAAAGTTAAAATGACTCAAGGATCCTAAGGAACAACTCAAAACTGAAATCCTACCTAAAACTCAAAATTTCACTACCTAAAACCTCTAAAAACATCTTAAAGATAGGCTAAAACTAAGTTTATGCTAAAGCACGGGTAGAACTACCACTAAACTACCTAGACAAGATTCAAATGACTTAATAAAACTTAATCTTAAGTCACAAACTATCTCCTAAATGATTTACCAAAAATCACTACCTAAAACCAAGACTAGTCTACAAAATTGACCCTTTTGTGTATGCATGTACTAAGCTAACCTATGGAAGTTTAATCTAACTATCCTAACATGTTTCTAATGGCAAAATATGAATAGAAAACAACTCACACTGCTAAAACTTACTACAGCTCAAAATCTAGCTACCTAAGACCTAAAACTACCACTAAACTATGCTAAAACTCCAAAAAATTAGAAATTAAATAAACTACTGCACATAACTTTTATAGAACTACTTGGACAACTTCCAATTATCAAAAGAAAGGTTGAGAACATATGAGAACTCGGAATTAACAACCTAATTCGAATTTGCCTAGTAAAAACCCAAAAAATGAACTAGAAATAGTCAAAATGAGCTAAGACAATATGAACTAAGTGAAAACACACTATTTTTTCAGATTTCAAAACAATTCCAATTTAAGTTTCTTTCTCAGGGGGTTTCTCTCTCCCTTTTTAGGATTGAGGTCTCATAACCTAATTGATATAGGCTCATACTATTCAAATTCTTGGCAGCTTTGAAACTCTATTCACTACCTTTAATGCAATTCATATTTTTGTTAATCATACCCTATGTAGTTAATAATTTTAGAATGAGATTATTATATAGGAGCTGAAAAATGATTCTAAACTATTCTCATAAGACTTAACTTATAAAAAATTAAATTTGTGGCTTTTTTGTATGAAAGTTGAGATTGATTCAATGGTTGTGGTTGTGGCTGTAAAGGATGCCCAATTTCACAGTTTATCACCCATCCCTGTGGCTGTTAAGGATGCCCAATTTCAAAGTTTTAGAAATAAGAACATAATTAAACTTGATGCACAATTTGATCAACGAATTGGTTTAAAACTACACCAAATCCCTAATCAACCAACTCAATTAAACAAAAAACAGAACACATCACTCAATAAGGGATCGAGACAATGAAATGGGAAAATGGCACACACCTAGCAATGACCATTGAATTGGGAAACACAAGCAATCGAGACATGCTTGTATGAGACATGAACACATTCACACAATGAATCAATCAACTTAATAACTTAATGGAATCCAAAACAAAACCAACCAATCAAATTCGGATCCAACAAAGCAATCAATTCGGAAATGCAGTGAAATCAGAAAGGGAAAATTGATCAAACCTAGTGTCTCACGTCTCTTGCAAACAACCCACAATATCAATGAATTTCACGCCTACCCGCCACTGCTAAACTCAACCGAACATCATCTCCCCTTACCAATTTCAGAATCAACGACAATGAGAACAAGTTTTGGGATAAAAAAATTCAAACAAACATCATGGCAGTTGACACTTACCACTACATTGACGTTGCCGGAGAACGCGTTGTCGTCCAAGACCCCCACACACTACGCTACAGGAGGCTCGCGCCGGAGAATGGACGAAGCAGATGAGGCAGCGGCAGATTGCGCCAGAGAACGCACGTCAGGGCATGAACGGAAGAATCACGGTGGAGCGGCACAGGCGGTGGTCACGGCGATTTGCAGAAAGGCACTGGGTTTTGGTGATTTTGGGGGAAGGGGGTAAACTGAAAATAGTGGAGGGGAAAGTGAAATCTTATTTTCATTTGGCCGAGAATTTACCGAAGGATCTTCTCCGTCAGTAAATATGAACACGTCATTGGTAACTTACACTATGACATTACCGACGGAAGGATCCGTCGGTAAATAAGAAACAAATTTCACATCGGACATTACCGACGGATCCTTCCGTCGGTAAATAAGAAACCCAATTCACATAGGTCATTACAAACGGATCTTTCCGTCGATAAATAAATCATCAATATCCATCGGTACATCTGTCGGAAAATAAACTTTACCGACGGATAGTTATCCGTCGGAACATATCCGTCAGTAATCAATGAATTTCTTATAATGTAATATACACGTATGGGAATTTTGGGTGGGGGTATTGCGGAAGTGAATTGAAGCATTCCAGGTTTGGTGATTGTTTTGAGTTTAGGGCTGGATGAAGAGTATAAGCGGAGGTCTTTTTATATGTACTGTACTTAAACCTATTTGAATTGGTTTCTAAAACTATCGAAAGGTTGCGAGATTGGTGGTTGATTATAAGTGGTTGGTTATCATATGACGTTGGTGTGATTTTATTAGCATATATGTCTTGTTTTTTTTCCCGTTTTGGTTTCAATATGCAACATCACCAAAAGCTTAGGTGAGAAAGAAAGTGGATATTGTTTTTATTATATTTTGATACTTTATAAATTTATAAAACGCATATACGAAAAGGAAAGGGAAAAATAGGTGAGGGATATATAATATATTATATAACTATATTTTAATCTATATTAGGTATGAGATATTTGATATGCGTGTGTATATATATATATATATATATATATATATATATATATATATATATATATATATATATATATATATATATATATATATATATATATATATATATAATATGATAGTATAATATTATATAAAGGGTTCAATTTAAGTTTTAAGATTGGATGGCAATGAGGTATATTATATATTAACCGGTGGAAACTTAAGAAATAGAAGGTGTAATTATTTAAATCTAATTCCATTCTCAATTTTTTTTATCAAGACAATATAATATTTTATCTTGTATAGGAATTTGAGATTTGTTTAGTGTACATTATTGGAAAACTTTGAGGTTGGAGCCCGTGTACAATATAAGTGGTAACGAATTTAGCTACTGTAATTGGCTAGAATGTATATAAATATATGTATTTATTATTAGAAATATTAATTAATATTATTATATTTTGTTTTCCCAAAGTTTGAGATAAAAGTACAGATATTTAAAATAAATGTCGCAATTTTGGAAGTTAATCGTAGGGATTACTGTCATTGTGAGGAATGATTTACATTTAATGTGATGTGTTGTATTTTAGTAATTAGTTGAGGAAAGTTATGCTATAAATTGTGAAATCATGTAAAATGTAGGTTCGGCTTTGTCGGTAATGTTGTTTATTTTCTGTTATGACTGTGTGTATGTAAAAATTGTGATGTTGAGTTGAGTAGAATGCGACATGTTTCGATTAGTAAATGAAGGAGAGTATGGTATGCATAATAATTAATTGTGTGGCATGATTAAATGTGTGCATTATGATTGAGTCATCGTAGTATAACTGGATAATCGTATTTGTGTTAGGATTTTGTGTAATGGGTGGTTTGAGGTCCCTTAGGACCTGTTTAATATGCCAAAAACCAGTAACGCAATGCTACTGGTATGGCGCCTGGCAGTGCGGGGTGGCCCGTCAGGCAATCAAGTCCCAAAACAGTGGTAGTGACCACTGTACGCGCGTGGTGCCTGGCGGCAGGGTTGGTCTCGCCAGGCGGAATTGTGTAGTAGAAGTCCTGGAAGGAGCTTTGCGCCTGGCGGCGTGAGAGGTGCGCCATGCGGTGACGGTGCGACAATATTTTTGGAAGGCGCTTTGCGCATGGCAGTGTGAGATGCCCGCTAGGCGGTTTGGAACCAAGTTCTGCCTAGCGACGTGAGAGGCGCGCCAGGCGGTTTTGGGTGCAGAGTTGGTTCGAGTGGAGGAGTTCTACATAGCTTTGGATGAATGTCATGATGTGATGCTTTGGCTGGGGTCCAGTTACGAGTGTAACTTGTATTGGGGTAACACGTGGCCACTCTAGGTTGCAGCTTGGTGGTTTAGGAAGTCTAGTGGAGTGTGCGAGATCGTGGCTCGTACGACGAGGTTTCGGATGATTGCCCTCTTCAGTGCATCTGATAGAGTTTTGGTAGTTTGGGGACAACTACAGACTTATGTTCATTTTGGGGAACTCCACTTGTTGTCGCGGTGTGAGGGCGTGGCAAATTTATTCCCGCGTGTGGACTATCAGGTGGTGGCCTGTAGTCGGAGGGGCCAGTAAACACTTATGCAGCAAAGTTCAATCAGTGAACTCACCAAAAGGGTGTAAAATCAAGATGCGTCCAACAGAAAGTTTGGAAGTGAAGGATTGAGGATTGGGGCTAACACAGGTTATGGTTATGAAATGCTTTAATTATGTCATGTGTAATTGTCCTGCTTGTATTTAAGATCACCCTATCTGTGTGTGTTTGGCGATGATCATGTAACTTGTTACATAGGAGCAGATGTTGATGCAGGTGAGCATGTGGATGCCTAGTGTTGGAGTGGGAACCAGCTATGGGAGTTTTTTTTAGTTTTCTTCATGAACTATTTTGTAAAGAATATTATGAACAATTAATCTTTGTAATAATTGAACGCCGTATGAATTTTATAATTGGCGCGTTGAAATAAAGTTTTAAATTTTCCTATGTTTTGGGAAAAGAAATGATCATAAATGCGATTTTATACTTATATCCCTATTTTAATTATTTAAGTTAGTAACATCCGGTCGGGATGTTTCATCTCCCTTATTCCTCAAGAAATTATGAGTAAAAACGTCAATGCATCGCACATTGGGGATTATACTCGCAACGAGCCGAAATAAGATGAAACATATTTCCCCTTCCCACTACTTCACACAGGCGAGAGGGTACAACACTCAAACCAATCTTTTAATACTGCTTCACACAGGTGAAAATGACCCCTTTCCACTGCTTCACACAGGCAAAAGAGTCTTCACTGGGTTCCTAGGTACGGAAAACCTCACACAACACTCAATTCCAACAAGAGCTTTCAAGCAATTTCGTCAAAAAGTTGGTCAGGTTTTGAAATCTACATGCCATCACTCTAATATATATATATATATATATATATATATATATATATATATAATCAATTAACTACCAGTTAAATGTCATAAAACACTACACAATTCAAAGTCACACAACATCAACTAGACGAGCTCACTCCACACAATCCCAAAGGTTTTTCGAAAACCAGGCTCTGATACCAAAATGTAACACCCCAAATTTAGGATGTCACGAGAAGCTATCATTGCTCTTTTTATTAAAAAGTAAAACGATTATATCACAAAAAAAGCACTTAAAATAAACTTATATATTAAATGTAAATAGGTAGTCCAAAACATCCATTGATAATAGTAATAATAAAAAAACAAAATTCCAATTAAATACTAGAAAACAAAAGAAATTTTCATAGTCTTCACTATTTGATTGAAATCAACTAAAGAAATAATAAACCCCTGAGTCCATTCCATTCTCTCTGCAATCTACTACGTGTTAGAAACATCTGCATTACCATCTGCTCTCGTATAACGCACACGTTATATGATCATCACACATGCAACAAACACATAAATAAACAAATAGGGGTAAGCTAACCATAAACAATGATATTCATCAAAAGAAATTCTTAAATAAAACATGTCCAATAATACTCAACGTCGCATTCAAGTAGCTCAGAAACGTTATGATCACAATCCATCCTTGGTTTGAACACACAAACCCCAAATTCATACAATCATGCTAAACCAAACATAGCATCACATTCATCTAAAATCTCCAAAATCATAATCAAGCTTTGGTTTTCTGTGGCCTCTCATCCCACAACAACATGTAGTTTCCTAGAACAGATGGTTCGATGTGTCCCATTATCGCAGCCATATTGTCTCCCTTATTCCTCAAGGAATTATGGGTAAAAACGTCGATGCATCACACATCGGGTACTATACTCACAACGATCCGAAATAAGGTGAAACATCTTTCCCCTCCCTACTACTTCACATAGGCGAGAAGGTACAACACTCGAACCAATCTTTTACCACTGCTTCACACAAGCGAAGAAGACCCATTTCCACTGCTTCACACAGGCGAAAGAGTCTTCACTGGGTTCCTAGGTACGAAAAACCTCACAAAACACTCAATTCCAACAAGATCTTTCAAGCAAGGCAAACACTCCCAACATGCAACACATGAGGATTACTTATTGCCAACCAAATACACACCATCACATCATGGTTGAAAAATAAAGTCTCATAACAAAACCAAATTCATGTATCACACATGTATTTAATACACACTAAATATTTAGTAAAATGCATGGGAAAGAAAAGAAAATAAATTACTACAACCTGCACCTAAACTTTTTAAAGAGTAGAAAAGGAGATGTTATCTTTTCTGAAAAGGAAAAAGAATAGCTTATTGTGCATAAAAATTTACAACACGATGCCCCCAACCTTTTTACGCATGATATCAAAACTAAAAAGAAGAAAGAGAAAGGCTAATGACCTTGCACCCACATTCACGTGAAAAAACTAAGCAAAAAGAAGAGAGAGAAAAGTTGATCTCATGAAAACACATGCTGCAGCATGGATGAAAAGCAAAGGAATATGTGAGAGAAAATACTATTGTAAACCAAAATTTTTTAAGATGCAAACTTTGCATATGGCGTCAAAAGAAAGGAAAAAATGTACCTTGAATAAAAGGAAAATAAAGAAGTCGCATCAAAACAAGACAAAGCACTAGAAACTAAATGATACTTCACTATTCATTGCACAGTTTGCACCTACAATCCATTTCAAACACGCATGATACCAAAAAAAAAAAAAGAAAGAGAAATACTAAACCATGAAAGAAAACTGATGTAGCATCGTGAATGAAAAAGAAGCCCATGCCTTTATGTGAAAGATAATAGAAAGGGAAGAAAGAGAAAGAATTAAGGAACCCATGCACTCCACACCTTGCAACGTGAAAACCTTCACGTGATGACAACAATTCAATGAAAACAAAGATTGGTGCAGCGTGCAGCGTGAATGAAAAAAAAAAGAATCCTAGACCTGAAAACAAAGAACCCCACGACCATGCACTCTGCATCCAAAGATCATGCATAAAACAATAACAAAACTACATCTAAATCAATAGGAGAAATATAGCAAATGAGAAAGAAACTGTGTTGCACCACAAGAGAGAAACTGTGACTCTCACCCCACTACAAAAAGGGTTTGTGACCATATATAAAGCATTACAAATATGAGTATAAAATTTGCTTGACACTAGAAAAGTTTGGAAAGCTCTTCGTAAACATGTGATTGCACCATTAGTCATCATAAATACAAGAAACTAGAAGCATCCTAAACCCTAACAGAAACTAGACAATTTAACGCATCCATCATCCTCCATCGTGAATGAAAAGAAAACCCACAAATGTCGCCCATCACCTTTATGACCATACATACATGCACAGCAAGAAAAAAACCGAGAAACATGGCACAAAACGCAACAAGCTAGTTCATAAAGCACAAGTATAAAGAGAGAAAAACACACAAAAGGTTGGCTTCCCCTATCTAAGGTATCTCTCTGCAGCGTTTTCCTTCTCTACCATAGCCACTCCCGAAACATCACCCTTATTCTCTGCTCTCTCTCCTTCCTAATTCTTCCCACTAAAACCTTCTAGGGTTTGGCTTTATCTAATCCCACCAAATATTTGAGTTAAGATTCTCTAAATTTGAATTTATTTCTCTTTCCTTTTGTATTATTTAAATCACAATTCAAAAGATAGAAAAGAAAAAAATGAAAGATTGAACAAAATATGTTGCAACGTGCATTTACGTGACTGAAGAACAAAAACCAATTCATGTTACGTGGGCCCCACTCTTTAAAGGAGAAAAATTGAATTTAAAATCAACACACAAGGCAAAATTTGGCCAAGCAAGTTCGAACCCCGCACATGCACACATTACATAAAACTTCCACCACTAGATTACATGCCATCACATGATATAACATGCATTATAAGTATTAAAACACTTATACTCCACAAATCATAATTCCTTAGATTAGATAAATAGCATCTTTAATCACTCCTTTAATTAAATTAGTCTTTCCTCATGACTAAAATAACTTGTTATAGATCCATACTAAATTATCAATCACTTTTTAATTTTACCTAAAATATTCCAAGTTCTTCCTGGGTCTCACACACACTATGTGCTTGCAATTGGAACATAACTCCCGACCACGAACGATGACGGTTATAGTCAAAATCATCGTATATGTACTTCAAATTAATGACGGTTTGTGTCATAATCGTTGTTAATTGTAGTTTTTTAAAGGTAGATTTGGTTTATGTCTTAACCCGAACATGTAATCCAAAAAACATTCAACAAAATTCAAATTCAAACAGAGTTCCAGTAGTGTCAACAAAGTTTCAACCCAAACAGTTTAAAAAAGTTACAAATAACTTGTATGACAAAATAAGTCTAAACTTCTAAGTCTGACTAAACCTAACTCTCACTAACTCTAGATAAAAAGTACTTTGCCCATGGTTTTTGAACGTAAGCTATTGCTCTTGAATCCATCGGATTTGAGTCATTGAATTATGCAAAAGTGTAGGAAACGTTAAAGTAATACATATGTAAATTAGTTCAAGTTAAAATTAGTACATGAAATAAGTTAGTATGTTACCGCATCCCAACCACTTTCATAATTGCCCTGAACAATTGATGTCATCCATTGCATCACATAATAGTCACACTCAAAGCTACTAGTTTGTTTATTACACTACACTTATAGTAATTGTATTTAGTTATAAATACACATGACAATACTAAAGTAAATGAATGACAAATAACGTATAAGTACCTAGAGGAAAATTCAAGTGACCCTTTTAGTATTGGCAATCGATCTACCACTCAATATACTTTGTCCATTAAAAGTACTAAAGTTAAAATTATCAATGTTAGAAAACATGACATTATATATTTAAGATTAAAGTATAAATGAAGACATTTATTGAAAAAGACTTACGTATCAATTATGCTCTTCATATAGGGGGAGGAGGTCTATCACAAGAGCAAAACCATAAAGCAGTACGCTCTAGCACTGATACAACAAGCAGTTGCCAATGACAATAGCAATGAAAATTAGTTTAAATACCTCAAAATTTATTATTACAAAATTTAGACCTTATGAAATGAAAGATAAGGATATAGTTACCTATCTGTATATGGAGCAATGAAAATCTTTTTATTTCGCTGCATTATGGAATTTTGGATGTACGTTTTTGTTCTAGGGTTCTTACTACCCATTGGAGTCATGAAATGAGGGTCTATAAACCCATGCATGTCATCCTTTCCCGCTTCCACACTCAAACCATGCAAGTACCTAATTTGACAATGAAAATACATATTTAATATCTAAGAAGGAAACAATTAAAAAATGATTTAAAAATGTTTCACTTACATCATTCATAATTGCAGAATAGACACATTTAAGTCCTCTATGCCATATATGATCTCCATCAAATCACTTTTATATATGTACAATGGAAACTCGCTTTCTTTACCAAAAATAATGGCATCCCAAGGAATCGAAGTTGCATCTATAGTCATGCTTGCAGTATATTCCATTAATGCCTCTATTTGATCCTCATAATTTTTTTATACATGCAACTCTAGTACATCTTGCTACACACAAAAACAAACATAATATTAGTTAGGATAATATATATACTACATATGTAAAAATATTACTGCATATACATACTAATTGAATGTGTGGTGTCATCCTCACTAGATGTTTCGGCCAGACGATGAAAGTTCCCACTGCTTGTGATACAATACCAACCTCTGATGTCGGTATACGAACTGTAACATCACTATAACATACAGTCTCCACCATAACCTTTAGTAAGTGAGAGGGGAGACATTCAACATGTAACATGGTTGAACCTTCAAAATGCTTCCTATGGGCCACCAACTGAAGTGGAGATACATAACCTACTAATGTGTACAACTCACATTGGGAACCAAAGCCAATGTCACCCCCTGTTTCAGCTGCAGCTAAATAACTTTCTTTAGTGTTGACTCTCACGACATTGGGAGAAAGTTCAGGTTCTACCACAATGGGGAACTTTTGCGAAAGCAGTAAGATCTATAGCCGCTTGTCAAATGCTTCCGTCATCGCTTGTCGTTCTAATCTCATCTCTTGATGCTTTTGCCTAATTTGCTCCCGTTCCTGTCTCATTTCCTCTCGTAGTTGCTCTACCAAGTCAGCTTTCATTTTCTACAAATGTTGGTCATATACAAAAAGTATAAGGTTGGTCATCACTTAAAATATGTTTGCTATTCACATAAGATTTATAGAAAACTTAGGAGATTTGTTGTTTGTTAATTTTTTAAAAACGTAGTGAAGATTATAGTACCACAACTTTAATAAACCTTTGAAGCCCACTTTTCATCACTTTTTCAGGAGTACTTAGTTGGGTAATCAAGGTATGTTTTTTTAATAAGGTTTAACCAAATAGGAAAATAACCTGCCTACGCAAACCTAATTAAAAATAATAGTTATGGAATCTTGTCAATGCAATTTCAGTGTAATTAAAGCGCTCATTGATAAATTATAAAGATCAAAATAATGAAATAATACATTTCCCAAGTTCTTGTTATGTGATGGATTCTGACAAATTAAGTGGTGAGTCATGAATAAAGCTTTTCACATACACCACTGCAGTGAACAAAACCAAAGTAAGACTTAAAAACTACGAAACTATCCATAACTAAACATGTCATTGACAAACACAAATCCTAATCTGAAAAGGTGTTTGGTAATGCCATGTTGATCATGCTGAATGATCCAAAAGTGGGTATTGTTTGACAATTATTTCCTTCACAAGATGAGGCATTCTTTAATCAAAGTTAATGTCATACTAAATTATAAGAAATAAATATAGCATATGCAAATTTTACCTAAATAGTTCTCCACTTCCACAAACATGAGTATTTTCAATTGAAGTTAACAATGATAAGAACCCTGTGCATGGTACATTAAAGACCTGAATATGGTTTAATTTAAAATAATTAGTTATCTTCATTTAAATAACAATTTATAATGAAATCAAAACTTACCATGTTGGTTGTGGTATTCGTTTGAAGGTTGAGTATATCAGTCCTTTAGGATGTTGAATTACCAACTTCATGGTCACCAATTCCAATGCAATCTTGCAACGCTTTATTCTTGGCAGCATTATATATATATTTTTTTTGCAAACCTTTTCCATGGTTGATTATAGTCTTGATCCTCATGGTCTACCCTTTCTTTTGACTTGAATTGGGCTTAGTAAGTGGGTTTGTTCAACTACAGTATTCGGTGGGGAAGAAATGTTGAAATCAAGTTGTAAGCAATTACCCCCTTTATTGAAGCATGCAATGGATGGATTAGTTGATATTCACTCCAATTGGTTAATCATGAATTGTGTTGCATTTTCGCTTTCACAAGCCACCTCAGCAATGTCATATAATTTTTTACACATTAATTCATACCTCTTGACATTTGGATCGTCTTTTTTTGTCTTATATGACACTCGTATCAAAGTATGCCTTCTTCGAATGTGTTTGCTCCACTGACTCAAAATATATTTTCCTGATACATATTTAACATCCTCTTGTGCAAAGACAATCAGGCAGTGTCGACAAAGGATAACTCTAAACTCAAACAACCTACAACTACATTCATTGTCTTTTGTCAATTGATGAAAGATAACTTCATAAATTTTGTCTGCACTTTGCTCTTTCCATATCAAGACATCTTTAACAGTATATATAGACCTACTTCCATCTAATACAACATTTTTAACATTACAATTCATTTTGCACTGAATTCAGTTTGCACTTCCCCGAATTTAGCCTGAGTGTATTCCTCTTGAAATTGCCTCTCAATAAATGATTGAGATTAACATGGAAGGTCATGTTATGAGAACTAAAGTCTATTTCACACTCCTTATCGACCTTTGAATGAATTGCGTTGTCATATTGAACTACAAATTGTTGGAGTGTTGTTGTAGAGTTGATGAAACCATCAAAGAAAGCATTCATCCCCTCACTTCTTTGAGTTGTTGACATGCCAACCCAAAAATTACTTTTCATATAGCATGGAACCCATCCATGTCTTTCTTCAAATAGGTTATAAAGTCATTCCTTTAGGTGCAGGTAATAGATTTCAAGGTACTTTGCCCAGCCACTTTCAAAATCAAGAACACTTGATGAGTCGTCAACCAATTGCTTTAGGAATGTTTGATTTACTTGTATTTACTATAACCACTCAATTTTTCAGGAAGTTTCTTCATGATATGCCAAAGACACTAATGGTGTCGTGTGTCAGGGAACACAATTGCAATGGCATTTTGCATCGCCTTACATTGATCAGTCACAATGCCTTTAGGGGGTTTATTTCCCATGCATCGCAGCCAACATCGAAATAGCTAGACAAATGTATCAGTGTCTTCCACAGATAGCAGTCCACATCCTAATAACATTGATTGGCCATGGTGATTGACACCAACAAAGGATGCAAAAGGCATGTCGTACTTATTTGTTAAGTAAATTGTACCAAATGAAACAACATCCCCAAAATCAACACATGCAGCCTTACTCCTTGCATCTGCCTAAAATACATTGCATATTCGATTATCTCCATCAATTTCAATATAAAAAAAAGAAATCTTTGTTTAGGTATCTCATAATAGAAAAGTGGTTCAACAAAGCTTGCCCATAACCTTCCTTCCCCAAAACATGTCTCTTTTGACCAATATAGTTTATTGCGTCTCTTTCCACAAAGTCCAAGTTATCAAATTCACCTGTATCACAAACCAAAGACCGAAAGCTCTGGTGAAGACGCACACCTGCCTCGTCATTTAATTCAAGGGTTTTTTTCACTTGCATGCTAAGCTTCCTATTCCCTCGGATTAGCCTTGACTTAGTGGGACTGACCTCATGATTATGATCATGAATGACACTGCTTATCAACCATCTATCTTGATTTCTCACAACGGTTAAGCGTGTTGGACATTGCTTTGTTTGGGTGGGTAGAGTCCTCATTTCAGGGGGTATGGATGACACATACTTTCCCTCGCGAGAACACACTAATTTTATGTAACACATTTGGTTGTCATCATCTTTTCTAGAAGTTTTGATTCTGATTCCAAAACCATACTTCAATGCGTATTCCTTTTAAAAAAACTTAAATTCATCAACAATAGTGAAGCTCATCCCAACGTATGGAGACACAACTTCATCACAGGACTGTGGTATATATTCGTTAGGCATTAACTTGTCTTTAGTCATAGTACAAGTTCCCTCATCATCCTCTACTAGTAAGATGTCGTTCAGACCCATCATGATGCCTTATTTATGTCATCCATCTAAAAATAATAAAAATATAAAATTTATCAGGACAATGACATAGTAAAACATATATTATACTTCTGACAACATTACCACTGTAAGGTGCGTAAAGTTTCATGTCCTGCACACTATGCCCACTAAAAGGACCTTTTTTATGAAAGCTTTCTCGATCTATAAATAATTGAAATTAATTAATCTTCATAATTATTTTTTATACTTATATGTTAACCTTCTCACTACATCACTGTTAAAAGTTCGTAAAACTTTTGTATCATACTCCATCAAACAAGCCCTAAACACCACCATAATACATTTTTTTAGACATATAAAATTTCCACAGTTTCCATATTGTTTTTCATTCACCTTTGTAGTTCAAAAATATGTGGTAGAAATGTAATAAATTTACAAAAAATACCACCCACACAAAAAACCAACAATGGAAAACGGAGTTATTAGGTGCATTTAGTGCAACCAATTATTCATAACTCCTAGCAATAGATTAGGAATGTAATTAATTTTATGGGGAAAAATAAATTAATAAAAGAAAAGAATTCACTTATTGTTAGAGTCTGCAATAAAGTTGTTTCTACAACTTCGAGCTACTCCATAAACATTTAATGTTTCATCCCATGCTTTGATTTCATTTCATTGAAACCATGTTTTTTAAGTCGGAGGTTGAATGTTGTAAGAAGAATTTAATTTTGTTCTCTACGATGGGTGAATGACACTTTATTGTAATGAAATAGTATGCAGGTATAAAGGGTTGCATTTGTAAGACCCGTGAAAATTAATTAATTAAATAATTAATTAATTAATAAATGTGGGTAGGAATAGCCTTTATGGCATTAAATATTGTTTGATGTGACGTGGAAGAGTACTAGCTCAAATAGTTTAGAGTACTTGATTGTGTGAGAGGACTTGGGTTCGAGTCTTATGTATGCCTTTTGTGATTTATTATTATTTTGATAATAGGTTTGTGAATAGTGAGTGAAATCATAATTATAGGATTATAATAGTTATCACTAAATATGAATTGGCATAGTGGTTGTGCTTTGACCTTATGAGTGGAAGGTCACGAGTTCAAACCTTGTTAGAGGTAAAATACACTTTATTTTTGGCTAAATGAAGTTGTGGGAGTGAATGTGAAAGGGCAAAGGAAAACCCCAGCAGAAAGGGGCAAGCCAAGAAGGGCTGAAAAACCCCTATATATGGTTTTGGGTCATTGCTGTTTCAATTGGTTTTTGTGGTCATGCAATTTGTCTCACATGTGCTGTGATTGGGAGTGTTGGCTGAGGTTTGTTTACACATTCATGATTGGTATTATATGATTAGGAGAAGGGTTTGGTATGGAATGTGTCATTGTTGAATTTGGACACGAAGTTGGTAGTCCATATGAAAAGAAACCATGATTATGAGGGTTGTTTGTCATGTTAATGTGTTTGTAATGGTGGAATGTTATTTTGGTATGATTTTGGTTTGGTTTGGCGTTGTTTTGGGTGAATAGCGTTCGTGAACAAAGAGGAAACTCTACAAGTCTCGCCCAAGCGAGTCCAATCTCGTCTAAGCGAGAGTTGTAGAGCCTTTTTTTGATTTTGAATCGCGCTTCTCGCTTGGGCGACTTGTGTCAGGGTTGAGCGACTAAGAGAGGCTCGCCTAAGCGAGGTCGCAATGAAGCCTGCATGTGTTGAGCGTGATTTCTCGTCCAGGCGAGGGGTTTTGAAGTGTTGAGCGACTGATACTCTTGCTTAGGCGAGAATGGCTCGCCTAAGCGAGGTCGCGAGGAGACATTGGTGCTGATTACATTGAGTTTTCATCCAGGAGAGGAGATTTAGGTGTTTGAGCGAATGGGATCTCGCTCGGGCGAGAAGGGCTCGCCTAAGCGAGACAACGTGGTGCAATCACTGTTTCATGCTCGCTCAGGCGAGATGATTCAGTTTAGGCGAGATTAATGTGCTTGCTTGGGCGAAAGCACATTGCTTAAGCGAGAATGGCTAGAAGCCAAGCTTATATGCACTATTTGGATTGTTAGCTTGATATTTCTTAAAGTGTAGTGACTATATGCTTGTGGTTGTGGTGTTTGGGCTTGAAGGACTAAGTCCAATAGGGGTCTGGAATGTGCTTGATGGTTGGACGCATGATGGGCATGGAACTGTGTAGTTCCCGTTGGCTGCTAAATGGCGAGGAGTCCTTACTATGGTGATTACATGCGTCAGACGCACGATGGGCTTGGAACTGTTATGTTCCCGTCGGCTGCTATTGGGCGAGGAGTCCATAGTATGGTGATTGCGTGCGTGCCATGGTCCGAGCGAGGGAGGCTTGAACGTTTCACTACATACGAGGAGTCTATAGGGCAGGACTATGAGCAGGATAAGCTCATAGGGTTGGACCACGAATGGGATTGTTTCGTTGGAGCACAACGAAGTCCCAATACCTAGTTCATGCATATGACTCATGAAGGACTATGAGATCAGGGATGGGTAATTTGAAAATAATGAAATACTTTAGTGAGGTTAGCTTCTTTGGGATGGATGACATATTTATTTTATGTTTTATGTATTTATATATTTGTGCATAACTCACCCTATTTGTGTGTGTGTGTGTGTGTGTCGATGATCGGATAACTTGTTATCCAGGAGTAGATGATTTGATAGGTGAGCCAGGAGATGCTTAGAGGCGAAGTGCAGGGGCTACCTGGGCTTTTGAAAGGATTTTCATTTTTAGACTTTTGATGTAATTTTAATTATGTGGAATTTTGGTGGATTTTGTAATAATGTAATTGTGAACATTTGAATTATGTTATAGTTAAAGTTTTGTTTTAATTTCCCACGTTTTTGGGAAATGGACTTATAATAAATGTGATTTTATTTTCTTATTTTTATTTTATTTTTTATACCTGTAATATCCTATCGGGATGTTACAACATTAACTTTAACGTGTACAGAAAGCTATTGAAGGGCAAAATGGTCATTTATATGATTTTAATTTCTTTATATTATTTTAATGAACCATTAATTAAGCAACTGAAAAAGCAAGATTGTCAAATCACCTTTAAAAAGCTACATTCAGATTGGATTTGTCCCACATTACTTCCAAGCAAACCCCATTTCCTTTCAATAATGGATTCGTGGGAAGCCCTAACTTAAGAGGCAGATACATGAATCAAACAACACGCAGGAGTTCATGAATAAAATGGCTCCTACGAGTCATGCACAAGATTTTTATTCAAATGGTTGGAAGTGGGCGGAAATGTTCATAAAACACCATGGTTAGCTTTTTTTCTTACTATTAATAGGGTTTATAATGAGTATATTGTGCATGTCATTAAATGCTTTCATGCGATAACATGTAGCATTAGTTGAGGCTGGAGACATAACACATATTACTTCCCTAACGAGGAGGAAATCATTGGATAGATTGCCCATCGTGGCATGTGTTGTTAAAGAATGCAACCCAAACGACATTGGGGACATGCTCATCACTATTAAGGTGAGTCTTTAGTTAGCAATTATGTTTCACTTAAATAATTACATTGTAACAATTTGGAACATAAAATTTTGTAGGACCCATCTGATACCGCCCAGGGTAGTGTCCACAATAAAGTGCTCAAGGATGCTGAATTTAGTTGGTGTTGGATTTGTCCTACTCTTGAAAGAAGTACAAAAACAACATCAAAATTTAGGATTTAATGTTTATTGACATCACTCTTTATTATTACTAACAATGGATGCTTATTGAATGCTTAGGTTGTCATAGGCTTTCCAAAACTGAGGACGTACTATCTCAAAATCACTCTGAGAAACATTATTAAGGCAAATGAATTATGTTCACACAAATATTTTATTTATTTAATAAACTCTACATGTCTAACTAAAAACGTGTTATGACTTAGTGTGATGATTAGGTATTCAAATGTGATATAAGTCCTCTAACTGATGAACAAGTTAAGGCTTCTATGCCTATAATGCGTCTTAACTATGTTGTCAAGCCAACTGTGCAACCAAATGTGGACTCCAATGTGCAACGTAATGAAAACCCAAATCAAAGCCCAATTATGAAAGTAAATTTGCAGGCCAATGTGGACCCAAATGTGCAACCCACCATGGATGTCAGTGTGGAGGAAATACTTTATAGGATGGTTCCTCCACCAACAAATAATCCATGTTTTGAGGTTGGGGAGACCTCCAAGGATAAATCATCTACTTTGGATAATATTTCCCTTTCTTAATGTTGGATAACTATTCAACGTGGGGTGACTATTTAATGTCTTATATTTGTGTGGTTTTTAAATTGAACTTGTCATTTTATTGTTGCGATACGTAGTTTGAACTTCTTCACTATATGTGTTTGGATCAATGTAATAAATGTATGCCATTAAACTTATTTTGTGCACTTTTGTTTCAACTCAAACCTCTATCACTAAAACAACATAATTGGATAAGGTAAGTTCATAGGTCAAATAACACACCCATTATAACTCTGGAAATATTACTTGGGGACCAATTAACAATTACGTGGTGAGCTCCTTGTCACTTTTTGTACAACAGAACAATATGAGATCACCTATAGGGTATAAAAAATGATCATCACCTTTACAAAGCCATACCATGCTAAAATTTTTTTTTAGGGTTAAATAATATTAGGGTGGTTTCAAATGGGATAACTTGTCCAAATTAGCCCACATCACATGACCTCATTTCACTGGAAATATTACTTGGGCACCAATTAACAATTAAATTGTGAGCTCCTTATCACTTTTTGTACAACAGAACAACAAGAGATCACCTATGGGGTATAAAAAATGTTCACCACCTTTACAAAGTCATACCATGCTAATAAATTTTTTTCAGGGTTAAATAATATTAGGGTGGTTTGAAATGGGATAATTTGTCCAAATTAGCCCATATCACATTATCTCATTTCACTAGAAATATTACTTGGGGACCAATTAAAAATTAAGTGATGATCTCCTTATCACTTTTTGTACAACAAAACAACAAGATATCACCAATGGGGTATAAAAATGTTCACCACCTTTACAAAGTCATACTACGCTAATAAACTTCCTTCAGGATTAAATAATATTAGGGTGGTTTCAAATGGGAAAACTTGTCCAAATTAACCTACATCATATGACCTCACAACACTAGAAATATTACTTGGGGACCCTTTAACAATTAAGTGGCGAACTCATTATCACTTTTCGTACAACAAAACAATATGAGATCACCTATGGGGTATACAAAATGATCATCATCTTTACAAAGTCATACCATGCTAATAAACCTTATTCATGGTTAAACAATATTAGGATGATTTCAAATGGGAAAACTTGTCGAAATTAACCCAAATCACATGACCTCATTTCACTTGAAATATTACTTGGGGACTAATTAATAATTAAGTAGTGAGCTCCTTATCACTTTTCGTACAACAGAACAATATTAGATCACCTATGGGGTATAAAAAAATATTAGGTTGGTTTCAAATGGAAAAACTTGTCCAAATTAACCCACATCACATGACCTCACAACACTAGAAATTTTATGTGTTCACTACTAAATAATTAAGTACTGACCAACTTATAATTATTTGTACAAAATCAAAATATTAAATTTTAGAAAACCAATTTGACTTTCTTTTTCACCACAAAAAATGGTTCCCGCACTTGAATAGAACATAACTGAAAGTATTGAATACATAATATGAATAGAAAACAATAAGGCAACAACCACACAAAAACTTTACATGGATAACTCTCAATAGCTTAAAAAGGTTGAAGGTATACAATTGATTTAAACTTACATTATGTAACAATACATTTCAAAATTACAAACTTATTAATACAGACACTAACTAATGATACCAAATTTCATATATATATATATATAAACTACTTATTGTGTTTCCTCCTGCTATAAGTTACAAAAGGAGTTCTTATTGCACAAGTCTTGAAATGCTTGTGTGGCTCATCACTACCATCACCAATATCAACACTTTCAGCATGAACATACCCTTCACACAATTCATAAAAATTAGGTAAAGCCTTCGTGTGGGTACTATCAAGTGTATTCAGATCATTACTCGGTTGCCCGAATTTTTTTTACCAACTCTAACAAATATTATCTTCACCAGTCTGGGCTACATCTTCTTCACCAATCTTAACACAGTTATTTTCACCTCCTCTTTGCCCAACATTTGCTTCACCCACTCAACCAAATTGTCTTCACCCTCACGGTTATTGACTTATGTCTTCCTCTCACTGATCACTGCTGTAACATCCCGTCAGGATATTACTGATTTATAAATAAATAAAAGAAATAAATTAAAACCACGTGTATTTAATAATACCTCATTTTCCCAAAATGCGGGAAAATTTAAAAACTTTATTAAACCATCGAATAAAGTCTATGAATACCAAAACCATAATGTTATAAAATTACCCATCAGGGTTTACAACTGTTTTCAAAGGCAATAAAGAAAACATAAGCATTTCCCCAAGTCTAACCCCTCTCCGCGGCTAAGCGTCACCTGAGCCACTTGCATCAACAGAATCTGCTCCTGTGTACCGCGTACACGATCATCGCCACACACACGCAGATAGGGTGAGCTTAACAATTAAATCACATATATAAAGTTACAGAAACATAAGCATATAAACACAAGAGATCGTACATAACATAAACATCTCACATTGCCCTATTCTTTAATTCCTACCATCTGACCCCCAATCAGATTATTCGTGTTCTACAACGTCTAAGGATTACTTCAAGGTGACTTGCTGCCATACCTATCGGCCACATCCGATAGAGCACGTGCGGGAAAACATGCTACAGATCATACACCGCAACGCCAGGTAGAGTTCCCGTATACGAACATAGTCCGTATCGTCCCAAAACTACCAAACTCGTCAGCCAACAACTGAGGAGGGCAATCTCTCTGGACCCATCCGTACTGGCCACAACCAGCACACTCACACCGGCAACACTCGCCAACCCGAGCCACAACTCAAGGGTTCCTCGTGTTCATCCGTCATCCTAAGCCACAACTCAAGAGATGTTATTCCGAGTTATAACTCAAGGAATACCACGTGCTTAACCCCTATCCCGAGCCACAACTCATGGGATACGTTCCGAGCCACAACTCAAAGAACACCAGCAATCTCACCCTTAAAGCATCATTAGACGCACTGTAGATCACAAATTCATAATCAAAACCCAAAGCTGCAGCAGTATAAATCGCCTGGCGGGGGACACGTGCCGCCAGGCGCCAAGCGCCCCATGAATAACAAAGTCTGCAACTACCGCTTGGCGGGACCGTTCCCACCGTCAGGTGGATGCTGTTCCAGAGACCATGATTTTTGTTGCCATCGCCTGGTGAGACCCCCCTGCCGCCAGGCGCTTCCTACACCAGAACCCCACTGTTGCCTCTCTACCGCCTGGCGGACCTAACTCTGTCGCCAGGCGCCGTATCAGTACTTATGCAGTACTGGTTTTGGTCAAATACTTTTCGCATCTTGCACTCGCACCCATCCTCAATCCATTATACTCCTAGCTCAGTGTATGGTATTGTTTACTTATATGAACATTTACCACTCTCCCTCTCTACAACAACTCCCCATAAAATAATTACACGCCAAGGAATTCACCCATGGTTGGGTGTCATTCATGTTTTCCCCAAATCCATACTGACACGCATGTTATTAAGGCTCTAACAGTACTAGAATATCCCGTGATCTAACATACTTCCCAAGCTTCTAATTACCATTCTCTCGACCAATTTATACACCCTCAAGTTCGCTTATAAAGTAAGAGGGAAAATATCATTACCGTAGTGGAATCTTTATACTCTATCCCCTCACAGATACACTAGAAATTGATTTACTAAGGGACCAAACGCCAATTATCCTAAAACACACTCCTAGACCAGAACAACCACTAGTATCCACGTCACTGTACTGGCGCCTGGTGGCTAGTCCCGTGCCGCCAAGCGGTGCATCAGACTTCTGGTAAAATTTCCAGAATTCCCACACCTGCGCAGTCCCACTCTCCTTTGCTTTTCATTCCAGATTAATCTCCATCATTTCTCGCGCAATCTCCCTTATGTATTATGTTCCTCACAGCCTACACCCACATCCATTAAAATTATTCAAAGCATTCCAATCACTGACCACTCTCACGACATCAAACCCCAATTGTTCAACCCTAAACACTTGGTCACTATTCCATTGAATTTCCATGTCAATTACACTCGAAATCAAAACATTTCTACACCAGATCCACTCATAAGACCCACCCCTTGATTTCCCTCCGAACAATTCACGCCAAATGCTCAAGAAAAACTTAAAATGAGTATCCAACCCGCGTCGCCTGGCGATCACAACCAATCCCGCCAAGCGGTTCATCCAGAAACACCCAGAATAACCTAGACTTTGAGTCGCCTGGCGGTACAGGGATTCACCGCCAGGCGCTGTACCCAGAAACACAGCAAAATGCACAGAAATGGATGAGCCGCCTGGCAGCTATGTATAGCCCGCTAGGCGGTTTCTGGAAAATTTCCAGAATTCAACAGAAACTCAGAATGAACACAGTGCATGCATAACTTAAATATTATTTTCACACAATTCACACCAAAACAACAATATAATCGCGGTAAACTCCCCTAACCTGGTTCTCCTTTTAAGCTTTAACCCTTGAAACTTTGGATAGTTCTCCTTCGCACACTAGCCCTCCTTGGTTCCTCTCTTTTCAGCCTCTCAATCTCTCCCAAACCTCACCAAATTCCAGAATTTTCGTGCTCTCTCTGTAAGTCAAATTTTCAGATTGCAAAACCCTTCTCTCTACCTCACTATAGCCTTTTAAAGGTGCCCTAAAAACTAAGCCAATGTTTTAAAACGAAAATTACTTATTGAATGGAGTTTATTATCATTTACCAAACCATTATGGCTCCTTTCCAGCCACCTCTCAACTGCCATACCACTAGGGTTTCTTCCCAACCCTTTCATATTCAACCCAAATCCAGAACACCAAAAAATTAAAGCTTAATGTAAGTTCTCCAAGACTTGAACTCACAACCCTGCAATTCCCCAAATCAATATCAAACCATTTAACCAATTCATAGTTCTTGCTAGAAATCATAATTCAATTATCATAATATACAAGAACATGTTTTCATAGATTTAAATAATAAAACCATAACATCAAAAGTTAGCATACATAGGACTCGAACCCAAGTCCTCTCGCACAATCAAAGTACTCTCAACTACATAAGCTAGCACTTTTCCACATCATACCAACCATAATTAAATGTCATAATTATTTCTCCTCCCGTATTTATTAATTAATTATTTATTTAATTAATTAAATTCTACGGGTCTTACAACTGCTTTCATGTCAAAAAGTTTCGTCTGTAGTTTTAGTAGAACTTCTTCTTGCCCATCAACTGCTTCCATTAAGTTAAAGTTGCTCCTAGCATTACTTCGTCATCTATACCTCAAAACCTTCCCGAACAAAGGAATTGCTCAACTCTTGTGTAGAGGCAGCAATAACTGAAACAACCTGTAACAATATACAACATTAACAACTAACTACATATGACACAATACTCAAAGCTTAATATGTAAACAAAATCAAAACATACCACATTGTCTTTCAGACTCCTTCTAATTACATGGTCCTTACTTTCACATCCATCCAATGCAAGATTCTAGGGAAATTCATGGTCACACATCCTTCATTTGATTTTATAATCAAAAAATGATCAAAAAGACCATAACTGAAAGTATACAAACAATAGTCACTCACAAATCATTAACACATACTTTGAACTGAAGATATGAAATAAAAAAATTATTAAAATTTAATTACCTGTAACAAATAAACACAACCAACTAAATAGAATTGTTTGGTAGTTGGTTTGTCCCGCAATAACATTTTAGCTTCAGAAATGCTTTGAACCAAATACTTAAAATTATTTGAACCAGATACTTATAAACCACACCACCCCATTTATATTTCCCAATACTAGGAAGGTCATCAACAATCTTGAACAAAATAGAAAACATTCGTCCACTTTGATTGGGCAAAAGAAACTCAAAAATTCCCAACAAAAGATAAAGCTTACAAAAATAATCTAAAGAAAGGTCTTTAATATTTTTTACTATGTAATCATATAACATCTTAACATCTACAACTTTGTCAGGTCCAAATAAATTCTTGCATTTACTATCTAACCCTTCCCCGTTTAACCAAACCCCAAATCCAAACCAAGACATACATCTAGTAAGTTGAAAACAATAACTTCTTTACCCATGTCAAACCCACCAAGCCTTTCCACTCACCTACTGATTAGAGGACTCAAAAGATTCCTAGATATCTTCACAGAATCTTTCAACTCAACCAACCATGCAAATGGTGTTGCTTGAATACATGACCTTTGTTCCTCTATTAATTTATTATTCAAACTACCAATCAATTTGGTCCAACAAGAATGCCTTAAACAAATCTGGAAAATGGAACAATCAAAACCATATTCAAAATATGTCATTTGTAATGAAAAGCAAATGCAAATGCAAATGCAAATATAATCAATTCATAAATATATTACACCTTACAGTCTACACTTAAATCACTTCCCTCACTAACTTCACTCATAGTTATCAACTGAATAAACATTTGATGCGACCACAAATTAGTACGTATAAATTAGAATCAGTGCATTTGTACTCACTATAAAGAACTTCACTAAAACATAAAACACAAATGAAATAATCAGTTAAGGTAACTAAAGTCACCAAAACATAACAACTACATCATCTTTCAAAATAACATTATCAATTTATTAACTACACACTGGATTACAGACAAACAGTTAACTCACACAATGATAGTCAATTATATTGCATAGGATTAAGAATCATACAAATATATCAACTTAAGTTAACTTCTGGTACCTTAATGGTTACTGCAACAATGTCAAAATTCTGTCCAAAATATGTAAGCGAAATTTCCTTCTTTGCTTGCAATCATCAAATATGGCTTTGTCAAATAATTAGGAATAAACAATTAATACGAAAAATGAAGTAAACTTAACTTCATCCATAACTACAAAAAGCACCCACAACCCTAAAGCCACTACATCCAAAACAATAATCCTTCAACCAAATCGGTTTAGGATTGTGTTAGGGTTCAAGAAGAAGATAGAACCTTCGAAAAAGGGGACCATGCAATTTGATCTTCTCCCAAACCCTATCTTGGATTTTATTTCAACCCTAGGTTCACCAAAATGGTCGTGCTTCACCTTTTCTCCCAAACCACCTCTACGTCCTCTGCGCAAACAGAACACCATCTTCTCCCTAACGCTTGCGACAACATGCGAGAGAGGATACACAACAACTCTTCCACCTTTTGCTTTTCTCCCTAACAATTTATCCCTCTCCGCATCACAGAATAAAGATCGAAACTTTCATGGGTGACATAATGAATGTTCGAGCAAAGGAAAAAGAAAGATCGTTTGTGGATAGGGATGGCAACGGGGCGGGACGGGGACATGTTTTACTATCTCATACCCATCTCCGTAAAAAAAATTCATCTCCATCCCCATACCCAAACCCAACGGGTATCAAACTTTTGTCCCATCCCCAGCCCCACCGGGTAACGGGTATAATCTCGTACCCATACCCATATCCATTCTCTTACTACTTTAATATTAATTTTAATTAATTTTTATAAAATAATAAAAAATTACGGTAAAGGAAACATAATATTATCAAATATTCAATATTAGGAGTATGGTTGATTCTTCGATATCAAATATTTTGAAATAAATTATAATTGTTTTACATTTTATATTAGAATACCAAATAAAATTTAATGAGAACCAAAACATTTATTAAATTTGCAAACATTAATGAAACCTAGTTGATAAATTTTAAAAATATTTTTAAAAAAATATAAAAGGAAAAAACTATTTTTTAAAAAAATATAAAAGGAAAAAAATATTTAAATTAAAATATAGGTTTAATTAAAACAACATTTATACAAATAATAGATTTGGTCTTAAATTTGACAGAAACAATATTGTTTTACTTTGAAAAAAAAAAGTAGATGATTATATTGTTCTATTAGTATAACATTTTTTGTACAAATAAATTTTAATATAAATATCAAAGTACTTAATGTTGTAAAAATATTTATACTTAATTACTTTTAATCTTATAAAAAAAATGACTTAAAAAATCTTCTTCAATTATTAAAAAAAAAATGGGATAAAATTGAACCAAAGGCACAAAAATGGGGACTAAATTGAAACAATCAAGTATATATGGGTACTAAATTGAAATCAGTACAATGACAGTTGTCACACGTGGCATTATCCTGTCACGTGACACTAACATTGCCACGTGTCAAAATAGGGACTTGACATGTGGCCTGCTGTTAACGACGTTAATTGTTTTTTTCTAAAAGGAACCTTGATGCACTTTTTCAAAAGTGGGGACGCAATTGACACTTTTTTTTTTCGATGGATACCAAATTGACATAAATCTTGTATCTTTTGGACCACAATATATGTTGGATGGTGGTAAAAAAATATTCATGGCAATTACATTAAATTTTTATATTGTAGTAAATAAAAATTATTTATACAATTATAGTGAAAAAATTAAAGTATGATTGTAATAAGTTAGAAAATAAAAAATAATTAGATATATTCTACATGATGAAAATAAACAAAAAATAAAAATATTAAAAAATTAACAAATGTGTATCTTATAAACAATTTGGAGACTATTGGAAGGAATCACACAAAGGAAAACAAATATATAATTAAGGGTATGATAAGATGAAAAATATCTTACAGATCTAAGAAATCTTTTCAAATATCAACATATATACTCAATGGTTGATACAAAAATGACGCAAAGAACAAATAATAAACATAATAAAATTTTATCATAGATCTTGTATCTTTTAAACTCCAATATATGTTGGATGGTGATAAAAAAATAGTCATGGCAATTACATTAAATTTTTATATTGTAATAGATAAAACTTATTTATACAATTATAGTGAAAAAATTAAAGTCTGATTGTAATGAGTTAGAAAATAAAAAATAATTAGATAAAATTTATCGAAATAGTATTCTACATGATGAAAATAAACAAAAATAAAAATATTAAAAAATTAACAAATGTGTGTCTTATAAATAATTTGAAAACTATTGGAAGGAATTGCACAAAGAAAAACAAATGTATAATTAAGGGTATGATAAGACGAAAAATATCTTAGAGATCTAAGAAAACTTTTCAAATATCAACATATATACTCAATGGTTGAGAAATAACAAAAATTGTTTTAGCGAAATAAAATAGTTCTTCAAATGAAACAAAAATTAATAATAATAAGTAAAGATTTTTTTTTATATTACCTAGTAAATGAAATGTTTATGTTATTAAACACTTAAATTGAGAGATTAAACATTCTCATGTGAAAGGAAAATATACAATAAATAAAAATATTAAAAAATAATAGAAATATTCAAATGTTAGACATAATTTTTTTAATTGACATACATCATTTTAACATAATTACATAAAAGTTATGATAAGATAAAAAATATATTGAAGATGCGATTAAGTTTCATGACAAACCAAATATTTAGAAAAAATAAAAAATAGAAAGAATATATATATAGGATTACTTAATTAATTATGAATATTTTAATGATTTAAATGAGGATGGAGATATGGCGGGGACGGGTATTATGGCGGGTATATATTCATCCCCATCCCCATCCCCATCCCCATATCCAATTGAAAAAATTGGGGATTTCCCATACCCATACTCAGTCAATACGTGAATTTCCCGTCAAAACGGAGACGGATTCAGACAATACCCACGGGGATGGATTTATTTGGCATCTCTATTTGCGGAAGACAATTTTCCTTAAAAAAAGAATTGTTCCTGCAGAGAGAACAAATAAGATAGGTTAGGCACAAGCGTCACCTTACCATGTAGTCCGCTATCTCCTCAGTTGGCCTAAAGTCCTGCAGAAGAGTCTCCGAAGCTCAAGTAAGTCAAAGTTCTCCTAAAGTCAAATCAGTGATTAATGAATGTGTACCTTTAAATGATGGGGTCCACGCGTATTTATAGAGCATTAATGACGTTTGACCATTTCATGGGCTGGGCCTTGACTTGGGCTCTAGGTGGGGCTTGCGAGTGGGCCAAGGCCCAAACCCAGGCCCTTAAGGTTTATTGAATGCGGGGGCTTCTATCATACTGAGTTTATTGAAGTGGTCGGTTTAGGTTGTAATCTTACCAGATATGCTGGAGTAGTCGGTCTAGGCCGGCTACTTGCCTTGATGGCTTACGTTGGTGATATGAGATGCAGGTTGTCCCTTTAGATGTTTAGTTTAGGTTAAAACCGGTACAAGTTAGGCTAACTCGACCTAGGCTGGATACTTGGCTGCCTCGATATGCACACCAGTCCCCTAGCCTTGTCCAATATGAGTTGTCGGTCAAGGATGATATGTGTTGATAAGCTAGCGGAACCGGCTAGGTGTGATACACCAGTCCCCCAGCCTTTAAGTGTGGTGAACAGTGTTAAGGTTAAAAAAGTGATAACCGTCAGAGGATAGGTGAAGGGACGTCAGTCCCCCAACCTTCTCCGATATGAGTTGTCGGTCAAGAATGATATGTGTTGATAAACTAACAGAACCGGCTAGGTGTGATACAAGAATGAAACTGTTTTCCATCTTTTGCTTTCCTCCGTAACACTTTCTCCTTCTACGCATTACAAAATAAAGATCAAAACTTTCATGGGTGACATAATGAATGTTCGAGCAAAAGAAGAAGAAAGTCCGTTTGCAGGAGATAAATTTGAAAAAAAAAATTGAAACTGCCTTTACGTTTTTTACTGCCACATAATTCATTATTAAAATTTGAAATTAAAATAAAAATTCCAACTATGCTTGTGGTGTTAGGAAGTCGGCTGGTAGTCAAAAGATTGTGTTTAACGTACCATTATAAAAAAAAAAAAAAACTTCAGTAATAAGCACATAAAAACAATTTTTAAAGTATAACGACCAAAAAATTAAAATCAAAGTAAACTATAAAAGCCAAAAACGCAATTAAACCTAATTTATATATTTGGACACGGACACTTAAACGACATCGTCAAAGGGGATGTGAGAAAGAAGTTTGTCTCAGCCTTGATCCAGTGTGGCGCATCTCAGCCAATGATGGTGTTTTTCCGACCAAAAAGAAACCAATGACGAAATTTCTGCTTGAAAATACTACGAAAATTGAAAACCAATCGTAGACAACCTCACAATCACAAGAGACACTGCTGATTATGATGACATTAAAGCAACACCAAGTGTAAGAGGTGACTCATTTTCATGTGAATTTTGACTGATCCATTGATTCTTCCACAACCATCTGCATATCTGCGTGAAAAGGGAAGAGGGAAAAACAAATTGAAACATGGGTTGGATTCCCTGTTCTGGAAGTTCAAACACTAAGAAGAAGCTAAAGAAGAAGTTAGAGAAGATGGAAGCGCAGAACAGTCTTGTTGATCCGATCAAAACCACCCCAGGTAGCGATGTTGTTGATTTTGTTGAAGTTGGGTGTAAAATCAAGTCATCAATGGTTTGGGATAACGAGACCCCTCTCATGAGACTTGTGTTTTCCCCTCGATTTCTGTTGTTCCTTTCTTATGAAGATTAATTGGGGTCATGTCTTCTCTTATTTGTAATGAATGAAATTTTGTGAATTTTAATTTTGTATGCATTTGGTAGACCAGATTGAGTCCTGGATGAGCCAACTTCTCAGGTAAAGATAGGACGAATTTCATATAAAAATATGACAGAACGCTTTTATTTAACATTTTTATGCTCCTCTGCAGTGTTGAATCTAAAAATTGTGCATTTGATTTGTTTCTTTGGCTTATTGGTTTTCATAAAGTATACATATGAACTAAAAATTTGTACTGTTGATGGTAATTTTGAAATTATGCATCCTATGAGATCAAGTCAGCAAGTGATTCTTTTTCTGGAATTTGATAAATGAAACATACCATGTGGTACTTTTTGAATCTTAGACACTGAAGAAATACAAATTGTCTTGGCTGTTAAATCTAAACCGGCTGTTGTTTATATTTCTTCACACTTAAATCATTAGTTTTTGGAGTGGAATGCAGGGAAAATGAAGAGGAATTCATCCATGAATTCCAAAGATTCCACTAAAAACGGAAACCCGGAGCACATTGCTGCACAGACATTCTCATTCCGTGAGTTGGCAACTGCTACTAGAAACTTCAGAGCTGAATGTCTTTTGGGTGAGGGAGGCTTTGGCAGAGTCTACAAAGGGCGTTTGGAAAGTATCAATCAAGTGAGTGTGTTTCTCATGATTTCTTCGGTTTATGAAGAATATGTGAAATTCTTAGGGAAATGATGAAATGCTTCATTTTTTTTCTTGCTGTTCATCATTTCTCTCTCATCCACACTGCTTTCTGACAGCCAGAGTAGCATCTTATGAGTTTTGCTAGCAATGGAATGAGGTTTAAAGTTGTGTAGTTTGATATGGCAACATGTTTCATGCTTTCTAACGTTGAATGTAGATTGTTGCAATTAAACAACTTGACCGAAATGGACTACAAGGGAACAGAGAATTCCTTGTTGAAGTTTTGATGTTAAGTCTTCTTCACCACCCTAACCTTGTCAACCTGATTGGTTATTGTGCTGATGGGGATCAAAGGCTTCTAGTTTATGAATTTATGTCATTAGGATCATTGGAAGACCACTTACATGGTATTTGTATTACAAATTTATATGTCATCTCTTTCAATTCTTTATGTATTGGCTTCAAGTATATATTGTTAATAAATATTTGATACTCAGATATTTCTCCTGGGAAGAAACAACTTGACTGGAACACACGGATGAAAATAGCTGCTGGGGCTGCAAGGGGATTGGAATATTTACATGACAAAGCTAATCCTCCTGTCATATACCGTGATTTAAAATGCTCCAACATTTTGCTTGGTGAAGGGTATCATCCAAAGTTATCTGATTTTGGTCTGGCTAAACTTGGCCCTGTGGGGGAAAACACCCATGTATCAACAAGGGTTATGGGAACCTATGGATATTGTGCACCAGAGTATGCAATGACAGGTCAACTGACTCTGAAATCAGATGTTTATAGCTTTGGTGTTGTTCTTCTGGAAATGATTACTGGAAGGAAAGCAATTGACAATTCAAGATCTGCAGGAGAACAGAATCTTGTTGCCTGGGTAAGAAAGTCCTACTGTTATCTCATCTCATAGGTCTGACTCGTAATTTATATGCAGGAGCTCTGTATAATAAATCATCCAATATAACACTGGATCGCTTCATTTGCATACTAATAGCGAAAAGGTAGTGTGGTGTGGTTTAAATAAGGGGAGGCAATTATTTCAATACGAATTGCGCATACCTGATAAACTTTACTTGCATAAGTGGACTTGTGGGAATTTGTGGAAAGTGTTGAAAGTTTGATCTCTTTCCTAAGTATAGGACTTGCAAGTTCGTTATTTCATTTTTCATGGGGATTTGCTATTTATGTTTTTACTCCTTGTTATAAGAGGTGTTTCGTATCTTTTCTCAAACAGTTCAAAATATTACCTGCCAGGTGAAATCATTTTCACTCAAATAGTTAATAGTTCTCAGTTATGTCTTAATTAAGTAGAGCAACAAAACACGGGTACATTGCTTTCAAGAAGAAATTACTGTCATGGTAATTCGAAAGTTCTTTCAACTGATATTTTCTTCCGAGTACTTTTTGTCGTTTCCTGTCGTTTGGTAGGTTTTCTGATTTCATCCTCTTTATTTTGTTCCCTTCTCAGTAAAATCTTCTCATAAAATGAAATTCCTACTTTGATGTTGAAATTGGTGCTCAAAGTTCTGCATATTCCATAAACTGTGACTACCTTGGGTTTTCTCCTTATTTATGTAATTTGATTAAATTGCAGGCCAGACCCTTGTTCAAAGATCGAAGAAAATTCTCACAAATGGCTGATCCGATGCTCCAAGGTCAATATCCTTCAAGAGGGCTATACCAGGCCCTTGCTGTTGCAGCTATGTGTGTTCAGGAGCAGGCCAATATGCGTCCAGTTATAGCTGATGTTGTCACTGCTTTGAGTTACCTTGCGTCACAAAAATATGATCCCAATACACAGACTGTACAAAGCTCTCGCCTTGCTCCTGGAACTCCTCCTAGAACCAAGAGGGGGTAGTGATATAGAACTCAATGTTTGTTAGTTATGGTAGTCTGGTGCAAATTTCAAACATCTTATAGTATACTGAAAGATATATAGATTTGTAGATGTTAATACTGGTTGTCTTGTGGTGGTGTTCTTCGTTCAGAGCATAGTTGCTAAAGTTGTTGTAAAATTTTGTTCTACTTCTGGTGCACATAAGTGCTTCTATTTTCCATTTGGAGCCAAGATAGAATATCCACTTCCTTTTCCCTTTAGTTTCTATTTTTAAAGCAAATTACTGGATTCGTTATTCATGTTCCTTCTGTCTTGGCATTCCATAGTTGTCAATTTTTCTTTATCCTGGTCGTTTGTACAGTAACGAAGCTCTATAAAATTTGGCTTTTTCAACCAATGAAGTATAACATAATATCATGTGTTATCTCCTACTTTCGTCTTGTTTAGATGTTTATATTGTCGTGTACAGATTTTAAATGTAACTTTTTATACTGTTTTACGCGGTGCAATCGCTCTTGAATACACTTTCGTAGCACATACTTGACCCGAGTTTCCTTGCAATCACACGTGCACGCTTATGATGATTAAATGTCGTAGCATAATCCCAATAAAACCACGAGATGCTGAATTGGAAAACGAAGGGCGTGGGGACCTAAAATAAACCTATTTGGCGTGGAACCTGGCTCAGTTACCGTTTTATATTGACAAACTGATACTTGTTTTCTTTAAGAGATGTTGTTGACGAGAATTTTCTTAGCACATAATTTTTTAAGTAAACCTAAGCGCTGATGCATGACGACTTCTGTCTCTAGAAATGTAACGAGCTTTTACAAATTTTGCAAGAATCCTAGACCTCTTAAAATTTTTACGTTTTGATAATATTAAAAGACAACTTCATATGTGATTTAAAAAAAAAAAAAATTGAAAACATTTTGGTTTACCGCCACCCAATAAATGAGGTCTAAATATTGTTTATTAAAATATGGTTATAACTCAAGAAAAGGGATCGCACTTCACATTATAGTTGGTAATTAATATATCAATTGTGACGATTTATCAATTTGATGGATAGTTATCTATATGAACGTGTTCTATTACAATCTTAATCATTGCCTTTGCAATCAGATATTATGAAAACAATTTATCCTCTAAAGAGTAATTCTTGGCTTGAGAAAAACTAAAATGAAAATTATTTTAAGAGAACAAGTCCTCCACTGTTTCATATTTATGTCTGAACTGTTCATGCATGTGGACGAAGGAAGTGCATATTTGCAGGCGTTAAACTATGGTAATGGCACGGTTGTTCCGCCTAATTTATATAAAAACAGATAAAGACACAGCGTTTTCGAAAGACTGGGTAGTTTTAGTCAAAGACAGAATGTGCTTTCTACATCTAATTGGCCTATCAACATATAAAACATTCCTCACAATGGATTCCTCCCCTAACTTTATGAGACAATTAACATAGAAAATTGGGCAGTTATAATCAGAAACTACTAATAACTCCTTAGTAGCAGGAACGCAACGGGTGGGATTCTTGTGGCACATGTGAATTCTATCTATCAGTTTCTTGGGTATCGGATTCTTTTTTCGGAGAGCCATTACTATGCAAACTTTCGCCAGCTTCCTCGGTCTCAGCATTTGGTTTTCCCTGTTTCATAGGATGTGTAAGAGAAAATCTTTACAAAAAATAAGCTCCTATCAGCCCAAACAGACCAGTAAACACAACCATATGGACATATTAGTATTATACGATTTGGGAACACCTTCGAAGATTAATTAATACCCCGAACTAAAAGTACACAACCTTGTTCCTTGAAACTTTTGCAGTAAAATTGAATTTCAATAAATTGTCAGTTGGACTGGCATACCAACCAACGAATAGGGAACTCATAATTGTATATAACCAAATTACAGGTCTCCTGCAAGAATACGGGTAATAGGGAGACAGAGTTGAGAAAATATTTTACCTTGTTTTTGTCACGCCAGCCAAGTCCAAACCTTAGCAAACCAATTTTCCGGGAGGGGTTATCAGACTTTGGGCTTTGTACACGACCAGCCCTACAAAAATAGCTCCAATGAAGTTGAGCAAATAGAATTTGGTCTTCAAAATAAATGGATTTAGTATATATTATATATCATACATGCATCAAGCTCTTTCTATTGGAATTCTTCCCCACAAATCCATGGGAACTGGGTTACGTCCACAGGACTCAGATGACAGAACAGACATTATTTACGGTGAAGTGAACAAGCATTAGAAGTCAGTCACAGCTTCTGTAAAACTTAAGGTGAAAGCTTACAACCTATATTAGAAAATCATATTTGAAATTTTGAAGGTTTCCCTGAATACTATATAAAACTAAGAGTGACTAATACTTTCAATATAATTTTAATTTTGGAGTTACTTCCAGTTCAGCACCCGAGAAATGCAAACAATGATATTTACCCAGAGATTCCAAGCCTTTCATTAAAGCCCCATCTTGGGCCATTTTAAAAAATATTTCTGCATGTCATAGTTTACGAAGTACATCACATTTTTTTTTTAACTTTGTTTTGCAATACAATACGGGCTAGTTTTTAAACTTTTTCTGCATTTCATAGTTTACCCAGTACAGCACAGAAAATAATCAACTTTGTTTTGCAATACTATTGGGACTTCTCAAAGAGGCAATTTTCATCTGTTCTAAACCTGGAGAGTTATCTAAAGTTGCTTTACTTTACTATCTGGTATTTGTCAAGGAAAAAAATTATAAAAATAAACCCGGGCTAGTAATCATAATGCGAGACACTTTGAGAACAATTTTCTCAAACAGGTGTATGAAATTATGAATGCTCAAGTAGAGGTTCACAAATGAAATTACAGTGGTCTCGAGATATTGAGTTCAAAGACCTTGTGCAAAGGGAAATTATAACTTATAACAGGCAATGACTGAAATAATTTTGTACCTTGGAGAAGAAAGTGCTTTAGATTGGCCAGACTCATATTGAAGGGTAGCCTCCAACATACTTTCTGCCATAACAACTCGCTTTTGCATATCAGCAATTGATTGCACGGCCTTGTCGTACTTTTCCTGCATATTTATTATACTGGAAATAGATGTAATCATGTCTAGTAAGATCCTTAACAATCAGCTGTGTGGTTACTTATTTCTCTCTGGGAAATAGATCAGCACGTCTTATTAGAAAGCTCTTCAATTCCATGGACATATTGAGGGTATATAGATTAAATTAAACACTTAGATAAAATGTGTTTTTGGTTCCTTAATTTGATAATTTGTGAACTTGGTCGCTTGTCCATAAAGTAGGGAAAAACTTCACCCGTTATAATAAAAAAGGAGAGCTACGACCAAAATTTGTGTTTCAAAATGTGGGAACTAAGCAATTTTAACCGAAAATTGAGGGACTCTAAATTACATTTTACCTTTAAAACAAAGACAGAGAAAATAGTATCTGTCAATCATAATTAACTATATCCATTTAGCCAAAAAAACAAAACCATCTGCAGCACATTGTGAGCTCAATACAACCACTTAGCAAAGAATATTTTCTTTGCAAGAACATTACCGAGAGAAAAGGAATAAGTAAATATATAACAAAATATTTGGAGTGTATCAGTTATTTTACTTCTAAATTACTCATGCCTTTTTATTCTTATCAGACATGAGACATACAGAAAAGTACTCAAACCTATACTGATAGCACTAGTGAAAAAATATTAAAACCATAATGCATCTCAATGAAATTCAGATTTAGATGAGGATACCTTATCAGATGATTCATAAACAGTTTTTTATTTAAATTTTACTATCCCAAATGAGTAATGATATTCCAAGTATGATTTTTGTTTGCAAATTTTACTCCGCTGAAAGTAATGAATGACCTGCATCACAACAATAATAAGGGGGAAAGGATACCTGAAGCTCATGAACTTCTAATTTCTGAGCTGCTAGTCCTTGCTCTGCTCTTCTGCGAGCATCTTCAGTAACTTTTTGGTCCTGCTCTAGCCGCACTAGAACCTGTAGCACGGAGAAGATTTCAAAGTTTTCTCTATGACATATAAAGACATTCTTCTTAATCTCTATTTATTTATTCATTTTTGCATATAAGCTTACAGAAATAGACACTGGAGAAAACAGGTGCACACTAGAACCTGCAGCATGACAACTTCTTGTTCTTTCTTATCATCAAGGGCTTGTTGTAACTCGGCTACCTCCTGCTCCAATTGCTCAATCTGTATGATTGAAACATTTTTGTAAGCCGCACAATTCAAAAGACCAGGAGAAAATTATTTTGTAGAGGAAAAGAAATTGTAAACATCATTGGACATGGAAACTGAGCAAGTTTTTCGAGTATTTATGCCTTTTTTATGGGGTTAGGTAAAAAGTACTCCATGCTAATTGCACGATTCAACAATGTTATTTATATTATTTATACAAAAACATGCCCCAAGCTTCTGTTTAGTGTAATGATGTCTAGAAGATAGTTAGAATCCCTTGATTTATACTATAGATATTTGTTGAATATTGAGAAAAACTGTATAAGGTTAATCTTCTTTTTGTCTAAAATACACATAGGATGAATATATTTATAATAAAGAGTGATACCAGTATATATGGCAACCAAACATAAATATGGTAAATAGAAGATATTGTAGTAAACAATATCAACAATTTCTACCAATATCAAACAATGTCTATTTTTCCTAATAAACAATAGAAGCTATGTTTCCCTATGTATCACGATATATCTAACACTCTTCCTCAAACTGGTGCATCTAAGTCCTATGTACCAACCTTGTTACAAATATAATCAATTATCGGTCTCCTTAAAGACTTAGTGAAAAAATCTGCTAATGATCATTTGAGTTAACAAATTCAGTCTTGTTGTCTCTAGATACAATATTTTCTTGAATGAAATGGCAGTCGATCTCAATGTATTTGATCCTCTCGTGAAAGACAGGATTAGAACTGATATGAAGTGCAGCCTGATTGTCTATAAATGTCATTTGAGTGACATCTCCAAATTGTAATTCTATAAGCAATTGCTTAAGCCAAACAAGTTCACAAGTAGCTGAGGCCATAACTCTATACTATGCTTTTGCACTAGATCTTGCCATAACACTTTGTTTCTTGCTCTTCCAAGAAATCAATTTACCACCAATGGAAATACAATCCTCGGAAGTAGATCTTCTATCAAAAGGATATTCTGCCCAATCAACATCTTAATAGCAAACAACTCTTGTGTGATTATTAGAACCATATAACAAACCTTTTTCCAGGAGATCTTTTAATATACTTTAATATACAGATGACTACATTCCAATGATATTAACATGGCAAATTGAGAAATTGGCTCACCACACTGACTATAAAGGAAATGTCAAAACGAGTAACCGTAAGGTAATTTAATTTTTCAACCAATCTTCTATACTACTAAGGATCTAAAATAGGCTCCCCTTGATTTGGGTAGGAGTTTGGTATTAGGATCCATGGGTGTGTCAACAGGTTTTGAATTCATCAATCAAATTTCCTCCAAAATATCCAATGCATACTTCCTTTGAGATATAACAATACCATCGTTGGACTGTGCTACCTCTATACCCAAGAAATATTTGAGTTTGCCAAGATCTTTATTTTGAAAATGATGACAAAGGTGTTGTTTCATTTGGGAGATGCCATGGTGGTCACTACTTATAAGAACAGTACTTGAGTGACAATAAAAGACTAAATGATCTGTCTCACTTCTAGTCATACCAAACTGTTGAACAACACTGCTAAATTTGCCAAACCAAGTCCTAGGAGACTATTTTAGGCCATATAAAGATTGTGAAGATGACATACCAATCCAAAAGACTCCTCCTGAGCAACAAATTTGGAAGATTGCTCCATATAAATTTTTTCCTGCAAATATTCGTTAAGGAAAACATTTTTGACATTCAGTTGATAAAGATGCCATTGTTGAAGAGCATCCATGGCTAGAAATAAGTGGATCATTGAGAGGTTTACATGGCACACACAAAAGGGTGGAACAAGTAAAAGTAAAATTGGGTAGAACAGGAGAACCCAAAATCTGAACACGAACATGGGAATATTTATCGGCAAATCCGTGTAAAGTAAAAACCATGAAAAACTTTGACTGTTGCTCTAATTCTTAAGCAGGAGTAGAGACAGGAGGTAATAACTCATTAAATTCATGAAAAAGAGCATGTATCTTACCCAAATAATCAGCCATAGGGTCCTGATTGGGAGGAGCAACAACATCAAAAAGGTTGTGACAAACACCATAAAGATGTTGAGTATCATTGGTGTATAACAATTTGGCTTGTTCCCAGACTTCAGAACATGTGTTATAAGCCGACAACATTTGTTTTAAAGAGGATTGGATTGTATTCTTGAGAACCATGCATATATGATCATCAATTCTCTTCCAACGTGAAAAATCACCAGGAACAATATCAGTCACTTTTTTAGTAAGATGATCAAGATACCCCTAACTCTCAAGCCAATGTTTAATGTCTAACGCCTAAGTCACATAATTCGTGCCATCTATCTTATTAATGGGCAAATTCACATTGACGTAGTTAGTGAAGATGGACCAGTCAGACAAACTGGTGATTGTAGAAAAAATTTTAGAATTGGATGAGGCAGTGAAAGACGCCATAGAGGAAGAGAGAGAAAAACCCTAACATACCAAAGAGGTTCGACTGGATCAACGAGACCAAATCCAGAAAGAGCAGGACCACACGATTCTGACATAGGTGATTGCTGCCAAAAAGGACGGACGACACACCGCCACGCACGACGACGAAATGGGAGGAGGTGTGGCGGTGAACGGCGTCTTAGGGAGCCTCCTTGCAGCGTTGAGATTGCCTAGCTGAGGCGATCAAAACCATGTGGTCACCGGTCGGAACTGACACTCTGATGGATGGCGGCAGCGGTTGCATTGGCACGGGCAACGAAAATAAAATGTCAAAATAACCTTGAGCTCTAGATACCATGTTGAATATTGAGAAAAATTGTATAGGGTTAATCTCCCTTGTGTCTAAAATACACATAGGGTGAATGTATTTATAATAAAGTGATACAATTGTATATGGCGACCAAACAGAAAATATGATAAATAGAATATTTTATAATGAACAATATGAACAATATCTACCAATACCAAATAATGTCAATTTTCCCTAATAAACAATAGACACTATTTTTCCCTAATTAACGCAGTATATCTAACAATATTAATGACTGATAGTACATTTTATATTTATTATATAGGATCATTGATCTTGAATTATAGGAATAAATTGTGTCTATCATAAATTAGGATTTTCTATTACTAAGTTTTTCGTATTCATCTGAGATCTAGAATCTTCTAACAAATTAGCTTATATTAATATATTTAATATCCTACCAACAACTTTTGTAATGCATTTAATATCCTTCTAACAATATATATATATATATATATATATATATATATATATATATATATATAATGCTCTAAGTTTATGAACTTTACATTGTAATACAACTCAATTAATATCAATTCGGTGTATCATTCTCTTTGATCTCTCTTCTCCCTCTCTCTACCTAATCTCTTAAAATTCGATAGCTTCAGATATGTCAACAACTAAGCTTAATACCATTAGGTGGCAATTTGCTGTATTTATTTTTGAATGCCTTTTGGCTTTTTATTGAAAGCCAAAACTTCATAAAATCCATATAGAGTTAAGGTCTTTATAAATTATTTCTCGTGTTGTCTTTAGTCTTTTCTCCCTCTGCTACTTCTTGGAGGCAGAGAAATATTGATCAATAGATCTTTGCATGAACTGTTTAGTTTAAAACAAGTCAAGTGACGTTCTTTATAAGGTGTTAATTTAAGGAAAATTAAATCTTGATTATCCATATATATAGTTGAAAGACCATAATTTAGTCAATATACATTTCAAATGAGCAAAAACAAATAATAATTTCTAATTTTTACTCAATAAAATACCAAAAATGTGAAAGGTCACACAAGAAGATGGATCATCCAAAGAGATATACCCTTGCATTCAACTCCAGACGGTTGTCTTCCTTCACCATCTCCATGAAAGCTGTTTCTAACTCCTCAGCCCTGTTCAAGGTTGGAAACACATACACAAAAATGAGTCAATTGGTTTTGGTCCTTGAATTTTTGTTAAATGGTCCCTGTAAAATTATATTTTCTTTTTTGGTCCTTGTTATTTTGGTTTAGTGCTTGTATAATGCTTTAGTCATACAACCTTTTTTCAAATAGATCAACTCAAAATGGACAACAAATTATAGGGACTAAGACAAAAAATAGATACATTACAAGGACCATTTTTTTTTTAAATATGAGGAGCAGTATATTGCATTGATAAAAAGTATATTTAAATCTATTTAGAATTATCAGGAATCCCCTTAACTTGCAGATATTTAGAATTCCTAAATTAGGTTGTATAAATTAGGAATTAAAATATTTGGCATTAATACTTTTTGTTAGAATATAATTAACGGTTACAGATTTCTAGGATATTAACCGTTACATAATCTCATAAATTATGGTGATTGATTCCCTATTATTATGTGCCTTTATTGTAATTGATTTTATTGAATAGTATAAATACATATTGTACGCTCTAAATTATACACACAATACATTCAGAACATACAATTCTATATGGTCAATAGTTTAAGGTTTCAATCTTAAATTCTTTTTCTTTTTTTTTTTTCGGGTGAATAGTACCCGCAGTCATTGTGCGCCCCTTTGTTTTGTCATCGAGCTTCTTTTTCTCCGGTGCCCACTGCGATCCGGACCGTCTCCCTCCGACGACCACCACCACACTTTGTTCACCGTTCCGATCTGCCGCTGCACCGTGCTCACGCGTGGTTTCTTCCCGATCCATCTGTATCACACACCTGTCTCTGCTTGCGTTTTGCTCATTATTCCGGCATGACCCACCTTCCGGTTCACCCTCTATCTCCTTCCTCACACCCATGCCGCCCTTTTTAGCCCATGTCAGGTACTTGTCCCATGGCTTCCAAAAGCTCACACTCAAGTCATTGTAGATATCGTGATAAACGCCATCATTGCAATTTTTGTCTACAATGAGGCAGAATGTTGTACAAAGGCACGATAGCAACACAAGACAACTAATATTCCTCAAGTCAATCCTCCAAAACTATCAAATGAGGTTTCAATTTCAATTGATGCCAATAATGAGTTTCTCCAATACAAGGCAGCCATGCAGCCTACACAACCTGTCGTCGTCATTGCTCAATCTGGTAATCCTGTAGCTTATGTTTCTAAGTCCTCCTCCGTTGGACCTTGGATTCTTGACTCCGGGGCCTCTGATCATATGTCTGGTAACAAGTCTTTTTTCTCTCATTACCATGGAAAATGGCAGTCAAATAAAAGTTCATGGCATTCGTCAAACACGCTCTTCTTCTAATCTTACCCTAGATTCTGTGCTTTATATTCCCGGTTGTCCTTTTAATTTAATCTCCATAAGCAAGCTCACTCGCCCCCAAATTGACTATGTTCTTTTTGTTAATAATTATGTTCTTGTTTAGGATTGGCATACTGGACAGACGATTGAAGCAGGACATGAGTCTCGAGAATTATACTATCTGTCACAATTAGTTGCTTGTATCTCCACTGCATCTCAAGCTCTTGAGCATCAACGCTTAGTCATCCTAATCCTACCAAAATGCATCTCATGCTTCCCAGTCTTTCACATAGTTTGTCTTTTCAATGTGAGTCTTGTCAGTTAGGAAAACACCCTCGTCATACATATGGTACTCGAGTTAATAAAAGTGCTTTGTCACCTTTTGCCTTAGTTCACTCTGATATTTGGGGTCCTAGTCATGTCTATTCTACTGGGTTTTTATTATTTTGTTACTTTCATTGACAATTTCTCCCGATGTACTTGGGTATTCTTGATGAAAAATCATTCTGATGTTTTTTCTATGTTCCAAGGTTTCTTGACTAAAATTCAAAATCAATTTGACACATCTATTAAAATTTTACGCACTAACAATGCTCGTGAATATATTTCTTCCCAATTTCAGTCTTTTATGAGTTCACAGGGTATCCGCCATCAAACATCTTGCTCTCACACCACAACAGAATGGTCTCCCCAAAAGAAAGAATTGGCACTTGGTTGAAACTGCTCGTACTCTTCTTCACCACAATATTCCTCTTCGATTCTGGGGAAATACCATTTTGACAACATGTTATTTTATCAACCATATGCCTTCCTCTGTCCTTTATAATCAGGTTCCTCGCACTCTCTTATATCCAACACAATATCTTTACTCCATTCCTCTTCGTGTCTTTGGTTGTACATACTTCGTCCATGACCTTACTCTAGGTAAAGATAAACTTTCGACCAAATCTCTCAAATGTATTTTCCTTGGTTTCTCACACCTTCAAAAGGGCTACCGTTGTTTTTCTCCTCAAGTTCAACAATATATAGTTTCTACTGATGTCACCTTTTTCGAGACTACCCCGTTCTACACTTCTACTATATTAGATGTTAATCTTACAGTAGAATCTTTAGAAGTCTCGCCTGTTCCGGCTCAAGTAATTGCTTTTCCTCAATGTCCTTTGCTTCAATACCATAGACAGGTTCAAACTCTAATTGTGACTCACACTACTAATCCTCAACCATCATCTCTTGCTCCAATCGCCCCTTCGCCCACGCCTCCTGCACCTGAACTTCCTTTTGCGATACGAAAAGATATTCGTTCCTCTCGTAATCCAAACTCTCTATGCTTTTACCATTAATTATGATCGTTTATCTCCATCCTATTTCTCCTTTGTTTCTTCTTTGGATTTTGTATCTATTTCTAAGATTACAAGTGAAGTCATGGCTGATCTTGGCTAGCATCAAGCAATGGTAGAGGTGATGGTAGCCTTACATTCTAATGACTCATGGGAACTTGTTCCTTTACCTCCTGGCAAGCAAATTGTTGGCTGTCGTTGGGTTTATATAGTGAAAATTGGACCTGATGGTCATTATGATCAGTTAAAAGCTCGTTAGGTCGCCAAAGGATATACACAGATTTTTGGTCTAGATTATGGGGACACCTTTTCTCCTGTGGCCAAAATAACTTATGTTTGTTTCTTTCTGGCTATGGTTGTTATTCATCATTGGCCTCTTCATCAACTATATATTAAAAATGCAATCTTAATGGTGAATTGTAGGAAGAAGTTTATATGGAACAACCCCCTACTTTTCTTGCTCTCGGTGATTCTTGTCTTGTTTGTAAGCTTCAACGGACTCTCTATGGTTTGAAGAAATCTCCTCGGACTTGGTTTGGTCGTTTCAATTCTGTCTTAATTCAGTTTGGCATGACTAGGTGTGAGGTTGATCACTCTGTCTTCTACTTTTATTCCTCTTCTGGCAAGTGCATTTACCTTGTTGTTTATGTTGATGACATTGTCATCACGGGTGATGATGAGCCTGGAATTCGGCAACTCAAAGAGCACCTTTCACAGCAATTTCATACTAAAACTTTGGGCCCTCTCAAATATTTCTTAGGCATTGAAGTTGCTCAATTTGCTTTTGGAATTGTCATTAATCAATGTTAGTATGCCCTGGACATTCTTACTGAAACTGCTATGCTTGACTGTCGTCCTTGTGATACTCCTATGGATTGCAATATCAAGCTTCTTCCGGGTCAGAGGGAGCCATCGAAAGACCCAGAAAGATATCGTCGCCTGGTAGGTAGACTTAACTATCTCACAATCAACAGACCCGACATCACTTTCGCGGTTAGTGTGGTAAGCCAATTTCTAAATGCTCCTTGTGATAGTCATTGGGATGTTGTGATACGTATTCTTCGGTACATAAAAAAGGCTCGAGGACAAGGATTATTATATGAAGACAAAGGCAGTACTAAGGTCACTTGTTACTCTAATGTGGATTGGGCAAGATCACCATCAGATAGAAGATCCACTTATGGGTACTATGTTTTTATCGGAGGTAACCTTATCTCATGGAGGAGCAAGAAGCAAAATATAGTTGTCAGATCTAGTGTAGAAGCAGAATATCGTGCTATGGCAGCAGCCACTTGTGAGCTTACGTGGCTTAGGCAACTACTACAGCTAAAAATAGGGGACATCCATGAAACAAAGCTTATTTGTGACAATCAAGCTGCACTTCACATTGAAATTGATTATCACTGTTAGAGAAAAGGTGCTCCCTTGAGAAATCGCTACTGATTTTGTCACCTCTAACAATCTGTTGGCTAATGTATTCACCAAGTCCCTTAGAGGCCCTCGGATTGAGTACATTTGTAACAAACTTGGTGCATATGACATATATGCTCCAGCTTGAGGGGGAGTGTTGGAATATAATCAACGGTTACAAATTTCTAGGAAATCAACCATTACATAATCTTGTAAATTTGGGTAATTGATTCCATATTATTATGTGCCTTTATTGTAATTGATTGTATTCAATAGTACAAATACATATTGTGTGCTATGCATTATACACACAATACATTCAAAACATATACAATTCTATAGTTTTAAATGCATCTTTTCTATTTATGAATAGAGAATTGACAAAGAATCAAAACCAATTTATCTCATAGATACCTATGGAAAACCACAAAAATGATATTAGACAGGCATATATAAGGCTACATACAAAACAACTTCCAATGCAGAGACTTCTGAAAAGAATCACTTAATTTTAGGATTCTCAATTTCAGATTTTAGGGAAACTAAAAATTCTCTTACTGACTGGATGCTCCCTTAATTCCTAAACAAAAAACCTAATAAACTAAAATAATGTACATTTAATTTGCAATATCTAAACTTAACAGGTACAGTTTTTACAGTTATATTCTAGTGACTTTCTTTTATAAGATGCAAGCCGGGGAAACAAAAGTTTTAAAGAGCTAGATTTTCAATTTGAACTCCAAAAAAACAATGACCTGAGTATGGCAGATCTTTGCTCCTCCAGCAACCTGCATAATTCAACCTTCAACCAAACCACCTGCACAGAAGCTGTTAATGATTGAAACTTAAAGAGTTGCACAAGAGTTGATTATAATAAAGTAATTATTTGTAGGGAAAATATAACTGTAATTCAAAATTAAGCCAGGACAATAGATTATGAAATGCCATGAATATAATTTATTATCAATGAAGTTGTGGTTGAAGCACTGGAAAGACTACTGTCATACACAGCAAACCAACACAACGATATACAAAGGATTATATTCGATGGGTTTTTGCATCTATACTCAACACTCACTCATGCCAACTTGCATCTATACTCAACACTCATTCATGCCAACTCAGCCATGCAAACAATAACCAAATAACAACAATCCATCCCCACTATTGTAATAGTCTTTCTAATCCATTCTCTACAATTAATTAAAATTTATTGAAAACTACAAAATCAAGAGAGATTCATAAAATACTAAGTGGAACCCACAAAAATTTGTAATTTCTAATAAATTTCAATCGATGTTAGAGAATGAGTTCGAAAGAGTATGATAGAAAGTAAGTTTTAGCATTTCTCATCAAAGAATATACAATCACATACTACATTCTTCTATAACCGCACACTTTTACAGGAAGAATATGACATCCACTTATCCTCCATTTTCTTTGGAAGTAAACAGAAGTTTTCCTATATTTGCATACAGCATACCAAGCTTCTAATGCTTATTTCCTTAATGCGTACATTTTATATAATTAATAGTCTGCACAATAATCCTCTATAAATTATTTATACTAAACAAAATTATACAAGAAGTTTTACAAATCATTATTACAGCCTGAGTGGGACAGAAATCTATAAGATAGCACTCTTTGTACTAGTATATCACCTTTATTCCATGACCACGATTTAAATTGATCAAAAATAGGGATGCAAAAAGACAACTCGTAGTGAATTTATGGTCTAAAGAATTCAAGAAAGATAAGTTTTGTAATCCGTAAAATGTATAGTATTACTAATTACTAATTATTAATCATGAGTTCCAGTACTCAAGTATTCAGACAATCAGATAGCTTGAGCTGCAAGCTAGTCAGTGGACATCTAGCACTTATACAACAGACTCCAGCTGTCCAAACAGAATAATAGCCACATAACTAATTACAACACTATGGCCACTCAGCTTAACATGCTAGTAGAGAAAAGCCTAACACTAAGTATACTATTAGGGTCTAAATCTAAAACATGGGAAATTTCCAAATCTTCAAAAGTAAATTTTCTGATGCATCAGATTTAATCTATTTGAAAGGGAAAAATTCAGGAATATAAAATCAACAAATAACTATAGAAGAGCCAGAATATGTCAAAATTATTCAAAGATAATCTTATTATGATTCCTTTTCAATCTTTTAAGTGAAACTGACTCGAATGCTGCAGCACAGACAGAATCATAACATGGCAGCAGCAACTATGAAAAACTAACTTAACAATCAAGCATACCATGACCACTAAAATTACTCATGCATATGTTTCACATCAGGTAGGTGTCTTATTTCACATTGTAAAGTGTCAGAATCCCTTGATTTATGTTGCAGTTAATATTTCCTTCTACAATTTTGACTACATAATTAGGAGATTTAATTATATTTCACAATTAGTAGGATAATTAGGAGGACTAATAGGCTGAGAGTATATTTTATATTTATTGTACAAGACCATTGATCCAGAATTATAGGGTTAGATTATAGCCATCATAAATTAGGATTTCCAGTTACTATGTCTATGCATTCTATTTGAGAGAAATTGCTCTTCTATGAATAATACAAGAAACAGTTTTTCTGGCATAAAGCATGCAAGAATCTTTTACCACTATTAAGTTAACTCTGTTAACCTGATCAATATAGAAAAAGAAAAAAAGTCATATCTCAAAGGCACTTCAATAGTAGACCAAGGTGAATTTGTAAGTCAAAATTATGGTTAATGGCAGGTAAATATCAATATACTTCACAAACAAAGGCCTTTTTGGGGAGAGGAGGGAATTGAGAACAGGAAAGTGAATGTTGAGGTGTAGACTGTAGAGGAAGCAACCTGATCCTGGGGATCTGGAAGGGCCTCCAGTTCTGAATCAACATTGAGGCTATTGAGCATTTCATTTAAATTAGAGGAATGAGATTCTAATTGCACACTCGCATCAGCTACTGCAACACTTTCTTCGGTGGTTTTTCTTTCTTCTACCCGAGACCCTCGATCATGTTTGAAACTATACAGTTTAGTTGCAATCCCTTTGGAATCCTTAAGAGCCCTTCCCTTCATAGATCTTTCTTCTATGACAACTAATACAGATGGCAGATGTTTATCTCTTAGTTCGTTCAATCTGGCCTCAGTCACTGCTGGATAACCCATACAAGCCGTAAAGACAAGTTGACTGCTATCAAATGTTGAACCAACAAGTGATTGCAGTAACGTAATTGCATCACCAGCATCTTTTGTTGTAAGTAATGCCGGACCTAGAATAAGAGATGAAAAATTGTGTTATTTTAAAAAAGATATAACAAACCATAATTTAATTTTGTTTGCAACTTACACATGATAGTTTGCAAAGATAACTCAAACACAGGAAAGTAAAGTTCAATACCATATAATTCCATTAGAGCCAGTGCTGTTCGAAATAGCATAACACGGTTCCCTTCAAATAGTAGCACATCCCAAACTCGAAGAACTAAGATAGAGAAACACAAAACAAGATAACATTTTAGAATAACCAAAATTAAAAACCAATGCTGTAATATTAAAAGACACAAAAATATTCACTCCACATAAATCTCACCACTTTCCCAAGGAATTACATTTACAAAGATTGATAGAAACCAAGATCCAGATATCCATGGCACCTGCACTCCCAAGTAATCCAGATGATTAACTGCACCAAAAGCATCAGTAGAATAAAAAAAGATCCAAGCTGATTCAGAAAGACAATTGCGTGAAGATTACTGAAGAGCAAAGATAATAAATACAAACCCAGTTTGGGGAATCTTTCACGCATCAATTCCTCAAAAATAAGCTGGTCCACCTGACACATGAAAAGTTTCCATGATTGCAAAGAGAACTAAAACACTTCAATACTAAAATCATCAAAAAAATGCATGTGATTCGGGAAACAGGATAAAGAAAATTTCCTTTCTCAAAAATGAAAAAAGGACCGGAAAAATGATCATTACTTGGGATTCTATCATATCCTCAGTATAATAGCCTGCAAAATATTCATCAATAATGCCAACAAATGCCCTGAGATATACAAAAAAAACATTAGATAATACAACCAAGTGTTTTGTTAATAATATGGTCATATGTTTAACAGACAGCATTTTAAGAAGATCATGTTTACCTAATAATAAGTTAACAAAATAAAAAAAATGGTCAAAGTACTATGTGGATAAGTCTGGACAGATATGCACAGGTACAATTAAGCCCACAGTTATGCAGACCAACTAGTATAGGCCAACATCGAAACAGGTTTGCATTTAACAAGCTCGTAATTAAACAGACCAATCCAAATACCTACTAATCTTCTTTTCTTTCCTTCTCAAAATACCAGTTTTGTGGGCTAGTCAAAATGGTCAGTGGGTCAGTCTAAAAAGATTATTTTTTACTGAAAAAAAGAATTATATATATGTATGTGGGTAAATGGGTTTGGTTAAACTTAGATTTCTCTGCAGGCCACCATACCAAACCCATTCAACACACATATTTCTCAAATCAATCTGTGTACATCTTCAATTAAACTAACCAAGATATTGTCTATGCTGGAAAGAGGGACCAACAAGGGAAAAATATACAAAAGCTTCCCAAACCTTACCAAAAGGCATTTTCTTCTGGCATAAGAAGTAGCAATAAACCAGCAAAGAAATTCATTGCCTGCATGTATTAAAATAACTTGATTTAAAGACAGGTTATGTTGATGGCAACAGCGAAGAGTATCATTACCACCACTGAAGAATTGTTAGATACCATCAAATACAACAACCACCACCAAAATAAAAAAAACAAAAGCAAGAACTCCGGAAATGCAATGTCAATATATTACACGTCATACTTCACACTTCAGAGGACACAGAAAATTTTCAATTGACTTAGGCTCAAGGCTTTAAACATTCAATACTTTTCTCATAAAAATACATTTTTTTTCTTTAAGATACGAACATGAAGTAGGAACCTAGGAATCTAGATATACTATAACTTGAAAAGGATTTAGTTGTATGAGAGAAAAAGATCTTACTGAATTGAATAATTGAAATATTACATAAGACACTTGTAATGATTACAAAATTTTCCTGTAACTTAACAAAGTACTTTCTCGCGACTCAACACTCCCCCTAAATCATCCTCAGCTAGCATGGAAAGACCTTTTGTAAACAAATCTGTTAACTAGAGCATAGATGGAACATAAGAAGTTGTTATACAGCCACTATGAAGTTTTTTCTTTAATAAAGTGTAGGTCTATCTCTATGTGCTTGATCCTATCATGCTGAATTGGGTTATGAACAATGCTAATAGCTGATTTATTATCACAATAAAGAGTCATAGGTTTTTCAAATGTCACTTTTAAGATCATTTGGAATAATTCTTAGTTATATCACAAACGCCCCATGTGCCATAGCTTGAAATTCAATCTCTACACTAGATTTTGCAACACTATTTTTGTTTTTTACTTGTTCAAGTCACCGAATTTCCATCAAATATCGAGGTTGATCTATAACATACCCTAGATAATTTGTATTAGTATACACCTCCATTTTTATTTTTTCATTCCCTTTGAACAACAATCTCCTTCCTAAAACTTTCCAAAGGTTTTAGAGTATCAAAAGAATGAACACTTACCCCTGGCTCATAGGAATTGAATTGTTCTTAGATCATGTTAGGTTGTTTCTGTCCTCCCTAATATTGTATACGAAAGAAACTCTATGGACATCTAATTTTCAGAGTTGATCCTAACTCGGGAACAAAGCTACCCTCATTAGGAACAACTTCAAAAGCATCCACACAAGATGCACGAATAGTAGTACCAATATGAAACGGTTCTTGTATGAAATGTGAGGTTTTATGTCTCATGTGAGTCACATGTGACTTGTTAATTATAGAGATCAATAAGTAAATAAATTAATAATATAGGATAAAACAATAATTAGGCTAATGAGGACTAATTTTCTAATGATGACTACTAGTTGATGGACCTAGCAAAATAATATGGTTTATATTTACATAACCAATAACGTAGAAACAAGATCTCCTTCTTGATAGGTGCATACACTTAGATAAATGAGATGGAAAAATACAGTGTATACTTTTTACACCCATTCAAGTTGCAACATATAGATCATATGCACCAAGCTTGGAACATATAAATTGAATCCTAGGTCATATCCTTATGACATTTAGTCAGAATGTTTGTGAGATGTTCATTAGAGCTGACAAACTTAGTAATAAGATCCTTGAAAAACAACTTTTCTCTATCAAAATAACAATCAATCTATATACTTTGTTCTCTCATGAAACACCGAATTCGAGGCAAGATGAAGAGTTGCCTGGTTGTCAAACACTACTTCATCTACTCATTTTCACAAAATTTTGAACTCTTGAAGTTGTTTCATTCAGACAAGTTCACATGTAGAGAGGGCCGCAGATCAATATTCAACTTCAACACTAGATCAAGCAACAACACTTTGCTTCTTACTTTTCCAAGAAACAAGGTTCCCTCCAAGGAATATATAGTATCCTATGGTAGCAACTTTGATAGCAAAGACCCAACACTACTCCGAAGAGCATTGATTTCATCAAACATGGTCTGACACCAACTAGGATGGCCTAAGGCATCACCTACCAATTTTGGAATTGATGTAGTAGAAATAGACAAAAGGTAGGCATAAAAAGATGGAGATGATGTATGGTAACTCAAACTAGTGTAATGAGGAGATGGATTATAGGTAGAGCATATACCTTTACAAGGGGCAAATATAAGTTCAGACTCAATTGTCGAAGCCAGAGGACATGGAGGATTGGACAATAGAAGTGAGTCATCTAATGAATGATAAGAACGTTGTCGTCGACTATACACTTGAAGGATTGGCAGAGGTGGAGAATTCGGAGGTAGATTAAACACAACAGTGACACACGCAAAGAAGAAGGAGACTTGAAATAAAGAAAAGTGTTGGAAGTCCCACATTGATTAGAGATAAGGTCAATTTAGAGTATATAAGTGGGTGCAAGCCTCACCTTACAAACCGGTTTTGTAGAATTGAGTTAAGCTTAAAGTCCACTACTTAACATGGTATCGAAACCATGGATAGAGCCTATCCTAACGAAATTTTTTGTTTGTTGGACATATCATTCTACCAACTATCGGACCATCCATTGATGTCAAGTCTCACACTCGAGATGTAAATACCTCGGTGTGAGGGGGGGTGCTAGAAGTTCCACATCGACTAGAGATAAAGTCAAAAAGGATGAACTATTTTTGTATTACTCGGAGGATGTGGCACAATGGTGCTTTGCAAAATGAAATACATTGCATTTGAATGACCCAACAGACTCTTCGAAAAAAAGAAAGAAAGATAGACTTTAGAAAATAAAAAAGGATGAAGGAGTCTACCAAAATTTTCAGGATCTAGAATTGCCTGATGAACCTTCCTTAAGGACTGACCTTTTACTTCTGCCAAACAAATAAGAGTTTTCTTCTTTTCGTGTAACTTGAAGCAAGTCTTCTGCCACACAAATGGTATTGTCCAACAAACAAACTGAGAAAAAAGTGACAGCATCCATACCGTTCTAAAACATCAAATTTTGATACTAGTCCAAATCAATCTACATAAGCTTCGGTCTATAGTATCCTGCAATAGAGAGAGTGCCCTATTTGACACCAAAGATCTTGCTTGCTAACCCATAACATATAAATATGTCTTGTGGCATGGAATAAGTATTTCCAAAGTCTTCCCAAATTTCATAGGCACTAGAGTAGAACATATAATTTCTACTAATATTTGTGCACATGGATCCTCATAGCAATGTAATAATTCATGAGTCATTGTCCTAAATTTGGAAATTAGGGTCATCCTAGGATGTGGGCCTCCCTTTTAATATGGTTAAACCTACTCTTACCTTTCAATGAGTCCAATAAATTGAGTTAAGATAGTTATCATCATGCAAATGCAGAAGACGAACATTGCTTGTGGAGTTGTAATGCCAAAAGAAGAGATTCCTTAACTCTCTTGTTTTAAAAGATTACAAACTAGAGAAAACCGTGAACAATGCTCTTTCAAGGGAGAGACATGCCACCCAAAGCAAAAGTGTTCAACAGGTTTGGAACTGTCATCTCAGGTTGACTCCAACAAAGCAAGTAGCAACAAAAACAGCGGTTCGACACATCATCATGCACCATGGGAGATAAGTGTCCGATCGTGTGGCTGCACCGATGGCAGCTCAACTCTGGGAGTTGTCAGATCAGAGGACAGCAAATACAATAGTGTGGTAGCCAGTCAGATTGAAGGCTTTGGTAGCAGTGGTAGTGACAGTGGTCATAGGAATTTAACCAGCGGGGTTTAGCAGATCACTAACAACAATGCTAGTGAGAAAAACCTATAACAAAGTTTATTTTCAAGCATGACCTCTGTTTTGGATTTTTTTTTTATTTTATTCAATTGGTTAGCCCTGTGATCACCAAATGATATCTTAAGAAATTTTTTCCCATAACCTAGTATCCTGAGGATGCAAGTCAATCAGTATCAAGTAATTACTGACTTGATGATCTTTTTGAAAAGCATAACACCTTGACAACAGTGCACACTTGTGGTCAAGGTGAGTATTATGCTTTTTATACACATATTAGAAAACAACAAAAAGAGTCAAGCATAAGTTTTCAGCATTACACAAGAAACAGAATGAGATTTGAAAATTATGAGACACAAGAAATCGAAGAACTTTTCAGTATTTAACTACATCAACAACTATAAACAAATTTTGTAGTTCTCGAAAAAAAATTCCATCATCTGTTATATGTAATAATTAGTAAAGTGGATAAGCACCTATATGTTAAAGAAATTAGACTCAACATTTATCTCTAAGCAAATTAATTTCAATAATACACGCAGAAAAATATTCTCTATATAAACTGTAAGTTAAAACATAGAAATGAACCAACAAATTCATACAAAGATTTTTCAGTTACAACATTACATCACCAATAACGAGAAATTTTAATAGAAGGGAAAGTGACCTAGTCCCTTCACATGAAAAATACTCATTTGGAAAGGGATGCAAATTTTGTGAGTATCAAATCCGATGAAGCTTGAATATCAGGAAGTAGTTGCAGTATTCACCAAGAAAGGTTCTTTTGAACTCCAATTACCTGACAATACCCAACTTGAGGGTTATGTCGAGCATATGCTAGTAGTAAACGCCTCAGGGAATTTCTGCCATTTTCATCCAAAGCAGGGTGACCTGGGAAAGTTCGTGGTAAGTCCTGAGAATGAAAAGTGTGGTTTAGTCTAAGGAGAGAGCCAGCATTCAATATAAAGTAAAAGATGCAGCACGTACAAATCAAAATAAAGTCCAAGGCGCATGCAGCTAATGACCTTCTCAATCTGCTTTTTCCATTTCCCAAATGCAGCAGATGAGACATCTTGCTCCTCACTTTCGTTACGAGCTAACAGATCCTCATAATAGCCTTCCACCCGTCGCATCTTCACACCTACAAAGGCTTGCCAGACCTGTAACAACAATATTGTAGTGTAGGGAAGGTTGCAGTACTTTTCCCCCAACAAAAATAGGAACTTCAGTGAATTAGAAAAAATTTACCTCTCCTCTAAGATCCTTCGGGACTCCTCCTTGAACAAGGGACTCAAGTTCTTTCCATCGAGAGAAAAGTTCAGGTAAGTTCTGATCTACTAAAGAATTTTCTTCCTTTGAGCCATTGCTACCATCATCTACAGGTTTAGATTCTTCTATAGATGGAGGATGGTTATTATTTCTATTTATTTCTGCACCTTCCATTTTCTTTCCCTTGACACGAGAACTGAATATTTCTTCAATGGCAATAAGAGATGGCCTAATTTCAGCCCAGTGTTGAACAACCTTACGAGTCTTTCTTTCTTCACAATGATGCAGTTCCTTTCTAGAGATATTTCCGGTTGCACTGTGAGAAATAAAATTCCTGTCTCTTGAAATACCGCATTCACTAACCCTCCCTGGAGTAGTACCCTCTTTTATCTCAGTGCCTCCAGAAGTCTTCCTGTCACTTGAGTCACCTCCTATGCTAGTCTCTTCTCCTAACTCACAAAACTGCCTTCTACTTGAATCATCCCCATTATTTGGCCTTTGTGGAATTCTCTCTTCGTTTACCTCGTCACTTTTAGGTTCAGCCTTCAATGTTTCTTTATGTTCATTAGAAGTTGGTCGAGAGGATTCAGTTGCATGTTCAAGAAAGTCGCTCCATTTATCTGATCTCTCATCTTCCTCCTCCTAATTTAATGAATATATCAGTTTAGGGATGATCATAAATTGAATCTGTGCTACTTATTGTAAAAAACCAGTTCTTAGAATTGAAAGTATAAGATCATTTAATTAGGCTCCATTTTTGCAGTATCAAAGGGTTAAAATGCACACTTCTGTTGTTTAGTATATTTGTTTCTTGAAATCATATGGAAAAAAATTGAAATGCTGCGTCTAAGTAGGAGTCTTATGCACACTGGCCTGCTCACGTCTAACCATATGACTTCCCAAATTATGTACCCTTTTTGAACCAATAGAAAAGGGTCAAAAAACCTCGTCTTATTTGAACTTCTTCAAAAAACGAAATATCTTTTCTCATAAGAAAGACACATGACAATACCTATTGGAACAAATATGTAGTCATCGTTGGTTTTTATTCTTCATCTTCTTAATGTAACTACTCATTTCGTCACTTCAGGAGTTTTAATTTATCTCAAGAATTATACTTTAGAAAGTCAAGAAAGCATTAATTACATTTCTCCAATAAAGGTATTCTAGTTGAAAAGGGCTATTTTGTCATGGTGATTGGTAAAATATATAATTTTGTTAACATATGCGTCCTCATACTTTACTTGGAAATTAATTTTAAGTGGAGGGAACAATAATGAATGATTATAACAAAAATTATCAGTCACAGCCAAGGTTTGTCATTTTTTACTATTTAACAAAAGCGCCCACGGAAAAGGGGAAATCTCCTTTCAATATTTACCCCATAAAGGAACTATATCCCTTGAATAATGAGGACCTTAAAGTGCTTCTATTTAATTACACTGATCGTAAATACGCAAATGATTAATATCCCAAAGAAATGTGTTCTTGCACGCGTAATTCAAAATAGGATTGAAACATTAAACCTGGATCATCAGAAACATGAAAATACCTTGTAGATGGGAAAATACTCCCTGTATCGTTGTGCGTATTGAGGCCTTAATGCAAATCCATACGAATCCCTGCAAAACAGTTCGTGTAATTATAGTTATGTTGGGAAGAAAGTTAGAAAAAAAAATATCAGAGTATCGCTCGTTTCCAAAACCAGAGATAGACAATTGCACGTATCACCAGCACATAAACTACAATTTCTATAAAAATGCCGAGCATCACAATCTTAACATTCCGTCCATTATCCGTTGAAATTTGTTCAAAATCACAAATCACTAAGATTTTTTCAAGAAGTTTTAACATGTTTGAAAGAGTGTTGTTAACCCTTATCTAATTTTTCTCTAATTTCTAAATAACTAATAAATTATATTACACACGTAACACATCCATGTAACTAATTCTACCATATTCGTATGCTACCTGGAATCAACCTCCAACGAGCGCTTACTCAGTAAGGACAACAACATACTTTAAAAACAGGTACAGTTCTACAGCCCATAGCTTTCGCTCGCAAAACCAAACGCACAGTGCTAACTAACGGTACCACCACATTTCAGACTCAAGATCCAACTACGCTCATTAAACCGATTCCAGAACGAATAATCAACCAAAGAAAACCTTGTTCGGAATTCACGATCGGGATAAAAACCGATCGAGTCGACAGTGTCGTTTTTGTTTCACAGTCGGTGTGAACAGTAACTGCTACAAAGAAGCATTCCAAAACGGACAAAGTCACGAGAAGTTTGCGCCCAAGGACGCGTGGAAAATCGTATGCAGCATTCGATTTCTATATATTTTGTACATGGACACATGCGTGCATACCTGGTGTGTTCGAAATTGTGGAGGAGATTGAAACTGAAGTGCGCCATTTTCGGTTGCGTTGGCGCGAATACGAAGAGAGAGAAGGATTAGGGTTTGGTGAGTTTGTTTCGGAGGAAGACGAAAGACTAACTGAATCTTCCTTCATTCTTGCTCACCATCTGTATCCTTGTAAATCAACTTCTTTCGCCGCAGTTGTTTTGCAACTGTTGTGTTTGTAGCAACAGTAGTAGCCGTTGATGTTATGCTGTCAGAGAGTTAAATAATAAATCAAATTATTATAATAAATCAGTGAAAACACATGTATACTTTTTCTTTTATATATATATATATATAGTCTAATATTTATACCCTATTAATATAAATTAGTTTATTAATTGTTTTATCCTTTAGATTTTTTTTAATTATATTTCTAAAAATATATTTTTTTATAAACAAGATGTAACATCCTAAAATTCTCTTCGACAAATATACATATACTTAGTTGTAATATATAACTAATGACATATATACTTAGTCATAATATATATATATATATATATATATATATATATATATATATATATAATCTAATCTAATCTAATCCTATCCTGACAAAGTTTAATCTTCAAAGTTTGTCTCAGCTGCAGAGTTACTAATTTTCTTTGCATCCATTGTTCATGTATCATACGATTATTAAAAAGAACACCTTAAAAGAATTTACATTTATTTTTTTTATTTTAAAGTAAAAGTGAATAATATACGTTTAAGCGTATGTACTCATCATTTATACGTATACATAATAAGGATTGCTTTTGTAATTGCTCGTAACCATTTCCTTTTATACATTTTACTATCCATTTTATCTTTATTAATAATTAATAATAATAATTTTATTAATTATATTATCTTTAAATTTAAAATATTTTTTTTAACTATGCAACTAAGTTATAAAAGTATTTACAATAAAAATTATTTCATTATGATAATTATTTATAGAATTAAATATGTTTTTTCTCCCTTAACTTTCAGTAAATTTTAGAATTAGTCCATTTCAAAATTTTGGATAAATTTAGTCTTTCATCTCTTGAAATATGTTAATTTAACCCTTTTAATAAGATTTTGTTAGATTTATTTTGAAATAAACCTAACAAAATCTTATTAAAATGACTAAATCCACCTATTTCGAAAGATAATTGACTAAATTAGTCTAAAATTTTAAAATGGACTTATTCTAAAATTCACTGTAAGTTAAGAGACCAAAATCATATTTAACTATAATTTATATTTTTTATAATTATTATTTTTTTATTATCATAAAATGCAAATATATATATGTAGGACACATGTGTATCATCTATACTTTTATCCCTATATATAAAAGACAATCTTCTATTTATTTATTGATATTTGTTTTTCAATTTTACTTTTCAAATAAAATTTTTTTATATCTATATTTATATAAAGGTATTTTTCTTTGTATGTTCACATTTTTTAGTTTACCTTTTAAATAAAAATATTTTAAATTTATACCTATATATAAATAACATTCACGTCTTGATATCCAGGTTTGTTATTTCAATTTTATACTTTAAATAAAATAATTTTTTTTAAATAAAGTAATTATATATATATATATATATATATATATATATATATATATATATATATATATATATATATATATATATATATATATATATGCGTATAAATGATTTGATATTTTGGTATTCACTTTTCCATTTTTATCTTTTAAATTAAAGTTTTTTTTTTAAATAAAATAATTATTTTATTATATTTATCCTTTAAGTAACTTTTTCTCAATTTGACTATTTTTTTAAAATTAAATATTTTTCAATTATAAAACTACTTAAAAAATAAATAAAAACGGTTTACATTAAAATTATAAATTTTTTTAGTTGTATAAAAGAGATTCTCTCTTGTACGTTCATATTTGTTTTTCAAATTTACTCTTTAAATAAAATTTCTTTTCAAATTAAAATAATTATTTTATGAATTTTATGAATTCTTTAAATTTAATAGTTTTTATTTTTAATTTGAATGTGTTTTTAAACTTCATTTCTAATAATGAAGCTACCTATAAAATAAATAAAAATTATTTATAGTAAATTTATAGAAAGAATAATATTTAATTTTATAACTATAATAATAAAAATAATTTTATTATGATAAAAAAAATTGACGCATATGCTTGTAGTGTATGTGTTTTCACTAATCTCGTTGACAAAATCCACTCAGTGAAATATAATTTTAATAGTGAACTTTGAGGTAAAATTCCAATTTATGAAATATAATTTTAATAGTGAACTTTGAGGTAAAATTAAAATTTATTAATGTTTAAAATTTTGATATATTTAGGTTAACATTTACAATTGACATTAAATCAAGAGTATATTAGATAGTGTAAACAGTTCAGATCAAATATTTGTTAACATTAAAAGATAAAATTAAAACAAAATTTAGGTACATATATAAATTTCTTTGTTAATAATATAAACAAATATAATTATTCAAGTAAAGAGTAATAAGTGTCCTTATATATAAATTCAAATAATTATTAAACATTAATTATTTATTATCATTTCAATCCTTATATATGTCGTAATATTATAATTTAAATATTTTTGGATTTCTTTTAACTGAAAGATTAATATGATACATCCCAGATAACTAATTCAAATATTCTGTTACAGGATTTTTCCCCATTCTTTCATTTTTTTTCTTTTATTTCACTAGTAATATAACATCGAATTATAGTTTTGTCAGACTGTCTTTTCCTAAATATTTTTATAAATACTAAAAAAACAATTATGTTTAAAAACTAAATTATAAAAATGACTTTACCTTAATTTATTTAAAATATAGTTCTTTATTTTCTTTTTCTATAACAACGTAGGCTAATTTTAATATATGAGAAAATTATTTTTTATTAATTTATTCTTATTATCTTCTTTTATAAAAAAAATATAAAGAATTTCATTTCAAGTCTGATTATGTATAAAGTATCACACAGGATAAAAAAAATTTGTCTATTCTTTTTTCAAGGAACACAGCATAAACTTCCTAATTTTCAATTATATAATACTATTTAAAAGATATATAAAGTAATTGAGTATATATAAGTTTTGTAAGCTGAATATATATTAAAAGAATAAGTATTTTGTTTCAAAATATAAAATCTTTAAGCTCAGTGTATATGTTTTAAACAAATAATAATTTGAAGCAATGGGTAAAAATAATTTCGTGTTCACTACACAATTATTTTAAAATATAAAATAACTGTGTTACAAGGAAAAAAAAAACATTAAAATGTATGTTTGGCTTCTGTTTTAAGGGAAGAATCAAACAAATACATATTAAAAACTCCAGAACGACTCTAATAAAACTCTAGAGACACAAGTCAAATGAAGAGATAGATTTATTAGTATAGGTTTCACTTTCTCTGCCATCCATGGGTTGTTTTCGTCCTATCATTATGATATTATTTTCTACAAACTATCTATAGTGACCCCTTATAAGCATGATAAGTTTTTTGAGGTGGATATTTATTAAGGATACATGAAATGGTATTCCATGATTAAATTTGCTGTGATAACTTTGGATTATGTGGTAAGATTATTATAGTAATAATAATGAATGAATAAAATATTCACACAGAAGAAATTATTGTACAAAATAATAAGCCAACATACTCTCACTACCAACAATTGTAATCAATTTATTGTTGATAGTATAAATATTTTTATATTTTGAAGTCTATCTATAAGATTTATCGAATAAAAAAAAAGTGTTTGAATGGTTACATAACTTGTACTTTAAGTAACCTAAAAAATAGTTTTTCTTTAAAACGAACTTGTTACAGGGGTTTTAACATCTAACTACACATGTTGATGAAAAGAATATGTTAGTTCTGGAAGTACAAGATTGAATAGAGTTTAAAAACGTTTTAAAAGTCTTTTTGCAAGACAATAAAAGATGGGCGGTTTGGGATGATTGCTAAACATATAAAAATAGTTTATAAAATGATTTTAACAAATAACTTGTTAAGGGCAATATAAACATATAAAAATGCAATAGCATAAGATAAAAGACACTATACTAGTTTATCCAATTATTATTTACATGTAAAGGATTACAATAATCAAAATTAAGTATTTTTTATGCACTTTTAATTATCAACATACAAGGTCAATAACGAGTATTTTGTGCACATTTTACATTAAGAAAAAGAATATATGTGTTCCTATCACATCCAACAGTTTTATATTATTTCGAAATCAAAGTTTAAGACACTTTAAATACTTTTTTCTCCTTTTACTCTCCAAAACGTTTTTCAAAGATAAACGATGACCAAACACACGCTTCAAAACGGATAATACCTCGAATGTATGATGATTGACATTAATTCTATTAACAAATTTGAGAGAGGAATATTGACACCCATCCTAAAACCAATAACAAGATTCTACATCGGAATGAAACAATAAGGTTTTAGGTTTTTTTTCCATAAGTCACTTCTTACTTTTCTAATATTTAATTATTATCAATCTTTATCACAAAAAGAAAAAAAAAGTTGTTTAAGACGCAAGAATAACTCTAAAAAAGATGTACAATAAAAGTTATTGTTTAGAGATATCTTCACACGGTGAAAATTTTACAAAGATGATACATTTTTTCCATATTGTTCATAACACGATTTATGATTTACTTTATAGATAAAATAAAAAGCTCGTGCAAAATACATTATGATTCTACGTAAGATTGTCAGTTTGTTGTGCGTGTCAAAACTAATATTTATCAACTTTTTGTATAAGATTGTTGCGACTTGTGTTGCCTATATGAAATGATCAAATCGTCCAAGTCTAAAAAATAAATGTTTCTTTCTAGTAGTTGTTTTACTCTAGTACTCACTTTGTGTAGAACCATATAACTTGTTCGAAATTTATTACATTAAGGGTAGAACTTATCATATTTGATTCTTTAGAAGATGCATATATAACAATGACACAAAAATTGACTTAAATAACCCTATATAAGAGATAAATTGTCTAAAGCAACGCAACATAATTAGTATAGAAAACTCACATTATCCAACAATGTCTTACTTAATCTATAATTTCATACTAAGTATAAAAATATTTAACCATAAACAAATTATATATTTTTTATTATTTTTACTTAACTTACACATATAATGCATTAATATTACATTTTTTATATTAAATTATTAAAATTCCACAAAATCTCACTAAATTTAGATGAAACCCATTTACCTCGTCATATAGGTTATGGGTTTTAATCCCACTAAATTATTAAATAGATTGAGATTAAAATATGTAATTCAAATATACTCAAATAGGCTCAAGCTTCATATAGGTTATGGGTTTTGGTGGCCTAAACCAAACACATATATACCTACATCTAGGTATCAACTCAATAGTGGTTTTTGGATAATGCAGTAAGTGATTCTTGACATCAACCAGAGTGGTTGAGTATAATATTAATTATGAAATTATTATTGTTGAGTAAGGTAGTTAGGGTGGAGAGAGAGGGGGAGAGGATGAAATCAATGATGACTCAACATTAGAGTTCATCATAAATATGGAATTTTGTGATTCCTCTTTTGGGTTTGTTCATTTTAACTAGTGGCTTTGAGGAAGTAAAAATGATGAAAATGAGAGGAAAAAAAATAGTGAATATTTAGATCAAGGGAAAAAGAATGGAAAAAGAAAGGAAAGTGAAAGAAAATGAAAATAAATTTTGTAAACGGTTTGATTGATATGATAGATAAAAAAAATCTTTTAATTCATAAATTTGTAAGATTATTATTTTCTCTTTATGTTTAAAATGAATGACAATAAGTTATTTATAGTCACTATCCACCTTTGGTTAAATCATTAAGTCTTTCAATAATTTTTTTTTACGGACAAAAAGAATAAATAAATATTAAATAGAATACTAGGGATGTTCAAACCCTTTTACAAAAAGTTCAAAGAATTATTCAATTTAAGATGCACAACTTGTAGTACCATTACACTTAGCAGATATGCTAACTAAAAATAAGGAGTAACAAGTTGAGAGTTGTTGCTTGAACTACTGCTGCAACTTGATGAGATTGGTCACATGCAGTGCCCTAGTATCCACATGATCAAACATGGGAAAACTTACATGCCATTAAGAGGCTTCACTCTTTGCTCCTAGTCTTGTTACCTTGGTTGTTCCAGCAACAGCTCAAGTCCTTAGTGCCTTCTTGCATAATTATACATGCCAACAAACCTACTGCTTTTTTGGATGAAGTTAAATTTGTTTGATTGAAATGATGATTTAAGCCAAGAGGAGGGGGGCGTTGAATTAGCTGTTTAAAAGTTTTTCTAAAGCTTTAAACCCCTTTTAATTGAATCAAATAGACTACGCAATTCGAATGGAAAAGTTGCAGAACAATACACTTTCAATCGGTCAAAAAAATAAAATAGTAGACTAATTTGTTCTTGAGCCTATGAAACAGTTGATTAAAATTTCAAATCAATCGGCTAAAATCCTGGGAATTTATGCAGAATGCAAAATTTGCAGATTTAACTCAAACAATAAACTTTTACACAAAGACTTGTTCCAATCAATATTTCTAACAGATATGCAACATCAGATTACACATAAACGTATTAAAGCACAACAAAGAATGAATTACTTTGTTTTCTTGAGCTTTTAAAGTGATTTAAAATGAGTGAGATGAAGGGAAGGGAATGGCACAATATTTATACTGGTTCACTCAATCACATAGCTACATCTAGTTTACTAAGACAACTTGAGCCTAGTTTCCACTATATTCAAAAGATTTACAAATCACAGACCAAGATTAAACTTTTGAACAAAGAAACACACACGATTTTTGACTCACACAAAAATCTAGCCTAACACCCTGCAAGAATCACACTTACAGACCTGAAATCACACTAGGTAAACAACTAGAGGCACAAGAACTACCAAACCTGATGGTGGCTATCCCTAGCCAACCATACACGACTTTTTCAAACTAATCCTAAGCCAAAGTGCCTCCAAGATCAACCAAGATCTTCAATCTTCACCTTGCAGCTGTGTAATGGAGAGAGAGAGAGAGAGAGAGAGAGAGAGAGAGAGATAAAGTGTTGGTAGTGAGTTTTAGGTTGCTTATGTTTCACTAAGCATTCACCAATCCACCTATCACACAAATCCCATACCTGTTGAGCTACTTTAAAGTAGAAAAATAAGTGACAAACACTTTCATCTTGTTCTTTACACATCTCACAAAGATTATTGTTAAGTTGTATCCCCTTATGAATTAATTTTTTCCTTTGTTGGCCCTTTATTCAACAAGACCCCCTACCCATGGTATTGTGTATTAGGTAGAGCCTTGACACTCCAATATGATTTGAAGATTGTGTTACTTTTCCCACTTTGATTGTCTTGCAAAGTTCTATATGTCGAACTAACCGAAAAAACACATTCCTCCTTTTTTTCCAAACCCAGGTGTCCTTACTGCATTTCTTGAAAGGTTGACCTATTATGAGTTGATTAAATTGTTGTTCTTGGTGTGTTTCTCAAACAAATCTTTCTCTCCTCTATGCTAAATGTCATACCCATGTGCTATCTCTCCATTCCCTAACCTCCCCAATTTATTTTTCCTTGCAATTTGAGATTGTGTAGAGTCTTTGGAAGTAGATAATGTTGTCATTGATAAATGCATTTTATTAAACAATTATGTGCATAATGATTTTAAAAATAATTAAAAAAATAAAAAATTTTAAATAAAAACAAAATTAAAAATTAAAAAAAATCACAAAATGACACGTGGCATAATATGAACTTGACACGTGGAGATTTTTTTCAAATAAAAAAATTTAAAAATTTAAAAAAAAAATCACAAAATGACACGGGGTAGTTACTGTTCACAATCCATTAACTATTTTAACAGTGTTAGCGAAAAGAACCAAATTGAATAAAATTGACGAATATTAAGACCAAATTGAAAAAAAAAAATAAGACCAAATTGAAAAACCGAATGAAAACAAGGAACAAATCATTATTTAAGCCTTATTATTATTATTATCATTATTATGTGATTATTTTAACTGTTATATAATCGGCTATGTTATAGTAATATTATTAGATTGTGTTATAATATAGTTGATTATGTTTGTTTAAATAAACTTTTTAGTAACGATATACTCATTATTTTCTCTGTTACATGGTTTTCATTTTATTTATTTACATCTTTGAGGTTGAGTTGAAGTATCCATTTTCTATAAAATTAGTTCTACTGTTTTATATAAATTATTGGATATTATTTGGGAGAATATTCACTTTTGTTTACTCATCCGAAACCAAACACAATGTTATTGATAACAAAAATGTGTAAAGAAATTGTGAAGTTTAAATAACATTTGAGCTTTTAAACTACTAAAATCTATTTTTCAAATTGTCACATACTACAAATATTAGATGTACTGTATAAGACCGGCTAGTCTCTGGTCTTCGACAAACCCTTAGGCCGAATACCTATTCATCCCGTTAAGCAAAGACAAATATAAGCCCTCAAACAGAATAACTCTTTGAGAAATCGGAGGACTGGTTCGCTTTTAAGACCGAGTAGTTATTAACCCTCTACAAGAGCTTAGGCCGACCACCAATCAGCCCTACCAAGACAACATGGAGCATAATCAACTATACAAAGTAAGTGACCACTAGTTGGATACTTGTCGTTAAATCGATTTGTATGCGATAATTCATCCTAAACAAAACTTAGTTGAAAAAGCTCAGCTAGAAATCAATTTAAGGGAACTTTGGGTCAAAAGAAAGATGCAACATTTTTACATTAAACCTTGAAACTAAAGAACATCTAAATAAGTCTCTAAGAGCACAATAAGGTGGTAATATAAACATTATTACGACATCAAAGATACAAGCTGAGAAGTGAACATAACTATGTGAGCAACTTTAGCAGATAAACATAACTGATATTTGACTGAATCCAACGCTCACTGTTGAGACTGCAGAAGTAGCAGCAAAGATATCAGTAAGAAACCAATCATGATTCTTCAAAATGAACAATAGTTAAGAGATTCATAATATATATACTACCAGATAACGTTTCTTGAATCTATCAACTATTTCTTGGGGATCTAATTTTGTCTCTGTATAAGCATCAATCTTGTTCACCTCCTGTAAAAGAAACATTGTCGTTCACATTTCGCTTTTGTAACCAGTGTGTCTCAAGGGTTATTTACTTAGTAGTTATGCAGGTTCAAATGGAACAATCTGTCAGCAGTTCTGCAACAAATTGAGAAATTTGAAAGAAAGAGAAATTTCCACCAAAAATGGAACCTTTTTTACACACAACTGACTATAGTGTACCTCAATCCACGTTGCAAGTTTTGGCCTTCCTTCCGTGATGTCATGTTTGAACACGTCAATAGAGACAGGTTGGAATCTTTCAACAAATGGAATGTATGCAATATCCACCTGATCATCACAAATATTTTGAGACAATGTGAAAGAAAAGCTATGGTCGTTGATGTAATCACGTATCATACTAGTATTCTACATTGGGATCAAATCATGACTATCTTTCACCTTATTGAAATGTTTGGGTTTTGGATAGAGATTAAAGATCACGAAACACAGAATTGGTGCTAACTAATATGTAATACAATATGTTTACAACATATTAATATATTTAATGTATTACAATAGGATTTATAGTACTAACTCTTTGTACTATCATAATTCTAAAAACTAACGAGGAAATATGGAAATCAATGATCGAGTATAATAAGATATGCTAAGGTATTTTGAGTTATTCAAACACATTAGATGCATCACGACAAACATTTATGATCACAGACTGAAAAGCAACAAGTTTATCGGAGGAAATCGAAAATCTAAGATTAATGAAATGATTCTAACTTACCAAACTGAATTGACCAAGAAAGAATGGCCCATCATCAAATTTACCAAGAGCATTCTCCAGGTACTCAAAGGCAGAGCCTGATTTAAATCACCATTTTAAGGACCAACTTGAATTTGTGTAGAAAATGAAAAGGGAAATTTTCCTATAGTTATGAACTTAAATATATCGCTTACGAGCTTGCTGTACGACACCCCCTTTCAATGAAGAGGACGCGTCATTGTTGAATGTATCAACATGGGATAATAGTTGTTCACCAAACTCTTGCTTAGCAGGATCCTACAAAAATTTCAACTTAACATCATTAATTCATTCTAACAAAGAGACGAGAGAGGCCATAAAGAGAATGTGCAGTTTCTAGTTCTTACACCAGGAAACAAAGGTGTCCCTTCAAAGTTGGCATCTACATATTTGATCAAATCAAGACTTTGTCCCAAAACCTTGCCATTGTGCTCCAGTGATGGCACCTACAAATAAATTATATTTTAGGGAAACAAATTCAACTTGCTAAACCAAACCAAACCAAATCAAAATGGCAAAATAGAACCCTTTAATTACCCTAATTTGTCTAAGTTACTCACCTTATGTTCAGGGTAGACTTTCTCCTTATACCAAGATGGCCTATCTTGAAGATCAATAGGTACCAATTTGATCTTGTCTTGTAGTCTCTGTAGTTTCAATTACCAGTAAGAGTAAATAATCTATGTGTAGACAGTGCAAAAGGTTGTTAGAATGTTATTTAGTTACAATCTGGATAACTTTTACAAAAACTACTTCAAAAGGGTTATTTCAACAATAATAATGTTTTATTGGTTGAATAAATTATTTTATTCAGATGGTTTACTCATAGAAATTAAACTCAAAATCATAATAAAGCACAAGAAGCACGCACTTAGAACTTGGCAAATGGAAGTAGTAAAAATGGAAATCATAAAAACAAGGACATAACAAAGAAACAACCTTGTAGTTCCTAGTTATCCATACACGCTGTGCATAGGGGCAAGAATAACTGATGTACAACCTAAATAAACAATAAAAACAAACAAGGACATGGGCATGTTAAAATTGAAGAACCATGAAAGATACGAACTTTGGATTGAGATGAAAACAACCTGGTGGTGCCATCAAAAAGAGGAGGTGGGTCGGAGGTGGATGTTAATGGAGGAGGACGAACAGCTTGCACGCCACTGTTGGATACAAAGAGAGAGCATTAGAGAAGAAAATAATGTTGGAATAAAAATGTAACAGAGAGGATAATTTAGAAAATGAAGAATGTTTTAATACAGAGTTGCCATTGACGTTGTGCTTCACAGGATATTAACGATTGAATGGACAGAATCAGAATACTGTAGGCCATTTATTCAATTTTCATATTCGTGTATTTTCAAATATAAAAGATAAAAGCAAAAGGAAAAACTTACATATATTATTTATATAAATAAAACTCAAAAGTAAAGAAACAAAAGTTTTAAGATAAAATACTCTTAGACATTATAAATCTTACCATAAAAATCATAATAAAACTCTGAAATGATTGTTTAAAACAAAGCTAAAATAAATCATCTCAATCTCGTTTTCATATAAAATTAAAACATCATAATAAAACAAAGGCTTTATCACTCCTAACCTCTTATTACTTAACAAATTGATACCTACTTATAACGAGTAATTAAACAAACAAGACGAACAAAGTGGAAAAATATATATCTTACACATGTAAACGACATGTATAAGAGGATTAATAAATTCAAACACATCATAGACATTACACTCAACAATATATTTCAATCACAATCACGTCAAATACACAAATGAATGCATATTGTAGCATAGAGCTATGATATGTTAACAAAGTATTTTTAACAAAGTTTTGACAAATTTTTCTATTTAGGTAAAATATATTATTTTATTTTTTATTTTAATTAAAAAATAAAAAATTAATCAACTTTAATTTTATTTTTAGAAACTTTATTAAATTTGTTAAAATTTTGTTTGTCAAAAGTTTATTTTCCTGGTAGCATATGATGAATTCTTTAAATACCTACATGCTCTATCATAAGGCCGCCTGAGCACCTATTCCCGGTATCGACAAACCACTGGGATTATTCATATTCTTCTACGGAAATTTTTCATTCAGTTGATCATTTTTTTCTTTTATTTTTTTCATTAGATTCAGTCGAATTTTATTTTTCACACTAGACCTAAATACTGTTTATTGAGATAAATCAGTTCCTACGGGCCGAATTTGATTCATGAATTTTTTCCGTCCTAATTATTCTTGTGAGAATTTGTTCCATAAACTTAAATGAGTAGTTTTAAAAGGGTAGTTAATGTTTTAGTTGTAGAGTACAAATGTCAAGAGTTTATTATGTCATGTTGTATTGTTAATGGTCATTAGTGTTTCATGTTTTGTAATAATTAACAAATTTTAAGGTTTGAAAATGAAAAGTTAAAGTTAAGACTATAAAGTCCAATTGTATTTTTTATTATGAATGAGTGAGGAAGTAAATCAAAATTATTCACTAAAAACTTGTTGTCAACAAATTTAAATGAGAAGTGGAGTGTTAGAAGAGATTGAGTACGATGGCTAGCATTACAAGCAATGTGCATATGTCTAGGTTGACAAAAGTAGTCAACTACATAGAACCAACAACAAGCACCCCAAATCTAACGACAACCTATAATAATGCATTGAAAACAACACATATGAAGAATAAGGTAATCATGTACATGTTGTAACAAGATGTTGATGAGTTCGATTTTGAAAAGATACCCAGTGTTAAAAACTTCAAAAAAAAGCATGAAACATTTTAGAGAAGGCATACAAGAGAGATGGCCGATTGAAGCAAGTCCAACTTCAAACAATTAGGGATAAATTAGAGAGCATGAGAATGGAAGAGATATAAGGAGTTTTTGAGTGCATCACTCAAGTTGAAATTGTGGTGAACCAACTCAATATGAACAAAGAGATGTTAACCGATGACCCAATAGTGGAGAAAGATCTCGTTGATGGATGAACATGAGGGCATGAAAATGGATTGGAGGTGAGTGAGTGTTGTGGGTGATAGAAGATGAAGATGGAGGTACCCCTATATCTCCATAATTGTGGTTGGAGGAAGAAAAAGATTGAAGATAAGGGAATTATTGATGATAGAATTGGTAATTTACTCCACTTCCCTTCATGTTTTAGGTGGTCTTCCACATGGAAAATTATCCCTCTTAATTGATTATCTTGTAATTTCATATTGAATTATGAGGTTATGTATCATTAGAGTTTATTTTCATATTTGAATGGAGTTTATTTTCATCTATTTTTTTTGAATTTTTGATTCCTGCTTTAGCATTATTTTGAAATGTAGTTTTTCAGTCTTATGTCTTTAATCAGAATTTGTTTTAGATTTCTAATAACTTCTTTATTTTGTGGAAGGTAAAATATTTATATAGTTTGCAACCACGTATGTAATCTGCATTGCATTATATTCATAGTTGGATTATAATAATGAATAGTGGTTATAGTCTTTCTTATATTATAGAAAGAAGCTAAATGAATTAATTTATTATAACTTATAAACTTGTTTGCTTAATAATAAGTGGAAGAATAACAGATA